>NC_134357.1:550996915-551596915 GCF_048569485.1 Anomaloglossus baeobatrachus | reverse complement strand
GTCTGTGTCTGCTGTCAGCGGCCATGTAGCAGAGCTGAATGGCAGATGACATAGTAAAAACGCATCCCTACACATTACAAACGCTTGGCAAGTCAATAAATAAAAAAAAAAGGGTGCCCAATGCATACGTCACAGAACACATGATCTAAAGGATCACACACAAAATTGATCAATTTAACATAGACTACTAACGCTCGTGTGACAGCAAATGAGCGACCTACGTGCAATCTCATAAGATCCCGTATGCAACCTGGGCGTGTCACATCGCAAATGCGATTGTACAACTAATTGCAACGTGTAAAGCAGGCTTTAGAATAGACCAAGTTGCCCAGGCACCTTTCATAGGAAGATGATGCATTAAATACCTAGTGCCTCTTCATTTCCAGGTTAGGGCATGCTGGCACTTTAAGAATAGCTGCACACCCCCTAAGTGCACTCCCAGTAGTTCTTCGTGGCATGTGCAGGCCCTGGGAGATGGCGGCAGAAACTGGGGAGACTGAAGCCACATTTGGGCAGCCAGGAGGGTAAGTATGCCAGTGTCCCTGCCGGGGAAAGGTGCAGGAACACCGCTAACAGTGATACAAGTTATTTTATAAATTATATCCTTAAATTTGAATATATTATTAAAAATATTTTTTATTCTTGGCAGGTGACTGTACCAGGGGATTAAATGCACAAATGACATCTTCAATTTTTAAATCAGATGACCTTCATATCACACAAGATATAACTGAAATGAATGCCATTATTCCAGATATACCATCATCCCTTCACAGAAAAGATCTATCATCTGATTTTTTTAAACAAGTCTTATCTTCTGATTCATCACAGAGTATTAAGAAAAATAAATGTCATATAATAGACATTAAAAATCAAAGTGCTTTTGCAGCAAACAAGCCATTTTCAACTTCAGAATTTCGAAAAATCCAAAAAAAAGTTAACACAGAAGATAAAATATTTTCTTCAGAGTCTGTTAGTTATGAGAGAACTCACACAGAAGAGAAGCTATTTTCATGTTCAGAATGTGGGAAACATTTTAACTGGAAATCAAATCTTGAAGTTCACCTGAAAACTCACTTAGGGGAGAAGAATTTCTCATGTTCAGAATGTGGGAGATTTTTTACACGTAAATCACATTTTGCTACACATCAGAGAACTCACATGGGTCAGAAGCCATATCTATGTTCAGAATGTGGGAAATGTTTTAAAAAAAAATCAAATCTTGTTATTCACCAGAGAACTCACACAGGGGAGAAGCCTTTTTTATGTTCAGAATGTGGGAAATGTTTTAACAAAAAATCAAATCTTGTTATACACCAGAGAACTCACACAGGGGAGAAGCCTTTTTCATGTTCAGAATGTGGGAAATGGTTTGCACATAAATCACATTTTGTCACACATCAAAGAACTCACACGGGTGAGAAGCCATATTCATGTTCAGAATGCGGGAAATGTTTTAACCAAAAATCTTATCTTGTTATACATCAGAGAACTCACACGGGGGAGAAGCCTTTTTCATGTTTAGAATGTTGGACATGTTTTGTTGATAAATCACATCTTGTTAAACACCAGAGAACTCACACAGGGGAGACGTCTTTTTCATGTTCAGAATGAGGGAAATATTTTACACACACAAGGCTTCTTTTAAACATCACAAAACTCACAAAAGTAGAAGTCATTATCATACCTAGAAGGTGAGAAATGTTTTAGTTGAAAATTATTATTTGTTGACCACTAAGAAAAAAAATCAGATAGGGAGATATATGTTTGACAAACTGAACAAAAAAACACAAAAGAGACAGGCAAATTAAAGGCCAGTCAGTAAACAAGAAAAGAAAAGCATGTTAGAAGTTACATTAGAATTATAATATATACAGTTACTAATAGATGTCTGCTTTCTAAAAATCAAATAAAAATCAATATTCCATGAGCATCGAACATTTCGCATTGTTATATATTTATATATTCACTATATGGACAAGAGTATTGCAACCCTCCCACCAAAAATACCCAACATTGTTTTTCCCTCTTCTTCCTAACTCCCAATCTCTGCGATCTGCCATTGATTACAGTTAGCGCGGCTTTGCACGTTGCGACATCGCACGTGCGATGTCGGTGGGGTCAAATCGAAAGTGACGCACATCCGGCACATCGTACTGTGTAAATGCTAGATGATACGATGAACGAGCACAAAAACGTCGTTATCGTATCATCGTTGCATTCACCGACATTTCCATAATGCCGGTGCCGCGACAGGTACGATGCAGTTCCTCGTTCCTGCGGCAGCACACATCGCTGTGTATGAAGCCGCAGGAGCGAGTAACATCTCCTACCTGCCGCCTGTGGCTATACGGAAGGAAGGAGGTGGGCGGGATGTTTACATCCTGCTCATCTCCGCCCCTCCGCCGTTATTGGCCGCCTGCCGTGTGACGTCGCTGTGACGCCGTACGACCAGCCCCCTTAGGAAGGAGGCGGGTCGCCGGCCAGAGCGACGGTCGCAGGGCAGGTGAGTGCATGTGAAGCTGCCGTAGCGATAATTTTCGCTACGCCAGCTTTCACAAGATATTGTACCTGCGACGGGGGCGGGGACTATCGCGTGCGACATCGCAGCATCGGCTTGCGATGTCGCAACATGCAAAGCCCGCCTTACTTTCAGCGGACAATCTCCATGTCTGAACAATGTCTGTAACTTCTCTATACTACAATAATAAACATGTTTATATTACAAATAATTATTTCCATCTACGATCCATTCTTTGCGGCAACATCGAGTTGTTGGGTTTTTTTAAATATTTTTCCACTAAGTTTAGTAGGTTTTTTTCATCATCATTGTGAACTGACTCCCTTCTCTATTCCCCAATACACATATTATAGGTTCTAAGGGGATTTTGACTGTAAATACTTGCTAAATTGTCCCAATAACCTGACACCCAAAACATTTTTTCCAATAAAATCTGAGTAATTGTTCTTCTTTTCTTCTTCCTCCATTTCCTTTTTGCTGGAGCAGAAGACATCCAACCTGTTCCCTCATTATGGCATTAAATATCTTGGATACAATACTCTTATTACTGAAATTTCTCACTAACAAAGCTTTAACTGTTTGGTAATTTTTCCAAAAGTACCATATTTTTCGGACTATAAGACGCACTTTTTTCCGCCCAAATTGTGGGGGGTGCGTCTTATAGTCCGATGGCTGCGGTGCGGTGGTGATGGAGTGGGTCATCAGAGGCAGGAGCAGGCTGTAGCAGCGATACCCTGACCACGTGGGCCCACTCATTTGTTATGCACGGCGAGGGATGCGCACATACTAAAGAGCCGGCCCGCGTGATCACCCCAGGCAACTACAGCCTGGAGTGATCATGTGCGGCTGTATTCACTGCCCCCCGTGCACCATCATCAGCGCGGGGGGCAGTGACAAAGTACGGTATACTCACTGTTCACCTGCAGCATCGCGGTGTCCTCCTCTCTGTGTGCCAGCTGATCTGTGTAGAGAGCGGTGAGCACAGCGATGACGTCATCGCTGTACACACGGCTCCACACAGGTCAGCTGGCACACAGACAGGAAGCGAGCGATGCTGCGTGGAGTGAGGAGAGGTGAGTATACAGCGGGAGTCCTCCAGCTGTTACCGCAAATCGGGCCGCGGCTGAAGTGACCGCGAGATCCGTGGTGACTTCAGTCAGGTGATGTGCGGTGACAACTGGAGTCACCGCTGATCCCGGCGGCTCATTTCACTTGCGGCCTGACCCTCACAGAGAGCGGTCGTGTTCTATGGCTGCTCTATGTGATTGTCAGATGTAGCAGAGCTGGATGCGTTGTGGGACATCATGTGGATTACATCGGACCTGGGTGTTTTAAGGGTTAATAAAGTAGTGAAAGAGGGTGTTTTTTTTGTCTTTTATTTCAAATAAAGGATTTTTATGTGTTTGTGTTTTATTTACTTTCACTTACAGCTTAGTGATTAGGGGATGTCTCATAGACGCCTGCCATCACTAAGCTACGACTTAGTGGCAGTTATGGGCTGCTGCTATTAACTCCTTATTTCTCCGATTGCCACCGCATCAGGGCAATCGGGATGAGCTGGGAAAAGTCCCAGGACCGTTGCATCTAATGGATGCGGCAATTCTGGGCAGCTGCTGGCTGATATTTTTAGGCTTGGGGGGCTCCCAATAACGTGAGTCTCCCCAGCCTGAGAATACCAGCCCCCAGCTGTGAGACTTTATCTTGGCTGGTTATCAAAATTGGGGGAACCGTACGCAGTTTTTTTTTTTTTTTTAAATTACCCCCATACAGTGTCAGCAGCAGATCCTCGCCCCATAACAGTGTGTCATGACCACATTTTTTGCTTAAAAATTTTATTTTCCTCCTCTAAAACCAGGATGCGTCTTATGGTCCGGTGCGTCTTTATAGTCCGAAAAATGCGGTATATCCATTTTTCCTCTGTAAGGCCTGTCATAACAATTTAAGCCTATACTCTTATACTCTTGGCCTTTTTTTTTTTTTTTTTTTTTTTTTTTTTTTTTTAGACAATATGAGCTCCCTGCCCTTTTCCTTCCTTTCCTCGGCTGTTTATTTCTCCACACGAGATCCTGGCTAAAATTTAATGCTAGCTATTGAACCCTTTCTATGCCCCGATGTCGATGATTTAGCATCAGGGCAAGACTTTGTGGTTGAGGTCTGTTTTATCTATTCCTTCCCTGGGTGCTTTCCTCCCCTTTATTTAAATTTGCCGTTGCCATCATCCCTATAGCCAGCTTGTGCACAGTGCTATGTTCACATTGTAGTTGAATTTTTCATTAAAATGGGGCCAGGGTAAGCGCGTACCACCAACTCTGGCGCCATTTTATTGAAGACATTGTGTCTATGAATATCATCTGAAACAAACTGAAACTGGTGACTGGTAATATTCACAAAGACACTAGCTTCAATAAAATGGTGCCGGAGCTTGTGTGTATGCTTGTGTGCTGACTCTGGCACCATTTCATTGAAGGATTCAACTACAATGTGAATTTAGCACTGAGCAAGTGCTGGCCAAACGGTTCGATCTCGGCATGGGACAGACGGGCACTTTCAGCACTATATAAAAGATTATTGGTTAAGCTTGATAAGGGGCTAGTTATTCATAGCTACCAATCAGAGCTCAGCTTTCACTTGACCTTAGCAGCTTCAATCCTGAAAGATTGTTACAGGCAACCAGAACATTCTTACTGGGAGGCAATTTTCATAAATGAGACCAAGGTACTTCTGCAGTGGATAACCTTTTTTTTAAAAAATAGTCATAGTATATGATAAATATCGCTATATGCCCTAAATGCATTGATTAACATTAAAATATATGCACATATAATTTATGCCAATATAAAAAGTAATCATTTTTTTAGATTGGCATAAATTATATGTGCATATATTTTAATGTTAATCAATGCATTTAGGGCATATAGCGATATTTATCATATACTATTTCATTATGACCATTATATTTTTTGTTACCACACATATCCAGTGATATTAACTGCATAGCAGCAATATACAGCCTTTTAGAGACACCGCAGAGTTCTGAACTCGAGTCACCCTGCGGTGTATGCGTACTTGCTTTTTTCCCACAGTCTAAACTGCTTGGACCTTCCTTCATCTGTGCGCTACGGCAGTTTCTGTCTCGGAGTCTGTAGCACACACGGACTATGTTCCACATTGCTCTTGTTTCCTTAAATGGATCTAATAAGTTCTTAATAGTATTATATGTCTTTTTAAAGGGGTGGTTCACCCATATTTTTTATTGTCTAGATCGATATTATATTGAGAAACAATGTTTCTCTCAAATACCTTGTGTTGTCAATAGTGCCTGTGAGAGGCGCTATTGCAGACCGCTGCTCCCCGTCCAGTGACGTACCCGTCCAATGCTGCCTCGTCACATCCGTGCAGCCGGCTACAGTCTTCCAAACTCTGAGCTGTGAGCGGTGTTTCACTGCTGTCACAGCCCATTTGCTCCCCCCTCCCTCCTCCCTCCTAGCACGGCGCGTCTCCTGCTCCCCCCTCCCTCCTAGCACAGCACGGCGCGTCTCCTGCTCCCCCCTCCCTCCTCCCTCCTCGCAGAACGCTGCAAGCAAGAGACGTGCTGTGAGGGAGGAGGAGCAGGGAGCAGATGGCCTCAGAATGTAGCCGGCTGCACGGATGTGACGAGGCAGCATTGGACGGGTACGTCACTGGACGGGGAGCAGCGGTCTGCAATAGCGCCTCTCACAGGCACTATTGACAACACAAGGTATTTGAGAGAAACATTGTTTCTCAATATAATATCGATCTAGACAATAAAAAATATGGGTGAACCACCCCTTTAACCCCTTCACGACCGGCCGATTTTTCGCTTTCCGTTTTTTTTTTCTCCATTCTTTTTCTGAGAGACGTAACTTTTTTATTTTTCAGTCAATATGGTCATGTGAGTGCTCATTTTTTGCGGAACGAGCTGTACTTTTAAATGAAACCATCAGTTTTACCATATAGTGTACTGGAAAGCGGCAAAAAAATTCCAAATGCAGAAAAATTGCAAAAAAAGTGCGATAGCACTATGGTTTTTGAGATATTTTATTCACTGTGTTCACTATATGGTAAAACTGATGTGTGGCTGTGATGCCTCAGGTCAGTGCGAGTTCGTAGACACCAAACATGTATAGGTTTACTTTTATATAAGGGGTTAAAAAAAATCGGAAGTTTGTCCGAAAAAAGTGGCGCACGTTTTACGCCATATTCCGTGACCCATAGCGTTCTCATTTTTCGTGATCTATGGCTCAGTGACGGCTTATTTTTTGCGTCTCGAGCTGACGTTTTTAACGGTACCATTTTTGCGCAGATGCTACGTTTTGATCGCCTCTTATTGCATTTTGCGCAACAGTTGTGGCGACAAAAAAACGTCATTTTTGCGTTTGGAATTATTTTGCTGCTACGCCGTATACTGATCAGATTAATTGATTTTATATTTTGATAGATCGGGCGTTCTGAACGCGGCGATACCAAATATGTGTGTATTTTTTATTTTTTTAACCCTTTAATTTTCAATGGGGCGAATGGGGGGGTGATTTGAACTTTTTAGGTTTTTTGTTTTTTTTTAATTTTTTGAAACTTTTTTTTAACTTTTTTTTTATTTTACTAGTCCCCCTAAGGGGCTATTGCGATCAGTAATCTGATCGCTCTGCAGTATCTGCTGATCACAGTTACAAGGCTGTAAACAGTAGATACGCTCTCTTTCTCTTTTGCTGTGCCGCTGGCACAGCGAAAGTGAAAGCAAGTCATGTGTAGTACAGGAGTCATCACATGACCCTGTGCTAGCATGACAACTATCGGAAGTCACGTGATCGCGTCACGTGACTTCCGGTATCGGGCGGTAAGTAAAAGTTTACTGCGATCGCGCTTATAATGGCGCTGTCACATATTGACAGCGCCATATAAGGGGTTAAACGGCACGAGCAGATAACGATTCTGTTCGTGCCTAGCAGGCACACATCTCAGCTGTGAAAATCAGCTGAGATGTGCGCCGATCGCGGCATGCTGCCACCGGCAGACCGCGGGCAGTAACATTATGACCGCTAGGACGTAATTTTACGGCCCGCGGTCGTTAAGGGGTTAATACATTTTCATTAAATAAAAAAAGGTTTTTTAACATCATTTTACTTTGCTCTTCGCATACAGTAACATCCATTTTTAATGATTTTTGATTGATCTTGTAGATTTTTAAGATCTGATTTTTATACTTTATACATGTTTTACATATAACAAATGAGATTCTTTTAACAATTATGTTTTTTTACACATTTACCCACTAATAATTCATTTTTCCATCTAATACTCACATTCAATAAAAGAACTCATATATGATGGAACACAGTTTATTATTTAACTATTTATTATCACCACTTTTACACATGTAACACACAAAATTCACTACCACATTTAGGAAATCTATATGTGACGCTCACTATTAAGACGGTAGAAATTTCTACCAGATATTCTGTACACTTTAGGTGTTCTAGCCGTGTTCTATTAATTTGTCACAATTATTTTATTTCTTCTTTTCTTCTTTCTATTTTTTTCTTGCACACCATCACAATATCAGTGATAGCTCTTACCGCTAAATGAAGGTGAAACTTGAATTGGATGGTACTGTCCGATTCTATGTTCCAGTCACTTTAACCCTTTCACGACCGGCCGATTTTTCGCTTTCCGTTTTTTTTTTTCGCCATTCTTTTTCTGAGAGACGTAACTTTTTTATTTTTCAGTCAATATGGTCATGTGAGGGCTCATTTTTTGCGGAACGAGCTGTACTTTTAAATGAAACCATCAGTTTTACCATATTGTGTACTAGAAAATGGCAAAAAAATTCCAAATGCTGAAAAATTGCAAAAAAAGTGCGATAGCACTATGGTTTTTGAGATATTTTATTCACTGTGTTCACTATATGGTAAAACTGATGTGTGGGTGTGATGCCTCAGGTCAGTGCGAGTTCGTAGACACCAAACATGTATAGGTTTACTTTTATATAAGGGGTTAAAAAAAAATCGGAAGTTTGTCCGAAAAACGTGGCGCACGTTTTACGCCATATTCCGTGACCCGTAGCGTTCTCATTTTTCGGGATCTTAGGCTCAATGACGGCTTATTTTTTGCGTCTCGAGCTGACGTTTTTAACGGTACCATTTTTGCGCAGATGCTACGTTTTGATCGCTTCTTATTGCATTTTGCGCAAAAGTTGTGGCGACAAAAAAACGTCGTTTTGGCGTTTGGAATTTTTTTGCCGCTACGCCGTTTACTGATCAGATTAATTGATTTTATATTTTGATAGATCGGGCGTTTCTGAACGCGGCGATACCAAATGTGTGTATATTTTTTATTTTTTTAACCCTTTCATTTTCAATGGGGCGAATGGGGGGTGATTTGAACTTTTAGGTTTTTTTGGTTTTTTTTAATTTTTTAAAACTTATTTTTTTACTTTTTTTTTTATTTTACTAGTCCCCCTAGGGGGCTATTGCGATCAGCATTCCGATCGCTCTGCAGTATCTGCTGATCACAGCTGGAAGGCTGTAAACAGCAGATACGCTGTCTTTCTCTTTTGCTGTGCCCCGGGCACAGCGAAAGTGAAACCAATTCATGTGTAGTACAGGAGTCATCACATGACCCTGTACTACCATGACAACTATCGGGAGTCACGTGATCGCGTCACGTGACTTCCGGTTTCGGCGGTAAGTAAAACTTTACCGCGATTGCGCTTATAATGGCGCTGTCATGTATTGACAGCGCCATATAAGGGGTTAATCGGCACGAGCAGATAACGATTCTGCTCGTGCCTAGCAGGCACACATCTCAGCTGTGAAAATCAGCTGAGATGTGTGCCGATCGCGGCATGCTGTCGCCGGAGGACCGCGGGCAGTAAGATTATGTCATTTAGGACGTAATTTTACGGCCCGCGGTCGTTAAGGGGTTAATAACATTCACAATTTTTTTTTTTTGTGCACGTATATATTATACCAATTTTTTGTTTTCAATCTCATATGAGTTACATGTATGTCTGATTATATGTAAATGTCATTTTTTTTTTAACTTTGATGTCATTATGAGATCTGCTATGTTATACAGACGGAGGGATTGCCCGCTTATTTTTTTCTGTCAATAGGAGGTCCTCTCGTTATACCAGTTGTATATAGATCGGTCATCTGGATCTATGTTATGCTTTTGTTGATGTACTGGTCCTGAGGAAGAGGTTTTTGACCTCGAAACGCGTAGACCGATGGAATAAAAGAAAGATATTATTCATCAACATTTCTACAGTTTCATTTGGCTGATGCGCGGCTTTAACCCCTTCTCTACTCCATTTTGAATGGTCATCCACGTGGGGCTGCAGCAGACGCCATTATCTCTTGCTTATCAGTGGTTGTGACGTTCACAACCGATTTAGGTGAGTGTATATTTCCTATAAACTACACTTGTTCATCTGGTGTTACACTATCAGCGCTTCTTATTTTTAGATTTACACATTATAATGGCATCGGCGGTAAACATTTACTCACCGGCCGATACTGGAGGTCACTTGACATGATCACATGACTTCCGGTGGTTGTCATGGTAGCACAGGTTCATGTGACTCCTGTAGCTCACATCACCCAGAGCTGGGTGAGGCAGAAAACTAGCATATCTGCTGTTTACAGCTGTATAGCTGTGATCAACAGATATGGCAGAGGGATTGGATTGTTGATTCCTATAGCCCCCTAGGGGGACTAGTAAAATAAAAAAAAAGTAAAAAAAAAAATTTTTTAAAAACTTAAAATAAAAAACAAAAAAGCCTAAAATTTCAAATCACCCCTTTTTTGCCCCATTGAAAATTAAAGCGTTAAAAAAATAAAAAGTATACACACATTTGGTATCGCCGCGTTCAGAAGTGCCCGATCTATCAAAATATAAAATCAATTAATCTGATCACTAAACAGCGTAGCGGCAAAAAAATCCAAACGCCAAAATTACGTTTTTTGGTCGCCACAAATTTTGCACAAAATGCAATTAACAGGCGATCAAAACGTAGCATCTGTGAAAAAATGGTACCGTTAAAAACGGCAGCCTGGGACTCAAAAAATAAACCATCACTGAGCCATAGATCCTGAAAAATGAGAATGCTACGGGTCACGGAATATGGCCTAAAACGTGCGCCAATTTTTTTGGACAAACCTGATTTTTTGCTAACCCCTTGTATAAAAGTATAAAAGTATAAAAGTAAACCTAAACATGTTTGGTGTCTACGAACTCGCACTGACTTCAGGCATCACACCCACACATCAGTTTTACCATATAAAGAAAACAGTGAATAAAATATCTCAAAAACAATAGTGCTAGCGCACTTTTCTTGCAATTTTTCCTCATTTGGAATTTTTTTGCCATTTTCCAGTACACAATATGGTAAAACTTATGGTTTCATTTAAAATTACAGCTCGTTCCGCAAACAATGAACCCTCACAAGACCATATTGACTAAAAAATAAAAAAAATTACATCTCTCGAAAGAAGAATGGCGAAAAAAAAAATGGAAAGTGAAAAATCGGCCAGTCGTGAAGGGGTTAAGCTACAGAATGATCTCTGAATCAGTGTCATTTTTCCATTCACCTTCTACTGTTTTACCTACCAGATTAACCCCTTCACGACCGGCCGATTTTTCGCTTTCCCTTTTTTTTCCCGCCATTCTTCTTCTGAGAGACGTAACTTTTTTATTTTTCAGTCAATATGGTCATGTGAGGGCTCATTTTTTGTGGAACGAGCTGTACTTTTGAAAGAAACCATACGTTTTACCATATAGTGTACTGGAAAACGGCAAAAAAATTAAATTCCAAATGCAGAAAAATTGCAAAAAAAGTGCGATAGCACTATTGTTTTTGAGATATTTTATTCACTGTGTTCACTATATGGTAAACCTGATATGTGGGTGTGATGCCTCAGGTCAGTGCGAATTCGTAGACACCAAACATGTATAGGTTTACTTTTATATAAGGGGATAAAAAAAAATCGGAAGTTTGTCCGAAAAAAAGTGCGCACATTTTACGCCATATTCCGTGACCCGTAGCGTTCTCATTTTTCGGGATCTATGGCTCAGTGACTGCTTATTTTTTGCGTCTCGAGCTGACATTTTTAATGGTACTATTTTTGCGCAGATGCTACGTTTTGATCGCCTGTTATTGCATTCTGCGCAAAAGTTGTGGCAAAAAAGTCATTTTGGCATTTGGAATTTTTTTGCCGCTACGCCGTTTACTGATCAGATTAATTGATTTTATATTATGATCAGGCGTTTCTGAACGCGGCGATACCAAATGTGTGTATATTTTTTTAACCCTTTAATTTTCAATGGGGTGAAAGGGGGGGGGGATTTGAACTTATAGGTTTTTGGGGGTTTTTTGTGTTTTTGTTTTTTTTTTTAACATTGTTAAAACTTTTCTTTACTTTTGTTTTTATTTTACTAGTCCCCCTAGGGAGCTATAGCGATCAGCAATCCGATCGCTCTGCAATATCTGCTGATCACAGCTAAACAGCTGTAAACAGCCGATACGCTCACTTTCTGCTTCACTCGGCTGCGGGCTGAGTGAAACTGAAGGTAGTTCATGCCTAGTACAGGAGTCATCACATGACCCTGTGCTACCATGACAACCACCGGAAGTGACGTGATCACGTCAAGTGACTTCCGGTATCGGGCAGTAAGTAAAAGTTTACCGCCGATGCCGTTATAATGGCGCTGTCACATATTGACAGCGCCATTTAATGGGTTAAACGGCACGAGCAGATAACGATTCTGCTCGTGCCTGGCAGGCACACATCTCAGCTGTGAAAATCAGCTGAGATCTGCGCCGATCGCGGCATGCTGCCGCCGGCAGACCGCGGGCAATAACATTATGACCGCTAGGACATAATATTACTGCCCGCGGTCATTCAGGGGTTAAGGGTCAATATTTTTTAACTTTTTTTAAAAAAATTTTGGCAATATCCTGGATAATGGATTCTTTTTTTTGCAATGGGCGATTCAACGATGTTAGAAAGTGATTTATTCAAATACTCTATTGTTAAATCAGGTTTTATAAAATCCTCTGTGTTGGAAATAACAGGTTCTTCGTAATTTTCTGCCTGTAAAGTATTTTTCTCTTTTGTCAGTTGCTTTCTACAACTGTCACAAATTGTCTATGCCTGCATTGATTGATGGATTTATATGAAACATCCAATCTTGTACAGGTCTAAGATTTTTTCTTGTTGTGTGTCCAGTTTTTTCAAAAGGATTGCAACAGCATAGCCTATGTGCCAGCACCCATGAGCGATTATTTTCTTCCCTAATCGGACTAATAAAACAATCGCAGCATGCTACGACTGTAATGCAATCCTAGATTCTCTCGCACCCATTCAAGTCTTTGGAGAGCGAGAGAGAGAGAGAAAAAAAAAAAAAATCGCACATAGGCTATGTATCGCGAGTGCACGGCGAGAATGGCAATAGGGGGCTACGGAGGAGAGAGGGAGATAAATCCCTTCCTCCCTTCCACAGCGCCGGCCTTGCTGTACTGCCAGCGTGAGCCGAGTGTCATGCGAGGGGATCGCAGTAATCCCCGTGTGGCCCCAGCCTTAGCGCACACAGCTTTTACTGTCTCCGGATAAACGCAAACCATCAAACAAAGAAGAACTGCTTACATTTTTGCACGAGGAGTGGAATAATGTCACCCAAAAGCAGTGTGAAAGACTGGTGGAAAACATGCCAAGACGCATGAAATACGCATGAATTTTTGCCAAAGCTGTACATTCAGCTTTATATATTAGATTTGTTAAAAGTCAAATCTGTAAAGGCCGAATTAGTTCCCTATAAAAACTGGGAATGAGATCTTTGATTTCACTTAAACAATGAAAAATAACTATAAATTCTGCTAATGTGCCGCTCTAGGTCACATAAGAGATTGGATATATTAAATATTCTAAATGTCCCATGTGTAACTCAGAGGCTGCAGATCTATTTCACATGTATTTTTACTGCCCGGAAAGGAGGAATTTCACTGCTCATGGAATGGTGTCTTGTCATAAAAGAGAAAATTATTATTTTGTTTTTCCCACTGAGAGCAATCAATCTGTTTCTCAACTGGCGAAGACTAAGGATCTAGAAAGTCAATGACATCATTACCCTCCGCTTTCTCTTAGGGGTCCACCATACAGATTAGGTATTTCTCCACATAATTTTCTTAGTTGTCAGAACATCTTCTAATTTCAGGAGATAGGGTGGATCCTACCTGTAAGATCTGCCAGAAACAAATCTCACTCCAACAGAAGGGCGTCTGACTCGCCCACCCCAAGGCTATGGGACACCCGGTACCGGGCCGTACTAGTCCGGGGGTCGTCAGTGGTGGCGGGGCCCGACTCCGTGGCCCTGGTGGGTGTCAGTTAAATATGGCTGCAGTGTTGGGGGTGAATAAAGTTTGTGTTCGTGACGCCACCTGTGGTATGCGGCTATTAAGCCACCGCTGCTGTATGAGGCCTCCGGGGTGATGGAATGGCAGCAATGATGGTACTGCTCCCCACAGGTGGAGCGGTACCCCGGGGCACAGTTGGTGCTCGTGAGAGTCTATGGTGTAATGGAAGGCTAAGCAGATGAAATAACAGAGACAACACCGGAAGGTGCAATTCCAAGATCTTTACTCACACTTCCTGGTAGGTGCACACTGGTGCCTTCAGACGGCTGGAACCCACTGTCAGGGACCTCCGCCGTTTCTGGGTGATTTCTGGAATGAAAGCCGGTACCCTTCTCTCTAAAGTGTCTCGGTCCTCAGCTGTCTCCTTAAGCCTAGCTCTTTTAGGATGAACCTGCTCGGCCTCCACTACAGCCTCCAGGCTGGGAGCTCGCCTGTCGGTTACTTGCCCCCTTTCTAGAGGTTCTGCTGTGGGCTGTGGCCCGGGGAGTTTGCAACTTTCCCTGGGCCTCGGTTTTCACTGTTGGAGAAGATTTTTCACTCCTTCTGTTTCTAGGGACCGTCCCCTGTTGCAGCTTGATCCCTCCACCGATGTTCCTGTGGAACAGGCCACCACAGCTCACCAGCTATCCGTGGCCCTGGAATCCCTTCGTTCCCTGCTTGGTGTCACCTGGACCCTCTGAGTCCCAGGGTCTTCACCAGGAAGCGTCCCTTTCTTTACTTAGCTCCTGTCTGACTAGAGCTTTTCTTCTTCTTCTCCTTCTTGTCTGCCTCCTGCAGACCTCCTCCTCCTTCTCCCTCTCTCTCCAACCCCCTACACTTGACCTTCCTTTCCCTGACTGCTCTCTGGTGGCTCCTTCCACCTCCCCAGTTGCTAAGCTGTACCCTATAGGAGCAGGGATGGGTCTTACGGCCCCTCCCAGCATGCAGCATGGGAGGGTTGCTGCCACTATCCCTGGTCCCAGTGTGTACCTAACAATGGGTGTTGTGTAGATTTGCCAGGGGACCGGCGTTCACTCCTTTCCTCACCCAGAATGGGGCATCACACCGCTGGATGGGGTGCAATGTCCTGTGGCGACGGAAGCCTCAGGGGCGCCACACGTCCAATGCTCAAAATAATGGGGACAGTATTGGGTGGAGGAGCATGTGGTGGTCTAGCAGCAGAACGGTGACCATTTCCTATGGCCGGACTACAACCCTGATAAAGCAGCCACAGCCGGTGACTGAGAAGAATCTGTGACTTCTCTACATTTAGTGGTCACTACTCACCTGGGCGGTTATCTGTAGGAATCTCATCACCCCTCACATATGTCTCTGTAGTACTAATATGTGTCAGATCGTCCCCCTGAAACAAATATTGTAAAAATCACAGACAGATGGAGAAGTCACATCTATGATCAGCTCTAATCCTGCCATCTCCACCGCTCTCATTACACAAGTATAAACCATATAATACTGTAGGATAAAACAAGACTGAGCACAAGACCTTCACAGCCGTCTACACATCATAGGGAGATTTCATGGCACCTTCTCTCCATCTACCTGATGATCCTGAGGAACATCGGGATCTTCTTGTTTACAGTCCTGTGGCAGAAGAGGACGGGGACATCTCTCTGGTGTTGTCTTCTTACTGCATAGAACTGGAGGAGACACATACAGGGACTGAATTCATTCCTTACATACAGATAATTATAGGCCGTGTGTATTTAGTCCTGTCTATTACCTGGTGATGTGGGGGGCTGGGGAACCTCCATCATGACGTCCTTGTACAGATCTTTGTGTCCTTCTAAATACTCCCACTCCTCCATGGAGAAATAGACGGTGACGTCCTGACACCTTATAGGAACCTGACACATACAATGATACCGTCACCCCCGATCCCTTCATAGCGTTAATGTATAATGTCCCAGCATTCCCAGCAGTGTCACCTCTCCAGTCAGCAGCTCAATCATCTTGTAGGTGAGTTCTAGGATCTTCTGGTCATTGATGTCCTCATGTATCGGGGGGTGAGGTGGAGGCCCCGTGATTGGGCTCAGGGGTCTTCCCCATCCCTCAGACACAGGGGACTGACAGCGCTCACTAGAGGTCTTCTTCACTACTGTGTAATCCTGGTTATGGAGAGACACAGTAAGAAATCTCACTCCAGACATTTCCAGAGTCCTCACCTCTCCAGTTCTGTCCATCTGTTATTCCCATAGATAAGAATGATGTAATGTGACGTCATCAGAATCTCTCACCTCTCCAGTAAGCCGGAAGAGGATCTCTAGGGTGAGGTGTAATATCCTCTCCGCCATCTTGTCCCTGTCCATATCCATCCTTCACGGGGCAATCAGGAGAATTCTCTTCTATAGAAGATCTCCATTGAGAGGATCCGATATTGTAGGGACCTGAATGGGGAGAAGATGACGATGTAACATCATAAAGACTCCGCTGTAATAATACAATTACTGGAGATAATAAGGGGAAACATATCAGGAGATAGAACGTGTAGATGTATTTCTTCTTTCCTATGGACAGGAAGATAACATATTGCTAATTAAGACATCTCCTCCATGCTCCTAATCACTGATCATCTACTAATAAATCCTATATATTTAGGCCACACACACAACAAGCAGTTTCCTCCTCGGAGTCGGTAGCTGAATACGTTTCTCATAGACTCTTCTTCCATATCACTAATTCTCGTCTCATTTCCTTACACTGGAATCCGCATCAGCAAAACTGCAGGAGATATTCATTACACGTGAGAGGAGAAATAACGACTCCATGATGAGGACGACATCTTCATCCTCTACTGCGTCTCTATAAACAGATTTGGCTGCAGTCCGTCACTGACTCCATCATCACCACTAAATGTAGAGAAAAATGTGTACACTGACAGTAATTAAAAGGGAACCTGTCAGATGCAGTATGCCCCCAGATCCAAGAGTAGTTCTGGGTACATATTGCTAATCCCTGCCTAACCATCCCTGTATACACTAGCATAGATAAAGTGATCTTTAGAAAAAGTATTTCTAAAGATCTTTTACCATATGCTAATGAGCGAGGGGACTAGTCCCCTGGGCATTAGTTTTGCAGTAAGTCGCCTCTCATTACCATGTTAGTATGCCCCTGTGGATTTGCTATCATGCTAATGAATACGCAGCATCACAGGATGATCTCACTCACTTCGACGACGCCATCGCTGGATTTCGGCTCAGTGCATATGACCCCAGAGTTTGGGTCATGTGCACTACTTCAGTTTGAAGCCAGGACGCGTACACCCGGCTTCATTGTGTGCATGACCAGAACTCTAGGGTCATGCGCATTGAGCCGAAATCCAGCGATGGCAGCAGAGAGGTGAGTGAGATCATCCTGTGACGCTGCATATTCATTAGCATGATAGCAAATCCACAGGGGCATACTAACATAGTAATGAGGGGCGACTAGCTGGGGAGCTAACGCCCAGGGGACTAGTCCCCGCACTCATTAGCATACAGTATAAGATCTATAGAAATACTTTTTTCTAAAGATCTCGTTATCTATGCTAGTGTATACAGGGTGGTTAGGCAGGGATTGGCAATATACACCCAGAACTGCTCATGGTTCTGGGGGTGTATTGCACCTGACAGGTTCCCTTTAAAGGGAACCAATCATCAGAATTTTCGTATATAAAGATCATCAGCTTCTTGAGTGACAGCAGCTGAGGATCAGGAATGGATCATCAGATAAAGCTGGGCGGAGGGAGGGGGGGTTATGATAGTTACAAAGCTGATTTCCAGAAGCAACATTTTTCTGTTGGCTGATATCCCACCCCTTCTGGTCACATGGGTATGACCTCACACAGGTCCTGCAAGAGACAAAGTGAATAGTTTGTATAATACTTATACTAATTCTAACAGGGGGAGGGGATAACTATGAATATATTAAATGATCCTCAGCTGCTGTCACTCAAGAAAGTGATGATTTTATAAACTTTACTTTCTTGGATTTCAAAACCTAAACATCTGAGCTGACCACTAAAGGTATGTATAGAATCAGCCTGATAGTGCCAGTATAGCACTGGCTTTAGGTTATATACGAAAATCCTGGTGATTGGTTCCCTTTAAAGGGTTATCCGGCTTATTTTGCTTTTTTATTATTTACACTATTGGGCTACATTGGGGCAGGTAAGTAGATAGTGACCACTTACCTGCCCTGCTGTCAGCCCCTCTCCCCAGGCTCAAAGTGGTCATGTGACTGCTCCTGCTGTGATTTTGCTATTTCCGGTCATTTCATGTCAACATGGGCAGGACCATGTTGACATGCAAATCTGCCACTGCATGTTGCCGCCCTGCTGGGCAGGTACAGTGTGATGAGCCCCGCCCCCTCCCTGTGCGCTGCTATCTGTGCGCTGCTATCTGTGCCCTGTATGTGCTGGACAAACACAGGGTTTCCCTCTCTGTCTAGGACACTGTGAGTGCTGTTTTCCCAACAGTGTCCTCAGCTCATTATGTTGTATGGTGCCCGGGCAACTTTG
The DNA here is from genome assembly GCF_048569485.1 of Anomaloglossus baeobatrachus. Taxonomy (NCBI): domain Eukaryota; kingdom Metazoa; phylum Chordata; class Amphibia; order Anura; family Aromobatidae; genus Anomaloglossus; species Anomaloglossus baeobatrachus. The sequence goes on along the minus strand of NC_134357.1, from coordinate 551,578,465 downwards.
ACCCCCCCTCCCCCATGCGCTGTCTCTGTGATGAATGCAGCCTCCCGTGCTCCTCGCTTCTAAATACAGTCAGAAGCAGGGATGTCACCTGACACCAGCGAACAACAGCACTGAGCTCCTGAGCTCTGTATAGGACACTGCAATCATCACAGCACGGACAAAAGACACCATGCTGCATGGGTGAGAAGGGAGAGCGAGCGGGGGGGGGGGGGGGGGCAGAGAAGAGCGTGCACGGCTGACAGAGTGGGGAGCAGAGACGAGAGTTCATGGGTGACACAGCAGGGGGGCAGAGACGAGAGTTCATGGGTGACACAGCAGGGGGGCAGAGACGAGAGTTCATGGGGGTGAGAGACAGGGGAGTGCTGGGGGGAACAGGAGTGCAGTAGGAGAGAAGAGAGTGCATGAGGTGGGATAATGTATATTATATAACTCTAGGTGTGTGTGTGTGTGTGTGTGTGTATCCTATAGACTCACATTAGGGGCTATATATAATGTTCATTACATAGTATTCATTTATCTACAGGTGCTGGGGCAGTATACTGACAGGGAATGTGTGTGGGCAGAGGGCGGGCAGAGGGTGTGGCTGGACACTGAGGCCGGGGGCGGTGCCAGCTGTGACTGGGTTTGGCAGTCAAACATGTCAGTTAGGCCTCTTTCACACGTCAGTGATTCTGGTACGTTTGTGCTTTTTTTTTAAACGTACCAGGATCACTGACATACGCAGACACATTATAATGAATGGGTCTGCTCACACATCAGTGATTTTTCACTGCACGTGTCTCCGTGCGGCGTACCCGCGTGTGCGGGATTGCCGCACGGAGACATGTCCATTTTTTTCCGGCATCACTGATATCCCACGGACCACGCAGTGGTGTGGTCCTTGAAACACGTGCCAGAAAAAAACGTGCTTTTAAAATAAAAAACATTTTAACTCACCCGGCGTCCAGCGATGTCCTCTGCAGCCCGTGCAGCCTGCTGCTTCTGAGCCGGCTCATTATTGTCGCGCATATTCATGATGCGCGACACAGCCGACCCGGAAGCAGCTGCTGCGGGGGTCAGCGCCGGCCGGATGCTGCACCGCGGGAGCGATCAGCACCATGGAGAGCGGGAGCGGGCGCAGGTGAGTTAATTACTAAGTGCAATCACGGGCCACGGAGAACGGAGCCCGGATTGCACTTAGACAACCCACGTGTGCCGTGATTCACGGCACACGCAGGGACATGTGCGTGTTTTACACGCCAGTGAAAAACGTCAGTGTTTTTCACTGACGTGTGAAACGGGCCTCAGGTTGTGCTGAATGTAAACAAGGAGCTGCAGAGAATAAAGTGAAAAATCAAGAGAAACAAAAGTTAGAAAACAAAAAATAATGTAGGGGGTGTTTTATATGACAAGACAGCACAGATTAACTTAATTTTTTGTTTTTGGAGTTTATGTCGGACAACTCCTTTAAGTTTTGACATTTCTTTTTCTAACCCTGAGTATGGCTTTTTGGTGGAATTTCCCCTTAGACTTCCATATGTAAATTTTCCCCCTTCCACAAGTAAAATGCTAGGAAAATAAAAAGCAGGTGCTCATTCCATTCCTTCCCCAATGATTTCTTGATGGTGGGGTCTGCTTGGTTGCTAAAATAGCTAGAGACCTCCACACCCCAAATAGTCTCAGAGCTGAAGGGGTTAATGCCCCAGTAATGGGGAATCTCCACACACTTAGTCCTGCAGAGGCGCACACTTGATGGTTGAGCCTAGAATGTATGGGCTTCTTCCAGGTTAGTGGGCGTGGCGATGTTTCCTCCTATCCGCCATAATCATCTGTTGGGTTACCCGCAGACCACCACTTCTATTGTAAATAACTCCATGACCAAATGGACCTACAAAAATAAGGGAAATTCCGGCTGCCATTTGAACACGACCCCTATCACATGACAGAAATTACGTCATACCTGGAAAGAGCCCATACATTCTAGCATCTACATTAGATTATATGGCTACTCTGTGCTTCCAGGACCTGTGATAATGTCACATGAAGGGGAGGAATGATTGATTGCTCTCCGTGAGAGAAACAAAATTAAAATTTTGTAGTTGTGATACCTTTTAATGGCTAACTAAAATAAAATATGATGTTATAAAGCAAGCTTTTGAGACATCTCAGGTCTCTTCCTCAGGCATGGTATAACAAAATATCTGAAGAAACACAAATATATACACAAAACAGAGGGGAGGAGTCAGGGGTCACATGATCAGCTCCTCAGTGTATGCATGACTCTGCTGTGGTGGGTGTCATGGTGCTGGATGAGGGGAAGGTTATGTGTGGGGTCAGGAGGGGTTTGTGGATGTAGCAGAGCCGTATGTGTACGAGGTGTACGGAGCGGAGCCGTGTGTGTAAGAGGTGTACGGAGCGGAGCCGTGTGTGTACGAGGTGTACGGAGCGGAGCCGTGTGTGTACGAGGTGTACGGAGCGGAGCCGTGTGTGTACGAGGTATATGGAGCAGAGCAGAGGCTGGTTGATGTGTTTCCCCTCTCGTCACATCTAGTTTCGGCCTTACATCCCCCTTCCTCTGCCCTGAGCTCAGTCCCGGGGGTCTGTCGCTCTCTGGTTTTTCTTCCCTGAGCTCAGACCTGGGCTCTCTGGTTTCTCTGCCCTGAGCTCAGTCCTGGGGTCCGGCGCTCTCTGGTTTCTCTGCCCTGAGGTCAGTCCTGGGGTCCGGCGCTCTCTGGTTTCTCTGCCCTGAGCTCAGTCCCAGGGGTCCGCCGCTCTCTGGTTTCTCTGCCCTGAGCTCAGTCCCTGGGGTCTCGCGCTCTCTCGTTTCTCTGCCCTGAGGTCAGTCCTGGGGTCCGACGCTCTCTGGTTTCTCTGCTATGAACTCAGTCCCGGGGTCCGGCACTCTCTGGTTTCTCTGCCCTAAGCTCAGTCCCAGGGGTCCGGCGCTCTCTGGTTTCTCTGCCCTAAGCTCAGTCCCGGGGGTCCGGCGCTCTCTGGTTTCTCTGCCCTGAGGTCAGTCCTGGGGTCCGGCGCTCTCTGGTTTCTCTGCCCTGAGGTCGTTCCTGGGGTCCGGCGCTCTCTGGTTTCTCTGCCCTGAGCTCAGTCCGAGGGGTCCGGCGCTCTCTGGTTTCTCTGCCCTGAGCTTAGTCCCTGGGGTCCGGCGCTCTCTCATTTCTCTGCCCTGAGGTCAGTCCTGGGATCCGACGCTCTCTGGTTTCTCTGCCCTGAGCTCAGTCCCAGGGGTCCGGCGCTCTCTGGTTTCTCTGCCCTGAGCTTAGTCCCGGGGTCCGGCACTCTCTGTGTTATACATTTGTACATCTTGGTAGCAGTGTCTCCCGGTCTCTTACTTACAATGACTCTTGGTCACATTTTCCCCATTATTTCCTCCTCACTTCTGGCACAATTCCCCCGCACTGAATTTTTAGACAGTTTTATGTGTGGAACGTAATAAAAGCCTAATTTAAGCTAACTTAAAAGCCAAATAGACCAGACACATGCGATGATTATTATCGTTTACCAGACAACTACTATATGGCAGCACTAGATTTCTAAAAGTCATGTTAGATTTTTTTTAAGACTTCTAAATTTTGCATGACATCTCCAAAAAAAACCACAGCAAACCTATACTAAATATGGTAACTAAACTCACCACCCCTGATCCACCCTGGCTACCTAGTTCAGGAAAGTTCTCCGAACTTGGATCAGACCCCAAAGTCTTCCCCAGATTGGAGCACGGGCCAGGACTGACCAGTCCTTATACACCTCCTACCAAACCCCCCCCCCCCCAACCTTACTAAGGCTAGTTTCACACTTGCGTTGAACGGCATCCGTTACATTGCGTTGTGTGACGGATGCAACGGATGTGTTGCATATAGTGGCACAACAGATGCAATGGATCGTACAAAACAACGCAATCAGCTTTTTTTTTTTATACAGTTTCACCGGCGGCAGACTATTGTGAACGATCAGCTGATCACCCGGCTGCTGGGCGCTCAGCTGATCGTTCACAGCAGCCGGTCACCGGGTGATCAGCTGATTGCTCACAGCAGCCAGTCGCCGGGCGCTCAGCTGATCGGCCGCCGAGAATGTGTGCGGGGGTGGGTGGAGCCGAGCGGGGCCATGGCGCTGAGGACAGGTGAGTGTGTGTGTGTGTGTGTGTGTGTGTGTGTGTACGCCTGCGTGTGTGTGTGTATGTATGTGTACATGCGGAGTGGAGTGCGGGAGGGGGCGGAGCCAAGCAGGAAAGTGTCAGGCTCCCTGCACACGTAGCCAGGGTAAATATCGGGTAACTAGGCAAAGGACTTTGCTTGGTTACCCGATGTGTACCCTGGTTATGGGTGCAGGGAGCCAGAGAGAGCATGCGCAGTGAAATCATAAGGATTCCGCTGCTCAAAAAAAGTTACATGCTGCGTTCCTTCTGCCCGCCGGAAGCAACGCAGCGTCGGCCAGCGGAAGCAACGCAGGTACTTTTGGCACAATCCGTCATCCATACAAGTCTATGGGAAACAGCGGAATCCGTTAACGGATTCCGCTGTTTTCCAAAAGGGCGGATTGTGATGGAAGGAAAAAAACGCAAGTGTGAAAGTACCCTAACACGCCTACTATAATAACCATAACAACAGAATCCTAAGCAACAATATCAAAACCTCCACACTTTGGTCAAGTTCGGCGCTTGCAAACCTTTCCAACCGAAATGCTGCATAAAACAAAAATCTACAAGTGACAGAAGTTAGCCCTCCACCGGAAGACTTGGGGTATAAGCAAACAAGTGCACCATAAAGAAGAAGCCCCTCCAAAGATGAAATCCATTTGATGCACCCAGTCGCTCGAACTCCAAGGAGCAAACATTTACCTTTATCAGCTCGCCAAGGATGCTGCTACAGACATCTTCTACTGGGAGAATTTTACTACCCTTCGAAACTAAACTCTGTGTATTCCAGGTGAAGTACCTAACCGCTATGCTTACTAAGATTAAAATAGTATGGTTTCGGCCACCCAGATTCCCGAATGCCTCATAGGCTCACCCGGCATAGGAAATGCTAGCCAGCCGAAGGCCAGCACATGGAAGCTCCCACCTTCCTGTAGACCTCTATATTAAAGAAAAAGGCAGTGAAGCAGGAAGTGCTTCATACTTACCAGTGTGTCAGCACAACCCTGTCCTCAGAATTCTTGTACTTCAAATTGTCCCTCACATACAGCTGTTAGGTTGACCAATGGGTCACAACAGTTGCCAGGGATGACCAAATGCGGAGGGAGTCCCGGGACTCAGCTTCCCTCAGCCCCAATGAGATACAGACAGACGCTGATATCCACACAGAAGGCAAGGGCTGTGCGCTCCAAAGAAGACTAATTTATTTTCACACAGACAGGGTTTATCAACTTAATAGGGGCGTAACTGTGTTGTGTACAAAGGCATTTGTTTAGTTTCTCGTCATAGACATAAGTTTCCATTTCTCAGTAAAAGCATAGATGAGTTTCGGTTCCTGGCGTAAGCGTAAAACACAACTTTTATTGTCTTAGACTAGGCACAGGTGTTATCGCTCTGTCCTTGGGTCCTGGAATGCGCTCTCAGTCTGTTACATGCACTTTGCAAAGAAGAATGAATTTCTATGATTTTTCTAACCATTAAAAAAAAAAGTTAACTCTTTCCTCACACAGCTTACCCTGGAAACAGCGCTGCACTTCTGACATCACCTCTCTTGTGTTATGCTCATGGGGCGAGCACAGTATTAGTGGGTCCACTGGACAGAAAATACCGTTCACTTGCCTAGAGGAGCAAACTAGACAGGCTGCCTAATCTTCACTACTGCCACTTAGGTACACACGCTGGTAAGTAGCCTGCAGAGAGCAGCCCCAGGGCATCTGTGGTACCGCAGCAGCTGGCGTCATGGATACAGTACAGTCTCTGATTGTAGCGATGGCAGCAGCAGACCGAGTCGTGGAGTCGTCCGGAATGGATGGGTGCAGAAGTAGCAGCCGATGAGGACACTTGTGGCAGTGGGTATCATGGTAAGTGGCTGGTGTGGATGATTGCAGCAGCAGATCGGCAATGCACTGAAACACAGAGCCGAATCAGTAGCAGAACACAGCATAAAGACAGCAGCAGCACAATGAGACCTGAGAACTAGCAATGTTAGGAACTCCTTGCAAAAGTCTTGGCCTGGTCCAGGGACAGCAAATACCCCTTCCAGAGGCCCGCCCTACTTTGCTTCACAGCCTCCCAAACCCAGAGAACAGCACTAAAAGCGCTACAGCCTGGAACACTGCAGTGCTGAGACCCCGAAAAGAGCTGTTGTGCAAATTTCACCAACCTGGTAAACAGCACTTTAGGCAGAACCTTCATGTCCACATTGAGAAGTGCTATGGGCTGCCAATTCTCAATGTGTGATGGATCTTTACCTTTTGACAGAAGAATCGAAGCAAACCTCCTCATTGACTTTGGTAATGTGCCAAAGGAAAGACACTCATTAAATACCAACAAGGAGGTTAAAGAGTCCTTAAAGGTCTTGTAAAACTTGAATCATAAGCCATCCGGACCTGGCGTCTTTTTGGGCCGAAGCCCATCAATCCCCAGTCTCACTTTCACTTTGGTCTCTTGCACCAAAATGCCGAGCGAGGGGTCTCCCCCTGACAGAGGAATAGCATCAGCCACGAAAGCCTATACCTTCTCTCGATCTAACTCCTTCCTCCCCAAGAGGTGAGAGTAGTAGGATCTGACAACTTCCAGAATCCCTGATTTGGACCGTATCAGAGATCCTGTACTGTCCTTCAGAACCACAACAATTTTACTATTCACTGATCTGTCACAGTTTTTGTAAGGGTCAGGTGAGCAGTACTTTCCGAAATCACTCTCAAAAACTAAAGATGTGTGCCTATCATGACATCTCTTTAGCAAGGTTCTCACTCTGGATATTTCCTCGCGGTCACCTCCAACCGAGACAAGAATCTCAAGTTTCCTCCTCAGGCTCAGAATCTCGACATAAAAAAGCCAGGCTGGAGTTTGCCAAAAGTTACCTGAGAAAGCCTAAAACGTTTTGGAAGAATGTTCTCTGGTCAGATGAGACAAAAGTAGAGCTTTTTGGGAAAAGCCATCAACATAGAGTTTACAGGAAAAAAAAAGAGGCATTCAAAGAAAAGAACACGGTCCCTACAGTCAAACATGGCGGAGGTTCCCTGATGTTTTGGGGTTTCTTTGCTGCCTCTGGACTGCTTGCCCGTGTGCATGGCATTATGAAGTCTGAAGACTACCAACAAATTTTGCAGCATAATGTAGGGCCCAGTGTGAAAAACTGAGTCTTCCTCAGAGGTCATGGGTCTTCCAGCAGCACAATGACCCAAAACACACTTCAAAAAGCACTAGAAAATGGTTTGAGAGAAAGCACTGGAGACTACTAAAGTGGCCAGCAATGAGTCCAGACCTGAATTCCATAGAACACCTGTGGAGAGATCTCAAAATGGCAGTTTGGAGAAGGCACCCTTCAAATCTCAGGGACCTGGAACAGTTTGCCAAAGAAGAATGGTCTAAAATTCCAGCAGAGCATTGTAAGAAATTCATTAATGGTTACCGGAAGCGGTTGTTCGCAGTTATTTTGGCTAAAGGTTGTGCAACCAAGTATTAGGCTAAGGGTGCCAATACTTTTGTCTGGCCCATTTTTGGAGTTTTGTGTGAAATGATCAATGATTTGATTTTTGTTTCATTCTCTTTTGTGTTTTTTCATTGCAAGCAAAATATATGAAGATAATAATACCAAAGAATTTGTGAATTCAATCATTTTCAAGAAGAAACTGAGTATTATCTGACAGAATTGCAGGGGTGTCAATACTTTTGGCCAGCACTGTATATTGCCCAAAATCTTCAACTTAACCATGAAGTTCCAGGACCCTGTCCAGAAGCCAAAGTGGTCCTGAATTTTTCAGGGCCCTTGACCACCTCCGCCATAGCAGCTGATCCAGGTCATAATGTCAACGTAAGAAAGTGTCTTGTTAGCTGTTATGACAGTCACTTTCTTTACCATGTTCTGCCGGGTCATGGCCTAAACAGTAAGATTTTTTTTCACTTGGGGCCATTCCTAGTCAGCTTGTAATGAGACCAAAAAAGTTCCATTCCCTCTGGCCTCAAACAACAGATGTCAAAACAGTTCATACTCTAAGGCTGGATCAGGGCCACCAAGTCCCTTGAAGCCCATGTTCGCCAGGAGCTCAGCCATCTAGTCCCTACAATCCCTGGGACACGCTTCTTGACTCGACCAGCGAAAACAGACGACATTCTTACGAGAACTACCTTGCCCTGATGTCGGCAGGGACCACACTGTCTCCGCCCCTTCATCTTGTCAGGGCCGTTTCACACATCCAGCATTTCGCCAGATTGCTGGATCCGGCGCACTCCAGTATAGTGTATACAGTACAATGGCATCACGGCAACCGCCGGTCACATGCTGTCATGTGACCGGAACATGTGACCAGAGCTTGCCGCGATGCCATTATACAGTATTAACACTGTACTGGAGTATACCGGATCCGTCAATCCGGCGAAATGCCGGATGTGTGAAACGCCCTTAAGACGACCAGACCATGTCTTTTTATCCAAAAAGACAGATCCACCACCCCATCCCCTACTTTGATGGTTTCCTCTCTTCAGGGTGCTCAGAATGCCCTGTTGCAAGTGACCACCCCCCCCCCCCCCCCCCCGAAATCATAGGACCTAACCTCTGACAATCTCTGCATTCTTGCCCTGGTGACAGCGGCCCCATCATAGCTACTGACTTGAGGGCCAGATGTTGTCACCAGGGGGATGGGGCAGTGGATACATACCCAACCAGACACCTCACCCGCCGCACCACTCGCACCCTCAGCAATACCACTTCTATCTCCTCTCCACTCATACCTGTTTGGACAGGCAAGAGTGAGGCTTTAGCCATATGTACATTATTTACATTGTTCTTGGTGTTATTCTCAGTCCTTTCAGAATCCTCCATCCGCAGCAGCAGCTCAACCCCCCACCTCTTGGGACGCCCATTTTACACCTTTCAGTGTACTTCCAGCATGAGGCCCCCCTGTCGCAGCCGTGTCTCCCCTTCTCCATCTCGCCACTCCCAGCCCCGTTGGTGGCCGGCATAGATGGGGAGGGAGATACAGGAACTCCCCCATGCTCTGAATTCAGTGCCATTGCTGGTACCACAGCTCTGCTGCCCCTGGTGTTTACCACAGGGATAGCAGCACTAACACATTTACCCTTCCTTTCTCTCGCCCCATCGGACAGGTGTCCCTGACTCACTGCAGAGCCCCAGTGCATCTTCCCATCAGGGCTCTCACAGGAGGCGGCAGTCACAGCAGCAGAATACAAGCTCATATACTGGTAACTTGGCACCTCCCGTGCGCCCTTGGATTTCTTCCTTCCCTCATCATCGCCAAATGACAATGTAGCCAGGTTTATGGGGGACTCCAGTTGTCTAATTTCCATAAGTATTCCACCTTCATCTATATCCTTTTCTTCACCCCTCTGCTGCACTGCCATGTCACCCCTGGAGTCAGGCAAAGTCTCCTGCCCAAGGAGCAGAGGGGCATTGCTGTGTTCTGTAGCTGACACTTCATTTTCCTCCATTTCTTAAGACCTTTCCATGTGCTCAACTCCGCTCTCTGCATCTCCACTGCAGACCCGCCCTCTTTCAGCAACATCACAGCTGCTGGCTGAAACGCTGCTGCAGGGGAAGCCCTTGCTATACTGGCTCCTGCTGGGCTCATCTTTCCCACCCCACGGGGCGTTCCTGGCACTAAGTGGCATGCCCACACTTTCTTTCTGCTCACAGTCCATCATATCACTGTGGGGGAAACACCACCCACTTTCAACATCGCCATGGTTTATGGCAATTGTGGGCAGAGCCTGTTAAATAACCGGTTTAAGGCGACAAACTGCAAAGCCAGTATATAATGATTGGAGTGAGAATTGGTGCAAAAACATATTATGGATTTATTCAGATTAAGAGTTTGAGGTTACAGTCATTAGAGAAAAATAACTGTCTTGGCTTGAGTTAATAGATGGATAGACAGGTAAGCAGAGAGAAAAAATAATAGTTCATTTATCTTACATCGCTGTGGTGTGTGTAAGCCGTCTCTCTGTCTGTAGATGGTCTGGTCGGGTTTGATGAGTCCGTCTTTCTCCTGTCACCTTCTGCCTCTCCCTCCTTCTTCTTCTAACCCTTTGAAGTGTGGGCTGCTTTTATAATCCAAACCCCTCCTCCTGATTGTCCTTATCTCTTTACATGGTATTACAAGAAGTAACTATCCTTATTTTAGTTCAGCATTATGTCATGTCACGTGGTTCGTTTTCCCCGCGAAATAAGTGTACTTGCGCAGTAGAGACTTGTAACTAGACCTACTTCAACTTATATTTAACTCCTTTGAGGCTCGCTGAACTTTGACCTTAGTGTAACAGAAGGAAGTTTCTCATAGCTATTTCAGTTCTTAGCCCAAAATTCCAAACCGAATATAGCTCCTCGTTGACAACTTTGATGAACAATAGCAGATGACTTTGGTTCTACAATGTCAAAAACCTTGGTTAGCATTTTCCAACTCACAGGCATCCTTAAAGGCAATGGCGAAATATACATACATTATATGAATGCATGTAATCCAGTTTATGAATCAAATCTCCATAAACTCACTATTTTACAGTCCCCCCTTTTATGAAGTTTGATGAACCCCCGGGAAACCCTAACTCAATCGTGTCATCATTCGTATCACATACATTCTTGTTGAAAATTCTAGACCAATATTTGACTTGATAAACCAATCTGCAACTTTCTGTCAAAAAGTCATCTTGCGATTTAACATTCCTCTAAGAATGTTATCTTCCTTTTTCATTTCTATTTTTATGTTCCTATATATCTTCTGAATTCTACACATCACAAAAACTTGATATATAATACACATCAAAACTAATAAAAATATGATTATGATGGGATTAAATAAAACATTACCAACCGCTGACTGAAAAGATGACTGAGACCAGGAATGTACAGATTTGCTAAAACTCTTCCACCAAGTTCTACCTGACATTCCATTCCATTCGTGTTCAATATCACTTAATTCACCTTGTTCATGCCTGAATATAATTTCTGCTTCCTTCAACTGTTTCGTTAATAAATCTAACAAACCCTTATCTTTCTTTATTTCACTTGTCCACATATCCCAAGGAAAATCATTTATCTGTGATAAATTGAATTGTATGGGAAATGCCGTTAAGTTTCTCCTTCCTATAGAAGTGATATTAAAACTTCCTTCCTTCTTTGAAAGAGATCTCACATTTCCTTCTATACAATACAAACCCATAGGTAGGTTTTCCTTATGTACACAAGTAGAATAGAAAACAGAAACCTTCTCTGTCTCAGACATGACCTGAAAACAAATCTTATTTGGACTTACTGGAGTCACCAGATCATGTAGTGTCTGTACAGTCTCTATTCTCGCATGACAAGAAGAATGATTATGAAAACATGAATGATAAATCACCTTATCCTGTCCAGGTAAACACATCACCTTAGAAACAAAATGCAAACATGAAGAAATGTCTACTTGTTCAGTGTTCACTCCATCAAATGCAAAATCTGTGTACTGCAGTTGATAGAACACTTGTTGTGTGTTACTCACAGGTATACCCAAAACTGTAACAGGAACAATAGTTCCTTCTCTTCCGATCACTGGGATTAGCGATGTGCCAACACAAATGTTTCGTTCACATCCTAACCACTTATTTACCCACAAATCCGTATGATTCAATGCAAAATCATACTCTACAGGTAAATTTCGCAGTATTCCCAGTGGAGTAATTCCACTCTGTAAAGCTTGTGCAATCAACTTCAGATTAGAAGAATACTCTATCTGTATCTCCAGGCACGCTTTAGCTACTTGTGTTTCGTGTGTGCTTTCCACGAGAGCTAATGTAGCATCCTGTAGATGTGACACGGAAGACCCTAGTACAGCAGCTGTATTCATTACCATCTTTTCAAGAAGTTGATTCAGACTCTTCTGAACCTTTACACCTTTTCCTCCAATAAAACCAATATTATCCAAATCTGACTTAAGTGTCTGTATATTCATGGCATTAGTCAGACTTCCCACTGTCCCAATTCCTCCCAGAATTCCTTCTAACACTCCTCTCTTACTCCTAGTCTGAGCTGTTCTTTTCCCAAACCATTGTTCTATCCCCATCTCCATGTTTATGAGATGTGATTGACACTGAGGAAACCTGGTAGAGATCTTCCAATGAGACATATTGAAAGTCCACACCATTGTCATAAATTCTCCATCCCTTAATAAGGACTTGGACTGAAATTGATCAATTTGGAAAGGAGTAGACGGCATGAACCTCGTGTCTGTGCATGCACTATCTGCTGCTGACCAAATATTCACACTAATGTCTTTACAATGTCTGTAATGTGTCTTTGTTTCAACGCAACACTGGTAAATTCCAGAGTCCCTGGAAGATGGATTCTCTAAGGAAAAAATGAAATTATCATCCATCCATCTGATATTACCAATCTGACCTCTGTGAATGACATTAGTTGGACTGTTTAAAAAACTTCCCAAAAATGATGAATTTTTGGTCCATGTCAACAAAGACTCAGAAGGCAATTTCAACCTTGTGTTACATTTTAACATTATGGGAAATGTATTTTCTTTGTTATGTACTGTCTGTGGTGAAACCCTTATTTCCGGAACTATAGTGTTAGTAATGGTAAACACTACAGATACCTGAACTTGCACAGGTTCCCGTGTTATCTGGAAATTCCATGTTTTGACCCAATCTTTATCTCCTTCTGTAATGGAGAGTAAAGAAGGATCCAGAATTTTCCCAAAAACCTGAGTTTTTAACAAAATTTCTGTTTTGGATCTTCCAAACTTTCCCCTTGCAATCATGTCATTTGTAATATCACCGGACCATATAGCAGGTTCATCACCTCTGATCTCTATGTTCCAGTATAGTACATCTGTAGGAGAACATTCCCATGTACCCGTTTTATTATTGTGTACATATTCTCCTTGTAATTGTGTGAATCTAGTTTTAGGTCCTGCAATCGCATGTAATATTATGTCTGTGTCGTGTACGAAATGTAATTCAATGCAACATTTTGTTCCATATCCCATGCAGATATTTCCTGTTATCTCCACAGAATCATCCGTGATGTTCTCTGTCAGTAAGTTCCGTGTATCTGATCCTCTCGGTCTTCGTGAATGTTGAATCTCTCTAGTCCGCTCATTCACATCATTGGCGATTGTTCCTTGATGTAACATGTAAACAATGACGAAGATAAAGCAAAGCAGCAGGAAAGTAGATCCCATCACGTAGAAGCTTGTCTTGAGCTTGGGAAGATGTTCTTTCTCCAGAAGGCTTGATGTCATCTTTCCTTCACAGTCTTTAGGTTCTTTATTCCAGTTCTTATCGGAATCCATTTCTTCCTGGAAAGAAATGCAGTATCATTATTTTGTCACAAATATTTTGCACTGGTCAACGTGAACCCACACTTTTTGTGTTTTCCGGGTCTTTTTTACCACATTTGACACTCGGTGCACAAGAATCATGACTTGTCCCATAGTCTCAAGGACTTCAAAAGGACCTTCCCAATTACACTCCCATGGACCACTCTTGCGAAAGGTTTTGATCATCATTAGAGCACCTTTCTTGCATTTGGACTCATAGGGTGGCTCCATTTTCTGCATTCTCGATGCCGCATATGGCAGAATCGCTTTCAAGTTCTCCTGTAGCGATCTCAACCATTGGGACCTTGAGATAGCATCTTTTTGTGGAGTGGATAAAAATGGCTCATGTGGAAACCACAATGGCATTTTTCTTCCCGTCATCAACTCAAACGGAGTGAATTGAGTTGTAGAAGAGATTGAACCTCTTATACTCATGAGTATGAAAGGTACCTTGTCAACCCAAGTGTTACCTTTGTCCAAAAGCATCTTTGCAATTCTGGACTTGATTGTTCTATTCATTCTTTCCACAATTCCCGCAGATTGTGGATGATAGGGGACATGAAATTGCTGTCGCGCCCCTAGAATAGCACAAGCAGTTTGCATGATTTTACCTGTGAAGTGGCTACCTCGATCGGAGGTAATCATCCTTGGGATCCCCCAAGTACAAAAGACATGTTGTACCAATTCCCTTGCTGTGGACAAAGCATCATCTTTCCTAACAGGTAATATTTCTACCCATTTTGAGAACACATCTACCACAATCAATGCATACCTGAGACCATGTTTACCTGAGGGTAAAGGACCAATATAGTCTATCTGCAGTGTAGACCATGGACCATCTGCAGGTGCGATTCGTAGAAGTGGTGGCTTCTGTCCTTTAGGTCTTGGATTTATTTGGGCACAATTGAGACATGATAGTACAACACTTTGAACTGTTTCGTCCATTTTTTCCCAATAAAATTTCTCCTTGAGAATGACTAACAATTTCTGTTGTCCCAAGTGACCTAAACTCTCATGGTTGTATCGAGTGAATTCTACCTGTAGATGTTTTGGTACAACTGGACGCAATTCTCCATTTGAACTGTGACACAAAACCCCATTTTCACAGATAAAAGGAGGTTTTGGATCATCCAGAGAAGTAACAAGAGAAGGATCTTTTCTCTGTTCTTCTGCAAATGAAGGTATGTACGTGTCTGCTCTTTGAACCGCTGAATTCTCAGAAGGTTCAGAGTCAAACACTTCCTCTCCTGTCAGGGCAGCTTCTTTGGCTAGAGCATCTGCGGTTGCATTTCCTACAGATAACTCATCATCAGATCTTTGATGTGCAGCGACTTTCACTATAGCAAATCTATTTGGGGCCCTAGATGCCATCTCAAAAATTGATTCTAGCGTATCGCGATGCACCAAGGCTTTGTTGGACGAGTCCACGTAGCCTCTCCTTTCCCAAACAGGCAGGTAATCGGTTAGGGATCTGACAACATAGGAGCTATCACTGTAGATTACCATTGGAGTTTGATCATCAGCTTCATTCAGCTGTAGGACCATTCTTACCGCTTCTATCTCTGCCCTTTGAGCTGAGAAATGACTCGGTAACTTGTGTTTTACCACTTGTCCTCGCTTGGAATAGAAAATTCCATATCCTGTGTGATAGTGTCCTTCCAGAAAAAATCTAGAACCGTCTACAAACACAGGTTCATCTTCGTCTTCCGACTGTCGTCTGAAGAGAGATGGACTTGGTTCATGGAACGTTTCTATGCAATCATGGGTTTGTCCTTCATACTGCATCAATTGAGGAAGAACATATTTGGCCTTATAATCTACCTCAATTTGATTTGGAGACAATGAGAGCAACCAATGGGCAAATCTATGATTTGACACACCTGGGATATTTTTCTCAAAGAGAAGTTTCAGTGTGGAATGTGGCGTTTGGAGAATAACCTTTTGGAACCCGATGATGTGTTGAGTGATTTTTATCGCAAAATACACTCCCACCAGGTGTCTTGCGCACACCTCAAACCCCCTCTCAACAGGTGAGAGAAGCTTAGAGAAGTACCCCAAGATTCTCCATTCCCCCCCTTGCAGCTGCAGCAAAACCACAGAGATACTTGTCTCTGAAGTGTGTGCTTGAAGCGCAAAAGGTGCGTTCCTTTCCACCATACTTAACGCAGGTGCGTGTTGTAGATCATGTTTCAATTGTGTGAAGGCTTTTTCCTGTTCGACACACCAGGGACCAAAATAATCATCATTGTCACCTTTTAAAAGATCATACAAAGGTCTGGCTTTGTCAGCAAAATTTTCAATGAAATCCCTTGAGTAATTTACAAGTCCTAAAAAATGTCTTAGTGCCTTGTGTGATGTTGGAATTGGAAGAGATGCAATTGCCTCTATTCTGTCCTGTAGGGGTCGCCGTGTACCTGGACTTAGCAGAACTCCTAAAAACCTGACCTCAGTCTGCATCAGCTTGACCTTTTTGGTATTCAGTTTTAAACCTGCATCATGCAGCAGCTCAAACAATTCTGCCAGTAGAGAAATATGCAGATTCTCATCCTCCGTACTCAACAAGATATCGTCCACATATTGCAATAAACATTCCGGACGAGAAAATTTCGACAAAACGTTCGCTAGCGCCTGATGAAAAATGCTTGGCGACATACTAGCCCGCTGTTACGGGGGGCTGTCTGATAATAACTCAAAGGAGTATCAGACAGTCAGGGTCCACCGTGCAAAGACTCTGCTGCAGACTATGGCAGAGTGCAATACCTCTGTTAACTCACAGAAGGATACAATAAGTAAGCAAAGCAATTCCTCCCCCACTTGGAGGGTGTGTGGAATGATCTCTGTTAACAATCACAGAGACAAAGGCAATGTGTGCGAAATGGCACCTACCTAGGTCCGCTCTTCTAGTGGTGCAAAAGAGACGAACAGCAGCGTAAGCCGCACAAAGCTCCTACCTGCGTTCGCTCCACTAGTGTGCGAGGACACGAACCACTAGATATGGCACCTGCCTAGGTCCGCTCTTCTAGTGGTGCAAAAGAGACGAACAGCAGCGTAAGCCGCACAAAGCTCCTACCTCTGTTCGCTCCCCTAGTGTGCGAGGATACGAACAACTGCCAGACGCAGTATAAGGAACGTTACCCTAGCGGCAACGTCCACCTACGAGTCGAATCACAAGGCCCAGCCAGACCATGTGCCTCAGGCACCTGCCTATGTCCGCTCCCCTAAGAGGTAAGGATACGGACAGCAGCCGAAGCTGTAAGGTATAAGAACGCTACCCTGCCGGTAGCGCTCACCTTGCATAGACAGAGGAATGCCTAGAGGAACGTGCACAGGGCGTCTACCCTCATGCATGAACCAAGAGGACTGAGCGCCATGCGGCGTGTGTCAGGGTCTTATATAGACTCTGTGCCTCATCCAAGATGGAGGACACCAGAGCCAATCGGCTGCCAGAACGACAAGAGTGACGTCATGCTGGCCTATCACCGAGCAAGGCGTCACAAGCACATGACCAGCGACCAATCGGCATAGAAGGTGTCAGAGACATGTGACCTCGTGTCAGCGATGATGTCACCCGCACATGTGCAATGGCTCCAAGATAGGACTTAGTCTCCAGCGCTCGCACATGTGCAGTAGCAAGAAATCTGGACTTAGTCTCCAGCGCTCGCACATGTGCAGTAGCAAGAAATCTGGACTTAGTCTCCAGCGCTCGCACATGTGCAGTAGCAAGAAATCTGGACTTAGTCTCCAGCGCTCGCACATGTGCAGTAGCAAGAAATCTGGACATAGTCTCCAGTGCTCGCAGCAACCGTAACAGTACCTCCCCCTCAAGGGCCCCCCTCCCGGCGACGCAGGTAATCAGCAACTAAGTCGGGAGCATGGACAGCCTCCTCAGGCTCCCAAGAGCGATGTTCCAGGCCGTAGCCCTCCCAATCTATCAAGAAGAACCTGCGCCCTCTAACCATCTTAGAACCAACTATGGCTCGTACCTCATAGCTAGAGCGAGAGGAATCAGAAGCAGGAGAGTGCACTTCACGAGCGTGAGGTAAAATAGCCGGCTTTAGCAGTGAAACATGGAATTTGTCATGGATCCTAAGATGGACGGGTAACTTCAATTGGTAGACTACAGGATTTACCTGTCGAAGAACCTCATAAGGACCCAGGAAGCGAGGAGCAAATTTGACAGAGCTCACTCTAAGTTTCACGTTTTTTGCAGAGAGCCACACAAAGTCCCCTGGAGAAAAGACAGGAGCCGGGCGACGAAACCGATCGGACACCGTCTTCATACGGTCCTTAGCTGCTTGGATTGACTCTTGAGTCCGATCCCAAACCTCTCTGGCATTAGTTGCCCAGTCGGCCACAAGAGGAGGAGGTGCAGCAGCGGGAAACGGTACCGGTACCCTAGGGTGTTGCCCATTATTGAGTACGAACGGTGTCTGCCCAGTGGCCTCAGCCAGCGAATTGTTAAGGGCAAATTCTGCCCAGGGTAGGAGGGAGGACCAGTTATCGTGGTTCTCAGCAACAAAGTGTCGAAGGTATATAATCATGGATTGATTGGTACGCTCAACCAAACCATTGGTCTCCGGATGGTATGCCGAAGATAGATTCAACTCAATTTGCAGAAGGCTACAAAGATCTCGCCAGAAACGGGAAGCAAATTGCGGGCCTCTATCACAAATGATACGATCTGGCATCCCGTGAAGCCTAAAGACATGCTTGAGGAATAGTTTGGCTAGTACCCTGGAAGATGGGATTCTCGATAACGGTACGAGATGAACCATCCGGGAGAAATGGTCCGTAATGACCCACACAAATCTATGTCCCTGTGAACATGGAAGATCACCCACAAAGTCCATGCCTACCACCTCCCATGGTCTATCTGGCACTGGTAAAGGATGCAAGAGCCCAGCCGGTCTCTGCCGTAATGGACGGTTGCGAGCACACGAGTAGCAGGAACCGACATATCTCTTGACGTGGCTGGCTAAGTGTGGCCACCAATACCACCTCTCCAGTAACTCTCGTGTCCGTCTAATACCAAAATGCCCACCCACCTTTGAGGTGTGGGCCCATGACAGTATATCATTCTGTCGATCAGGCGGAACAAAGGTCTTGCCCGGTGGGATTTGGTCTAACGTCACAGGCGAGAGCGTATGAAAAACCCTGGAGGGAAGGATAAGACGAGGTTCGTCAATCTCTTCCTGGGTAGAAAGCATAGAGCGAGACAGGGCGTCTGCCTTGTTATTCTTACTCCCAGACAGATAGTTGATGGAGAAGTGAAAGCGGGAGAAAAACAAGGACCAGCGGGCTTGCCGAGGATTCAGACGCTGAGCGGTTTGTAAGTACGTCAGATTCTTATGGTCTGTATAGACCTGGAAAGGATGTTTCGCTCCTTCCAGCAAGTGACGCCACTCCTCCAAGGCTAATCTCAAGGCGAGCAGTTCCCTATCCCCAATGGTATAGTTTCTCTCTGCCGGTGAAAAGGTTTTAGCAAAGAAGAAACACGGCCTTTTTCTACCTGCACCGTTCTTTTGATACAAGACCGCACCAGCACCCACTGAAGAGGCATCAACCTCTAAGAGGAAGGGCTTACTCTCATCGGGTCTTTGAAGAACGGGAGCAGTTGAAAAGTGTCTTTTTACTGCCTCAAAAGCCTGAGATGTCTCAGTAGACCAGGCTTTGGGATTAGCACCTTTCTTAGTCAAGGCCACCAAAGGGGCCACCAAAGTAGAAAAATGGGGTATGAACTGCCTGTAATAATTTATGAATCCTAAGAAGCGTTGCACCGCCTTCAAGGAATGAGGTTCGGACCATTGCAGGACAGCAGAGAGCTTCGCAGGATCCATAGCCAGGCCCTCTTGTGAGATAATGTAACCCAAAAAAGGCAATGAGGACTGCTCGAATACACATTTCTCGAGTTTAGCAAACAATGAGTGCTCCCTTAAACGGGAAAGGACACGAACGACATCCTGACGATGAGTCTCCAGATCAGGAGAAAAAATCAGGATGTCGTCCAGATACACCACTACTGAGGATAACAGTAAATCCCTGAACACATCGTTTACGAAGTCCTGAAATACTGCGGGTGCATTACATAACCCAAAAGGCATGACGAGGTATTCATAGTGACCGTCTCGGGTGTTAAAAGCGGTCTTCCATTCGTCACCCTTTCGAATTCGTACCAAGTTATA
Source organism: Anomaloglossus baeobatrachus (assembly GCF_048569485.1). Taxonomy (NCBI): domain Eukaryota; kingdom Metazoa; phylum Chordata; class Amphibia; order Anura; family Aromobatidae; genus Anomaloglossus; species Anomaloglossus baeobatrachus. The sequence goes on along the minus strand of NC_134357.1, from coordinate 551,558,828 downwards.
CGCACCCCGCAGATCCAACTTCGTAAAAACTTGAGCTCCTCTCAGTCTGTCAAAGAGCTCCGAAATTAAAGGTAATGGGTATTTGTTCTTTATCGTGATTGCGTTGAGACCCCTGTAATCTATGCAGGGACGCAAATCACCCTCTTTCTTCCGAACAAAGAAAAACCCAGCTCCCGCGGGAGAGACAGACTTACGAATGAACCCCTTCTCTAAACTCTCTCTTATATAGGTCGACATGGCCTCCGACTCAGGTATCGACAGGGGGTAAACCCTGCCTTTAGGTGGAACCGAACCTGGGATAAGGTCTATGGCACAGTCATACGGCCTATGGGGTGGAAGAACCTCAGCACCCTGTTTGGAGAACACGTCAGCGAAATCCAGATAGGGTGTAGGTATGGGAGAGAGATCAGTAGATGCAACCGCAATGACCTTAGGTGGTAAGGGAAGACATCGGGACTGACATTTCGAACCCCAATTAATAATGCTGTCAGACTCCCAGTCAATGTGAGGAGCATGAGTCCGAAGCCATGGGAGACCCAGAAGGATGTCGTCTATACCCTCAGGCAAAACAAGAAAAGAAATCTCCTCTATGTGACCCTGAGACAGGGAAAGGCGCAAGGGAACTGTCCTCAATGTAATGGAGTCAGACAACATAGTTCCATTAACAACACGGACAGGAATAGGCGCCTCTAACATGATAGAGGGAATATTGTGTCCCTTTACAAATCCTGAGGACACAAAAGTCCCGTCAGCTCCGGAATACACAAAAGCCATAATAGGCCATGTATTCTCAGATAACGAGAGCTGACCTGGGATACAACACTTAGAGGGTGCAGAAGACGTCTCTAGTAACCCCCCTCTAATGGTTACTAGACCAGGGAGTTTCCCTGACGACTAGGACACTTGTTGGCATAGTGCCCAGCCTGACAACATACGTAACATATAGGAGGACCAGACTTGCGTAGTCTGGAAGACGTATGACCTAACTCCATAGGAGTGGGAGATGTTTCAGATGCTGAGGAAGATGGTAGTGGACCCTCAACAACTGGAATAGCCCGATGCTTAGGGCATGAGGAAGAGACCTCGAGTCTACGTTCCTTATGGCGTACATCGATCCTCGTTGCTACTGTGATCAAGTCCTCCAGAGAAGCAGGGACCTCACGAGTAGCAAGAGCATCCTTGACATAGCCTGCCAACCCTCTCCAGAAGATAGGAATCAACACCTTCTCTGGCCAATCTAGTTCTGCCACCAGAGTTCTAAAAGCAATGGCATAAGAACTAGTGGATAACGAACCCTGAGATAGATCTAACAGTCTCAGGGCCGCATCATGGGTAACCTGCGGACCCATGAATACCGCCTTAAGAGCATCAAGAAAGTCTTGATGTCTCAGAGTAACCACATCAGAGCGCTCCCATAGGGGAGTCGCCCATTCTAAGGCTTTGTCCTGAAGTAAGGAGATGATAAAGCCTACTCTGGACCTCTCCGTAGAGAAGCGAGAAGAGTTGACCTCTAGGTGTATCTGACACTGACTAATGAAACCACGACATGATCTGGCATCGCCAGAATATCTGTTTGGCAGAGCAAGTCGAGGATCATGTGCAGATGTCACCATGGTCTGAGGTTTATCCTCTATACTCTTGAGCCGTGACTCAAGTACTTGTATGTAACGGTGTAACTGCTGATATTCTGCCATAACTGCCAGACCCTTGGCTCAGTCCTAATGTTACGGGGGGCTGTCTGATAATAACTCAAAGGAGTATCAGACAGTCAGGGTCCACCGTGCAAAGACTCTGCTGCAGACTATGGCAGAGTGCAATACCTCTGTTAACTCACAGAAGGATACAATAAGTAAGCAAAGCAATTCCTCCCCCACTTGGAGGGTGTGTGGAATGATCTCTGTTAACAATCACAGAGACAAAGGCAATGTGTGCGAAATGGCACCTACCTAGGTCCGCTCTTCTAGTGGTGCAAAAGAGACGAACAGCAGCGTAAGCCGCACAAAGCTCCTACCTGCGTTCGCTCCACTAGTGTGCGAGGACACGAACCACTAGATATGGCACCTGCCTAGGTCCGCTCTTCTAGTGGTGCAAAAGAGACGAACAGCAGCGTAAGCCGCACAAAGCTCCTACCTCTGTTCGCTCCCCTAGTGTGCGAGGATACGAACAACTGCCAGACGCAGTATAAGGAACGTTACCCTAGCGGCAACGTCCACCTACGAGTCGAATCACAAGGCCCAGCCAGACCATGTGCCTCAGGCACCTGCCTATGTCCGCTCCCCTAAGAGGTAAGGATACGGACAGCAGCCGAAGCTGTAAGGTATAAGAACGCTACCCTGCCGGTAGCGCTCACCTTGCATAGACAGAGGAATGCCTAGAGGAACGTGCACAGGGCGTCTACCCTCATGCATGAACCAAGAGGACTGAGCGCCATGCGGCGTGTGTCAGGGTCTTATATAGACTCTGTGCCTCATCCAAGATGGAGGACACCAGAGCCAATCGGCTGCCAGAACGACAAGAGTGACGTCATGCTGGCCTATCACCGAGCAAGGCGTCACAAGCACATGACCAGCGACCAATCGGCATAGAAGGTGTCAGAGACATGTGACCTCGTGTCAGCGATGATGTCACCCGCACATGTGCAATGGCTCCAAGATAGGACTTAGTCTCCAGCGCTCGCACATGTGCAGTAGCAAGAAATCTGGACTTAGTCTCCAGCGCTCGCACATGTGCAGTAGCAAGAAATCTGGACTTAGTCTCCAGCGCTCGCACATGTGCAGTAGCAAGAAATCTGGACTTAGTCTCCAGCGCTCGCACATGTGCAGTAGCAAGAAATCTGGACATAGTCTCCAGTGCTCGCAGCAACCGTAACACCCCCTGAGGAAGCCTACAGCATACATATTGTTGATCCAGGTGGTTGAATGCAAATCTATATTGGCAACTTTGCTCAATCGGTATACTGAAAAAACCATTACTGATATCCAATACTGAGAAATACCTTGCCTTAGCATCCAATCTCGACATCATGTCATGTGTATCAGCTACAATCGGTGCAACATTGGGAGTAAACTTATTGAACATCCTCAAGTCCAACAACATCCGATAGCTACCATCGCTTTTCAGAACACACCACAATGGATTGTTACAGACAGAATTTGCCTTACGTATCACACCTTGAGCCAACAATTCCTGTATAATCTTAGACATCGGAGCAACTGACTCCGGAGGCAACTTATACTGACGCTGTGGAGGCGGGTCTCGGCCTTCAATTTTGACAACAACATCCTTCATTGTTCCAACCTCATTCCTGTACTGAGCCCATAAAGAAGGAAACCGCTGTACTAACTCAGTCAATGCTTCATCATCACCAGTTTCAGGCCACAAATGATCTGCTGACACTACATCGGTCAAACAAATGGTCCCGACATGACTATACTCATTTGGATCAATAACTACCGCCTTACAACCGTTAGAATCTTTCCAAACTGTTTTGTTACCCAAATCAATAATCCAGCCATGCTTTTCCATAAAATCAGTGCCAATTATATTCTCAGTATCCTGACAACACCAAATATCCATTTTCGTTTTCAAAAAACCAGGTATTTCCAAAGAGACATCCTGCGCTAAAGTCACCTTTGTTCCATTTTTACCACTGAAACCAACAATTGTACATACAGGGGAACCTGGCTTTAAATGTAAATCAACATTTGTGACACTCAATTGCGCACCTGTATCAAGGAGAAATGTTACTTCCTGACCTTCAAGATTTACCTTTAAAAATGGTCGACCACAGCTATCCATTGAAACTCGAGTAACAAATTCCAGTGGATGGAGCCTGGGGACCGGCTTTGCCAGTCAGGAGGATGGAGAAGGGAGAAGAGCAGCAGGTGTCTTGCCCCTTCCATCCAATCCCTGTATGGACATTTCCCTTATCTGTCTGGTCAGTGGTGCATATGGTGATTGGTTATTTCTGTTGTCAGTATGAGTGGGCGTGTATGGCGATTGGTTATTTCTGTTGTCAGTATGAGTGGGTGCATATGAAGGTGGAGGTGCTGAAGATGGGGGAGGTGCACTGGATGTGTTTGGCATCAGTCCATTTTCCTTACCCAGCCTTTCCTCAACTCCCGCCCTCAGGAATTTCTTGCATTCCCACTTCAGGTGTCCGGGTTGGCCGCAGAAAAAGCAATGAATTGTGCTTTTTCTGTTACCCCCCCCTGAATTCTTGTTTTTAGAATTCAACACCGGTCTTTTGTTGTTTTTGGTCTGTTTTTCCTGGGATACTAATGTGTCAGTGGTCCCTTCTATCATGGCTATTTTTGATTTTACCTGATTTTGCTTCATTCGTCTACGTATTCTATCAATAAATGACGTGGCCTCTTGTAGATTTTCCATTCTAGAAGCTATTTCGAATGAAGCAGGGTCCAAATATTTAAACTTTTTAACAAAGGCCTTGATCATGGAAGGCGGTTCTTGATCAGATCCGATTTCCAGTACCATTCTATAGGCCTGTTCGAATTTGACTAAGAAGACAAATGGATCCTCCTGTATGTGTGTCTTAAGGTTTTCCAACAATTCGACTGTTGGGGTAGACTCTCCTGTGGTAAAGAGAATTAACTGTCTCAGCCTATCTTCCTTTGTGTCATGGATCAGGTCATTGTGTTCGTCTGTCCTAGGTGTTGCTTGTAACCTTTTTGCCATGTGGGAGGGAAGCCATACCCTGAAAATCTTGTTTCTCTGTTCATTTGTTAGATTATATTTATCGGAATGTGACTCAAAAATGTCCGCATTATGGAAGGCGTCCATTTTATCATCATATTTGGATATGTCTTTAATGATTTTCATTAATTGGTCATGGATTTTAATGTTAAGACGGGCGGCCTTATCATGTAACTTCTTTTTCCTAAGTTCCTCCTCATTCAGAGTCCCGTCCTCGGCCGTATTCAGTGCGTCCGGTACGTCTGAACCTGAACCTGATGCAGGTGACTGGGAAGCATCTGTCTTGTTCTGTCTCGTATTAACAGATACATATTTAATATCATTCCGTAGTTTTGATATTAAATCTGCTCTTGTTTCCAACTGATCCTCCAGATGTTCGATATGTTCTGCTAATATCGAACAATTTGGACAATCTGTTGTTTCTGCATCTGTGACATGTGTGTCTGTTGTATTGGGCGTGTCTGTTGTTATGGGTGTGTCAGTCACCATGCAGATAGTGTGTGCATATGGCTGTGCCCCACCCACCATGGAGTTGTAAGTGTATACCATACCCAATACATTCTGTATCTTTTTCTGTAACCGATTCACAGTAAAAAACTTCTTATCTAACTTAGTATTCTCAAGTTCACATTGCCGGTACAGATTTGACCATAACTGTGCGTCACTATGTGTATGGTCAAAAGAATACTCTACATGACAGTTACTAGAATAATCATGAATAAAATCCATTTCTCACCAATATGTGATGCTTGTCCTCGAATGGCTCCAACCGTCTATGGATGGATGGTCCTCGAATGGCTCCAACCGTCTTATGGATGGATGGTCCTGGAATGGCGTTGACACATACGACCTCCGTGCAGCTTTGTCACGTTAAACCTCTCTTAGGTTCTGATGTGGACACAGTGTATCGTCTTTGCCTGCAGCACTTGGACAGAAATTACTCACAAAACTCACAGACCCCCCTTCTCGGACAAAGGGCAGGGAATGACGTGAGAAAAAAAAAGAGTCCTAATTGCTGTGAATAGGCAGCGTGAAAAAAATCACCTCGCACAGAAAACAGCTGTGCCTCACAATCATTCAGGCTGATGCTCGCCAAATGTTAAATAACCGGTTTAAGGCGACAAACTGCAAAGCCAGTATATAATGATTGGAGTGAGAATTGGTGCAAAAACATATTATGGATTTATTCAGATTAAGAGTTTGAGGTTACAGTCATTAGAGAAAAATAACTGTCTTGGCTTGAGTTAATAGATGGATAGACAGGTAAGCAGAGAGAAAAAATAATAGTTCATTTATCTTACATCGCTGTGGTGTGTGTAAGCCGTCTCTCTGTCTGTAGATGGTCTGGTCGGGTTTGATGAGTCCGTCTTTCTCCTGTCACCTTCTGCCTCTCCCTCCTTCTTCTTCTAACCCTTCGAAGTGTGGGCTGCTTTTATAATCCAAACCCCTCCTCCTGATTGTCCTTATCTCTTTACATGGTATTACAAGAAGTAACTATCCTTATTTTAGTTCAGCATTATGTCATGTCACGTGGTTCGTTTTCCCCGCGAAATAAGTGTACTTGCGCAGTAGAGACTTGTAACTAGACCTACTTCAACTTATATTTAACTCCTTTGAGGCTCGCTGAACTTTGACCTTAGTGTAACAGAAGGAAGTTTCTCATAGCTATTTCAGTTCTTAGCCCAAAATTCCAAACAGAATATAGCTCCTCGTTGACAACTTTGATGAACAATAGCAGATGACTTTGGTTCTACAATGTCAAAAACCTTGGTTAGCATTTTCCAACTCACAGGCATCCTTAAAGGCAATGGCGAAATATACATACATTATATGAATGCATGTAATCCAGTTTATGAATCAAATCTCCATAAACTCACTATTTTACAGAGCCTCACTCTGTTGGCTGCTGTTGGGCACTTCCTCTCCACCCCACGGGGCTTCTGGCAGTAGGCAACACGCCCACACCCTCTTCCTGCACATCTTGGCTGCAGGTGAAGCTGCACTCACTCCCAACATTGCCATGGTATATGGCACTTGTGGTGTGGGGTCCCGCTGCCCTGACTGCTGTTGGTCACATCAGCCCCACCTTGTGGGGCATCCCCGACTGTCCCATCGCTGGAAGGACCTCCCACTTTTTTCATCAGTTTGCTGGCCTTTTTGTTATTGCTGCGGGGGAAGCTCCGCCCACTCCCAAAACTACTGCTGTTTATAGCGCTTCTGGGTGGGGCTTTCCTATGCTGGGTGCCGTATGGATGGCCAGCTCCTCCTGTAGGGGCATTCCTGGTGGCAGGGACCTCTGCAGCTGGGTGGCATGCCCATACAGGCCGAACGCTGGCTCCTGCCTTTGGGGGCCCCATTGCCTTGCTGGCGTGATGTCACCTGGCATGATGTAATTCCTCAGCATACTACGTAGCATGTTGCTCACAGTGGACCCCCTGGGCTGCGGGGCACTAGGATAGGGTGGGGTATATACCTGGACTGCTTCAAGGGGCAGTGCCACACCAGATCTGGGCGGGACTGTAATCCGGACCCCCGAGTCTCTTGGGGAGTCCTTCATTACACACACACAGCAGATCGCAGACACACACAGCTGATCGCAGACACACACAGTGTCTGGGATCTGCTGTGTGTGTGATTTGCTGTGTGTATCTGGGATCTGCTGTGTGCGTGATTTGCTGTGTGTCTCTGCGATCGATCGGGCTGTGTGTGTCAGCCAGCAGCAGGGGAGAACGGCGTGCAGCACCAACCGGAGATCACAGGGAGGACCTAGGAGCCATGCAGACGTCCGGGTCTGATGAGTATGAGTCTCCTGGGAAGTGGGGGGGTCTGCTTTTTGGGGGGTAAACTTACCCCCCAACCGTGTTTCACCAAGAATAAGACCTCCTCCAAAAATAAGCCCTAGTGCTTTTTTGGGGAGGTAAAAAAAAAAATAAGACAGTGTCTTATTTTTGGAAAGACACCGTAATACAACTCCAGGTGAAATCCAGGTAAAAGGATGTAAAAAGCGGCACTCGCTGAGACATGAAAATCCAGTCTTTATTGAAAAAGGTGCATAAAAAGCAGGTCTAAGGCCGAGTGCTGGCACTCAGGAGGACGAAACGGCTTCGCTTCCATGGGTCCATACCTTATAGGTGGTGTTGGTCCACCTCCTCTTAAAGGGAGCACCTGATCCTAATCACCACCATTAAAAACATCTGAACTACAAACATACAACAAGAGGAGAAATAGCACACCAATGATGATCCATAACATAAACCATCATTGCTATCAATAAAGAAAAACAGACAAATCATTGCGATCGTTTAAACCAAGATTACCTGGTGCATTATACTTGGTGATAAGTCTGGCCTCAGTTTGCAATAGGACCGAGTGAAGATCCCCTCCCTGTGCAGGGAGTTTAACCCTCATAAGACCCGCAAAAAAACTTGATTCTGGATCATCAGAATGACAATCATGAATATGATCTATGAGCCTTGGTGAACCTTTACCTGTACCTATGGATTTGCATATAAACATAGGACAAATAGTTGTGCCTATGTTGAAACTGCCACAAGGGCAGAATACCACATAGACAACGAATTTGCTCTTGCAAGAGACAGATTGTTTGACATAGTGTGTACATGATTTTTTGCAATTTACAAAAGAGGCAATTTCAGCACCGGAAATGTCCGCTAGGACAAGCTCAGTCCAGCCAGGTAATAGGACGTAATAGTCTGTTTGGACATGTTGAGATGTAAAACAATATTAGAAAATTGATCTAAGCCCAAATTATGTACAGATATAACAATTATCAGGATGTTCTTCCCTGATAAGGATCCCCCTCTTCCCCTCTTTCTTTTTTTTTTCCCTTCCCCTTTTTTTTCTGTTTCATTTGTACTTATTAGAATGTCAGAATATAAACCTTACTATTTGTGACCCCCTTGTGTGGGGGAATCATTCTGCAGTGAACTTTATAATTTATGCTGTTAAAAGCGAAAAATTTCAATAAAACATTTTGGGAACTAAAGAACTATGGAGACAGCGCTATTCTTCTGTATAAAATATGTGATGTTGCAGTAGCCCTAATATTTCTGTACATGACGTCTCTTTATAGATAATCTTACCCCAGCATTCTGGATTGTGGATCCTTCTTCCCATGATTTTGTATGTATACTTAATTTTGCATTTTAAAACAGTATTTAAAATCATAGAAAATTTAATCAAGGACCTCGTGTGGAGAAGTAAACAGCCAAGGGAAGGAAGGAAATATTGTCTAAATATAGAAAAGGTCAAGAGTATAGGCCTAAATTGTTTTGTCAGGCCTTACAGAGGAAAAATTGATATATTCTTGGAAAAATTAGCAAACAGTTAAAGCTTTGTTAGTGAGAAATTGCAGTAATAAGAGTATTGTATCCAAGATATGTAATGCCATAATGAGTGAAGAGGTTGGGCGACCTCTGCTCCAGCAAAAAGGAAATGGAGGAAGAAGAAATGAAGAACATTAGTTTAGATACTCAGACTTTACTGGAAAAAAATGTTTTGGGTGTTAGGTTATTGGGAGAATTTAGTAAGTATTTACAATTAGTGATGGGCTAATCCCCGATGTTTGGGAGCCTCGCCCAAACGTTTTGTAAAGTTCTAGTTTGGGTTTTGAGATAACGTGAACTTGCGTCTGAACACCAAACTTGGATTTACAGAGATGGGATGCGGTGGGGGGGCTGTAAAATAAAGAATATAGTTAATAATAAACATTGTCATTATACTTACCGCTCCCGCGATGCATTCTGCAGACTCTGTCTCCTGGCCGCTCCTGCGTCCAATCATTGCTGTGCCCCCAGGTTACAGGACCTTCCATGACATCTTAACCATGTGACCAGTCTGGTGTGAAATTTGTACAGACATTGGGTTACAGACTGGTCACATGGCTATGACGTCACGGAAGGTCCTGTAACCCACGAGGTATCAACATTGACATCAGACTGGTCACATGGCTATGACGTAATGGAAGGTCAGATGTAGCAGAGCTACATGCTCGCCCACCTTTGGAATACGTCGGAGGGGTGTTTTTTTTTGTGATAAAGATGGAGTCTTAAATGTCTTCTGTTTTATTTCTAATAAAATATTTTTTTCTCTTTGTTGTTTTATTTTACTGTTAAAATAACAGACAATCACAGATGCTGTCATACAGTGTGAACCTGTAATTGGATGATGGAGTAACCTGAAACCAGTCCACACATTATAGCATCTAGATTGTATGGGCAGATTCCAGGTTACTCCAACAGCCAATCAAAGACACCCAATCTGCATGACAGCATGTGATTGGCTGTTAGGTCCATCACACAATAGTAGTGAAAAAATAAATAATTTTAAAAAATTACATAGCGCTCTGCGGTATTTTTGATTCTCATCACAGATAAAGTAGACGGCTACAGGCTGTCACCCCCATCTGCCTGTCTTTACCTTGGCTGGCAATCAATATATAAGAAGTCCATTAGCTTTTTATTATTTAAAAAATAATTAAAAAAAAAAATGTGTGAGCTCCCGCTGTATTTTGATTGCCAGTCAGGTAAAGCCAGGCAGATGGAGGCTAAGATTTTCAGAATGGTAAGGCCCAAGCATTCTGGATCCCCCACCCTAAAAACCACAGCCCACTGCTGCCCCTGGAAATGGCCTATTGTTTCTTAGCGCCATTTCCAGGCACTTTACACAGCTCGTCCAGTGGCCCTGATGGCGATGGCACGCTGGGTAATAAAGGGGTTAATACCAGCTTTGTATTCTCAGCTGGTACTAAGCCCAAAATTCATAGTGTCATGCCAAATTAGACATGGCCACCATGAATCTCTAGTAAACAGTAAAAAAAAACAAAACACAAAGAAAATTTATTAGAAATAAAACAAAAAAAATCACTCCATCTTTTTTATAAAAAAAAAACCTTAGTCCGACGTAGTCCACAGGTACAGCAATGTCAGCTCTGCTTCATTGCTCTGTAGAGACAAGTGTCTCTACAGAGCGAGAAGCAGAGAGAGCAATGTCAGCTCTGCTTCATCACTCTGTACAGACAAGTGTCTCTACAGAGCAAGAAGCAGGGTGAGCCATGTCAGCTCTGCTTCATCACTCTGTACAGAGCGAGAAGCAGGCTGACACTCACTGAGGGTATGATTTCACTTGCATATGACTCATGCATTCTCGCATTGCATCACCCCACATGGCCTGACACTCTCCGGATAGGGGCGGCTCAGCTGCATGGAAATAAATGCAGCCGACCAGCTCCTGTCGGGAGAGTGTGCACCGTGTTGGGTGATACGATGCAAGACTCGCACAGTGACAGCAAAGTTCAATCGAGTCGATGAGCTATGAACTCGGGTGAACACTGACGTCACTTCAAACACGGCTGAAGACTGCCGAGTGACAAGCAGTACAATGAATATCCCCGGAAGTTAACACGACCTTCCATGATGTAATAGCCATGTCACCAGTCTGTAAGCCAAAATCTGTACAACATTCACTCCAGACTGGTCCCATGGCTATGATGTCACGGAAGGTCCTTTAGTCAGTGGTGGTTACCCGGGAGCAAAGCAATGATCGGACACGGAAGCAGAAGCAGCCGGGAGACAGAGTCTGCCGGATTCATTGTGGGACCTGTAAGTATAATCAGAATGTTTTTTAACAAAGTTTTGTTTTTTTCTTTTTTTTTTAACAGCCCCTGGACCCAAACTGTAATACGAGCTTCCCAGGAAACCTCGTGTTTGGGATCGTGTACACGAACACTATGTGTTTGGTTCGAACCCTGAACTTTACAGTTCCGGCTCGCCCATCACTATTCACAAAGTCCCCTTAGAACCTATAATCTGTGTATTGGGGAATAGAGATGGGAGTCAGTTCCCAATGATGATGAAAAAACTACTAAACTTAGTGGAAAGTGGTTTTTGAAACTCAATTACATCAGATGTTCCCACAAAGAAAGAATGGGTCGTAGATGGAGATAGTAATTTGTAATATGAACATGTTTATTATTGTAGTATAGAGAAGTTACAGACATTGTTCAGACATGGAGATTGTGCTCTGAAAGTAACTGTACTGAATGGCAGATCGCTGAGATTGGGAGTTAGGAAGAAGAGGTAGGAAGAATGTTGGATATTTTTGGGGGGAGGGTTACAATACTCTTCTTCATACAGTGCCTACAAGTAGTATTCAACCCCCTGCAGATTTAGCAGGGTTACACATTCAGAATTAACTTGGCATTGTGACACTTGGACTGTAGATCAGCCTGGAAGTGTGAAATGCACTGCAGCAAAAAAGAATGTTATTTCTTTCTTTTTTTTTTAAATTGTGAAAAGTTTATTATTATTATTCAACCCCTCAAACCACCAGAATTCTGTTTGGTTCCCCTAAAGTATTAAGAAGTATTTCAGGCACAAAGAACAATGAGCTTCACATGTTTGGATTAATTATCTCTTTTTCCAGCCTTTTCTGACTAATTAAGACCCTCCCCAAACTTGTGAACAGCACTCATACTTGGTCAACATGGGAAAGACAAAGGAGCATTCCAAGGCCATCAGAGACAAGATCGTGGAGGGTCACAAGGCTGGCAAGGGGTTCAAAACCCTTTCCAAGGAGTTGGGCCTACCTGTCTCCACTGTTGGGAGCATCATCCGGAAGTGGAAGGCTTATGGAACCACTGTTAGCCTTCCACGGCCTGGACAGCCTTTGAAAGTTTCCACCCGTGCCGAGGCCAGGCTTGTCCGAAGAGTCAAGGCTAACCCAAGGACAACAAGGAAGGAGCTCCGGGAAGATCTCATGGCAGTGGGGACATTGGTTTCAGTCAATACCATAAGTAACGTACTCCACCGCAATGGTCTCCGTTCCAGACGAGCCCGTAAGGTACCTTTACTTTCAAAGCGTCATGTCAAGGCTCGTCTACAGTTTGCTCATGATCACTTGGAGGACTCTGAGACAGACTGGTTCAAGGTGCTCTGGTCTGATGAGACCAAGATCGAGATCTTTGGTGTCAACCACACACGTGACGTTTGGAGACTGGATGGCACTGCATACGACCCCAAGAATACCATCCCTACAGTCAAGCATGGTGGTCGCAGCATCATGCTGTGGGGCTGTTTCTCAGCCAAGGGGCCTGGCCATCTGGTCCGCATCCATGGGAAGATGGATAGCATGGCCTACCTGGAGATTTTGGCCATGAACCTCCGCTCCTCCATCAAGGATCTTAAGATGGGTCGTCATTTCATCTTCCAACAAGACAACGACCCAAAGCACACAGCCAAGAAAACCAAGGCCTGGTTCCAGAGGGAAAAAACCAAGGTGTTGCAGTGGCCTAGTCAGTCTCCTGACCTTAACCCAATTGAAAACTTGTGGAAGGAGCTCAAGATTAAAGTCCACATGAGACACCCAAAGAACCTAGATAACTTGGAGAAGATCTGCATGGAGGAGTGGGCCAAGATAACTCCAGAGACCTGTGCCGGCCTGATCAGGTCTTATAAAAGACGATTATTAGCTGTAATTGCAAACAAGGGTTATTCCACAAAATATTAAACCTAGGGGTTGAATAATAATTGACCCACACTTTTATGTTGAAAATTTATTAAAATTTAACTGAGCAACATAACTTGTTGGTTTGTAAGATTTATGCATCTGTTAATAAATCCTGCTCTTGTTTGAAGTTTGCAGGCTCTAACTTATTTGCATCTTATCAAACCTGCTAAATCTGCAGGGGGTTGAATACTACTTGTAAGCACTGTATAATGAATATACTGTATAAATATATAAAAACTAGAAGGTGGCCCGATTCTACGCATCGGGTATTCTAGAATTTACGTATTGTGTAGTTCATGTATGATTTTTGTTATATATATATATAGATGTTGTTGTGTGTAGTTACTAAGTGTTTGTGTAGGGCGCTGTACATGTTCTGAGTGTCGCGGGGGGTGAGAGCGGTGTTGTATGTGTGTTGCGTGTGTTGCGTTGTTTGTGGAGCGCTGTGTGTCTGTAGCGTTGTGTGTGTGTGTGTGTGTTGTGCGGTTTGTGTGGGTGTGGTGTGTTTTGGGGGGAGGTATGTTTTGAGCAATGTGTGTGTTGTGCAGTATGTGCGTATATTTGTGTGTGCAGCGTTGTCTGTGTGGGTGTCTGTGTAGGGCGTTGTTTGTGATTCCTAGTGTGTGTGTGTTGTGCAGTGCGCGTGTGTGTGTGTGTTGGGGGGAGGTGTGCACCTCCCATCGTGCTCCACCCGCCATGCTGCGCACTTGCAAACGTGCTCCATCCGCCATGCTGCGCACTCCTAAACGTGCTCCATCCGCCATGCTGCGCACTCCCAAACGTGCTCCATCCGCCATACTGCGCACTCCCGATCGTGCACCATCCGGCATGCTGCGCACTCCTAAACGTGCTCCATCCGCCATGCTGCGCACTCCCAAACGTGCTCCATCCGCCATGCTGCGCATTCTCAAACGTGCTCCATCCGCCATGCTGCGCACTCCCAAACGTGCTCCAGTGCGCAGTATGGCGGATGGAGCACGTTTGGGAGTGCGCAGCATGGCGGATGGAGCACGTTTGGGAGTGCGCAGCATGGCGGATGGACCACGTTTGGGAGTGCGCAGCATGGCGGATGGACCACGTTTGGGAGTGCGCAGCATGGGGGATGCAGCACGATGGGGAGTGCGCAGTATGGCGGATGGAGCACGTTTGCTCAGCCTCTCTCCTTCCAGCCTCCCTCAGCATCAGCCTCCCCTCCTCAGCCTTCCTGAGGATCAGCCTCTCTCGTCCCAGCCTCCTTCCTCCCAGCCTTCCCATCCCAGCCTCCTTCAGCATCAGCATTCCCCTCTTCCCCATGATCAGCCTCTCTGCTCCCAGCCTCCTCCAGCACGGCCTGGTCCTCTGCCGACACTCACACACCCGATCGCATCCACTCACACACACACCCGATCGCATCCACTCACACACACACCCGATCGCATCCACTCACACACACACCCGATCGCATCCACTCACACACACACCCGATCGCATCAACTCACACACACACCCGATCGCATCAACTCACACACACACCCGATCGCATCCACTCACACACACCCGATCGCATACACTCACACACACCCGATCGCATCCACTCACACACACACCCGATCGCATACACTCACACACACCCGATCGCATACACTCACACACACCCGATCGCATACACTCACACACACCCGATCGCATACACTCACACACACCCGATCGCATCCACTCACACACACCCGATCGCATCCACTCACACACACCCGATCGCATCCACTCACACACACCCGATCGCATCCACTCACACACACCCGATCGCATCCACTCACACACACCCGATCGCATCCACTCACACACACAGACACTGACGATATCGCACTTACGCGCTCATACTCACAACATCCGGGGATATCACATGCTTCTGGCCATGTGATCCTCCGTCAGGTCCTGGAAGATCACAACAGCACATTTTCGCCGCCGCCTGGAAGATCACAACAGCACATTTTCGCCGCCGAGAAGCAAGCGATATCCCAGGATGTTGTGAGTATGTGGATGCGATGTGAGGTGTGTGTGAGGTGTGTGTGAGGTGTGTGTAAGAGTGAGTGTGAGTGTGATCTGATGTGTGTGTATGTTTGTGTGTGTGCGTGTGGATCTTCTGGCGCAGCAGGACCTTGATGGGCTTGATACCAACGTATCCACACCACTCCCACCACTGCCGTGCGAGCGGGGGCCGGGGGGGGGGAGGGAGTACAGTACTCACCTCCGTGACAGCGCTTGTAACCATGCGAGCATGGTTAGCAACGTATCCACACCAGTCCTGTGCGAGCGGGGGCGGGGGCGGGGGCGGGGGGGGAGGGGGGGAGGGGGGGGGGGTGGGCAGGGAGTACCGTACTCACCTCCGTGACAGCCGTGTCAGTTCGAGAAATGCGCGGGAGGAGGGAGGGGGTGGGGCCAGAGCTAACGTGCATTGCGTGAGGGGGGGCGGGGCGTGGCGTGGCCGAATTGCCAATGCCTGCAGGGTGCCGGGGCGAGAGGCCAATCTGTGGGGGGGGCGGAGCCTGGGCGAGCGGCTGGCCAATCCGTGTGGGGGCGCAGCCTGGGCGAGCGGCCAATCCGTGTGGGGGGGCGGGGCCATGGCGAGCCCAGCGGCCAATCAGCTTTGTGTCACCGTAAGGACACAATTTTGGAGCATGACAGACAGACAGACAGAATAAGGCAATTATATATATAGATGGGAAATGATAAATGCACATGGAATATTGCTTTTTATTTGATTTTAGAAAACATGTCTATTAGTAACTGTATACACTGGAGATCAAAATAAGAGAACAATGTATGATCAGTTGCTTTTTTTCCTGAAATAATGTAATCTACATTGATCAACATTTGAAGGTTTTTGTAAGAGGTGCACCATGCCAATAGAACGGTGTTTTACAAAAGATCCAACATTTATCAACATAACCTTTATCAACCTTTATTTTGGCCAAAATGGGATGATCCTAATTAGAGAACAACAATGACTGTAGCAAAGAGAAAGATTATAAATAAACTTTTTGAAAGTAACAACAGTCACCAATCAGTAGGAAGTGTACAGGCCTTTGCTTTGAATGACTTCAGCACAGCTGCTACACAGTACATCACTAGTCTCTCACACTGCTCTGGTGTAACTTTGGTCCACTCTTCTTCCAGTCTCTTCCACAGTTCTTTGACTTTTGTGGGTTTCTTGGCCATAACTTTGTCACCAAAGATTTTCCAGAAGATTTCTATTTTATTTAGATCACGACTCTTGGCTGACTACTGTTTCATTGTTTTCTTTTTCAAGGAACTGCTTTACCTGTTTTGTTATGTGATAGGGAGCATTATCCTGCATAAAAACTGCTGACTGGAGTGATGAACACAAGTAAGGAACCATGTGTTGTTGGAGAAGGTTCCGATACACACTTGCATTAACTCTGCCATGTAGCTGTATATGAGGTCCAACTCCTGCTGCAGAAAACATTCCCCAAATCATGACACTTGCTCCACCACCTTTCACTGACTTCTTAACACACTTTGGTTCAGTTTATTCTTCAGTTTGTCGACAAACATAATGTTTACCATCAGCCCCAAATAAATTAAACTTGCTTTCATCATTAAAATGATCTGTGGACAATATCTCCTCTGTCCACACAATATGCTTCTCACCAATGGTAAGTCTAGCCTTTTGATTCTTTCTGATAATGAGAAGTTGCGTCACTGTAGAGTGGGATTTCAGTCCAAATGCTCTTAAACGTTGTGACACTGTATGATGAGACATATCCTTACCCTGTTCAGTGCTGAACTGGTGAGCATTCAAGCTGCAGTGTTTAAACAATTACTCATGGAGATTCTCCACATTATCTTGCCCGCTCTTGCATTTGTCTTTCGAGGGCGACCAGTCTTCTTGGGGGACTTGAAAGAGTTTGTGATGTTGTAAAGATGCAATATTCTCAAAATCACAGACTTGGAATGACCAACTTCTCTTACTATGGCTGATAAGGTCACCCCTTCATCTGGACAACCTGCTGCTGGAGGGTTTTAGTCAGTTTGGAACGGCACACCATTTTTGCAAAGTCAATGCAAACTGGAAAGTTAGGCTGCCAGTTAAATAGAGTTTGTCAGATAATTAAGGAAATTAGCATCAGGTGCCAGATTAACACCAATAACTTGCAGGTATCTGAAAGTGTTCTCTAATTTTGATCAGTGTTATTTTACATTTATCTCATTTACATTTTTATTATGTGCTTTTGAAAAAATTAAATTGATTAAATAAACTTAACCGCTGAAGGACCGCGGGCAGTAATATTACGTCCCTGCGTTCATAGTGTTAATACCCACCTGCTGCTGCGGGCTGCAGGCAGTGATCCGCGCATGTCAGCTGATTTGTACAGCTGACGTGTGACTAGCAGGTACGAGTGGCATCGCTTTCCATCCGCACCTGTTAACCCCTTAAATGGCGCTGTCAAGAAGTGACAGTGCCATATTAATGGCGATCATGGTAGAAGTTTACCACTTCCGATACCAGAAGTCACATGATGTGATCACGTGGATCCGGTGATTGCCATGGTAGCACAGGGTCATGTGATGCCTCTTGTAGCTCACATAATTAAGTTCCTGTAAGAAGCAGCTGAGTACTGCAGCTTACAAGAGATGATCATTTCTCCCGATTTGAGCGGTGCTGCTCTGATCAGGAGAAATGAAAGAGATCAGACTGCTGATCCTTATAGTCTCCTAAAGGTAATAGTAAAATAAAAAAAAAAGTTTTGCAAAATGCAATAACAAGCGATCAAAATGTAGCATCGGCGCAAAAATGGTACCGTTAAAAATGTAAGCCCGAGACGCAAAAAATAAGCAATCAGTAAGCCATAAATCCTGAAAAATGAGAATGCTACGGGTCTCGAAAAATGGCGTAAAATGTACACCACTTTTTTCAGACAAACTTCTGATTTTTTGCAACCCCTTAGATAAAAGTATACCTATTCATGTTTGGTGTCTATGAACTCGCACCGTCCTCCGACATCATACCAACATATCAGTACCATATAGTGAACAGAGTGAATAAAATACAGTGGAACCTCGCTTAACGAGTAACCCACTTAACGAGAATTTCGCTTAACAAGCAAAGCTTTCTGTAAATTTGTAACCCGGTTTATGAGAAAGCTTTTCTGTACGAGCAAAATCGTCACCACACACCCTTCCGGTTCCGTACATCCACCGCGCTGTGACCCGCACTTGCAGTCCACACAAACACACACAAGCACGCACACACAGACACAAACGTACACGCACGCACACACATACAGTATTATGCTCACCTTACCTTCCGTTCCACCGCCGGCCTCATGGTTCTTGTAGTCTGCCCGCTCATTGCGACGTCCTCGCGGCGAACTACATGACCCAGGAGGCCGGCGATGGAACGGAAGGTAAGGTGAGCATAATATGTGTATCTTCTGTTCCATCGCTGGCCTCCTGGTCCTGTAGTTCGCCGCTCCACTCCAGCCTGTGCATCGGCAACCATAGAGACGAAGCAGGAACTTCCTCGTCACCACTACTCAAAGGCAGCGCGCTGGCCAATCAGAGGCAAGCGGCTCCTGCCTTTGAAGTCAGCGCCCTGGCAGCGGAAGTTCCTCCCTCGTCGCTATCGTAACCCGATACACAGCCCGTACCGGAGAACAGCAAGTCCCAGGAGACCGGCGATGGAACGGAAGGTAAGGTGAGCATAATATGTGGGTGCTTGTGTGTTTGTGTGAGTTTGTGCCTGTTTGTACGTGTTTGTGCATGTGTGTAATGACACAATAGGGGACCTGAATGGGACATTTAACAAGTTGTGGAACGAATTGTCTGCATAGCAATGATTTCCTATGGGAAATCTTGCTTTGCTGAACTAGTAACAAGGACACTCCCAGAAAGGATTGTTCTAATTAACCAAGGTTCCACTGTATCTCAAAAACAATAGTTCAATCGCACTTTTTTTTCCCAATTTTTCCGCATTTGGAATTTTTTGCCGTTTTCCAGTACACTACATGGTAAAACTCATGGTTTCATTTACGAGTACAGCTCGTTTTGCAAAAATGAGCCCTCACATAGCCAGAATGATTGAAAAATAAAAAAGTTACATCTGTTGGAAAAATGGCGAAAAAAAGAAACGGAAAGCGCAAAATCAGCCGGTTGTGAAGGGGTTAAAATATTGCTAGTTTACTCATGCTAAGATATAATCACATAGGACTACACAATGACCTTAACATTTAGGAAATTCTGTGTTGTTCTCTAATTTTGATCTGTGTATATTATAATTCTAATGTAACTTCTAATGTGCTTTCCCTTTTTTTATTACTTACTTGCCTTTACTTTGACTGTCTCTTTTGTGTTCTCTTGTCCAGTTTGTCAAATATATGATTTCTCTCTATGTGCATTTTCATAGTGGTCAACAAATTATAACTTTCAAATAAAACATTTCTCACCTTCTAGGTATGATAATTGGTTCTACTCTTGTGAGTTTTGTGATGTTTAAAAATATGCCATTTGTGTGTAAAATATTTCTCTCAATCTGGACATGGCAAGGGTTTCTCCCGTGTGTGAATTCTTTGGTGTTTAGCAAGACTTGATGGATCTGAAAAACATTTCCCACATTCTGAACATACAAAAGGCTTCTCCCCTGTGTGAGTTCTCTGATGTGCAACAAGCCTGGATTTATATACAAAACATCTCTCACATTCGGAACATGAAAAAGGCTTCTCCCCTGAGTGAGTACTCTGGTGTTTAACAAAACTTGATCTTTCTGCAAAACTTTTCCCACATTCTGAACATGAAAAGGGTTTTTCCCCAGTGTGAATTCTTTGGTGTTTAACAAGACTTGATTTCTCTGCAAAACATTTCCCACATTCTGAACATGAAAAAGGCTTCTCCCCTGTGTGGGTTCTCTGATGTACAACAAGAGTTGATTTATATACAAAACATTTCCCACATTCTGAACATGAATATGGCTTCTCCTCCATGTGAGTTTTCTGATGTGTAACAAAATGTGATTTATATGCAAAACATATCCCACATTCTGAACATGAATATGGCTTCTCCCCTGTGTGAGTTCTCTTATGTGTACCAAGATGTGATTTGTTGTTAAAACATTTCCCACATTCAGAACATGAAAAAGGCTTCTCCCCCGTGTGAGTTCTCTGATGTGTAACAAGATTTGATTTTTGTTTAAAACATTTCTCACATTCTGAACATGAATATGGCTTCTCCCCTGTGTGAGTTCTCTGATGTATAACAAAATATGATTTACGTGCAAAACATCTCCCACATTCTGAACATAAAAACTGCTTCTCCCCTGTGTGAATTTTTTGGTGAGCTACAAAACTTGATTTCCAGGTAAAATGTTTCTCACAATTTAAACATGAAAATCTCTTCTCCCCTGTGTGAATTTTTTTAGGGATTTTTAGATATTCTGAAGTTGAAAATGGCTTCTTTGCCGTAAGAGAACTTTGATTTTTAATGCCTCTTTTGTGACATTTATTTTTCTTACAAGTCTGTGATGAATCAGAAGGTAGAACTTGTTTAAAAGAATCAGATGATAGATCATTGGTGTGACGGGATGATGGTATTTCTGGAATAGTGACATTCATTTCAGTGATATCTTGTGTGATATCAAGGTCATCAGATTTAAACATTGAAGATGTCAGTTGTGCCTCTAATTTCCTGGTACCGTCATCTGCCAAGAAAAAATTATATTTAATAATATATAAAAATGTAAGGATATAATTTATAAAAATCTTTATAAATCTAATTAGGGTGCTACCGCTAAGGACTGTATTGTCTGTGATGTTGAGGTGGAGAGGCTACTTGAAGCAGCACTTGCCATGCAATGTAGTACATGCTCTTTTTGGCCCTCATCTACAAGTCGTACTGCTGTGCAGCTGCCAAAGAAAGGGAGTCAAGTAGCCTGTCCAGTAGCAGGTTGTTGTCTGTGGATAGGACGAGCCGGTGTTTGTTCAGTAGAATTTTCAGTAACATTAGCACCTATCCCACTTACACCTCGAACACCATGGCTATTTCACCTTCCAGCACAACCTAGGGATTTTCCACGCATGCTTGATGTACCCTTCCTCTCTTTTAACTAGCCATTTCACAGCCATAGGCCCACACCTGTCAGTCATCTATCACTAAATTAACAATCAGCATTTATTTGCTGAGATAGTGTGGCAGGACCACAGAATTATCAATTACTATTTATATGCCGAAATATCTATTTGTTGCAGGCCGCAGTGCCATAGATTTAGGTATCAGAATTTCGATGCTGAAATTTCAATGGCTGGCAGGAGCACAGATTTAGCAAGCACTGTTTAGATGCGGAAATGTCTATTTGTGCCAGGAGCACAGAGTTAGGAATTTGTATTTATCTGCAGTGATAAATGCCGCATATCCGCTTCTTGTGTGTAAAGGGACATGTGACTTAGACAACCAATGACACAAGCCCTTGTGTCTGAACATTGTTAATGGTTTCAGTGCACTGATTGTTTGCCAGAATATCCAATCATTAAGTTAGGAAAAAATTAAAAAAAGGTCGCCACTCCTCTGACATCTCCCCACCTCCTCCCCTCATCAAACACCTCCCCCTGCTCATTATACAGCACCACTATCCTAGCCAAAGTGATAATAAGATACAAGAAAAGCATTAAAGCATATGCGAACAGTTAATGAACAAAAGCCAAATTTTACTGATTTTGAGCAAAGTTCTTGGGAATCCAAACCCGAATGGACAAGGCTCGTGCCGAATTTGAGATTTACGAACCTTTTTTGAACAAGTTCGCTCATCTCTAGTCCTGAGCCACTACTTCAAAAACCCTGGTACCCTGCCTTCACCGGGAGGTGGGGGAAGACATCTTTGATGCAAAATATATCTTTGCAATGAAAAGGTGAAACCCTCTTTTTGGTTGATTGGAAGGGGTTTGGTCCTAAGCAGAGGTCATGGTAGCAGAGGAAGAAGAATAATTCCTCTCTCCTCCTGAAGAGATTACTTTCAGGTCTAGAAAACAGGGAGTGGGGGGGGGAGTAGGGGGGTACTGTTTACAATGCCATTACTGGTGTTCCTGCACTGACGTGCCCTTTCTCCCCGCTGAAGACGCTAGCACACTTACTCTCCTGGTCGCCCAGCAGTGGCTTCTATGTCACCAGTAGATGCCGACATATACAAGGCATGCATATGCCACGCAGGTCTCCTGGGAGCCTGTGCACCTATTATTAAAAGGCTAGCATGCCCTATTCCCTAGGTATTTAAGACATCCTACCCCTATGGGAGGTGCTTGGACACCGTAGTCTATCTTTAGAGATGCGTTGCTAGTTGTCAGGTCCTGTTCCATTTGCTGAGTCTTATGCTGTGTGCAACACATGTCTGTATCCTAGTATGCGCTGTGCCCGGCGGATCAGCTGCATCTATATATACCAGCTGTACCTACCATACCTGCTGCATCTATCTATACTAGCTGTGCTCTCTGGACCTGCAGTGACTGTCAGTATCCAATCCCCGACCCCTGGGGCCAGCTGTCAATCATACGGTGTTCAGCGTTTCACTCTTTTGGTGTCATGGCGGCGTCGGACTCAGTTCACACTGCTGAGTTTGACAAACAGCCTTGGATCATTTCATTTACTGGCTTGTTATCATCCGCTGGGAGCAAAGGCTGCTGATCACTAGTTGCCTTCACCCTTTATAAGGTTTGGGATACTGGGGCTGAGTGCCGGATATAGCTTTGCTCCTCTGTTCCTGTGGTTATCCTGTTATATATAGTGTTGAGCGAGTAGTTAATTATTCGTACTCGCTATGCTGTTAGCGAGTACTGTCCGCTACTCGCATATTCATTACGAGTAGCAGGCACAATGTAAGTCAATGGGAAATATTCACTAAGTAGCAAGTAACCCGAAAGCCGTACTTTTGGTGCGAGTAGTGAACCTTGTCTTCACTAGAGCCTCTGATGTTCAGCATCAGAGGCTCTAGTGAAGACAAGGTAATCATTTAGTTAACGCCCCTTGTGGTTGAGCCAGTGCTGATGCTCAGTGAGTCCACTCCCTCTCGCAGCCACAAGCATAACATAGCTAAAGAAATTGTAAGTTATATAAATTGTAATTATTTACTAAAACAAAAACAGTTCACAATCTAACAGTAGACCTCAGAGCAGGAACCAGTAGACCATAATTTTCAACCCTCTTTGTTCATTTTGCCTCCCGTATATTTGAATAAGTCATGAAATAATATTTTGTAGGGCAAAATTATATCAAACTGCTTCTCAGCCAGTGGAAAAATGGAAGTTTCGCAATGGTTGTAGCTGAAAGACTCTTGATGATAAAGAGATATGGGTTCTGTAGAGTCAAAATAGTCATTTAGACTAAAGCAGAATACGGTAAATGCTATTTATTCACTATATGTTGTGGTATCACTATTTCTTTTAAGAGCATCCAAATGCAATGTTTGATCACTTTTTGTTGAATTTCAGTTTTGTTTTTAAATAAATGGAAAACAAATCAACCTAACATTACAGCTAAGATAAAGTAGAATATGCCACAGAAGAAAATCTCAGAAACACTGGGATCAGATGAAGCATTACAAAGGCGTTATCATGTAAAGTGACAGATGTCAGATTGGAGAAATGGGGCCTGGATAGGAGCAGAAAACTAGCTGCAGTGGAAAGCCATGAAATAAGAGCGGCTTTGGTACTAACTACTATAGAGAAAACTGTGACTATAGACAATAACACATCTACAAAAATGACCGCCCTCCACCCCGACAGCCTTAACCACCAGTGATTTAGTAACTAGAGGTGACACATCTGGAGTAATTACAGTATGTGGCTCGGGGGCTCTCGGCAATCTAAACTATTGTAGGGGCCAATATGAGTTTGTTGAAAAAAATGTAGACCTTTATTTTCTGCCTCTCGGACTCCACAATGGACGGCTCCAGTACAAGTTCTTTTATAATGGACATTTATGTATAATTCCAAACAGAGAACATATCTTTCAGGTTCTTTAAGGTAAAATTATCAGAACTTCATGTGTTAATTATTAGCCATTTTTTCTAATTACATTTTGGAAATAATGTGGGTGGGCTGCCCGGCCTCCATGTACCCACTGTGGGGTAATTCTAACCTCCCTCATATGTTACAGTTACCCTGTGCCGATCTTTGGATATAAGCTCCCTTATTAGCACATTCAGCAGAAGGGAGAGAAGGAAGATCCATCAATAAGATGCCGAGATTCTAGGAAGATGGATTCATTGTTCTCAGTGGGAAAAACAATAAGAATCTTGTAGTTATGATACTTATTAATGGCAAACAAAAATAAAATATGTTACAAAGCAAGCTTTCCAGACTACTGAGGTCTCTTCATCAACTACAAGATTATTATTTTGTTTCTCCCGCTGAGAGCAATCAATCTGGTGAACACGGCACCAAACTAAGAATCTAGGAAGTCAACAGTAAAGATGAGCGGACCTTTGGAAGTTCGATTCGGAGGCAGAGTCGAACCTTAGATAAGGTTCGGTTTGTGATCCTGACTTGATCCGAGCATCAATAGAAGACTTTTATTGGGCAGTTCGTGGCTCCACACACATACTGCCATCCATAAGCAGAACACTTCTGGGTGAGGGTGTGTGGGGTTTTTCAAAGAACTTTTGTGCGTGTGTGCACCCTACACCTGATCATGCTGATTTTACTCCCAGTGCGAACCATTAAAACACTGTACACGACTTTCACAGGGCTGAGCATCAATCATACCCAAGCACAGTGCTCCTCACTTGAGTGGTTTACTCATAACTCACTCGAACATTGAACCAAAACTTTGTTTCTTGGTAGTTGGTTTTCGAACCCAAAGCTCAGGTTTGCTCATATTTGCTCAACAGCATCATTATCCACCACTTTCTGTTAGAGGTCCACCATACAGATTATATTTTTCTTCCCATGATTTTCTATGTTGTCTGCATATTCTACGTATGCTGTAATTTGGCTTTGCAGATTAGAGATCTGGGCAGCTATGGGTCAACATCTTCTAATTTCCGGGGATAGGGTGGATCCTACCTGTAAGATCTGGCTGAAACCTATCTAACTCCAACAGAATGGCGTCCAATGCCCAAAATAATAGCTGCAGAATGGTGACTGTGACGCCCTGGCAAAACCAGGTAGTCACACATTAGGCCCCGCATAACACCTTCCCTCACAGGGTTACATACAGCCGACCTGAAACCCTAGTCACCTCCCTCAGAGCAAGACAGGTACACCAGTGGGCAGGACCAGGCAGTTAGGGAACGCCAACCTAGGGGTCTAGACAGCCCGGGGCGGGAAAACAAACAGTTGAGTTCGAGTTCAGTAGTTTTGAGTGGAGGCTGGAGCTAGGTGTAGCTCCAGCAGAGGAGAAGCTCAAGTTGAACGGTGCCAGGGTTGGAGCCCTGGTACCTTGGCTAGGTGGCAGACAGTGGTCTCCGTCGGCAGGCGACGGGAAGACGGCAGCCGGAGATCCGAGGTGGACCGGGAGAGGGCTGCAGCCCGCGGGTACCGACACCAGAGACCCGACCCAGAAACCGTGCACAGAGGGGGTACTCGGACCCTGAAGCCAGGACCGGAACCAACAGCATAGCTAATCAACCGAAAGAGGGCAGAATTATAGGTCCTGTCCCAACCAAAGTCCCAAAAGCAGACAAACACCCACAGAGAGGGATAGGGCAACCGCCAGGGCCCATAGATCCTACGGGTCAGCATCAGCGGGCACGGCTCCTCAGGTACACAAAAAGCCGGGAGCGGACTCCCATGCTCCATACCGGGAAGTCTAAACAAACAGCAGAACTAGTGCAGAGGAAAAGACGGCGACCACCAGCCCGGGTGGGGGACCAGAGTACAACCGGCTGCGGTGGCCGGCCACCAGCACCTTGGTTTACCAAAAGACTCGTGTGATTCATTTAATTGTGAGTAACCAAACATCCCCTAGTATGTCCGGGCGCGCTGCCATCGCCATACCTTGCACAAAGACACTGGGTCCCGGGGCAACCATCCCTACCCACGGGGAGGTTAACATCCAGCTGCCACCACATCTCCCCCAGGTGTCCCACAACAGCAGCGGTGGTGTCCCACTTCACCACACACCGTGGGTGGCGTCACAAACTGAATACGGCCAAGGCCATACAACTACGTCCCCCTTTTCCTTTTTTCGTGTCCGCGTGACCCCCGGGTCTGGAGGATCCTTTGAGCCACACAGCGGGTCCGCATCCGAGCAGCCCGGCTGCTACAGGCGTGGAGGCGGCACATGACCATAGGTTGTGGGCTAGACTACAAACCCGGATAAAGCAGCCACAGCCGGTGACTGAGAAGAATCTGTGACTTCTCTGCATTTAGTGGTCACTACTCACCTGGGCGGTTATCTGTAGGAATCTCCTCTTTACACCCCTCATCACCCCTCATATATGTCTCTGTAGTATTAATATGGGTTAGATCTTCAACCTGAAACAAATATTGTAGAAGTCACAGACAGATGGAGAAGTCACATCTATGATCAGCTCTAATCCTGCCATCTCCACCGCTCTCATTACACAAGTATAAAACATATAATACTGGTGGATAAAACAAGACTGAGCACAAGACCTTCACAGCCGTCTACACATCATAGGGAGATTTCATGGCTCCTTCTCTCCATCTACCTGATGATCCTGAGGAACATCGGGATCTTCTTGCATACAGTCCTGTGGGAGAAGAGGACAGGGACATCTCTCTGGTGTTGTCCTTTTACTGGATAGAACTGGGGGAAACACATACAGGGACTGAATTCATTCCTTACATACAGATAATTATAGGCCGTGTGTATTTAGTCCTGTCTATTACCTGGTGATGTGAGGGGCTGGGGAACCTCCATCATGACGTCCTTGTACAGATCTTTGTGTCCTTCTAAATACTTCCACTCCTCCATGGAGAAATAGACGGTGACGTCCTGACACCTTATAGGAACCTGACACATACAATGATACAGTCACCCCCCGATCCCTTCATAGCGTTACTGTATAATGTCCCAGCATTCACAGCAGTGTCACCTCTCCAGTCAGCAGCTCAATCATCTTGTAGGTAAGTTCTAGGATCTTCTGGTCATTGATGTCCTCATGTATCGGGGGGTGAGGTGGATGCCCCGTGATTGGGCTCAAGGGTCTTCCCCATCCCTCAGACACAGGGTCCTGACAGCGCTCACTAGAGGTCTTCTTCACTACTGTGTAATCCTGGTTATGGAGAGACACAGTAAGAAATCTCACTACAGACATTTCCAGAGTCCTCACCTCTCCAGTTCCATACCTCCCAACATTTAAAGATGAGAAAGAGGGACAAAGTATGCGGCGCGCGTAGCGGCAATTTTAAGCCATGCCCCCTTACCACACCCATTTTGCAATCCGTCACGCCCACATCCAATCCTTTTCAGCACTGCTGATCACATTGTTTAAGGCTGCGTGCCCACGATCAGTATTTGCAGCATTTTGTATGTAGCGTGTTTTTGCTGTGTCTAAAACGCCGCATTGTACAGTACAAGCACAGTGGAGGGTTTCTAGAAATCCTGTGCTCACTGTGCTTGTTTTTTCTGCAGCAAACACTGACCTGCGGAGCGTCTTTCCAGACTGCAGCATATCAATTGTTTGCTGCAGTTGCATGCGTCCTCCGTAGGGAGAACACAGCAGCAGACCGCAGCGCACTGAACCCTGATCATGGGCACAGGCAGCTGTGTTCTCCTGCGGAGGAGACGTGCAGCCCTGCAGGTCAGGACCCGCTGCCTCAAGGGCACAGTGAGTCCTGATCGTGGGCACAGGCATACGCACATATACGATACATATTTGAAGACAAATTCCCTAAAATACATATAAACAGACAAATCTATACACAGTCATCTGCACTGACATACATAGATATATACATCATACATATACACACATTGGAGGTAATAATATGGGGAAGCCGGCAGCAGCCGCACTCACCTACCCCGCTTGTCTCTATCCAGCTCCTCCTCGCATGTGATCACTTGGCAACACTTTAACAGACCTAGCAACGCACAGTGCACACTGACACCGCTGTGTATGTATCACAAGGGAGGATGGGGGTTTTATATACGAATATATATATATATATATATATATATATATATATATATATATATATATACACACACACACTGTATATATGCAGTATATACAGCACAGGAGGGGCTGGGGGCTACAGTATATGCAGCACAGGAGGGGCTGGGGGCTACAGTATATACAGCACAGGAGGGGCTGGGGGCTACAGTATAGGGGGCTACAGTATATACAGCACAGGAGGGGCTGGGGCTACAATATATACAGCACAGGAGGGGCTGGGGGCTACAGTATATACAGCACAGGAGGGGCTGGGGGCATAGACAGTACTTGAGGGGCTGGGTGCTACAGTATATACAGCACAGGAGGGGCTAGGGGCTACAGTATATACAGCACAGGAGGGGCTGGGGATATAGTATATACAGCACAGGAGGGTCTTGAAGCATAGACAGTACTTGAGGGGCATACATATTAGGCCTGTTTCAGATGTCAGTGATTTTGGTATGTATGTGCTACTTTTTATACGTACCAGAATCACTGACATACGCAGACCCATTATAATCAATGGATCTGCACACACATCAGTGATTTTTCACTGACCGTGCCTCCGTGCGGCGTACATGCGTATCCGTGATTGCAGCACAGAAACATGTCTGTTTTTTTTCTGGCATCACTGATGTCCCACACACCACACTATGGTGTGATCCGTGAAACACGTACCAGAAAAACACGGACATTTAAAATAAAAATCTTTTTCAACTCCCCTTCTCCAGCGATGCTGAGTTCGGCAGCTGCTCTCTGCTTCTTCCTGGCCGGTTCATTATGGCATGCATATTCACTTATGCAGCCAGAGCCGACCCGGAAGCAGCTGCAGAGGTGACAGAGCGGTGGCTGGATGCTGAATCGAGGGACTCTTCAGCACCACGGAGAGCAGGAGCGGGGGCAGGTGAGTATATGTCCATGTGCAATCACGGCGTACGGATCACGTATCATGGATTGCACATGGACAACCACTGTGTGCCGTGAATCACGAAGTATGAAGGAACATATGCGTGTTTAACATGTCAGTGAAGAACGTCTGTGTTTTTCACTGAGGGGCATACACGTTACTAAGGGGTATACACATTACTGGGGGAAATACACTTTACTGTGTGGCATACAAATTACTGGTAGCATAGATATTACTAAGGGGCATATAGCTCTGGTGTTGGGGCTTATACAGCTCTGGGGGCACATACAGCTCCGATGGGGGGGCTGGGGGCATACAAATCTGGTGTTGGGGCTGGGGGCGCACACAGATCTGGTGAGGGGGGGTGGCTGGAGGCATATAGCTCTGGTGAGGAGAGGGCTGCTGGGGCATACATATCTGGTAAGGGGGGGGCTGAGATACATATCTGGTGGGAGGGGGCTGGAGGCATACAGAGCTGGGGAGTGCTGGGGGGTAGGCTAGTTTCACACTTGCGTTGAATGGCATCCGTCACATTGCGTTGTGTAACGCATGTGACGGATGCCTTGCAAAAAGTGTCATAATAAAGGCCACGGATTCCAGTGAAATAACGCATTGCGTTAAGTTTTCTTTGGGACGAGAGAGAGAGCACCCATCATCCCTGCACACAGCCCGACATCCCCGCACACAGCCCGACATCCCCGCACACATCACCGCACACAGCCCGACATCCCCGCACACATCCCGACATCACCGCACACATCACCGCACACAGCCCGGTATCCCCGCACACAGCCCGACATCCCCGCACACATCACCGCACACATGGCAGGACCCCATGATGCGCGTAGGGAAAGCCTAGTGTATTGTGAAGTAGGACAAGTCTCTGCGGTCTACCCTATAGGAAGGGACAGATGAGATAGAACATAATTAATCAAAAGAGGGGAATTGTTAGAGAAGCCATTTTGTCTTGGTCTTCAGTTAGTTCATAAATTCGTTATATTCCACATATGGGTATTTGACTGGTTATGCAACCAGGAATGAGTAATTGATGTTCTATTCCACATCTGCTATTTGCTATGATTCCACATCTGCCATTTGCTATGATTATCATTAAGTTCCCTAGAATTGTTATTCTTTTGTTTATATACTCCTCTTGGAATACGTAGTCTGTATTACAAGGGTTGATTGATCACATCCCTTGAACGCTTTTTGTTATGATAAACTAAATCTCTTTTGGCCTTGAGACATTATCCTTCCTTATGTGGTAATATCTTCTTTGAAGTCTGAAAATAACCATATGTGGTATCTATCTAAAGTTGTGTAATCATATCACATGTCTCATATTGCGTAATCAGCTTGAAAGGTATAAGAAACCTTCCGATTCCATTAAAGACAGAGTTATATGATATACTATAGACTTGTCTTGTCTTGGTGTGTTAAACCGTTACTCTCACAACCGGCCGATCCGTCCCAGCTACCTGAGAGGAAACAAGAGCCCGGCTTTAACACCCGCACACATCACCGCACACAGCCCGACATCCCTGCACACATCCCGACATCACCGCACACATCACCGCACACAGCCCGGTATCCCCGCACACAGCCCGACATCCCCGCACACAGCCCGACATCCCCGCACACATCACCGCACACAGCCCGGCATCCCCGCACACAGCCCGACATCCCCGCACACATCCCGACACTACAGCCCTCATCATTCCTGCACACATCCCGACACTATCGCACCCATCATCACCGCACACACACACCGGCATTACCTCAGTGACGTCCCCGCTGACAGCGCCATTCACTTCAGTTACTGCGTGGAGCTCACAGGAGCGGCGGTGTTCTACTGCCACTCCTGTCAGCTTCATGTAGCAGAGCTGGATGTGTTGCGGGACCTCTGGATTACGTCGGACCTGGAGGGGTATTTGGGGATTTTAATAAAGTGGTAAAAGAGGGTGTTTTTTTTGTCTTTTATTCCAAATAAAGGATTTTTTCGGGTGTGTGTGTTTATTTTCTTTAACTTACAGATTAATCATGGAGGGTATCTCGGGGAGACGCCTGACATGATTAATCTAGGACTTATTGGCAGCTATGGGCTGCCAATAACTCCTTATTACCCCGATTTGCCAACGCACCAGGGCATATCGGGAAGAGCCGGGTACAGTCCCAGAACTGTCGCATCTAATGGATGCGACTATTCTGGGCGGCTGCTGGCTGATATTGTTAGGCTGGGGGGCTCTCCATAATGTGGGGCTCCCCATCCTGAGAATACCAGCCTTCAGCCGTATGGCTTTATCTGGCTGGTATTAAAATTGGGGGGGACCGCACGCCGTTTTTTTTTTAATTAATTATTTATTTATTGTACTGCACGATATAGACACGCCCACCGGCGGCTGTGATTGGTTGCAGTGAGACAGCTGTCAGTCAGCGTGGGGGCGGGTCTGGCTGCAACCAATCATAGGCGCCAGTGGGCGGGGAAAGCAGGGAATACGAGATTGAATAATGGGCGGCCGGCTTTTTCAAAAGAGGAAAAGCCGCCGGAGCAGTGTGAACGCCGTGCAGCGCCGCGCCGGGGATCGGTGAGTATGAGAGAGGAGGGGAGAGAGGAGGGAGAGGGGGGACAGAGACCAGGAGTGATTTTAAACGATTTTGATCGTTCTGCTGGACATGCTGAGCATGTGCAGTAAAACGTGACGAAATCCGTCAGCGGATTCCGCCGCTTAGCGCATAGCGGCGGAAACCGCCACCATAGACAATCATTAGACACTGTGGCGGATTCCAAAGGAATCCGTCATGGTGCACTATTTTAACGCTCCAAAAAACGTTACATGCTGCGTTCAATCCGCTAGACGCAGCGTCAAAATAACGCCGCTGCGTCATCCAGCGGATGCAACGCAGACACTTGCGTTACAGTGCGTCATCCATACAACTCTATGGAGAATAGCGCGGCCCGTTAACGGACTGCGCTATTCTCCATAGTGACGGAATGCGCTGAACGCAAGTGTGAAACTAGCCGTATATAGATCTGGTGGGGTGGCTGAGGGGTATACAAATCTGGTGTGGGGGCTGGGGGACATACAAATCTGGTGAGTGGGGTGGCTGGAGGCATATAGCTCTGGTGAGGTGAGGGCTGCTGGGGCATACATATCTGGTGGGAGGGGGCTGGAGGCATACAGAGCTGGGGTGTGCTGGGGGGCATATAGATCTGGTGGGGGGGTATACAAATTTGGTGAGGGGGCCATACAGATGTGGTGAGGGGGGTGACTGGAGGCATATAGCTCTGGTGAGGAGGGGGTTGGGGCATACAGCTTTGGGTAGGTGGGGGGGGGGTCACATACAGCGTTCCTTGGTGTTCAGCTCCTCTTCCTGCAGTCTCTTTATCTGTGGACAGAGCTCAGCTTGTTGCTTGGTAGCTCCGCCCACAGATGCACTTCCGTACACAAACAGCCCAGCAGTGAGCAGTGAGTGCACGCTGAGCTGCAGATTTAAAGTGCCGGCAGCCAGAGTGCTGCTGCCGCCCACCCATAACAGCGGCAGCACAGAGCCAAGCAGTGAAGCAGCGCTCGGCTTTGCTCTGCTCATGTGGAGAAAGTCAGACGGGGAGAGAGCGGGTGGACGGAGCCATGGGCGGGACAAAAAGCCTCACGATCGTGACACCGGGACACCCGCTGAAATCCGGTACAGTCCCGCTGTATCCGGGACGGTTGGGAGGTATGCAGTTCTGTCCATCTGTTATTCCCATAGATAAGAATGATGTAATGTGACGTCATCAGAATCTCTCACCTCTCCAGTAAGCCGGAAGAGGATCTCTAGGGTGAGGTGTAATATCCTCTCCGCCATCTTGTCCCTGTCCATATCCATCCTTCACGGGGCAATCAGGAGAATTCTCTTCTATAGAAGATCTCCACTGAGAGGATCCGATATTGTAGGGACCTGAATGGGGAGAAGATGACGATGTAACATCATAAAGAATCCGCTGTAATAATACAATTACTGGAGATAATAAGGGGAAACATATGAGGAGACAGAAGAAGTAGAAGTTGTAGAAGTTGTTCGCTCTTGTCTCGTATGGACTGGAACATAAATTGAATTGCTGACTTAGACGTCTCCTCCGCTCCCAATCACTGGTCAGTTTGGTCAATGCTTCAGCCACTGATTGACTGCAGAGATCACATTTGTTATTACCGACCAAACTGACAGGAAATCCAGAGACTGGCGGGGACCCAAGCAGCGGGGGCACAGGAATCATGGGGGATCATTAATACAGTAGTCAGTTTAGTCTGTCACTGACTCCATTACCACCACTAAATGTAAATTAAAATGTCTTCATGTACAGAGCTTTAGTTTTGGCATTTTTCTTTAAACAATGAATATTTTTTGCACATTATTCCCTTAGGCTTCTGCATGAAAAGTTCCAGAAAAAAAGCAGATCCTAATGCCCTTTTCTTGATTGTGGTGTCTGCTTGGATGCTATGGTAGCTAGGGGGCTAATAGTGTTTTTTCGGTCTGCAATGTACACTGGAAATCAAAATTAGAGAACAATGTGTGATCACTTGCGTTTTCAGAAATAATGTACAGTGGTACGTCGCTTAACAAGTAACCCACTTAACGAGAATTTCGCTTAACAAGCAAAGCTTTCTGTAAATTTGTAACCCGCTTTACGAGAAAGCTTTGCTGGACGAGCAAAATCCTCACTGCACACACTTCCGGTTCCGTCCATCCACCGTGCTCTAACCCGCACTTGCAGTCCACACAAACACACACATGTACGCACAAACACACACAAACACACACGCACGCACATACAGTATTATGCTCACCTTACCTTCCGTTCCACCGCCGGCCTTATGGTTCTTGTAGTTCGCGGCGAACTACAAGTACCATGAGGCCGGCGGTGGAACGGAAGGTAAGGTGAGCATATAATATGTGTACCTTCCGTTTCATCGCCGGTCTCCTGGGTCCTGTAGTGCGCCGCTCCGCTTTGCTCCACTCCAGGCACAGGCATCGGCATCCATAGCGACGAAGCAGGAACTTCCTGGTTCCTGTCACCGCTACTCAAAGGCAGTGCGCTGGCCAATCAGAGGCAAGCGGCTCTGCCTTTGACGTCAGCGATCTGGCAGGAAGTTCCGCCCTCGTTGTTATGGATACCCGATACACGGCCCGCACCGGAGAACAGCAAGTCCCAGGAGACCGGCGATGGTATGGAAGGTAAGGTGAGCATATAATAATAATAAAGTTTATTTATATAGCGCCAACATATTCCGCAGCACTTTACAATCCGGTGGGGGTTGTATAGACAAATACAAAACAAAATGGCACATAATTCAACAGCTACAGTAGGAATGAGGGCCCTGCTCGAAAGCTTAGAATCTATGGATATAATATGTACGTGTGCATGTGTGCTTGTGTGTTTGTGTGTTTGTACATGTTTGTGTGCGTTTGTGCATGTGTGGAATGATAGAATAGGGGACCAGGATGGGACATTTAACACATTGTGGAACGAATCGTCTGCATTGCAATGATTTCCTATGGGAAATCTTGCTCTGCTGAACGAGTAACTTGATTAACAAGCACAGTCCCAGAATGGATTGTTCTCGTTAAGCAAGGTTCCACTGTATTCTAGATTGAGCAACATTTGAAGGGTTTTTGTAAGGGGTACACCATGCCACTAGAACAGTGTTTTCCAAAAGATTGAAAGTTTATCAACATAAACCCTTTATTTTGCCCAAAATGTGATGATCATAATTAGAGAAAAACAATGTCTGTAGCACAAAGAAAGATTATAACTACATTTTCTGAAGGTAACAACAGTCACCAATCAGTAGGAAATGTACAGGTCTTTGATTTGAATTACTTCAGCACATCTTCGGTCACAGGACGTCACTAGTCTCTCACACTGCTCTGGTATGATTTTGGTCCACTCTTCTTCCAGTCTCTTCCACAGTGCTTTGACTGTTGTGGGTTTCTTGATCATAACTTTGTCACCAAGGATTTTCCAGAGGTGTTCTATTGGGTATAGATCAGGACTTATGGTTCAAGAAACCGCCGTTTTGCTGTGTGACGGGACAGTGTCCTGCAAGAAAATTGCTGGCTGATTGAGTGATGAACACAAGTAAGGAACCATGTGGTGTTGAAGAAGGTTCTGATACACACTTGCATTCACTCTGCCATGGAGCTGTATGAGAGGTTCAACTCCTGCTGCAGAAAACATTCCTCAAACCATGACACTTCCTCCACATTTCACTGACTTCTTAACACACTTTGGGTTCAGTCCTTCCCCAGTTTGTCAACGAATATAATGTTTCCTATCAGACCTAAATAAATTAATCTTGCTTTCATCACTAAAATGAACTGTGGACCAAATGCTCTTAAACGTCGTGACACTGTATGACGAGATAGATCCTTACCCTGAGCTGAAGGGGTTAAAGCCGCTCTTCACTCACCTCCTCCTGCAGAGCCGCACACTAGATATATGGTGCTCTGTGCTTCCAGGACCTGTGATGATGTCACATGGAGGGGAGGAGTCAGGGGTCACATGATCAGCTCCTCAGTGTATGCAGGACTCTGCTGTGCTGGGTGTCATGGTGCTGGATGAGGGGAAGGTTATGTGTGGGGTCAGGAGGGGTTTATAGTGTGGATGTAGCAGAGCCGAGTGTATACAACGTGTGCGGAGCGGAGCCGTGTGTGTACGACGTGTACACCGGTGTACTGCGAGTGCAGTGAGATTTTTCTCTCACCCCATACACTTGAATGGGTGTGAGAGAAAGAGTCTCGCATTACAGTCACAGCATGGTGCAATTGTTTTCTCGGTCCGATTAGGGCTGAGAAAATAATCGCTCATGTGTGCTGATGTTGGGGGTGGGCAGACCCCCTACAAAGGGAGCATAGTTAACCCGGAAATGTTATTAATAAAAATGTTTTATTTGTATGTGCATGTGTATTGTGTTAGGGTACCCCTAGTGGCCGGGTGGGACGGCTGTCACCACAGTGGGGAGGAGGAGCCGGCAGAAACAAGGGGAGGAGAGAGCAAGGGTGTGAAAGGAAAGAGAAGATCAGGAGAGCAGTTGTCTCGGGGACGGGAGCGGAGCAGCAGAGCCGGGGCAGAGTGTGGGAGCTGGAAATCAGGGAAGCCGGAGAGACCAGGAGCGGGGCGGAACCTCAGAGAGTGAAGCAGTCCGGTGTGGGTCCGGGCTGTGGGTAGCCAGAAGTGGGAGCCGGGCGAAGAGGAGTAGTCAGGCACATCCCCACTGGAGGGGACGCAAGGACAGGCTTCCCCCAGCTAAGAAAGCGTATCATCACCTTTATTGCCTTGTTTGGGACTTTGTGAAGAATAAAAGAATGTTTGTTCATTGCATTGAACCCTGCCTGAAGAGTGTTTGTGCGCCGGACAACATCTGCACCACCACCACACTCTGCCCCACCAAGTCATCTCCTGTCCCCATAGTGACGGTGGAACCAGGGGTAAGCCTGATAGCAAGGGCCACGACTACAAGGCCAGAGGCACCCCTGGCACCCCGTTACATGTGGCGTAGTCGGCAGGATGCGAATTCCCTGCCAGGGACCCAAGAAGCCGGAGATCAAGTGGTGCCTGGGGCACAGGATCCGGACTACGAGAGAAGAGTTCCAGTCC
Organism: Anomaloglossus baeobatrachus; assembly: GCF_048569485.1. Taxonomy (NCBI): domain Eukaryota; kingdom Metazoa; phylum Chordata; class Amphibia; order Anura; family Aromobatidae; genus Anomaloglossus; species Anomaloglossus baeobatrachus. The sequence goes on along the minus strand of NC_134357.1, from coordinate 551,521,943 downwards.
CCTGGTGGGAAGAAGATACAGTGCCTGCAGCGTTGGACCGGGCACAAGATGGCGGCAAGATGGCCGTTGTCTGTGAAGACGAAGAAAAGGCGCGAAAAGTTGGCGCCAAAAGAAGAGCCTGGGGCTGGCCGGTGCCGAAGAAGAAGGCCGGAGTACTCCGCCCAAAGAGGGGAGGCGCCAGTCCCAGGGCACGCAGAAGAACATGTACAGTGGGCGGTGTCCTGAAGAAAAAGAAGAGCCGCCGCGGAAGAGTCAAGATGATGTGTGAGGCTGGGGGTGGAGCCTGCCCAAGAGTGGGAAACCTAGGCCCGCCTCCATTTCCTCCAGTCTCAGCATCGACTCCGCCGCCATTACTAGCGACATTGCAAGACAAAGAGATGGAGACCTCCGGCCAACAACAGGAACTCGCCACCGCCATGGCCCTGACTAGCCTAGGCCAGGAGCGTCCCAAGCACGCTACCGCAGCAGAAGCATCCCTGCTTGATATTCCGGCCGTGCCCGGAGGCCCAGAACGTCCGGCGAAGGTGACCTGGCTGACCACCTGGGACGCTGCAACCGGAGGCACGACAACTGAGGTACGGGCGACCTATGCCACCCAGCTACCGTTGGGGAACCGGCCCCTGGGGATTACTTATTCCCCCTTGGAGACACCTCCGCCCGTCGCCACAGCCGCAGCACCATCTGTCCCCGTGCGGGAGCCGGCTGAAGTACTTGCCGAGAGGCTGGAGCAAGACCACCGGGGCTTCTTTTGGGACCCTGTAACCCCGTCTCCCATATCGTACCCAAGGGCTCCGTCTCCGGTACCAGACCCCGTCCAAGAGCGGCTGCTTGCGGAGACCATCGGCCGGGAAATGATGGCCGGTCCCGGCGGCGAAGAGCTGGCACTGCGATTCACCACTGGTATAGTGGTGAAATTCAATCAGCAGGAAGGCTATGGGTTTATCCGGGAAGTGAGTACCGGAGATGACTATTTTTATAACCGGGTACACCTGGACGTGGAGGGTCTACCGCGGCGTTGTAGTGGGTGGGCCTACCCCCTACCAGTACCAGCATAGTTTACCCGGCATTGTAATTATTAAAAATGTTGATTTTTATTATTGTATGTTGTGTTAGGGCACCCCCTAGTGGCCGGGTGGGACGGCTGTTGCCACCGGGGAAGGAGGAGTTGGCTGGATGTCTAGGGAAGGGCTGTGTGTGTGTGGAAGTAGTCGGATCCGGGACAGCAGTGTGTGACCATCGGTGGCAGTGTGTATGAGCGGAACATCAGGGGACGCCGGAGTAACGGAGGAGTACGCAACCTCAAGGTCTGATTCCGCTGGTGTGGGTCCGGTGTGTGCTTGACCTAGGAGTGGGAGCCCGGAGAAGTGGAATACCCAGGGCATATCCCCACTAGAGGGCGCGTTTGGGCAGGTTGTCCCCAGCTCCACAGGAAATCTGCTGTCCGGATTGTATCTGTGAAAAATAAATGTTATCTTTTATTGGCATCAACTTCTGCCTGAGGACTGTTTGTGCACCTTTCGACGAAGATACTGACACACATTGTCTAACCAAGTCAGTCCCCAACATTGAAGGAGTGATAGAGCCAGGGGTGTGCCTTGAATTCACTGAGGTCACGACTACACAGCCAGAGGCCTCCCTGGCCCATCGCTTCATGTGGCGTAGTCGGCAGGATGCGAGTCCCCTGCCAGGGACCCAAGAAGCTGGAGATCAGGTCGTGCCTGGGGCACAGGACCCTGACTACGAGGGAAGATTTCCAGTCCCCTGGTGGGAAGAGAACACAGTGCCCGTAGCGTTGGACCGGGTACAAGATGGCGGCAAGAGGGCCGTTATCTGTGAAGTGGAAGAAAAGGCGCGAAAAGTTGGCGCCGAAAGAAGAGCCTGGGGCTGGCCGGTACCGAGGAAGAGGTACAGAGTACTCCGCCCAAAGAGGGGAGGCGCCAGTTCCAGGGCATGGAAGAAAAGATACGAAGTGGGCGGTGTCCGGAAGAAAAAGAAGTACCGCCGCGGAGGAGTCAAGAGGATGCATGAGGCTGGGGGAGGATTCTGTTTAAGAGCGGGAAACGAAGGCCCACCTCCTCTTCCCTCAGTCTCAACGTTGACACCGTCGCCATTGGTCATACAGCCAACGGAGACAGATATGGAGATGTCGGGACAACCGGAAGAGCTTGCTACCACCATGGCTCTGGTCAGTCTAGGCCGAGGGCGGCCTAAGTTTGCGGCTGCAAGTGAAGCCTCCCTTGTGGACCTGCCGATTGGACCGGGAGGTTCCACGCGGCCCGAAAAGGTGTCCTGGAAGACCACGTGGGATGAAAAGACCGGAGGCACGATCACGGAGGTCCGGGCAACGTACGCCACGCGTCCCCCTTGGGAGACCTCACAGCCGGGCGCCCTCGCTGCCACACCAACTGCCTCATATGGAGTGCCGGCCGAAGAGCTAGCTGAGCGGCCGGAGGAGGATCACCTGGGCTTTGTGTGGGATCCGGTCATCGTCCCTTCCCCTGTGCAACACCCCAGAGCTCCATCTCCGGTACCCGACCCTGTCAGAGAACGCCTGATGGCTGAAACCGTCGTCCGGGAAATGTTGTCCGGTCCCGGCGGCGAGGAGCTGGCCCTGCAGTTCACCACCGGAGTGGTGGTGAAGTTTAACCAGCAGGAGGGGTACGGGTTCATCCGAGAAGTAGAGACCGGAGATGACTACTTCTATAATAGAGTCCATCTGGATGTGGAGGGGCTGCCCAAGCGACTCCATACTCTTTGGCCGGGCGAGAAAGTCCAATTCTTGCCGGACGCAGGAAGTCGCGGCCTGTTTGCCGTTGGCGTCTCTCGGATGCCGACCGCCCGGGAAGCGGCCCAGTGGCAGCAGGAGCTGGAGTGGGAGGAGCAGCAGGAGCGACGCCGGAGCCATTCAAGACCGGTCCCGCCCGCGCCCTCTCATTCCCGGCGCACCTTGTCCGCTGCCCCGGAAGCATCATCTGGCCCGACCGCTGACCCGGAGAAGGTTCCCCCGGTGGTAGCGGTGCACCAGAGCGTGACTAACAAGCCGGTCATTGTCCTGGATGTACCGCAACCCGCGCCACCACCACCCCGGGTCGCGACGCCATCACCCCCGCCAGAAGCTGAAGCGGCTGCGTCAGCGGAGCCACCCTTTGCCCCCGTGTCCTTCCGGAGGATACGCCGCCAGCTGGGGCAATCTCTGGGAGCTTACATACAGGCACAAGCGGAGGAGTGGAAGCGGTCCTGGCCTCCAGAATAGACCTCTGCTGAGTCCCTGCTTAAAGACCGGTGTTGTTCCTAAACCGGCAGAAGTTGAAGTTCCAAAGAGTTAAAAAAGTTTTATTTGCCGTCTGCGCATCACCCAGAGACCGGGAGCGCTGTTGCGCCTCCGGGCGCCATCTAAGACCGGGAGCGCTGCTGAGCCTCCGGGCGCCATCTAAGACCGGGAGCGCTGTTGAACCTCCGGGCGCCATCTAAGAGACCGGGAGCGCTGCTGCGCTGTCGCGCCCTGGACTGGCGTCTCTTTTTGTGGACGGGCCGCAGGTGATGGACTGGACTGGAGTTTATCGCCATGATGTTTATGTTTTTACAGTTAAATGTTTTAAGCAGAGCCTTGCTGGGAGGCTCGGATTTTAAGAGGGGAGGCATGTAGTGGGTGGGCCTACCCCCTACCAGTACCAGCATAGTTTACCCGGCATTGTAATTATTAAAAATGTTGATTTTTATTATTGTATGTTGTGTTAGGGCACCCCCTAGTGGCCGGGTGGGACAGCTGTTGCCACCGGGGAAGGAGGAGTCGGCTGGATGTCTAGGGAAGGGCTGTGTGTGTGTGGAAGTAGTCGGATCCGGGACAGCAGTGTGTGACCATCGGTGGCAGTGTGTATGAGCGGAACATCAGGGGACGCCGGAGTAACGGAGGAGTACGCAACCTCAAGGTCTGATTCCGCTGGTGTGGGTCCGGTGTGTGCTTGACCTAGGAGTGGGAGCCCGGAGAAGTGGAATACCCAGGGCATATCCCCACTAGAGGGCGCGTTTGGGCAGGTTGTCCCCAGCTCCACAGGAAATCTGCTGTCCGGATTGTATCTGTGAAAAATAAATGTTATCTTTTATTGGCATCAACTTCTGCCTGAGGACTGTTTGTGCACCTTTCGACGAAGATACTGACACACATTGTCTAACCAAGTCAGTCCCCAACATTGAAGGAGTGATAGAGCCAGGGGTGTGCCTTGAATTCACTGAGGTCACGACTACACAGCCAGAGGCCTCCCTGGCCCATCGCTTCATGTGGCGTAGTCGGCAGGATGCGAGTCCCCTGCCAGGGACCCAAGAAGCTGGAGATCAGGTCGTGCCTGGGGCACAGGACCCTGACTACGAGGGAAGATTTCCAGTCCCCTGGTGGGAAGAGAACACAGTGCCCGTAGCGTTGGACCGGGTACAAGATGGCGGCAAGAGGGCCGTTATCTGTGAAGTGGAAGAAAAGGCGCGAAAAGTTGGCGCCGAAAGAAGAGCCTGGGGCTGGCCGGTACCGAGGAAGAGGTACAGAGTACTCCGCCCAAAGAGGGGAGGCGCCAGTTCCAGGGCATGGAAGAAAAGATACGAAGTGGGCGGTGTCCGGAAGAAAAAGAAGTACCGCCGCGGAGGAGTCAAGAGGATGCATGAGGCTGGGGGAGGATTCTGTTTAAGAGCGGGAAACGAAGGCCCACCTCCTCTTCCCTCAGTCTCAACGTTGACACCGTCGCCATTGGTCATACAGCCAACAGAGACAGATATGGAGATGTCGGGACAACCGGAAGAGCTTGCTACCACCATGGCTCTGGTCAGTCTAGGCCGAGGGCGGCCTAAGTTTGCGGCTGCAAGTGAAGCCTCCCTTGTGGACCTGCCGATTGGACCGGGAGGTTCCACGCGGCCCGAAAAGGTGTCCTGGAAGACCACGTGGGATGAAAAGACCGGAGGCACGATCACGGAGGTCCGGGCAACGTACGCCACGCGTCCCCCTTGGGAGACCTCACAGCCGGGCGCCCTCGCTGCCACACCAACTGCCTCATATGGAGTGCCGGCCGAAGAGCTAGCTGAGCGGCCGGAGGAGGATCACCTGGGCTTTGTGTGGGATCCGGTCATCGTCCCTTCCCCTGTGCAACACCCCAGAGCTCCATCTCCGGTACCCGACCCTGTCAGAGAACGCCTGATGGCTGAAACCGTCGTCCGGGAAATGTCCGGTCCCGGCGGCGAGGAGCTGGCCCTGCAGTTCACCACCGGAGTGGTGGTGAAGTTTAACCAGCAGGAGGGGTACGGGTTCATCCGAGAAGTAGAGACCGGAGATGACTACTTCTATAATAGAGTCCATCTGGATGTGGAGGGGCTGCCCAAGCGACTCCATACTCTTTGGCCGGGCGAGAAAGTCCAATTCTTGCCGGACGCAGGAAGTCGCGGCCTGTTTGCCGTTGGCGTCTCTCGGATGCCGACCGCCCGGGAAGCGGCCCAGTGGCAGCAGGAGCTGGAGTGGGAGGAGCAGCAGGAGCGACGCCGGAGCCATTCAAGACCGGTCCCGCCCGCGCCCTCTCATTTCCGGCGCACCTTGTCCGCTGCCCCGGAAGCATCATCTGGCCCGACCGCTGACCCGGAGAAGGTTCCCCCGGTGGTAGCGGTGCACCAGAGCGTGACTAACAAGCCGGTCATTGTCCTGGATGTACCGCAACCCGCGCCACCACCACCCCGGGTCGCGACGCCATCACCCCCGCCAGAAGCTGAAGCGGCTGCGTCAGCGGAGCCACCCTTTGCCCCCGTGTCCTTCCGGAGGATACGCCGCCAGCTGGGGCAATCTCTGGGAGCTTACATACAGGCACAAGCGGAGGAGTGGAAGCGGTCCTGGCCTCCAGAATAGACCTCTGCTGAGTCCCTGCTTAAAGACCGGTGTTGTTCCTAAACCGGCAGAAGTTGAAGTTCCAAAGAGTTAAAAAAGTTTTATTTGCCGTCTGCGCATCACCCAGAGACCGGGAGCGCTGTTGCGCCTCCGGGCGCCATCTAAGACCGGGAGCGCTGCTGAGCCTCCGGGCGCCATCTAAGACCGGGAGCGCTGTTGAACCTCCGGGCGCCATCTAAGAGACCGGGAGCGCTGCTGCGCTGTCGCGCCCTGGACTGGCGTCTCTTTTTGTGGACGGGCCGCAGGTGATGGACTGGACTGGAGTTTATCGCCATGATGTTTATGTTTTTACAGTTAAATGTTTTAAGCAGAGCCTTGCCGGGAGGCTCGGATTTTAAGAGGGGAGGCATGTAGTGGGTGGGCCTACCCCCTACCAGTACCAGCATAGTTTACCCGGCATTGTAATTATTAAAAATGTTGATTTTTATTATTGTATGTTGTGTTAGGGCACCCCCTAGTGGCCGGGTGGGACAGCTGTTGCCACCGGGGAAGGAGGAGTCGGCTGGATGTCTAGGGAAGGGCTGTGTGTGTGTGGAAGTAGTCGGATCCGGGACAGCAGTGTGTGACCATCGGTGGCAGTGTGTATGAGCGGAACATCAGGGGACGCCGGAGTAACGGAGGAGTACGCAACCTCAAGGTCTGATTCCGCTGGTGTGGGTCCGGTGTGTGCTTTACCTAGGAGTGGGAGCCCGGAGAAGTGGAATACCCAGGGCATATCCCCACTAGAGGGCGCGTTTGGGCAGGTTGTCCCCAGCTCCACAGGAAATCTGCTGTCCGGATTGTATCTGTCAAAAATAAATGTTATCTTTTATTGGCATCAACTTCTGCCTGAGGACTGTTTGTGCACCTTTCGACGAAGATACTGACACACATTGTCTAACCAAGTCAGTCCCCAACATTGAAGGAGTGATAGAGCCAGGGGTGTGCCTTGAATTCACTGAGGTCACGACTACACAGCCAGAGGCCTCCCTGGCCCATCGCTTCAGCGTCTTCACACACTTTATCCGGGTGAGAAAGTGCAGTTTTTACCCGAGGCGGGAAGCCGCGGCCTTTTCGCGGTCGGAGTGGCCAGGATGCCGACCGCCCGTGAAGCGGCCCAATGGCAACAGGAGCTGGAATGGGAAGAGCACCAGGAACGGCGACGGAACCAGCCAAAACCGGTGCCGACTGATGCATCCCATTCCAGGCGCACCTTGGCGGTCACACCGGAGGTGAAGTCTGGCCCGACCGCTGAACCGGAAAAGAGTACCCCGGTGGTGGCGGTCAATCAGAGCGTTACCAATCGTCCGGTAATTGTCCTGGATGTGCCGCAACCCGTGACCCAACCACCCCGGGTAGCACCTCCATCACCCCCAGCGGGGACGGAGGAGGCCACGCCATCACCAGCAGAGGCCTCCTATGCTCCTGTATCTTTCCAGAGGGTCCGCCGACAGCCTGGACAGTCCCTGGGCGATTACATCCAGGCTCAGGCAGCCGAATGGAAAAGGTCCTGGCCTCCGGAGTAGATCGTCCTAGACGCCTTGTATGAAGACCGGTAATGTTGATCAACCGGCAGAAGTTTGTGTTTCAGTTGCTAAGTCCGGAGAGAGTCAGCTGCTGAACTGAGCTGGGGGCTCCTCCGCAGGGCGAAGAGTTTGCAGTTTGTTACGAGTTTTACATGCCTATTGCTCACAACCAAGACCGGGAGCGCTGCTAAGCCTCCGGGCGCCATCCAAGACCGGGAGCGCTGCTAAGCCTCCGGGCGCCATCCAAGACCGGGAGCGCTGCTAAGCCTCCGGGCGCTGTCAAAGACCGGGCGCTGGACTGGGGCACCCTCTTCCGGGCACCCTCCTGTGGACAGGTTCGCAGTTACATTGGACATGTTTTTGCCTAGTTTTAAAAATGTGATTTTTAGATGGGAGCCTTGCCGGGAGGCTCAGGCTTTAAGAGGGGAGGTATGTAGGGGGTGGGCAGACCCCCTACAAAGGGAGCATAGTTAACCCGGAAATGTTATTAATAAAAATGTTTTATTTGTATGTGCATGTGTATTGTGTTAGGGTACCCCTAGTGGCCGGGTGGGACGGCTGTCACCACAGTGTGGAGGAGGAGCCGGCAGAAACAAGGGGAGGAGAGAGCAAGGGTGTGAAAGGAAAGAGAAGATCAGGAGAGCAGTTGTCTCGGGGACGGGAGCGGAGCAGCAGAGCCGGGGCAGAGTGTGGGAGCTGGAAATCAGGGAAGCCGGAGAGACCAGGAGCGGGGCGGAATCTCAGAGAGTGAAGCAGTCCGGTGTGGGTCCGGGCTGTGGGTAGCCAGAAGTGGGAGCCGGGCGAAGAGGAGTAGTCAGGCACATCCCCACTGGAGGGGACGCAAGGACAGGCTTCCCCCAGCTAAGAAAGCATATCATCACCTTTATTGCCTTGTTTGGGACTTTGTGAAGAATAAAAGAATGTTTGTTCATTGCATTGTACCCTGCCTGAAGAGTGTTTGTGCGCCGGACAACATCTGCACCACCAGCACACTCTGCCCCACCAAGTCATCTCCTGTCCCCATAGTGACGGTGGAACCAGGGGTAAGCCTGATAGCAAGGGCCACGACTACAAGGCCAGAGGCACCCCTGGCACCCCGTTACACTGACACACAGGATAATATTGGTTTGAGTGGAATGAGATTTTTTATCGCACTCCACTCGCACCGATTTTCATGCCGTGGGGCTTAGGCCTAACTGACCCTTTTGTAACTTCCCCCTGCACGTGCCCCCACCTCAGGAATGTCCTCTCTGCCTGCCTGCGTGCGTGCGTGCGTGTGTGTGTGTGTGTGTGTGTGTGAGGCTGTGTGAGCAAAAAGAAACTTACCAGCATGTCCGCGACGTGCACTGGCTGGTACTTGTAGTACCACGCTGCTGCTGCCGCTGCCGCTCCTGCTCCACATGAGTATTGTGCGCTCCCCGATGGTCCCTGCGTGCTCCCGTGATGGCCCCTGCGCCCTGCCGATGTTCCCCCCCTGCGAATGTGTTCCCCCGTGATCTCTATTCAGCTCCCGTCTCCTGCCTCTGCTTTTCCAGTCTCCCCCTCCCCCTCTCAATCTCTATCTGCTCTCCCTCCGACGTCCCCTACCTGCCTTCACCGGGTCGTCCGAGGTCTTCACTGGCCCGATCACATCTGCCTCTATCGCTGAGTCCTTCCTGGGTCCTTCCTGAGTCTTCTAATGAGCTGTCCACCTTCCTGCCTGCTGCTCCTGTAAGAAGCTGTCCACTTGCTGCATTCTATTCCTCCTGCAGTTCCTCTGGTCAGTGATCCTCCTGCTAATCCTCTGGGTACTGTTAGTATAATTTTTTTTTTTTTGTATCTCCTGTCCGTTTTTACACCTCATCCGTCTTTGCCGAGCGCTGATCAGTGATGCAGATAATGTATCTGTATCCGTAGTCCATTTTCGGCGGGACTTTTTGTCCGTATCTTGCGTTGTTTTTTGCATCTCATCCGTGTGTGCGTCCTGCAGCGACCGAGCGCTGATCAGGGATGAACATAACGTATCTGCATCTTTGCTCAATTTTCGGCGCGACTTTTTTTCCCGTATCCCCGACGCTTTTTGTATATCATCCAACCGTGCATCCTGCAGCGGCCGATCAGTGATGCATGGCGTCTGTGCGCTTGAAAAGTTAAAAGGTGCTCCTTTTCTTGCAAGCCCTGCTGTGCGCCGAAACAATTGATTTCCACCACATATGAGGTATCTGTGTACTCAGGAAAAATTGCACAATACATTTTATGGTGCATTTTTTCCTGATACCGTTGTAAAAAATAAGCTACCTGGTTGAAGCAAAAATTTTGTGGTAAAAAATATAAATAATTTTCACGGTTCAACGTTATCAACTACTGTAGAGCCCCTGGGGGTCCAAGGGGCTCACCAAACATCTAGATAAATTCCTTGAGGGGTCTAGTTCCAAAATGGGGTGATTTGTGGGGGAGCTCCACTGTTTAGGCACCATAGGGGGTCTCCAAACGTGACATGGCGTCCGCTAATGATTCCAACCAATTTTGCTGTGAAATGGCGCTCCTTCTCTTCTGAGCCCTGCCATGCACCCAAACAATTACTTTCCACCATATATGAGGTATCTGCGTACTCAGGAAAAATTGCATTTTTTTTACATTTTTTTTTTACATTTTACATTATAAACTTCTGTGGAGCCCCTTGGGGCTCACTAAACATCTAGATAAATTCCTTGAGGGGTCTAGCTTCCAAAATGGGGTCACTTGTGGGGAAGCTCCATAGTTTAGGCACCTCAGGGGGGTCTCCAAATGCAACATCACGTCAGCTAATGATTCCAACCAATTTTGCTGTCAAATGGTGCTCCTTCCCTTCTGAGCCGGATACAATTTCAGATCTACAGGTCCGGGAGCACTTGGGCACCAGCGATCATAATATGGTAAGCTTCAACATAATATTCAATAGAACATTTCAAAGGGGGAATGCTAAAACCTGGAATTTTAGGAAAGCTGATTTCAACAAATTAAGGGAAGAGCTTAAATGTGTAGATTGGGACAAAGTCATGATAACTGGGGATACCGAACATAAATGGGGTAAGTTTAAGGATATACTACTAGAGTCCTGTAAAAAACGTATACCCTCTGGTAATAAAATGTCCAGGAATAAAAAGAAACCACTATGGATAAATAAGACTGTACAAAGTATAATAAAACAAAAACAAAGGGCATTTAAAATCTTAAAGGCTGAGAATACAGAAATAGCATTGCAGGAGTATAAAGATATCAATAGGAAATGTAAAAAAGAAATCAAACAAGCAAAATTAGCTACTGAAAAATCGCCAATGACATTAAAATAAATCCCAAAAACTTTTATAAATACATTAATGCCAAAAGGAAAACAAAGGATAGTATCGGCCCCTTAAAATATAATAACAAGTTAGTTATAGAGGACAAACAAAAGACTGAGATATTAAATAGGCATTTCTTATCTGTATTCACCAAGGAACTGACTGTACCAGGGATCATTCAACAAGTGAAAAATCAAAGTCCACCACCCGATATAATTAATTTAACACAAGATGAAGTACGCCTACGTCTGAGTAAATTAAACATTGACAAATCCCCAGGGCCAGATGGCATTCATCCACGAATATTGAGGGAATTGAGCTCTGTAATCGACAGACCGCTGTATCTCATCTTTTTAGACTCACTTGTAACAGGGTTGGTGCCTGAGGATTGGAGGATTGCTGATGTGGTACCGATATTTAAGAAAGGTAAGAGGGTAGACCCAGGCAACTACCGTCCAGTAAGCCTGACATCAGTAGTATGCAAAGTTTTTGAGGGCATTTTAAGGGATGACATGCAAAAATATATTGCAGAAAATAATATGATAACTGACAAACAGCATGGATTCATGAAAGATAAGTCGTGTCTAACCAATCTGTTGGGGTTCTATGAGGGGGTAAGTTCAAACCTGGATATTGGTAATGCAGCTGATGTGATTTATTTGGACTTTGCAAAGGCATTTGATACTGTACCACATAATAGCCTTATACTAAAGCTCCAGAAGCAAGGACTAGGGGACACAATATGCAACTGGGTAAGGAATTGGCTAAAAGATAGGAAACAAAGAGTAGTCATAAATGGTACATTCTCTAAATGGGCTATAGTCAGCAGTGGGGTGCCGCAGGGATCTGTGCTTGGACCGATTCTTTTTACTCTCTTTATTAATGACCTTCTGGATGGGATTGATAGTACAGTGTCAGTCTTTGCCGATGACACCAAACTATGTAGGATATTAAAAACTGACCTGGATAGTACAATATTACAAAAAGATCTGGATAAGATGTCAGAATGGGCAGATACTTGGCAAATGAGATTTAATGTTGATAAATGTAAAGTAATGCACCTAGGACGGAGTAATCCTATAGCTGCGTATACATTAAATGGAAGTAAACTCAGGACTACAGAACAGGAGAAGGACTTGGGTATTCTCATTACAAATAAGCTGAGCAGCAGCACTCAATGTCAAGCAGCAGCTACTAAAGCAAACAAGATTTTAAGGTGTATAAAAAGAGAGATTAGATCCCGTGATCCCAACGTATTGTTACCCCTCTATAAATCACTTGTAAGGCCACATCTGGAATACGGGATCCAGTTTTGGGCTCCACATTTTAAAAAGGACATTCAGAAGTTAGAGTCAGTTCAAAGGCAGGCAACTAGACTACTACAAGGAATGGAAGGCCTCCCATATGATGACAGGTTGAAAAAGTTAGATATGTTTAGCTTAGAAAAAAGACGTCTCAGAGGAGATCTCATTTATATGTATAAATACATGTGTGGTCAATATAAAGGACTGGCACATGACTTATTTCTTCCAAAGACAGTACTAAGGACCAGGGGGCACTCACTGCGGGTGGAAGAAAAGCGATTCCGACACCTAAATAGGAAAGGGTTCTTTACAGTTAGAGCGGTCAGACTGTGGAATACACTACCACAAGAGGTAGTAATGGCAGATACTATAACAGCTTTTAAAAAAGGACTGGATGATTTCCTCAGTACACAAAACATTGTTGGTTATAAATGACTTAGTGACTAAATGTAGAACTGGTGGAGGAAGGTTGAACTAGATGGACCTAGGTCTTTTTTCAACCTAAGTAACTATGTAACCTATGTAGCCCCGCTGTGCGCCCAAACAATTACTTTCCACCACATATGAGATATCTGCGTACTCAGGAGAAATTGCACAATACGTTTTGTGGTGCATTTTTTCCTGATACCCTTGTGAAAAGAAAGCTACCTGGTTCAAGTAACAGTTGTGTGGTAAAAAAAAATATATATAGATATTTTCATGGCTCAACGTTATCAACGTCTGTGAAGACCCCGGGGGTTCAAAAGGCTCACCAAACATCTAGAAAAAATATTTGAGGGTTCTAGTTTCCAAAATTGGGTCACTTGTGGGGGAGCTGCATTGTTTAGGCACCTCAGGGGGTCTTCAAACCCGACATGGCGTCCGCTAATGAGTGCAGCTAATTTTGCGTTCAAAAATTCAAATGGCGCTCCTTCCCTTCCGAGCTCTGCCATGCGCCCAAACAACTGATTTTTACCACATATGGGGTATCAGCGTACTCAGGATAAATTGAACAATAAATTGTATGGTGCATTTTCTCTTTTCTCCTTTATGAAAATGCAAAATATTATGGCTAAAGTAACATTTTTGTGATAAATAGTAACATTTTCATTTTTCCATCCACATTGCTTTGGTTCCTGTGAAACCCCTGAAGGGTTAATAAACTTCTTGGATATGGTTTTGAGCAGTGTGAGGGGTGCAGTTTTTAGACTGGGGTCACTTTTGGGTATTTTCTTTCACCTAGGTCTCTCAAAGTCACCTTAAATATGATGTGGTCCCTAAAAAAATGATTTTGTAAATTTTGTTGGAAAAATGAGAAATTGCTGATGAACTTTGACCACTTCTAACTTCCTAAGGAAAAAAAAAATTGTTTCGAAAATTGCGCTGATGTAAAGTAGACATGTGGGAAATGTTATTTAGTAACTATTCTGTGTGACATACTTCTTGGATTTATGGACATAAATTTTCAAAGTTTGAAAATTGCGAAATTTTCGCAAAATTTCAAAAATTTTCACAAATAAACGCAAAAAATATCGTCCTAAATTTACCATTATCATGAAGTACAATTTGTCATGAAAAAACAATGTCAGAATCGCTAGGATCCGTTGAAGTGTTCCTGTCAAAGTTACACTGGTCAGAATTGAAAAAAATAGCCTGGTTATTAGGGTGTTTTAGTGGCCGGGGATGAAGGGGTTAAAATGCATTTTAAGGAAAAACGCAACCGTTTTTTTTTGCCGCCGGTTGCGGTTTTTCCTGCATAGACTTACATTAGTGCCGTATTTGCCGCATGGGCTTACGTTCCGTCCGGTTTTTGCCGCATGCGGCATATTTAGCCGATGCGGCGGCTGTATGGAACGTTGCCTGGCACGTTTTTTTGTCCGGCAAAAAACCCCGCATTGCGCCACATCCGGCCAATGCGGCGCAATTTGCAATGCATGCCTATGGACGCCGCATGCAGCATCCTGCAGCAAAAACCACATCCGGCCGCCGCATGCGTTTTTTTCCACTGCGCATGCTCAGTAGCCTGCCGCAAGCGGCAAAAACCGGACAGGCCGCATGTAAAAAAGTATGCAAAGGATGCGGTTTTGTCGCCGCATCCGTTGCATAGGTTTTAGAGCCGGATTGTCTGGCTCTGCTAAAACCGGAAGTGTGAAAGCAGTCTAATGGGTATGTAGGAGCCAGAACTCAATGGTGGTGGGTATCAAATACTTATTTCTCTCTGCAAAGTGCAAAAAATGTATATAATTTATACAATGTGATTTTCTGGATTTTACTTTTCATATTCTATCTCTCACTGTTAAAATTAACCTGCCTTTAAAATTATAGACTGTTCATGTCTTTGTCAGTGGGCAAATTTACAAAATCAGCAAGGGATCAAATAATTATTTCCTTCACTGTAGTTTTGTCTCATGGTAGACATTTTTACTCTGATGTTTGCCTGTCACTGTCTCTCTTTCATACAGACCTTGTCTTACATGCTAACCTTTGTATTTTTTTATTTTATTTTATTTACTTATTGTGATATATTTCTTCTGCCTCCTTTTCCTTTGGGAGACTTGAACCTGCAATGGTTGTTACAAAAGTTTAAAGAAAAAATCATTGTGTGATAGAAATTGTGTGTAATTGTGATCTACAATAAAACCCTTAGGAGATAAAGGCCGCACTTTTTATACATCTGTGGAGAACAATCAGACCCTTCCTGAATTCCTACATCTAGATGGGTGTGAGAAATGGATTTCATCAGGTATTACGAGACTTAGCCGTCTATTGTCCAATAATGATTTCTGCTCGTTCCAGCAATTAGAAGATTTTAACCTCCTCATAGATGTTGTATCAATATATTCAGGTCTAATCCAATAAAAAGCTTTTAATACACAAAATAGAATTAAAGAACTAGAACTGCTGTCAGACATGATGCTGAGCACAATATCTAATTCACGGAGAACGTCTGGTGACATTTCTGGACTTTATAAAGTGTCGATATCCAAATATGTGGAAAATTATCCTCTTTTTATTATGTGTAAATGGGAAATGGACTTTCTGATCTTATACACATGCTGGATTGTAAATACTTTTTTTTGGAGTAAAGTTATTACGATTGTAAAATCATAATCAGCAGGTTTGGTCGGAGACAGCAAGGATTTATATAAGGGAATATAGAAGAACTGACACTGGACACACGTGGGAAAATTGCGGTAGGACGTTTATTGTTTCTTGTACAGAAATCAATAACATTTAGATGGATTTAGAGGAGTCTCCGACAAAATAATATTGTAATATGAACATGTTTATTATTGGAGTATAGAGAACTTATTTTCAACCAAATATTTATACTACTTTTTATATAAAACCATATACTTTATTATAACAATTGCACAAACATACATAGATTGTTTAAAATCAGGGAGGAAAGGAAGGATAATTGACCCTATTCCTTTTCCTACCTTACGACAGGGGTCGGCGTCCTAATAAGAGAGACGCCCCTGTTCCACGACGACTGACCCTAGGTAATCCCTCCCTGCGTATTCAAAGTGTACTCCCCTCAAGAATGAAACACCCCAACAGTAGTAACACCACAGTGAGGAAAAAGGGGGGTGCTCAGTCAGTAATGGCTAATTTGTCTGTATCACCAATATAACCACTGAGGATTGGGGGTTTAGGGTCAGGAGCTGTCATTTAGGTCTGTGTGCTCAGTATTAGATATAGAGAGTTAGATATTAATAATTCGCTATTCAAGAAATGCCTAAAATTATTTCTAGCCGTATCAAAGACTGCCCGACGCGTTTCGCCCTTTAAACAGTTGAGGGCTCATCAGGGACTTTGTGACTGGGTCTTGAAGATTTTCTTTTTTGCAATTCCGTGCTAGTGGACTCCTTTTTTCATCACTTTAAAAGATGGTTGTGATGTGTGGGAGTATTGACTCACTGGAGTTATGTCCCAAAAATGTGTAAGTTAAGGACATGTCCTCCTATGTGGATGCTTGTTTCATCCAGTGTTTAGCACCGATGTGTCCGGAGTATAGCTAAAATTTGGTCTCAGGCGTTCCACTTTACTGATATGCGTCTGTCTATTACAATTCTATGGCTCCACAATGCCTTTGACTCTTAGATAGGATTCATTTGATTACCACACTAAGCTTGCCAGCCGTAAAGAGTAACCTTGCCTTAATTCAGGAATTCAGTGCCTCCAAGTGGGCGATCCCCCGCGTGTCCTGTATTAATTTAGTACTGTCCTCTGTGTTAGCAGACAGTAACCGACATACTCGTAGTCCTGATTCCAGTCCCACAGTGGGGTGACAGTGAAGGAATCCACCGCAGTAGGTGTCTTCTCCGGTCTGTATGGGGAGTCCCAGGACAGGTGTTCAGTGGTTTTATATAAAAAGTAGTATAAATATTTGGTTGAAAATAATATCTACTTTTAGTGATTGATATTGGTATACAATGGAGTATAGAGAACTTACAGACATTGTTCAGACATGGAGATTGTGCGCTGAAAGTAACTGTACTGAATGGCAGATCGCTGAGATTGGGAGTTAGGAAGAAGAGGGAGGAGGAACGTTGGGTATTTTTTGGGGGGAGGGTTGCAATATTCTGGTCCATATAGTGAATATATAAATATATAACAATGTGAAATGTTCAATGCACATGGAATATTGATTTTTATTTGATTTTTTTAGAAAACAAATGTCTATTATTAACTATATTATAAATCTAATGTAACGTCTAACATGCTTTTCCTTTCTTGTTTACTTACTTGCCTTTACTAATTTGTGTTTCTCTTTCAGTTTGTCAAATATATGATTTCTCACCATGTGGATTTTTCTCAGTGGTCAAAAAATTATAGCTTTCAAGTAAAACATTTCTCACCTTCTAGGTATAATATGGCGTCTACCCTTGTGAGTTTTATGATGTTTAAAAAGATGCCATTTATGTGTAAAATAGTTCTCTCATTGTGAATATGACAGGGGTTTCTCTGCTGTGTGAATTCTTTTGTGTTTAGCAAGACTTGAATGATCTGCAAAACATTTCCCACATTTTGAACATGAAAAAGGCTTCTCCCCTGTGTGAGTTCTCTGGTGTGTAACAAGATTTGATATATATACAAAACATTTCCCACATTCCGAACATGAAAAAGGCTTCTCCCCTGTGTGAGTTCTTTGATGTAAAGTAAGACTTGATTTATCTGCAAAATATTTCCCACATTCTGAACATGAAAACGGTTTCTCCCCAGTGTGAGTTCTTTGGTGCTTAGCAAGACTTGAACGATCTGCAAAACATTTCCCACATTTTGAACATGAAAAAGGCCTCTCCCCTGTGTGAGTTCTCTGATGTGTAACAAGACTTGATTTATATACAAAGCATCTCCCACATTCTGAGCATGAAAAAGGCTTCTCCCCTGTGTGAGTTATTTGATGTAAAACAAGACTTGATTTCTCTGCAAAATATTTCCCACATTCTGAACATGAAAAGGGTTTCTCCCCAGTGTGAATTCTTTGGTGTTTAGCAAGACTTGAATTTTCAACAAAACATTTCCCACATTTTGAGCATGAAAAAGGCTTCTCCCCTGTGTGAGTTCTCTGATGTGTGGCAAGAGTTGATTTATATATAAAAGATCTCCCACATTCTGAACATGAATATGGCTTCCCCTCCATGTGAGTTTTCTGGTGTGCAACAAAATATGATTTATGTGCAAAACACATCCCACATTCTGAACATGAAAAAGGCTTCTCCCCTGTGTGAGTTCTTTGATGTGCAACAAGATGTGATTTGTTGTTAAAACATTTCCCACATTCTGAACATGAATATGGCTTTTCCCCTGTGTGAGTTCTCTGATGTTTAACAAGATGTGATTTTTGTTTAAAACATTTCCCACATTCTGAACATGAATATGGCTTCTCACCAGTGTGAGTTCTCTGATGTGTAACAAAATATGATTTACGTGCAAAACCTCTACCACATTCTGAACATAAAAAATGCTTCTCCCCTGTGTGAATTTTCTGGTGAGCTACAAGATTTGATTTCCAGTTAAAATGTTTCCCACAATTTGAACATGAAAATCTCTTCTCCCCTGTGTGATTTTTTTTATGGATTTTTAGATATTCTGAAGTTGAAACTGGCTTCTTTGCTGTAAGAACACTTTGATTTTTAATGCCTCTTTTGTGACATTTATTTTTCTTAATAGTCTGTGATGAATCAGAAGGTAAGACTTGTTTGAAAGAATCAGATGATGGATCTTTGCTGTGAAGGGCTGATGGTATATCTGGAATAGTGGCATTCACTTCAGTTATATCTTGTATGATATCAAGGTCATCTGATTTAACAATTGAAGATGTCAGTGGTGCCTCTAATGTCCTGGTGCAGTAATCTGCCAAGTATAAAAAATATTTTTAATAATATATTCAAATTTAAGGATATCATTTATAACATAACTTGTAATGACGTTACCACCATCCCCACACTGTACCGCTCTCTTTTCCCGGCAGGAACACCGGCACATTTATTTTCCCAGCTACCCACTGGTGGTTTTCTGTGTCCCCTGGCCCTGCCGGCATCTCCCTGAGCTTCTGCACGTCACACAGGTCTCCTGGGAGTGCGCTTAGGGCGTGGCATCTATTCTTAAAAGGCCAGCATGTCCTCAGCAGAAGTGCCTCTCAGCCTATCGCTGAGACGCACTAGGTATTTAATTCATCCTCCTTCTATAGGAGGAACCTGGGCAACATGGTCTACCCTTAGAAACACGTTGCTAGTTATCAGATCACATTCTATTTGCTAAGTCTTATGCTGTGTGTGCTAACACGTGTCTGTAACCTAATGTCCACTGTGCCCGCTGTTTATGCTGCATCTATCTATACCAGCTGTGCCTGCCAGACCTGCCATATCTGCTGCACCTGCCTATACCATCAGTTCGATCTGCACCCGACCACATTAGTTAATGTCAGTATCCAATCCTTGACCCCTTCAGCCATCTGTCACAGTATCGGGACTCCATGGAGTAGCACCTGGGGGCTACCTTTCAGCACTACCATATCCTCACCATCAAAGACTCTGGTGAAGATGGGGTAGTCACATTTTTACGTTCCTCCTGGTTGAGTCAGTGCCGCAGCCCTGTGGGTCCACTCACACTCGCACCTGCGAGCATACCAAATTGCTCGCTAGCTCCATTACTTCTCAGCTTTCAGATATGCATCAAGAGATCGTCTGTTAAAGGGCAAAACAAGGCCGGATCCTGACCTACTTGGAGTCAGGGGACACCCGCTTGCAAGCTTTGACACCAACATTTTGACCCAATCCTGTCCCGGCTGTAGTCGCTACCCCTGCAACATATCCAGCTCGAAGTTTCGGTCCTCATCTGTCTGCTCTTCTGTGGTTTTATGGTGAACTCAAGCAATACAGAGGAATTATTAATTCAGTGCTGCTTGCACTTTGAATTTTTGTCTCATCAGTTCGTTTCGGAGCAGGACAAAGTGGCCTTTATGATGTCACATGACCAGGGAGGCCTTTGCTTCGATTAATCCATTATGGGAGAAAAGTGATCTTGTTGTCTTGGACCTGTAAACCTTTCGGGGGGGGGGGGGCATTGTCTAGTTTTCTATGCAGCATCTTTGCTTCCTAGACTTCGCCAATCAATTCTGACTGTAGACTAGTATGCCAACTATTTCTGCATCTTGTTCTCTGAACTAGGTGCTGGTGGCTATATTCTGGCAGGGTCTGTCCAGAAGAATGAAGGACAAACTGGCTAGCCGTGAAGTGCCTCCCTGGACGACCTGGTATCTCTAACTATCAGCATCGATCTCAGGTTTCAAGAACGCTCCAGAGAGTCAAACCGTGAGAGCACTTTGTTGCTCCTGGCTCCTACCTTCCAGAAACCTATCATGCCGCGATCAGTGGTTCCCGCTGCTCTCCCTGAGAGCATGGAGGTAGATCATGTGAACCCGGCAAAGCCCTGTTTGGTGTACCATAGTACTGCACAGGAATGTTTGTACTGCAATGATCTTACTCAGCTGATCCATTTCTGTCCTTTGAGCTTGGAAACTTCCAAGCCTTGGGTCCCCAGGAGAGGCTACCCTAGGTGAGAGCAATTCCTCTCCATCCTTATTCATATCAGTGTCTGTATCCTGTGGCAGCACCCAATTCACTGATTTGGCCTATATGGACTCCAGTTCCACCGAGAACGTCATTCAACAGGCCATTGTGGATCGGTATCAGGTTCCCACTTCCAACTCCCATAGCAGTGTTGTCCGTGGATGGAAAACCTCTGTTCGAGGCTATCCTGTTCATCACTAAGCAAGTACAGCTCCACCTGGGAATGCTGCACTCAGAGAAGATCACCGTCTACGAGCTTCCTGGGCTATAGCAACTAATGCTACTGGGTCTACCGTGGCTTCAGATTCACAAGCCTGTCTTGGACTGGAGATCTAGAGATGTGCTCAGGTGGGGTCAGCCCTGTCACAAAAAATATCTTGTTTCAGTCCATCTTGCCCCACCACTAGTGATGCCCTCTAATCTTCCGGGTCTACTATCTGCCTACTGTTCGTACATGGGCGTCTTCATGAAGAAGGCAGCTGAGACTCTACCTCAAGATTTCTCCCGTGCCTCCCCCATACTTTGAAATGCTCTGCCACAACATATCAGGCTCTCGCCTACCTTGACAAGCTTCAAAAGGAACCTGAAGACTCACCTCTTCCGACAAGCCTACAACCTGCCGTATCCCTCAGTCTGATATAACGCCGCACAACCAGCTCTACCCTAACCTACTGTATCCTCACCTATCCCTTGTAGACTGTGAGCCTTCGTGGGCAGGGACCTCTATCCTCCTATACCAGTCTGTGCCTTGTATTGTTTATGATTATTGTACTTGTCCCTATTATGTATACTCCTTTCACATGTAAAGCACCATGGAATAAATGGCGCTATAATAATAAACAATAATAATAATATATAAGTCATATGATTGCCCTATCGACCTACTTAGTGGTTCCTAACCTCCGCGAGGCCGTATCTACTCTCTGTCCCAGGCAGAGACCCAAGCCATGTCCGAGTACATCAACAAAAATCTGGCAAGTTTATTTATCCAGAAATCCTCTTCATCAGCTGAAGCCAGATTCTTGTTTGTAAAGAAACAGAGGTTTCCATTCAGCCATATATTGATTGATGTATTGATAGATATCTCAACCAAATCACGGTCAAGAATAAGTATCTGCTGCTGCTTATGCTGGAAATGTTCATCTGTCCTAGGAACGTCTCTAAGATCGACCTCCGTTTTACATACCACTTTGTCCGTATATGGTCGGGTGATGAAAGAAAGACTACCTGTGAGGGCCACTATGGGTACCGGATAATCCCATTAGAGTTCAGCAATGCTCCGGCGGTTTTCCAGGGATTTGTGAACGATACCTTCCAAAATCTACTCTACTCATAAGTAGTGGTGCACCTGGAAAACATTATTATATTCTCTCTCAGTCTGCGAATTCACTGGAGGAATGTTTAACAGGTTCTACAGGTACTGATGGAGAATAGTTTATATGCCAAATTCGAGAAGTGCCTTTTTGAACAGACTTTCCTACCTTTTCTGGGCTACATAATCTATGACACTGGTGTGAAGATGGATCCATAATCTATGAGACTGGTGTAAATATGGATCCAAAGAAGGTGTTTGCAGTTCTGAAGTGTGGCTTCGTCCTGATGGAGTGAATGCAATTCAGCGTTCCTGGGTTTCACCAATTATTACTGACAAATCAGTCTGAAATTCTCTTCACGGATCCTCCCTATCATGGCCCTGACCTGCAAGGGGCAAATCCAAAGATGTTGTCACACTTTGACATGTGGCGGATGCGTTCAGACCAACCAAAGTCTGGACGCACGACAAAAAATACAAACAACAGGTAGGGAGGAACACCAGGGACACAATAACAATGGTGGACCTTAGCTATAGTGAGTGGGGTAGATAGACACCTCCTGCACTCACCTGCCATAGACCCTACACTCCTAACCAGGCCCTATATAGTTTCCTCAACTGTCGCTGAGCAGGAACCTGATACCCTAAGAAAAACCCTATTGTGGCCCTGACTAGTGCTTGGCTGGTGGCAGATGGCAGCTCCCCCGCTGCACTCATTCATACACACAGGGAGAGAAAACACGAACAGGGGATAAAGAACCAAAATGGAGAGGATACAACTTCTGGAAGATCAACAGCAGCTTCCTTCAACCAGAGTGGCTTTCATACAAATGGTTTGTATAGTCAGCAAAGC
This sequence comes from Anomaloglossus baeobatrachus, assembly GCF_048569485.1. Taxonomy (NCBI): domain Eukaryota; kingdom Metazoa; phylum Chordata; class Amphibia; order Anura; family Aromobatidae; genus Anomaloglossus; species Anomaloglossus baeobatrachus. The sequence goes on along the minus strand of NC_134357.1, from coordinate 551,499,693 downwards.
TTGCTGGGGTACCAGGCAATTTAAGCACAAGCGGGTGTGCGGCTGACCTTAACTGTTTTAGAGCTGTAAACAGAAAAACTGTCATTAACTACTTCAAAGCCAAAAGAATAACATAATATAGAAATAACATTTAAATGCAAAGCCCTATATAGAGATATGGGTCTTCTGTCCCCCAGCTGCCACTAGTCTCCAAAAACAAGGAGACAATCGTGACAGATGTTGACTTTGGAAGTGGAGAGTGCATTTATCCCCCTCAAGCAGGCCTATTCATCGGCTCCAGCGCTGCGTAGACCGGAGATTAACAGACAGTTCTTCTTGGAAGTAAATACTTCTGAGAGCAGTGGTGCATCCAGTTTTCATCTACGCCGACCACAAAAACTTGGTCTACCTACAATCAGCTCATAGGCTAAATCTGCGTCAAGCCCAATGGTCGCTGTTCTTCACCCACTTTGACTGTGTTCTACATTTCCGGTTGGCCAAAAAGAATATCAAGGCAGATGCACTCTCCAGGTTTTTTCTTGTTGGCTGACCAAGAGGAAGAGCCTCAACACATTATTGAGCCCTTCAAAATGCTCACGGTAGCTTCAGTAAGCGTGTCTGTGGTACCAGCTGGAAAGATGATCGTGGCAGAGGCAGAACAGGAAGCGTGTGTTGCAGTTAGGTTACTCCTCTCACTAAGCTCATTGGTCATGCCAGTCAGAAGAAGACAACTCTGCTCATCTTGCGGCATTACTTTATCACAAAACATGTTTGTCATAAATTTATCACAAACATGAGTCATGTATGTGTTGCGGACGGGGGACAGGCCACTGCAGGGGGGCTGCTCGAGGCGCTCGGATCCGGGATCATGGCTGTGGCTCGAGTGGTAGCCGGATCCGGCGCTCTTGCAGCCATCTGTTCTCACAACCAAATAAAAGGGGTTATTTACAGGGGAGAGTTTGTCAGTGACGCCACCCGTGGGTTGCGGTGATGATTAGTAACACCGCCGCTGCCTTGGTAAGGGACGCCCGGGGCTGATGGAGGGGGGCAGCAGGATGGTATCCCCTCCACAGGTAGGGGACATATTGTCCCGGGGCCCAGGTGTATGGGGAAGGATGTTGCGGAGCTTATTCTGCAGGGTTTTGGTGTACTCACAGTTCTAGAGGAATTCACACAGAGTCCAAATGGTAAACCAAATTGCCAGTGACCAATGACCTCTGGCGGGTGTATTCGGGTCCCACACCCTGGTACAGCAAACAGGGGTCCCTTCCTCCTGCACTTAGTGTCCTTAGTTTGACTACTCCGCTTGAAATTGGGAAGTTCACTCCTGGTGATTTCTGTGTGTAGGGAGATGTGGCCCGCGAGAACTGACCAGTGGGATCTTAGCAGGCAAATGCGGAGCCCTGTCCCCCTTGTTGGGCTTCCGTCTCGCTCTATCTGGGCCTCCTGTGGGACAAGACTTGGAATCTTGTCCCCGGCTGGTCAATTAGAAGATGCTTGAAGCTGTCCTTGCTCTAGGGTCCAGGTACCCCGACTGTGCACGGCCTCCGGACCGGATTCCCGCTGTCGATACCGGCGGGCTACAACCCTGCCCCGGTCCACTTAAGGTCTTCCGCGACCGGATCTCCATCACCTGTGGCCCTGTCTGCCGACTGCCACCTAGTCAGTAGTCCGGAAGTCCAGAGGCTCCAACTCCTGACTACTCTGTCCCTTTACACTCTTCTCACTTCCTCAGTCTGCACTCAACTGTCTTGTTCCCTCCCAGAACACCTCAGGACCCCTAGGTGGGCGTCACCATCCGATTGGCCCCGTCCACTGGTGTGTTCCTATTGTCATGGGGGTGGTGACTAGGCTTTGCTGGCTGATGTTGTGTACCTGGGTGTGGGTATGCCAAGGAGGATGGAGTCCTGCACCTGGAAGATTTGTGCAGTCTCTGTGACAACCTCGTTTTGCCAGGGCGTCACATATGAGGGAGTCAGAGTCATGGAGTCGGAGTCAGTGAAATTGAGGAGTCATAGTTGGAGTTGGAGGTTTGGCTTACCGACTCCACACCCCTGGTGACAGGTGTAGGCCTGCTGTGCTGGGAGCCCTCACACCTCATGCAACAGCTCAAACTGCTTTTTTGCTCAGCCATACCCAAGTGGCACCAAAATTGGCATTAATGCGCCAGAGTATCAATAGTGTTGTGGCGTAGCAGTCAGGCATGGGTCATGCATGAGACAGGGTCTGGGACTGCATTTACAGCTTTCAAATTAAGTTAAGTAAAAGGTGGCTGGGTGAGTGAGAGGTTTAGGCCTGCTGTGTTCTGAGATCCTTGCCACTACAGGTGTCACGCTCCCTGGATCCCAGCGCCGTCTGTCACTCACCACCCTGGTCCCCGGTTCTTCTGCCCACGGCTTCCCCTCTCACTCTCCCTCCTCTGCGTCCTCCGTGCCTCCTGCCCGCCGGCCCCGGCGTCTCCCTGCGACACAGGACGCTCTGTCTGGTCCCCCTGCATCTCCCGCACCGCTTCCTTCTCTGGTCTCCGGCACAAGAGCCTCGCGCATGCGCATTAGGGTGCGCGCGTGTTCACTCACCTCTTCTTAAAGGGCCAGCGTCCTGGAAACAGGATATGGTCAATTACAGGTACAGGGTATATTAGGACTTCCTTTCCATGTGGGCGGTGCCTGATCAACGTGTTCCCTGAGCTAGGTGTTCAGGTCCCTTTGTGCCTTGCCTTTGTTTAACCTTGTCTATTCCGCAGAGTCCGCCTGCCACCCTAACCGGGTCCTGACGTCTGATTCCCCAGGAAGTCCCCCGGTGACTGTCTGCTGAGGATCCTGCCATCTACCATCAGCCTGAACCCGTCACCGATCCCCGACTTCATCAGCCTGCACATCTCGTTGGACCCGGATCCCGTCTGCTGTTCCTTCCTGGTACCTGTAGCCGGTCCCTGTCATCCGTCCTGCCTACGGTGCCCGTTGGACTCAGAGACATTCCTGTTCGGATCCTTGAAAGACTCTTGTCCCGTAACCCTAGTGTTCCGGCTACCGTACATCTAGGCCCTCTGGTGGGGTGATCGGACAGTCACTGTATAGGGGTTATCTCCGGGTTGCCTAACTGGGGGAGTCTGGTGCACGGTCTCGTGAATCCACCCCCAGGACATTACAACAGGCAACACATAACATGGAGAACCAACTTGGATTCTCAACATTTAAAAAAAATAGGGGCAGAGACCACATTAATTGTCCCAGAGTACAAATACAGGGTGGGCCATAAGTATTTATACACCCTGGGTGGGCCATAAGTATGGATACACCTTGATAAAAAAGAATAAAGTTGAATTCATATGGCGGCTTTACAGATGGCCACCATGGGCGTCACCCGGCCTCAAATGTTTTGCCCCTCCCATGTACTAATATGCCACAAACAGTAAAGTGATATCAACAACCACTTCCATTTTATCAGGGTGTATCCATTCTCATGGCCCACCCAGGGTGTATCCATACTAATGGCCCACCCTGTAATATAATGGCGCAGCATGGATGCATGGAACAGAGCCTGGAAAAAGGTCTGGCCCAGCATTTCTAGCTTAAATATTGATAAATAAGAGGTGGATGAGTGACAGTTGTCGGCCTGGTGCTTTGAGACCCCTGCCACAACAGGCAACACACAAGGAGCCCGAATAAGAGTCTCCATTTACAAATATGTGGCTTTTCCTAACTCAGGAGAAAGCAAAAGGAGGTGGAATAGTACAAATATTAGGTGATTCATACATACAAAAAAGTCAAATTGTAAAAGTAACAGCTGTAGACACACATTTTGATTGTTGGGCTACCAAGACACTTGTTAGTAACATTAGCAAAAGTAGCAATTACAGTTGCAAGTAGCAGTTACAGACGCTACGACTGCAGTAACGCAAGATCAATGCAGCACACTACAAACTACACCATTGCTTAGTCTTCACAGTTTGTGACTGGGGTGTAAAAGTCATTGGTGATCGATGACTTGTTCATCTTGATGAAAGTTAGGTAGCCTACACTTTCAGGGGACAGCAGGATGCACTAATCCGTTGTCATGAGTGTGTCTTGCTCGGGGGAGACCCCGGGTGAATCTGGTGTCAGAAGGTCATAGCACCTTGCCGCTAGCAGGTTCACTATTGTTACTTGATAACACCTCCTTGCTAGTGGTGCTAGAACGGTTAATCACCCTTTTCTGCCTGGCTGCTGGCAGTAGCTTCCAATCTCAGGTGCGGCTCTTTGGAATCACTCTGCTTCACTATTTACGTCATGTGATCTTATCAGCTGATGCCTGTGATAGAAACTGATTCCCCCATTTCTATGTAGTCCACTTTGGAAGGAGTTATCTCTGGAAGAAGTCTGTTGTATTGTGTGCAGCTGTAATGTTTGCTACACTGAAGCCACCTGGAGTGTTTTTCCCTTTCATGTCTATTTCCCCTGTCTGTTTTCCTACCCTTGTGTTTTTGTATTGTAGTTGTTGAGATTAGTGCTCTAGTCAGCCTGCTCACTAGTCAGGGTGAGTGTAGAGATAGCTGAGAGCCTAAGGGTACCTTCTCACTTTAGCGATGCAGCAGCGATCCGACCACCGATCTGACCTGGTCAGGATCGCTGCTGCATCGCTACATGGTCGCTGGTGAGCTGTCAAACAGGCAGATCTCACCAGTGACCAGCCCCCAGCCAGCAACGACGTGCAAGCGACGCTGCGCTTGCACGGAGCCGGCGTCTGGAAGCTGCGGACACTGGTAACTAAGGTAAACATCGGGTATGGTTACCCGATGTTTACATTAGTTAGCAGCGCACACCGCTTAGCTTTGCTCTCCTAGCTACAGTACACATCGGGTTAATTAACCCGATGTGTAATGCAGCTACATGTGCAGAGAGCAGGGAGCCGCGCACACTGCTTAGCGCTGGCTCCTTGCTCTCCTAGCTACAGTACACATCGGGTTAATTAACCCGATGTGTAATGCAGCTACATGTGCAGAGAGCCGGAGGCGGCAGCACAGGCAGCGTGAGAGCTGCGGAGGCTGGTAACTAAGGTAAATATCGGGTAACCACCTTGGTTACCCGATGTTTATCTTGGTTACAGCTTACCGCAGCTGCCAGACGCCGGCTCCTGCTCCCTGCTCGCTTCATTTCGTCGCTCTCTCGCTGTCACACACAGCGATCTGTGTGTCACAGCGGGAGAGCGCCTTTGAAGAAAACGAACCAGGGCTGTGTGTAACGAGCAGCGATCTCGCAGCAGGGGCCAGATCGCTGCTCAGTGTCACACACAGCGTGATCGCTAATGAGGTCACTGCTGCGTCACAAAAAACGTGACTCAGCAGCGATCTCGGCAGCGAGCTCGCTGTGTGTGAAGCACCCCTAAGGTATACGGCTCAGCGACAGGTTGCAAGAACCTGTACAGGGAGGCTAGAGAGCTCAGGAATCAGCTTGAAGTGAGTTCAGGAGGTGTCCCCTCACCCCTCTCCCTACCGGCAGGTTCCTCTGTTGTATCGTGACCCCTGTGTTCCCTGTGTGTTGTTACATCCTCTGGGGTTTATCAGGTACCAGATGCTGAAATTTCAATGGCTGGCAGAAATACAGATTTAGCAAGCACTATTTAGACGCCGAAATGTCTATTTGTGCCAGGAGTGCAGAGCTATGAATTTTACTTTATCTGCAGTGAAATATACTGCTGCAGCACCCTCCCCAATCTGAAGCAGTCTCAAAATGGTGCAGATGCTGCATGTTCACTTCTTATATGCAGAGGGACTTGTGACTTAGCCAGCCAATCACACTAGCCCTCTTGTCTGAACATTGTGGATGGTTTATGCGCCCTGATTAACTGAAAGAACATCCACACATTAAGTTAAGAAAAAAACAAAAAACAATTTGCCGCTCCTCTGACATCTCCCACCCCCCCTCCTCATCAAACACCTCCCCCCGCTCATCATAGAGCACCTCTATCCTAGTCCCAAGTGATAAGGTAGAAGAAAAGCATTAGTGCAAACACGAACAGTTATCAAACAAAAAACTAATTTTACCGATCTTTGAGAAAAGTGCTCAGGAATCCGAACGAGAATGGACAAGGCTCGTGCTGAATTTGAGATTTGCAAACCTTTTTCGAACATGTTCGCTCATATCTAGTCCTGAGCCACTACTTCAAAATTCCTGGCACCCTGCCATCACCAGTAAGTGTGGAAGGCGTCTTTGAGGCAAACGGCATCCTTGCTATGAAAAATTTGAAAAGTAAAAACATCTTTTTGGTTGATTGGAAGGGGTTTAATTATAAATAGAGGCAATGGGAGCAGAAGGAGAATATTAATTCCCCTCTTCTTGTGAAGAGATTTCTTTCAAGCTTGGAAAAAGGGGTGTGAAAAGGGGGGTGATATTGTCACAGTTACTGGTTTCCCTGCACTGTCCTGGCACCTTTTCTCGACACACTTACCAACCCGACCCTTGGGCGCTTACGTGTCACCGGTTCCTGCCGTTGTATCCCAAGACATGCACATGCCACGTAAGTCTCCTGGGACTGCATGAACCTATTCGGTTGGGGCCAGCATGCCCTAACCCGGAAGTGGATATGGCTGAGAGGCACAAGGTATTTAAGGCATCCTCTCCCTATTGGAGGTGCCTGGCAATATGATCTATCTTTAGAGATGCATTACTAATTGTCTGATCCTGTTTCGTATGCTGAGTGTTACGCTGTGTGTGCTAACACGTGTCTGTATCCTAGTATCCACTGTGCCCGGCGGACCTGCTACATCTATCTATACCAGCTGTGCCTCCTGTACCTGCGATACCTGCTGCATCTATCTATACCAGCTGTGCCTGCCAGACCTGCAAACACGGTCAGTATCCTATTCCCAACCCCAGGGCTAGCTGTGGCAGTGCATTGACTCCCTGGAGTAGCACCTGGCAGCTACCTTCTAGCACAATCTTATACTCACCATAAGAGGCTCTAGTGAAGACGAGGTAGTCACTTAGTTATGCCCCTTTTGGTAGAGCTAGTGCTGCGGCCCAGTGAGTCCACTCCTGCTTCCACCCACGAGAATATCATAGCTAAAGACATTACAAGTTACATAAATTGTAATTATTTACTAAAACAAAAAACGTTTATAATCTAAGGAGTACTTTGCACGTTGCGACCTCGTTAGCCGATTGTAGCGATGCCGAGCGCGATAGTACCCGCCCCCGTCGCACATGCGATATCTTGTGATAGCTTCCGTAGCGAACATTATTTGCACTTACACGCACTTACCTGCCCTGCGACTTCGCTCTGGCCGGCGACCCGCCTCCTTCCTAAGGGGGGGCGGGTTGTGCGGCGTCACAGCGACGTCACACGGCAGGCGGCCAATAGAAACGGAGGGGCGGAGATGAGCGGGACGTAAACATCTCGCCCACCTCCTTCCTTCCGCATTGGTGGTGGAGGCAGGTAAGGAGATATTCCTCGCTCTTGCGGCTTCACACACAGGGATGTGTGCTGCCGCAGGAACGAGGAACAACATCGTATCTCCTATTGGTGCGACATTATGGAAATGTCTGACACACAGATCACCGATTTACGACGCTTTTGCGATCGTTTATCGGCGCATCTAGGCTTTACACATTGCGACGTCGTTACCGGCGCCGGATGTGCGTCACTTTCGATTTGACCCCGACGATATCGCAGTAGCGATGTCGCAACGTGCAAGGTACCCCTAACAGTAGACCTCAGAGCAGGAACCAGTAGACCATGATGTTCACCCTCTTTGTGTATTTTTCCTCCCGTATATTGGAATAATAAGCCATCAAATAATATTTTGTAGGCCAAAATTATAACAAACTGCTAATCCGTCAGTGGAAAAAGGGAGGGTTTCCACAATGGTTGTAGCTGAAAGACTCTAATAAAGAGATATGGCTTTTGTAAGCCTGCTTTACACCTTACGATACAGCATACGATATCGTATGCGATCGTAACCGCCTCGTTGAATGTGCCGCACAAACGATTAACCCCCGTCACACGTACTTACCGGTCCATACGACCTCGCTGTGGGTGCCGAACGTCCACTTCCTGGAGTGGGAGGGACGTTCGGCGTTACAGCGACGTCACGCGACAGCCGGCCAATAGAAGCGGAAGGGCGGAGCTGAACGGGACATAAACATCCCACCTCCTTCTTTCCGCATTGCTGGCCGGGAGCCGCAGGAAGCAGGTAACATCTGTTCATCGTTCCCGGGGTGTCACACACAGCGATGTGTGCTACCCCGGGTTCGATGAACAATCTGACGTTCAATTCTAGAGAAATGAACGATGTACGTGCGATGAACGTTTTACCGTTCAATCGCAATCGCACGTACCTGTCACACACTGCAATGTACCTTACGATGCCGGATGTGCGTCACTTACGACGTAACCCCGCCGACACATTATAAGATATATTGCAGCGTGTAAAGTGGCTGCAGAGTCAAAATAGACATTTAAGGGTACTTACACGCTGCGATATCGCTATCGATATCGCTAGCGAGCGTACCCACCCCCGTCTGTTGTGCGTCACGGGCATATCGCTGCCCATGGCGCACAACATCGCTTACACCCGTCACACGCACATACCTTCCCTGCGACGTCGCTGTGGCCGGCAAACCGCCTCCTTTCTAAGAGGGCGGTACGTGCGGCATCACAGCGACGTCACACGGCAGCCGTCCAATAGAAGCGGAGGGGCGGAGATTAACGGGACGAACATCCTGCCCACCTCCTTCCTTCCTCATTGCGACCGGCTGCAGGTACGAGGTTGTTACTCGTTCCTTCGGTGTCACACATAGCGATGTGTGCTGCTGCAGGTACGACAAACAACCACGTTACTGAATAGACAACGATTTTTGGTAAGTAAACGACGTCTCACATACCAACGATTTTTGCCTATTTTGCGATCGTTTAAGGTCGCTCATACGTGTTACACGCTGCGACGTTGCTAACGACGCCGGATGTGCGTCACAAACACCGTGACCCCGTCGATATATCGTTAGCGATATCGCAGCGTGTAAATGGCCCTTTAGACTAAAGCAGAATACGATGAATGCTATTTATTGACTATATGTTCTGGTATCACTATTTGTTTTAAGAGCATCTAAATGCAATGATTTCTTCTAATTCTTGTACATTTTGGGTGAATTTCAGGATTTTGTTTGGATTTTTTTTAATAAATGTGTGACGCCCCTGGACTAGTCAGGGTGTCACAGAGGACTGCACGCTCTTTACACTTAGTGCAGGACTCAACCCCCCATGGTTCTGGGTTCCTAACTTGCAGTACTGCCTCCATCAGCATCCAAAAATCCCAATCACACCTCAAACCACACCCTGTCAGACACACTAGTGGGCTGCTAAGCTGGAATAGGGCCGCCCACCTAGGGGTCAGGCAGACTGGTGGGAGGTGACAAGTGAGTTCTAGAGTAGCTCTCGAGCAGTGAGGCGTTAGGGGGAGCGTGTGGCTCCCTGAAGAGTTAACGGTGGGGTTGCAGACGGTGGTCTGGACCTGGAGGAGTCGGAGACCCGGTTGCGGGATATTGGGACTGGGTGCCTGGACTAGTCTTGGAGGACAGTCAGCAGCAAGTACAATAGCCGGTCTGGGACCGAAGGCACGGCGGGGTACTGGACCCTAGGTCAGGGAGAAGCTTCAAGCAACCCGGCAATTAAGCTGCGGAGGATAGGGCCTTTATGGACTGTCCCCACGAAGCTCAGAGATCAGGGGCACTAGCGTAATGAAGGGGATAGGGCTTTCCAACCAAAGCAATCCATTGAAATCCCAAGCGTGAGCTCCTGAGAGCACAGCTCCTTCACTCAAAAAAGTGGGGAGCGGGGCCCGAACAGCTTCAAGCTTATGGGCCACTTGGACACTACTAAAATTTGTGCACAGAGGCAGGCTCCGGACCATCAAGCAGTACTGCACGGGACGGATACCCGGACGAGCTCCCCCAAGAGGGCAGCGGCACCCAGAGACTTGGTTTACCCCGTTGTCAGTGTCTGCTTTTGTATCTGAGTGAGTACCTGCATTCCCCCTGCCCTCAGCGAGCCTGCGCTCCCTTGCAATCCCACCATCCAGAGTTCCGGGGCCTTCACTACCCATGGAGGGTAACGTCATCTGGCTGCCCCCCCCATTCCATCACCCCGGGTACTCCCACAGGCAGCGGCGGTACTCCCTGTTACCACACACCACGTGTGGCGTCACAAACTATATCTCCCCTGTAAATAACCACCCCTCCCCCTTTTGTATTTAAAAGTGGCCCCTAGCCCCTGGGTCCGGAGACCCTCGAGCCACGAGTAATCACCTCCGGATCCGAGTAGTTCGACTGCTGCTGTGGCGGCACAGATGCAAAACAAATCAACCTAACATTACAACTAAGATAAAGTAGAATATGCCACAGAAAAAAATCTTAGAAACTGGGATCAGATGAAGCATTACAAAGGTGTTATCATGTGAAGTGACAGATGTCAGATTGGAGAAATGGGGCCTGGATAGGAGCAGAAAACTGGCTGCAGTGGAAAGCCATGAAATAAGAGCGGCTTTGGTACTAACTACTATAGAGAAAACTGTGACTATAGACAATAACACATCTACTAAAATGACCGCCCTCCACCCCGACAGCCTTCACCGTCAGTGATTTAGTAACTAGAGGTGACACATCTGGAGTAATTACAGTATGTGGCTCGGGGGCTCTCGGCAATCCAAACTATTGTAGGGGCCAATATTTTCTGTCAGATGAGTTTCTTGAAGTAATATTAGACATTTATTTTCTGCCTCTCGGACTCAGCAATGGACGGCTCCAGTACAAGTTCTTATATAATGGACATTTGTAAAGTTCAGCAAAAATATTTTTCAGGCTCTTATGTGGCGCCCCTGAGGCTTCCATCGCCACAGAGATATTGCACCTCAGCCAGAGGTGTGGTATCCCATCCCAGGTAAGAATGGGGTCAACTACCGGTTCACAGACAAAACTTGCACACACCAATTGGTAGGCAAACACCGGGTCAGGGATAGTGGCAGTAACCCCCATAGATGTTTAGCTCATGGGGCCGTAAGTCCCATTTATTGGTCTCAATGGTGTGGGTGGGGCCTAGCCAGGGGGTGTGTGGGAGGAGTCAGAAAGAGTGAGTAGAAAAAGGGAACTAGGAAGTTCAAGTTTAGTCAGTCTGTCAGGCAGTGAGTGAGGAGGTGGGCTGTCAGGAAAGGACAGCAGATAGAGAAGGCAGAGATAAAAGAAGGTTCCTGGTGGAGATCCTGGGGTCTTGCTAGGCCCAGGTGACACCGAAAGAAGAAGAGATTCCAGGGTCACGGAAGGGCAATTGTCCCGTGACCTGTTCCACTAGAAAGATCGGGTGGAGGGATCAGGCTGCAAATCAGGGACGGTCCCTAGACTGCGGGAAGAAAGACATTTCCTTAAAGTGAAACCGAAGGCCTGGGAGATCGTTACAGGTGCCCAGGGCCACATCCCGCCACAGATCACCGGTGAAGGGAGCAAAATACGACTGAGGTCAGCCACCTTTGTACAGGCCCTGTGATGGAGGCGCAAGACAGTCCAAAAACAGTTGAGCGCTGGGAGACAGCCAGAGAAAGGACACATAGAGAGGTGAACCGGGACTGACCCCTAACCTATTCGGGATCGGCGGAGGTCCCTGACAGCGGATCCTGGCATTCCGTGGGTAACCGGTCAACGGCAGCACTGAGACCGAACAGTGAGTAAAACATCTTAACTGCAAGCCCTGTGTCGTCTGGTTTATCCTGCACCTCGTCAACAAACACCATAGACTTTACCAAGCACCAAAGGTTGCCCCGGGGTACCCGCTCTACCTGTGGAGAGCAAGAAACACCTCAGCTGCCATAACATCAGCCCCGGAGGTCTCTTCCAGCAGCTGCGGCTCCATAGCTGCGAATTACCACAGGTGGCATCACGAATCTTAAATAAACTTTATTACCATCTCCCCCAATTTCGCCACATTTAACTGACTCCACCAGGGTCACGGAGTCGGGACCCGCCACCGCTGACTACCCCGGACTAGTCCGACCCGACACCGAGTCACCTAAGGCCCTGGGGTGGGCGAGTCACTTACAAGTAAAAATATGAGAACTTTATGTGTTGATTATTATCCTTTTTTTTTAAATGAAATTATGCTAAATCCTGTGGGTGGGCTGCCCGGCCTCCATGTACCCACTGTGGGGTAATTCTAACCTCCCTCATATGTTACAGTTACCCTGTGCTGAACTTTGGCTATAAACGCCCCTATCAGCACATTCAGCAGAAGGGAGAGAAGGAAGATCCATCAATAAGATGCCGAGATTCTAGGGAGATGGAGTCATTGCTCTCAGTGGGAGAAACAATAAGAATCTTGTAGTTATGATACTTATTAATGGTGAACAAATTTAAAATAAATGATATTACAAAACAAGCTTTCCAGACTACTGAGGTCTCTTCATCAACTACAAGATTATTATTAGTTTCTCCCACTGAGAGCAATCAATCTTTATTCACCTGGTGAACACGGCACCAAACTAAGAATCTAGGACGTCACCAGCATCATTACCCTCCGCTTTCTCTTAGGGGTCCACCATACAGATTAGATTTTTCTTCCCATGATTTTCTCAGTTGTCTGCACATTCTACGTATGCTGTCATTTGGCTTTGCAGATTAGAGATCTGGGCAGTTAAGGGTTAACATATTCTAATTTCAGGGGATAGGATGGATCCTACCTGTAAGATCTGGCGGAAACAGATCTCACTCCAACAGAAGGGCGTCCAATGCCCAAAATAATGGGGACAGTTTTGGGTGGAGGAGCATGTGGTGGTCTAGCAGCAGAATGGTGACCATTTGATATGGCCGGACTACAACCCTGATAAAGCAGCCACAGCCGGTGACTGAGAATGAATCTGTGACTTCTCTGCATTTAGTGGTCACTACTCACCTGGGCGGTTATCTGTAGGAATCTCCTCTTTACACCGCTCATCACCCCTCACATATGTCTCTGTAGTATTAATATGGGTCAGATCTTCAGCCTGAAACAAATATTGTAAAAGTCACAGACAGATGGAGAAGTCCCATCTATGATCAGCTCTAATCCTGCCATCTCCACCGCTCTCATTACACAAGTATAACACATATAATACTGGAGGATAAAACAAGACTGAGCACAAGACCTTCACAGCCATCTACACATCATAGGGAGATTTCATGGCACCTTCTCTCCATCTACCTGATGATCCTGAGGAACATCGGGATCTTCTTGGTTACAGTCCTGTGGGAGAAGAGGACGGGGACATCTCTCTGGTGTTGTCCTCTTACTGGATAGACCTGGAGGAGACACATACAGGGACTGAATTAATTCCTTACATACAGATAATTATAGGCCGTGTGTATTTAGTCCTGTCTATTACCTGGTGATGTGAGGGGCTGGGGAACCTCCATCATGACGTCCTTGTACAGATCTTTGTGTCCTTCTAAATACTCCCACTCCTCCATGGAGAAATAGACGGTGATGTCCTGACACCTTATAGGAACCTGACACATACAATGATACCGTCACCCCCGATCCCTTCATAGCGTTACTGTATAATGTCCCAGCAGTGTCACCTCTCCAGTCAGCAGCGCAATCATCTTGTAGGTGAGTTCTAGGATCTTCTGGTCATTGATGTCCTCATGTATCGGGGGGTGAGGTGGAGGCCCCGGGATTGGGCTCAGGGGTCTTCCCCATCCCTCAGACACAGTGGCCTGACAGCGATCACTAGAGGTCTTCTTCACTACTGTGTAATCCTGGTTATGGAGAGACACAGTAAGAAATCTCACTCCAGACATTTCCAGAGTCCTCACCTCTCCAGTTCTGTCCATCTGTTATTCCCATAGATAAGAATGATGTAATGTGACGTCATCAGAATCTCTCACCTCTCCAGTAAGCCGGAAGAGGATCTCTAGGGTGAGGTGTAATATCCTCTCCGCCATCTTGTCCCTGTCCATATCCATCCTTCACGGGGCAATCAGGAGAATTCTCTTCTATAGAAGATCTCCACTGAGAGGATGCGATATTGTAGGGACCTGAATGGGGAGAAGATGACGATGTAACATCATAAAGAATCCGCTGTAATAATACAATTACTGGCGATAATAAGGGGAAACATATGAGGAGACAGAACATGTAGAAGCTGTTCACTCTTGTGTTTTATGGACTGGAACATATATTGAATTGCTGACTAAGACGTCTCCTCAGCTCCCAATCACTGGTTATTTTGGTCATTGCTTCTGCCACTGACTGACAGAAATCATGTTTGTTATCACCAAAGTAGAGATGAGCCAACCTTTGGAAGTTCGGTTTGGAGGGTATAGTTGAACTTTAGCTAAAGTTTGCTTTGTGACCCTGACGTGACCTGTACCTTAATGGAAGTTAGGAATTGGGCAGTTCATGTCTCCATCCACATGCAGCTTGCCATAAGCAGAACACTTCCAGGGGAAGATGGGCATGATTTTTCAATTTTTTTTTCTTTTTGTATGTGCACACTACATCTGATCCAACTGATTTTACCCCCAGTGCAATGCATTCAAACAAAGCAGCTTGCACAGGGCCGAGCATCAATCATACCCAAACACAGCACTGCTCGCTTGAGTGGTTTGCACTCGTAACTCGCTCAAACTTTGAACCCTGTTTGGGTGATTGGTCGACTGCGTAATATACACTGGAGATCAAAATTAGAAAACAACACACAATTTCCTAAATGTTAAGGTCATTGTGTAGTCCTATGTGATTATATCCTAACATGAGTAAACTCGCAGTATTCTAAGCTTATTTTATAAATTGAATTTATTCTAAAGCACATAATAAAAATGTAAATTAGATAAATGAAAAAGAACATAGATCAAAATTAGAGAACACTTTCCGCTACCTGCAAGTTATTGGTGTTAATCTGAAACCTGGTGTTAATTTCCTTAATTATCTGACAAACCCTATTTAACTGGCAGCCTAACTTTTTAGTTTGCACTGACTTTGCACAAATGGTGTGCTGCAGGTTGTCCAGATGAAGGCCAAAGGGGTGAGCCTATCAGGCATAGGAATAGAAGTTGGTCATTCCAAGTCTGTGATTTCAAGAATATTGCCCTTGAAAGACAAATGCAAAAGAGGATAGGATAATGCAGAGACTCTCCATGGGTAATCGTTTCAACACTGCAGCTGGAATTGCTCGCCAGTTCAGCACTAAACAGGGTAAGGATCTGTCTCGTCATACAGTGTCCCAACGTTTAAGAGCATTTGGACTGAAATCCCACTCTGCAGTGACCAAACCTCTCATTAGCAGAAAAAATCAAAAGTCTAGACTCACTTTTGGTGAGGAGCATGTTATGTGGACAGAGGAAAAGTGGTCCACAGTTCCTTTTAATGATGAAAGCAAGTTTCATTTATTTGAGTCTGATGGGAAACATTATGTTTGTTGACAAACTGGAGAAAGACTGAGCCCAAAGCATGTTAAGAAGCCAGTGAAAGGTGGTGGAGGAAGTATCATGGTTTGGGGAAGGTTTTCTGCAGCAGTAGTTGGACCTCTCATACAACTACATGGCAGAGTGAATGCAAGTGTGTAGCAGAACATTCTGCAACAACACATGGTTCCTTACTTGTGTTCATCACTCAATAAGCCAGCAACATCCATGCAGGACAAACCCCTCTGTCACACAACAAAATGGGTAGAGCAGTTCCTTGAAACAGAAAACATTGAAACACTGAAATGTCTAGCCCAGAGTCCCTGATCTAAACCCAAAAGAAAAACTCTGGAAAATCCTTGGTGACAAAGTTATGTCCAAGAAACCCACAGCAGTCAAAGAACTGTGGAAGAGACTGGAAAACGAGTGGCCCAAAATCACACCAAAGCAATGTGAGACTAGTGATGTCCTGTGGCCGCAGATGTGCTGAAGTCATTCACAGTGACGGCCTGTACACGTCCTACTGATTGGTGACTGTTGTTATCTTCAGAACATTTACTTATAATTTTTCTCTGTGTTAAGCGGGCTTTACACGCTACGATTTCGCTACAGCGATCTCGTTGGGGTCACGGATTTTGTGACGCACATCCGGCCGCTGTAGCGATGTCGTAGCGTGTGACTCCTAGGACCGATTTTGGATCATTGCAAAAACGTCCAAAATCGCTCCTCGTTGACATGGGGGTCCGCTGCCAGTTATCGCTGCTGTCGCAGGGGCGAAGTTGTTCCTCGTTCCTGCGGCAGTGCACATCGCTACATGTGACGCCACAGGAACGAGGAACATCTCCTTACCTGCCTCCGGCCACAATGCGGAAGGAAGGAGGTGGGCGGGATGTTACGTCCCGCTCATCTCTACCCCTCCGCTTTCATTGGGCGGCCGCTTAGTGACGTCGCTGTGACGCCGAACGGACCACCCCCCTTAGAAAGGAGGCGGTACACCGGTCACAGCGACGTCGCTATGCAGGTAAGTATGTGTGACGGGGGTGCCACCTTTTGTGCGCGACGGGCAGCGATATGCCCATTTCGCACAAACGATGGGGGTGGGTCGCATGCTAGCGATATCGGGCCGGATATCGCAACATGTAAAGCCACCCTTACAGTCATTGCTGTTTTCTAATTATGATCATCAGATTTTGGGCAAATAAAGGTATAATGTTGATAAACTTTGGATCTTTTGTTCTAGTGCCATGGCGTACCCCTTATAAAAAAACTTCAAATGTTCATCAGTGTAGATTACATTCTTTCGGAAAAAAAGCAAGTGATCATACATTGTTGTCTAATTTTGATCTCGAGTGTATATGAAGCCTCCCGAAAGATGTTGTCAGGGCAGAGAAGGATCCGGCATGCTGAATTTCAGAGACTGATCCGTTTCTTCTCCCTGGAGATAATCCTCCGCTCCTGGAGTTTGGAGACGTCTCTCTCATAGAGACCACAGGAAAGCTGGAGTGTTGGTGTGTATGGGGTAAGTCAGGAGAGAAGCCGTGAACCCAATGATGGTTCGGCCGACAGTTATCTCCTTTACTATAGGGAAAACACTGAGAATATAACAAGATGGAGATGACATTTCCCAGTGCAGAGGCTGGAATATCAGCAGAACGTATGTGACCGAGACAGACAGAACCGCCGCCATTATACCTGAGGAGCAGAGAGAGGAACCTCCCCGCCCCAAATAGTCTCAGAGCTGAAGGGGTTAATGCCCCCTGCCCCAGTAATGGGGAATATCCACTCACCTCCACCTGCAGAGCCGCACACTAGATATATGGCTGCTCTGTGCTTCCAGGACCTGTGATGATGTCACATGGAGGGGAGGAGTCAGGGGTCACATGATCAGCTCCTCAGTGTATGCAGGACTCTGCTGTGCTGGTTGATGGTGAAGTTTATGTGTGGGGTTATCAATCTTCTGCTTGAAGAAAGAGGCAAAGTCTTCAGCGGAGATTAGAGGAGAGGGAGGTGGTGCTGGGGGACGGAAGAGAGAGTTGAAAGTGTTGAATAGCTGTGTAGGGTTGTGAGATAGAGAGGATATTAGCGATGAGAAGTATGTTTGTTTTGCAGCAGTGAGTGCAGACTTGAAGGTGGTGAGAGACTTTGTATGCAATGTAGTGCTCGGTGGAATGAGACATTTTCCATCTGCACTCAGCAATCCTTGAAGTCCGTCTCAATTCTTTAGTCTGACTTGTGTGCCAGGGTTGCCTGTTGATTGTGTGGGTTTTGGTGTGTGTGAGGGGGCAGCTGATTTGAAAGCTGCAGAGATTGTGGTGTTATATAAAGTGGCTGTAGCATCTCCATCGTGTAAAAAATGTCTGCAAGAGGGAGAAGGGACTGAGAAAGTGAGTGTAAATCAAGGTGTTTGAGATTTCTGAGAGGGTGTGAAAGTTTGTGGAGGGAGGTTGTGTAATTTGGAGAAGAGAGGGAAGAGAATGTTAGTAGGTTGTGGTCAGACAGGGGGAGTGGTGAGCTTGAGAGGTCACCACTCCCCTGTCAGTTTATTGCAGACAGAGGCGAGCGATCCATAGAGCTCCTGCTAGAGGGATTCGTGGGGCAGGGGCTGAGTCAATGGGTATAAGGTTAGAAAGGTTGCGAAAATTAGTCACAGATTGTGGATGGCAGTTAGTGACTGTGGGGATGTGATGAGGAGGACCAGGATTTGGAGAAATATCTCCAGCAATGAGAAGAAGCAGTGAGAATGTTAGTAGGTGGGAGCAGGAGAGCCCATGAGATGGTTGTGTGTGTCTGAAGACAGGATGTAAAGTGGAAGAACAGATCTGAGGAGAGGGGGAGATGGGTGGGAAGGATGGAGTGACAGATGAACCAATGAAGTATTATAGCGGTGAAAGTGAAGTGAAACACAAACATTGTTTAAAGTGACTATGTATCCAGTTACCTTTCGGTCGAATTCGGGCCTAATTCATTATATCACACTTTTAGGTCCACACTTAGGGATCCACACACCGACAATGTCTCAACCGACAATATGGGCCAAATTTATAGTGTTGAAAAAGCACTTAGGTGGATCACAGAAGGGATAGGCTGTTACTCTTCCTGATTACTTAAATCACAGCTGAGCCCAGCTGTAGAATAGCATAGGCACAGATATCAAGGAGTCATAAAGAAAAGTGAGAAAGGGGGTTCATAGAGTGGTCATTTACACACATACCATATGCAGAGAAATCAGAATACACAAGGAAAGAAAGCTTCATGGGAAAGAGGAGTAGTTGTTACACATACCTGTGAAAAGAGGAGACACGATGATTAGATGATGGAGAGCAGAATGATGAATGATTAAGTGCATAATATTGATTTCGGGCCTAATTGATTATACCACACTTATAGATCCACACTTAGTGATCCACACGCCGACTGTCCTGATGAAGGAGACAGTCGATTTCTGAAACGTGTTGACCTGACCTGTATAAAGAATAAAGAAATGGAAAAATCAACCTCTGTCCTCTGGTGATACCGCGGAGTACACCCGATCTCTCCTCCTTCTTTATACATCTTTAGAAAGAGGGAAATATTTTAAACACAAATGGCATCTTTTTAAACATCATAAAACTCACAAGGGTAGAAGCCATTATCATACCTAGAAGGTGAAAAATGTTTTACTTGAAAATTTGTTGACCACTAAGAAAAATTCACATGGGGAGAAACTATATATTTGACAAACTGACAAGAAAACACAAAAGAGACAGTCACAGTAAAGGCAAGAAAGTAAAGAAGAAAGGGAAAGCAAGTTAGAATTTACATTAGAATCATAATATATACAGATACTAATAGACGTTTTTAAAAAAAACCTAATAAAAGCAATATTCCATGTGAATCGAACATTTCAGATTGATATATATATATTCAAAATATATTACAAATGCAAGTACACCCCTCACAATGTTAGAAATACCTTATCATAACTTTTCATGGCACAAGACTGAAGATCTGACACTTTGATAGAGTCCTCAGTGTACAGCTTGTTTAACATTGAAAAGTTGGTGTACCCTCTAATTAACTCAACACACAGTCATTAATGTCAAACAAGCTGGCAACAAAAGTGAGTACACCTTTAAGTGAAAATTGCCAAATTGTGCCCAAAGTGTCAATATTTTGTATGGACACCATTATTTTCCAGCACAGCCTTAACTCTCTTGGGCCTGGAGGCCACTAGAGATTCCCTGGAGCTGCTGGATCCCCTTCGTTTCCTCCATGATGGTGTCACAAATAGGCCCCTGCACAACACCGTTCCCTCATTAGGAAACACACAGCCAATCATTAAACCCTAGTCACCCCCTTAGGGACAGATAGACACACCAGTGGGCATGGCCAGGCGGTTGGTGCACGCCCACCCAGGGGTCTAGAAAGCCCAGGGCGAGAAAACCAGTAGTAAGCTTGAGAGTTCAGTGAAAGTGGAGGTCAGGCCTGTGTATCAGGCCTGAAGTAAACTGACAGGTACCAAGGTAGGAGCCCTGGTGCCACTGGCTAGGAGGCAGACGGTGCTCTCTGTCAGCAGGAGACGGGAAAACGGCTCGGTGGAACCGAGGTGGACCGGGACAGGGTTGTAGCCCGCCGGTACCGACACGGGGAACCGTCCCAGAAACCGTAGCACAAAGGGGGGTACTTGGACCCAGAAGCCAGAATCGAGTGGAGCTCGTTAATTAACCGACTGAGGCCAGGACTAGAGGTTCTGTCCCACCCAAAGTCCCTCATAGAAGACAACAGCCCACTGATTAGGGATAAGAGGTCACCGCCAAGGCCCATAGATCCCACGGGCCAGCGTCTGCGGGCACGGCTCCTTAGGCCACATCCAGCCGGGAGCGGACTCCTAAGTTTCACACTAGGAAGTCATTTCTACTTAAAGCAGTGCAGGATAAGGATAGAGACCACCAGCCGGGTGGGGGACCAGAACGCAACCGGCCGCGGCACCGGCCACCACCACCTTGGTTTACCAGAGACTTGTGTGTGTTTCTAACTGTGAGTACACCAGCACCTCCCTGCGGCCGCCATCCCCTGCCCGCACCAACCGGGTCCCAGGGCCACCATCCCTGCCCACGGAGGGGTTAACAACTCGCTGCACAACATCTCCCCCGGGTGTCCCATCACAGCAGCGGTGGTGTCCTACCTCACCACACACCGTGGGTGGCGTCACGAACTCAATACGGCTCAGTCCGTACATATACGACCCCCCATTTATTCGGCGTGTCCGCGAGACCACCGGGTCCGGAGAATCTCAAGCCACCACCCCTGAAGGTCCGGACCCGAGCAGCGTCGGCTGCTGGCACGGGGGGCGGCACAATGACATCATGGAGCTGATGGATGTCAGAGACCTTGCAATCCTCAACCTTCTGTGATGCACCTGCATTAACCAGGTGTCACAAAAAGAAGGTAACAGCTCGAGTCCAACCTGACTGTGCCAGTCACTACACACACACTAGCACACCAGGACATTTACACTTCTTGTACCCGGGAGACTCACCAAGCCAGATGACAGGGCTGGGCACTGTTAGATGACAGGCAGCCAACTAGGGATGAAGAGACCAGACCTGGGGGAGGAGAAAGTGAGTTGTGAGTTGAGGAGAGGAGTAAAAAGGAAAGGTGTCAAGACAGACCACAGACTCTTGAGACACATTGAAAGCATAAAAGAATCCGCAAAGACCCGAGTAAAAAGATCAGCCACTCAGAGGAGAAAAGTAGCTGGAGAGCTATAGAGCAAGCTCCAAGGACAGAGGGATCCTGTGGGGTGGACATCCAGGGCTCACAGTACTTTGCACGCACGGGGTGCAGATCCCAGAACAGACCAGGACTTCAAGCCATCTGTTAACTCTGCCAGGCAGGTGGGTTTCCAGGACTCATCTGCCACCACTAACGTCCGAGGCATCAGCAGCAAAGAGGGGACCGGGAGAAATTCCCTTAAATAGTCCAAGCTGCCTGCGGCAGAACCCAGACACCAGGAGGACCTCCAAGTGCTCCACTCCAGGGAGGACCCACATACACAGGAGTGCACAGGTGGAGAGTGGCACCAGGTTGGCTGGCACAGCCATCAGGGACACAGGTGCACCTGGGATCCAGTACATCCCCAGGGCGTGAAGCCAGTAAGTAAAGACAATCAAACTGCACTCGCTGGCTGGACTGACTTATTGCCGCACGCCTCCACGTTAGCCCTTCACCAACCCCTGGGGAAAAGGACTGCTCGCAGAGGACACCACCATCCACGCTGCCGCCATCCATCATCCTCAGCGGGAACCCACAGTGGCGGCCCTACTGTCCCTGGTCGCAGACCGTGAGTGGCATAGTCGGACTTTATTTTTATTTTCATTTAAAACTGGTCGACGATGCCCCTGGGTCTGGGACCCCTCGAGCCACAGACCGCCCGGATCCGAGCAGCTCGGCTGCCCCAGGGCGCGACACTTCCATTTGAGGAGGCCACAGAGATGCTCAACCTGGTCTAGGTGTAAGGATGGCAAGTGGGGGCTACAGTAGTCATCTTCACAGGAGCTGCTAGACCGCAGCGCAGCCTGTCTTTAACCCCTCGGGCCCTGGTCACAACTCTTGTAGAAAACAGTCCATTCACATAGACAATAAACTGGACACCAGTGTTGTATTTTCCACTTCCAAACGTTTCCTGTTACTTGTCTTCACTGCAATTCCGTCACTTTAACAGATAGAGTTCTTTGCAACGATTCCTCTCCACTCCTGCGCCCTATGGGCGCCGTTTCTGACCCCAGCGGGGTCCCTTTGGGACTTCATTACTTGATACACTTTTCTGGCTGACTGCTCCCCCGACTCCTTGGACATCACCAGGTCCAGTATCACCTGCACTGCACACGCCATACGCGGTGAGCTCACTGACTGCTCCCACGTTGGCTCCCACCCTATCATAGGGCTCACTAACCATCTGTCTTCTGCTGAAAAGGGGAATAGGGGGTTAGCTTCTTCTGGACACAGCCTCCGATCCCGTCATCCAGAATTCTGCCCCAGCGGGGCTCACTCTTAGGCCTCGGACCAAAATGGGAGGGACCCTGAGGAACAGCACAATCTTTTACAGTTTGGGCTCTTTCTTCTTTTCTTTATTGTGGTACACTCCTGCTCACTTCCTGATTGCTTGCCTTTTTATCTACCTCTCCCCTCTCTGAAGTTAACCCCTTCCTAACTAGGAGTCCAGGGGAGCAGTACCTTACGTCACACTGCCACCTAGTGGCCACACTACCCACATTAGGAATTTTAATTAACATTACAAGAACATGGATAAGACACTTCTACAGAGAGTAGCTGAACCTGGTACCCCCTACATAGGTCTAGCACCTTTGTCCTCAGTTTCTTTAGCAAGACAGTTGTCTTCTTGAGAAAGAGGAAAAATAGCAAGCTCGCCTGAATCGGTGTCCCATATGTGGAGCCTGGACGAATGCCCTGTGTGGCGTGGTGAATAGCTTTAAAGGAAAAGCTGCAGCTTTGACAAAGGACTTTTAGTCTGAAACGTATAGCTGCTGGTGCAAGCCCATCTTTGGTCTATGATGACTTAAACCCCCTCAATGGGATCAGCATATCTTCATCTAAACTTTATTCAGTTTTTTGTAACCTGGTTTGTAAAGCTGTGTAAATTAAAGTCTTATAATAAAGGAGAGCAAATAGGGTCTTAAGGTACCGTCACTCTTAGCGACGCTCCAGCGATCCCACCAGCGATCTGACCTGGCAGGGATCGCTGGAGCGTCGCTACATGGTCGCTGGTGAGCTGTCAATCAGGCAGATCTCCACAGCGATCAGAGATCAGCCGCCAGCCACCAGCGACCCGTGTAACAACGCTGTGCTTGATATCCATAGTACACATCGGGTTACTAAGCAAAGCGCTTTGCTTATAGTCACCCGATGTGTACCTTCGCTACGTGTGCAGGGAGCAGGGAGCCGGCTTCTAGAAGCTGCGGACGCTGGTAACCAAGGTAAATATCGGGTAACCAAGCAAAGCGCGTTGCTTGGTTACCTGATGTGTACCTTGGTTACCAGCGTCCGCAGAAGCTGGCTCCCTGTTCACTGCACATTCAGATCGTTGCTCTCTCGCTGTCAAACACAGCGATGTGTTCTTCACAGCGGGAGAGCAACAACCAAAAAATGGTCCAGGACATTCAGCAACGACCGGCGACCTCACAGCAGGGGCCAGGTCGTTGCTGGATGTCACACACAGTGACATCGCTAGCAAGATCGCTGTTGCGTCACAAAAACAGTAACTCAGCAGCGATGTCGCTAGCGATGTCGCTTAGTGAGACATGGCCTTTATCCGAGAGGTGGTATGGAAGAGAAATACTCAGGGTGCTCACCTTGAGGGGTTATGAGAGTCACAACCACTAAGTTCACATGTCAAAACAGCTTTGTAGCCCCAAGTGGAACCAGATAAATCGCATAAGAAAAGGTCAAATGCCGAGCTGCCGAAATAAGGAACAATCCAGAGGATTCTTTTCAGTGACTTTACTTCTACACGTTTGGTTGAATCTTTATCCTTTTTAAAGAAAAAAAATCACATATCATTGATATACTTAGTATATACGAGAGAGAGGTTAGCTCTAAAAGAACTTCAGTCTTGGTAGGATGTTGTCTTTAAGCCTCTGACAAAGGAAGAATATTGTTGTCTAGCCTATAGAAATGTTCAAACTACTCAATGACAAAAAATGTTACAAAATACTATTATGTAAAGATGGCTGGAAAAAGGAACGCAAATAGGGTCTTACCCAGGTGAGAGACAGAGGTTAAAGGGCTGAGAGAGGCTCACCTTGATGGGTTGTGACAGTCACAACCACTATACTGGTGTATAACACAGCTGCTTCAGCCTCACTTGGAACTAAACTCAGGATGGTGTTGGAAGGGTTAATGCCATTCTGCCGTGAATGAGAGGAAACTCCAAGAAAATTTGATGGTGATCTTATTAACAATGTCATCTCTTTCATCAGGTCAAAATCACATGTGAATGAACATCAAATTTTCTTGGAGTGTCCTCTGACTCATGGCAGCGTGTCATTAACCCTTCCAACACCATACTGAACAAAGTACTATTCTTTAACGCCATTCTTTCACCATGATTTACAGCTCATTTACGAAAAAACCTTGGAAAATGATATCTCCAAAAAGAACATGGAAGCCTTACTTGAGAAAAATCCTAGGACTCCAACTTTATCTTCTTCCAAAATTACATAATGACACCTTAAATCCTCAAGAGAGACCTATGGTATAAGGTAGTGAAAGCATGTGCAATTCTATTTGTTCATTTGTCGACTATCATCTAAAACCAATCTCGGATTTACCCTCTTACGTTAAAGATACCACAACAGCCTTTAATATGCTCATTAACCTTATCTTAGGAGACCATATGATGTTACTGTTGATGTGGAATCTCTTCTATGAGACATATTAATGGTTTAAAAGCTGTGGCATGATTCCTTAATACATCTAACTTGGAAAAAGATCTTTGTGAATTATTACTGATGTTGCTTAAATACGTCTAGACACATGTTTTCGTTTTTTAAGAATCACATTCAGCCACAAGCCCTAGGTACAGCCATGGGCACTGCCTGTGCTCTGACCTATGTACATATATTTCTCGGTGCCTGTTAAAGGAAATTTTTGAGACCAACACCCTTGAGGGAATAGAGAAAGTTCAGAACTGGATTTGCTATATAGATGATATTTGCTTTATCTGGGAAGGTACTAAACATGAAGCACATAACCTGATTAAAAAAAACTAAACAACAATTATGACAACATTAGGCTTACATATACACACCACATGTGGTCAAAATTGTTGGTACCCCTCGTTTATTGAAAGAAAAACCCACAATGGTCACAGAAATAACTTGAATCTGACAAAAGTAATAATAAAAAAAATCTATGAAAATTAACAAATGAAAGTCAGACATTGCTGCTTTTCAACTATGCTCCACAGAATTTAAAAAAAAAAAAAAAACTCATGAAACAGGCCTGGACAGAAATGATGGTACCCCTGGAAAGAATGTGACAAAAGGGACATGTTAAATCAAGGTGTGTCCACTAATTAGCATCACAGGTGTCTACAATCTTGTAATCAGTTAGTGGGCCTGTATATAGGGCTACAGATACTCACTGTGTTGTTTGGTGACACAGCATAGACCAAAGGAAGCAAAGGAAAGAGTTGTCTCAGGAGATTAGAAAGAAAATTATAGACAAGCAGGTTAAAGGTAAAGGTTATAAGACCATCTCCAAGCAGCTTGATTTTGCTGTGACTACAGTTGCACATATTATTCAGAAATTTAAGATCCATGGGACTGTAGCAAACCTCCCTGGACGTGGCCGTAGGAGGAAAATTGATGACAAATTAAAGAGACAGATAATACAAATGGTAACAAAAGAGTCCAGAAAAACTTCTAAAGAAATTAAAGGTGAACTTCAAACTCAAGGAACATCAGTGTCAGATCACACCATCCATCATTGTTTGAGCCGCAGAGGACTTCATGGGAGACGACCAAGGAGGACACCATTGTTGAAAAAACAAAATCATAAAAAAGCCAGACTGGCATTTGCCAAACTACATGTTGACAAGCAACAAAGCTTCTGGGAGAATGTCCTATGAACAGATGACACAAAGATGGAACTTTTTTGCATGTCACATCAACTCTATATTCACAGATGGAAAAATGAAGCATATAAAGAAAAGAACACTGTCCATTCTGTGAAACATGGAGG
The DNA here is from genome assembly GCF_048569485.1 of Anomaloglossus baeobatrachus. NCBI lineage: Eukaryota > Metazoa > Chordata > Amphibia > Anura > Aromobatidae > Anomaloglossus > Anomaloglossus baeobatrachus. The sequence continues at coordinate 551,473,570 of NC_134357.1, read as the reverse complement.
AGGTTCTGTTATCTTCTGGGGCTGCTTTGCTGCATCTGGCACAGGGTGTCTTGAAACTATGTAGGGTACAATGAAATCTCAAGACTGTCAACAGATTCTAGAGAGAAATGTGCTGCCCAGTGTCAGAAAGCTTGGTCTCAGTCACAGCTCATGGGTCTTGCAACAGGATAATGACCCAAAACACACAGCTAAAAACACCCAAGAATAGCTAAGAGGAAAACATTGGACTATTCTAAATTGGCATTCTATGAGTCCTGACCTAAATCCTATTGAGCATCTTTGGAAAGAGCTGAAACATGCCGTCTGGAAAAGGAAAACTTCACACACCAGACAACTGGAGCAGTTTGCTATTCAGGAGTGGACCAAAATACCTGTCAAGAGGTGCAGAAGTCTCGCTGACAGTTACAGGAATCGTTTGATTGCAGTGATTGTCTCAAAAGGTTGTGCAACAATATATTAAGTGAAGGGTACTATAATTTCTGTCCAGGCCGATTTCATGAATTTTTTTTTTTTTTTAAATTGTGTGGACGTATGATTGAAAAGCAATGTCTGACTTTCATTTGTTCATTTTCATAGATTTTTTTTATTTATTATTACTTTTGTCAGATTCAAGTTATTTCTGTGACCTTGTAGGTTTTTGTTTGATTAAACGAGGGGTACCAACAATTTTGACCACATGGGAGAGGAATGGAAATTTGGGATTTTAAAGTTAATGCATTACAAGACAGGAAAATAATCGTCATGTTTTTCCTTAAACCAACTTCAATTAGTGCGCTTCTCCATGCCAATATTTCTCGCCTATAATTGACTATACGAGGCATTCAGATTGGCCAATTATTGAGTATAAAAGGAAGGTGCCCCCAGAACGACTAAAAAAGCAATAGACTTGGAGGAACGATTCCACAGATTAGAAAAAGGCTTCAATAGAGCAAAAACATCCCATGAAATACACTTCAGTATCCTAATTATAACAGGAATCACTCTGTATCTACAATTAGACACAGCCTGTTACCACTGTAGTGATTTTAATATCTTCCGCATGAGACGCTAATGGAGGCGGAGATATGAGGAAAGCTGCTATTTCATAATTTTCTGGAACCTGAAGGTACATTCCAAGTCCAGCACCAACATAGGTCACAAGGTGGGTGGTATGTGGAAGGTACGTGGGTTATTAAAAAACAAATCGGACATTTTGGAGGGGGATCTTCTCAGAGAGGTCACATCCAGTAAATGTGTGGGGATTCCGAAGGAAACCAGTGGCTCCACAGCGCCTCCCTTGTGCTAACCATCACCAGGCCTAATCACAAGGAAAAAGGTAACTGATTCATATGTACATCTGCTTGCAACTATATCTTACTTGTAAATGCATTTCTGACCATAATCTCTGGAAATTCATTGAATAAATAGTGTTTTTTCTAATGTGCCCTTAAGGCAATAATATATAATTTAATCCTGGGTTGTACTTTTATCTCAATCCACGAATCCCATGTCCGTGTGCCCGGTTTAGTATTAGATGCTACCTGGGCTGGTCCCTGGCCTGATATAATCCTGCTAACAGACCAGGCTAATATATAATAAGGAACTAGTGGCAGACTACACGGCTGACAGGGCTGTGTTTCACTGGGACTAGTGAAAAGGGTGTCGGCCTGTCAAGGTTGTGAGCGAGTGGAGTGTCGAGCCCAAAGTTGTGTGACCCACTCTGTCTCCTTTCTCATTCTTACCTGTGCCTGCGTGGACGGGGCGTGTCAGTCTAACACTGCGCCAAGCAGTCCTTACGTACCCATTCAGGATGTGGAACGTCACGTGTTGGCGGAAGTAACGAGGTCGTATCACGTGGCTCTGACGTCACACCCATAGTTCGGGAACACATTCAATAAGTCCAACATGTTTGAGCCAGAGGACTGGGTATTAGTACTAATTCCTTAACATCAGGGTAAATACAAAGCCTTAAGGCGACGTCGCACTAAGCAACATCGCTAGCAACATCGCTGCTGAGGCACGTCTTTTGTGACGCAACAGCGATGTTGCTAGCGATGTTGCTGTGTGTGACATCCAGCAACAACCCGGCCCCTGCTGTGAGGTAGCTGGTTGTTGCTGAATGTCCTGGACCATTTTTTAGTTGTTGCTCTCCCGCTGTGACGCACACATCGCTGTGTGTGACAGCAACAGAGCAACAACTAAATGTGCAGTGAGCAGGGAGCCGGCTTCTGCGGACGCTGGTAACCAATGTAAATATTGGGTAACCAAGAAGCCCTTTCCTTGGTTACCCGATATTTACTTTCGTTACCAGCGTCCGCCGCTCTCACGCTGTCAGTGCCGGCTCCCTGCACACATAGCCAGACTACACCTCGGATAATTAACCCGATGTGTACTCTGGCTAGGAGTGCAGGGAGCCAGCGCTAAGCGGTGTGCGCTGGTAACCAAGGTAAATATCGGGTTAGTTACCCGATATTTACCTTAGTTACCAAGCGCAGCATCGCTTCCACATGTCGCTGCTGGCTGGGGGCTGGTCACTGGTTGCTGGTGAGATCTGCCTGTGTGACAGCTCACCAGCAACCCGTGTAGCGACGCTCCAGCGATCCCTGCCAGGTCAGGTTGCTGGTGGGATCGCTGGAGCGTTGCTTAGTGTGATGGTACCTTAACTGTTATCTTGAAGCCAGAAGGGAACTGATTACTGAAGAGAAAAAAAAGATGTTAGCTTAGGGAGTGAAGAATCGCCAAGTGAGTGGACAAGCCCAATAGTCTTAATACCCAAGCCAGATGGGTCAATAAAGTTTTGTAATGACTATCACCAGCTAAACTTGCACTCAAAATGTGATGCCTACCCAATGCCTCGAGAAAATGAGCTGATCGAGAACTTGGGTAATGCTTGATACATAACAACACTTAACTTAACTAAAGGATACTGGCCAATTCTGTTGACAGAAAATGCAAAGACAAAATGTCTTTTCTGCACCCACTGGTCACTATCAATACACCCCAGGAAAGGTTATCCCCACATGACGAGTACATCACACTACATATAACAATATATAGGACAATATGTGCAAAATCTTGAAAAAACAAAAAAACATTTGGAGATTTGAATTAAAACAGTTCAAGAAGTTCCCAGTCTGAAGACGCTCCCCAGACACTTCAAGATCTTCCATCAGTCTAACTCCACCTTCCTGAAAGTCTGAGGTATTGATAAATTATATAGTGACAGGAGGGGAGGGAACATGGGAAGGAAATTGGCACGGTTGGATCAATGGATCTTTAGATTGGATACGGTGGGTTTGAAAGAAATTTTGCTTACAATGCTTTCTTGTACAGAGTATTTTATCAATGTTCTTTATTTGGAGAGTTATTATTATGTCTGTAAAGGGCTTTCTTATTTTTCGGCAGTTTTTAATCTCTTTATCTTCGATTTTCAGTAAACATACCTGACTGGAGCTATGGCCACGGCCCTAAAAGTTGATGTGCATGAAATACGTAGAGGAGCATTTTCACTTTATTCGTTGCATATATTCTATGTATGATCCATACATGTTTTTTCTTCTTGATCCATTATCTAAATATATGCAAAGCCATAATACATAAACTCCAGCGGCTAATACAGTGATGGCCCCCGCAGTGGGCACAAACTTCGTGAGAATGTGAAAAACAGGAAGATACAAAGTATATGTACCAAAGAGCTTTTCAAAAAGACAACATTTTTATTATATCAAATGAGTTTTTTTAACAAAATCCTCAAAAATTACATGTGATGCAATGAAGAGAATACATGATAAAAACATGGATGGGCAAGGGAACAGGGGAAAGTTTGTAAAGGTGTTCAATTGTCAGATGTTCTGAAAACATCACTGAAGGTGACTGATTGTAGGGGATAGGAGACCAAGAGAGGACCCTAGTAAAGTTAATTAAAAGGTGCACACATCCCGAATAATAGTGTCCCAACAAGGAGTTAAACTGGCAGGATGGTGAGCCACGACATAGTAAAAAAGGTCATTTTCACATATATTCTCCATACTGTTCCTGGTATAGACAAGGAAACAATTAGCCTGAACATAACACATATCACCATGATGTATAGATGTATTAGGTAAGCATACCTGGGGAGCAGGGGGAGTATATAACCCATGTCACCGAACAGTGGAAGTACCCCAACACATGTTTCGCTGCTAGGGCTAGCAGCTTTTCAAGGGGGACAAAAGTATATGGCTGAGCCCAAGAGAGGGCTTTAAATAGTGTGTGCAAAAGGGTACAAGTGTTTGAATTTGCCGTGCTTATTGCGGTGCATGGGCAGGCGGCCGAGGGCCAACAAGAGGAGAGCCGAGTGCCACCACAAGTGATGCATGCGCGGGAGTACGGACACGTCACCATGACTCCCACGCATGTGGTGAAATAGCCACTGGCAGCTCCCCATGTCAGTATGTCAGCAGAAAGCGCAAGAAGAAAAAGAATAAAGTAACTGTCCGGAACAGACCATATAGAGTAAGGTGTAAGAGAAGTAGAATAATGGATGAACCATTAGGTCACAAATACCAGGAATGCCACCATTAAATAGGTGAGCTGGTGACTTAAGGGGTAATAAAGTCCTACATACAGTAAATATATACATATATATATATATATATATATATATATATATATATATACAGTTAGGTCCAGAAATATTTGGACAGTGACACAAGTTTTGTTATTTTAGCTGTTGACAAAAACATGTTCAGAAATACAATTATATATATAATATGGGCTGAAAGTGCACACTCCCAGCTGCAATATGAGAGTTTTCACATCCAAATTAGAGAAAGGGTTTAGGAACCATAGCTCTGTAATGCATAGCCTCCTCTTTTTCAAGGGACCAAAAGTAATTGGACAAGGGACTCTAAGGGCTGCAATTAACTCTGAAGGCGTCTCCCTCGTTAACCTGTAATCAATGAAGTAGTTAAAAGGTCTGGGGTTGATTACAGGTGTGTGGTTTTGTATTTGGAAGCTGTTGCTGTGACTAGACAACATGCGGTCTAAGGAACTCTCAATTGAGGTGAAGCAGAACATCCTGAGGCTGAAAAAAAAGAAAAAATCCATCAGAGAGATAGCAGACATGCTTGGAGTAGCAAAATCAACAGTCGGGTACATTCTGAGAAAAAAGGAATTGACTGGTGAGCTTGGGAACTCAAAAAGGCCTGGGCGTCCACGGATGACAACAGTGGTGGATGATCGCCGCATACTTTCTTTGGTGAAGAAGAACCCGTTCACAACATCAACTGAAGTCCAGAATACTCTCAGTGAAGTAGGTGTATCTGTCTCTAAGTCAACAGTAAAGAGAAGACTCCATGAAAGTAAATACAAAGGGTTCACATCTAGATGCAAACCATTCATCAATTCCAAAAATAGACAGGCCAGAGTTAAATTTGCTGAAAAACACCTCATGAAGCCAGCTCAGTTCTGGAAAAGTATTCTATGGACAGATGAGACCAAGATCAACCTGTACCAGAATGATGGGAAGAAAAAAGTTTGGAGAAGAAAGGGAACGGCACATGATCCAAGGCACACCTCATCCTCTGTAAAACATGGTGGAGGCAACGTGATGGCATGGGCATGCATGGCTTTCAATGGCACTGGGTCACTTGTGTTTATTGATGACATAACAGCAGACAAGAGTAGCCGGATTAATTCTGAAGTGTACCGGGATATACTTTCAGCCCAGATTCAGCCAAATGCCGCAAAGTTGATCGGACGGCGCTTCATAGTACAGATGGACAATGACCCCAAGGATACAGCCAAAGCTACCCAGGAGTTCATGAGTGCAAAAAAGTGGAACATTCTGCAATGGCCAAGTCAATCACCAGATCTTAACCCAATTGAGCATGTATTTCACTTGCTCAAATCCAGACTTAAGACGGAAAGACCCACAAACAAGCAAGACCTGAAGGCTGCGGCTGTAAAGGCCTGGCAAAGCATTAAGAAGGAGGAAACCCAGCGTTTGGTGATGTCCATGGGTTCCAGACTTAAGGCAGTGATTGCCTCCAAAGGATTCGCAACAAAATATTGAAAATAAAAATATTTTGTTTGGGTTTGGTTTATTTGTCCAATTACTTTTGACCTCCTAAAATGTGGAGTGTATGTAAAGAAATGTGTACAATTCCTACAATTTCTATCAGATATTTTTGTTCAAACCTTCAAATTAAACGTTACAATCTGCACTTGAATTCTGTTGTAGAGGTTTCATTTCAAATCCAATGTGGTGGCATGCAGAGCCCAACTCGCGAAAATTGTGTCACTGTCCAAATATTTCTGGACCTAACTGTATATATATATATATATATATATATATATATATAAAAAAAAATATATATATATATATATATATACAGTATATATACAGTACATAAAAAAAACTGGTCATAAGAGGTTGCAGAATCCTATAGATGATTAATGAGGTATAAATGGCATGAGATCGATAGACAAATAACTATTATGATAAAATAAATATTACATGGTAAATAGCATAATCCTGATTTCTTCTTTATTGTAGATGATGTGATCCAGTTACAGCTTGCTTGCAACATGATCAAGGGCAAATACTATCTGAAAATTTATGAAGAAAAATAATATCAATGCAGGTAAAAACATACATAGTAATAAAAAGTTGGTAAATATAATACAGAATACACTGGAGATCAAAATTAGAGAACAAAGTATGATCAGTTGCTTTTTTTCAGAAATAATGTAATCTACATTGATCAAATTTTGAAGGTGTTTTTTTGTAAGGGGTACGCAATGCCACTAGAACGGTGTTTTACAAAATATCCAAAGTTTATCACCATAAACCCTTTATTTTGCCCAAAACATGATGATCATAATTCGAGAACAGCAATAATAATAATATAATAATATTTATTCATTTATATAGCGCTATTAATTCCATAGCACTTTACATACATTGGCAACACTGTCCCCATTGGGGCTCGCAATCTAAGGTCCCTATCTGTATGTCTTTGGAGTGATTGAGCAATGACTGTAGCACAAAGAAAGATTATAAGTAAATTTTCTTAAAGTCATAACAGTCACAATCAGAAGGACATGTACAAGCTCTGCTTTGAATTACTCAGGACGTCTGCAGAAATAGGACATCACTGGTCTCTCACACTGCTCTGGTGTGATTTTGTCCCACTCTTCTCCTAGTCTCCTACATCGTTTTTTGACTGTTGTGGGTTTTTCGCTCAGAATTTTGTCACCAAGGATTTTCCAGAATTTTTCTATTGGGTTTAGATCAGGAACTCAGGGCTGGCCATTTAATTGTTTCAATGTTTTCTGTTTCAAGGAACTGCTTTGCCCATTTTGCTGTGTGACAGGGGGCATTGTCCTGGAAATTGCTGGCTGATTGAGTGATGAACACAAGTAAGGAACCACATGTTATAGTAGAAGGTTCCGATACACACTTGCATTCACTCTGCCATGTAGTTGTATGAGAGGTTCAACTTCTGCTGCAGAAAACCTTCCTCAAACCATAACAATTCCTCCACATTTCACTGACTTCTTAACACACTTTGGGTTCAAGTCTTTCCCCAGTTTTTTCGATGAATAATGTTTCTCATCAGACCGAAATAAATTAAACTTGCTTTCATCACTAAAATGAACTGTGGACCTCTTCTCCTCTCTCCACAAAACATACTCCACACTAAATGTGAGTCTAGCCTTTTGATTTTTTCTGCTAATGAGAAGGTTGGTCACTGAAGAGTGTGTTTTCAGTCCAAATGCTCTTAAACGTCGTGATATTATATGATGAGACAGATCCTTACCCTGTTTAGTGCTGAACTGACAAGCAATTCCAACTGCAGTGTTGAAACGATTTCCCATGGAGAGTCTGCACATTATCCTGTGCTCTCTTACATTTGTCTTTCGAGGACGACCAGCCTTCTTGTGGGACTTGAAAGAGTTTGTGATGTTGTAAAGATGCAATATTCTTAAAATCACAGACTTAGAACGGCCAACTTCTCTTGCTATGGCTCATATGGTCACCCCTTTGGCTTTCATGTGGACAACCTGCTGCCAGAGGGTTTCAGTCAATTTGGAATGGCACACCATTTTTGCAAACTGTCAGTGTCAGATTGTCAATAGTGATGAGCGAGTACTAAAATGCTCGGGAGCTCGAGGCTCGGGCCGAGCATCTCAAAATACTCGTGTACTCGGCCCGAGCACCGAGCCCAATGTTAACCTATGGGAGACCCGAGTATTATTCTGAAATGACCCCCGGCAGCATGTAGAAACCATAAAACTGTAAATTAAAAAAAAAAACGTGCGTGTGTGTGTAAGCGTGCATATATATATACACGCGGAGTGGAGTGCGGGAGGGGCCGTAGCCGAGCGGGGAAGTGTCGGGCTAAAGGCACGGTCATGCTGTGCGTGCCGGCCAATCACTGCAATTCCACAAGTAACAGGGCTGTGGCATTGCAGTGGTCTGCCAGCCAATCCCTGCATAAGGGATGGCTGTAAAAAGAGCGCCAACATGAAGACCACGAGTACAGCACGAGTATCGCGAGATTACTCGGTACCCGCCGAGTAGCCCGAGTACATTGATACTCGTGCGAGTACCGAGTAGTAACAAGCATACTCGCTCATCACTAATTGTCAATTATCTGTACAAACTGGAAAGTTAGGCTGCGATAGGGTTTGTTAGATAATTAAGGAAATTAGCATCAGGTGTCAGAGTAAAGGGCCATTTACACGCTGCGACATCGCTAACAATATATCGTCGGGGTTACGGTTTTTGTGACGCACATCCGTTGCCGTTAGCGACATCGCAGCGTGTGACACCAAGGAACGACGATCAACGAGCACAAAAACGTGAAAAATTGTTGCTCGTTGACACGTCGCTCCTTTTCCAAATATTGTTGCTGCTGCAGGTACGATGTTGTTCGTCGTTCCTGCGGTAGCACACATCGGTATGTGTGACACCGCAGGAATGACGAACATCTCCTTACCTGCGTCCACCGGCAATGAGGAAGGAAAGAGGTGGGTGGCATGTTCCGGCCGCTCATCTCCGCCCCTCCTCTTCTATTGGACGGCTGCCGTATGACGTCGCTGTGACGCCGCACGAACCGCCCCCTTAGAAAGGAGGCGGTTCACCGGCCAGAGCGACGTCACAGAGAAGGTAAGTCCGTGTGACAGGTGTTAGCGATGTTGTGCGCCACGGGCAGCAATTTGCCCGTGACGCACAACCGACGGGGCGGGTACGCTCGCTAGCGATATCGGTACCGATATCGCAGCGTGTAAAGTACCCTTTACACCAATAACGCGCAGGTATCTGAAGGTGTTCTTTCATTTTGATCAGTGTTCTTTTTCCTTCATCTCCTTTACATTTTAAGTATGTGCTTTGGAATAAATTTAATTTATGAAATAAGCTTAAAATACTGCTAGTTTACTCATGTTAGGATATAATCATATATGACTACACAATAACCTTAACATTTATGAAACTGTGTGTTGTTCTCTAATTTTGCTCTCCAGTGTAGAACAGTTAAAAACACAGCCACAGAAACACACAAAGAGTTAACTCAAACACAAAATAGTAAGAAAAGTGAAATTAATAAAATAGGAAACAACCAAGATTTTATAAATTTATTTGCATGTATACACATGCCGTATAACTACCAAAAAAGATTATTAGATGATTTTTATTAAAGAAAAGATGCATAGCTGATCCTCTCGTTCAGGCCCTTAGGAACCAAGGCGTCGAGAGTGATAAGCCACTTGGACTCATGTTGCGCAAGATTTTTTTTCAATTTTCCAACCCATATGTCACCCTGGATGACGTCAATGCCTCTGATTTGCAAAGATTTAGGATTACAGTCATGGTGTATCTTAAAGTGGTGTGCAAGAGTTTTGAGGAGAGTTGTGTCCTCCACCGATCTAGCTGTGCCAATATCCCTGATGTGCTCCCTGACTCTAACGTGGACCTCACGTGAAGTGAGACTCACGTAGATGAGGGGGCACGAACAGGTGGCGAACTATATCACATGTGTGGTACTACAAAAAATATAGTGCCTGATGGGATGTTCTTCCCGTCAGAAGAATGGAATGAGGTAAAACGTAGCATACTTGCACAGGCCATGCAATGTCCACAAGGAAAACAACCCAGATTAGGGCCTCTTGTACCAAATGGCTTAGACCGGGGTGGTATGTAATGGCTCCTCATGAGGACATCGATAAGATTCCTCGCCCTCCTAGCCGTCATCAGGGGTATCCTGGGCAAGAGCTGAGCCAATGTGGCATCTCTCAACAGTGTCGGCCAGTGCCTCCTCAGGATGTCCCTCATGGTGTCCCACTCATGGTTGTAGGTGGTGTGGTAGATTCGCTCACTCGGCTGCTTCACAAGGAGCCAGAGGAAAAACGTCTCTTTTAAATTCCAGAAGGTTTATTCCAGAGGCCTTGTTTGTACCTCCTGAACCACTCTCTAAGGTGGAGACATGTGAACAGCCGTCCCACCCATCTCTTTGACTGTTTACAAAAAAACAGCCCTGAACATGACTGATTAACCCTCTCACCGCCACAATGATGCCAGAGCTTACATTCTGGGTTTCACATCACTGAAGTTAATAACTTAAGTGAAAAATATCTCCTCTCCTGGATTTTATCATTGATCATCTTACATATCCCCCCTGTGACCTAAGTCGGGGGTTTTGGCACCTTCAGATGTCGAACCGTTCAGATCTGGGGTCTGCTGTGGCTCGAGGGTCTCCAGACCCGGGGGCTCGCAGCCACTTCAAATGAAAAAGGGGTATTTACAGGGGATTTAGAGTTTGTGATGCCACCCGTGGTTCGCGGTAAAGAGAGTACCGCTGCTGCCGATGGGAGTAGTCGGGGGAGATGGAGTGGGGCAGCCAGATTATGTTCCCTCCATGGGTAGGGGAGGCCCCGGGACTGTGAATGGTGGCAGGTGGTGTAGGGGAGCGCAGCGCTGGTTGGAAGCAGGCGAGGACCACGTACTCACTCAGGCAGTGTTTGTGATAATGCGACCGCAAAGCAGACTATGACAACAAGGTAAACCAGGTCTCTGGGTGCCGCTGCCCTCTTGGGGGAGCTCGTCCGGGCGTCCGTCCCCTCTGGTACTGCCGAATGGTCCGGAGTCTGCCTCCGTGCACAATTAGGAATGTTCTGGTGGCCCGTTGGCTTAAAGCTGTTCGGGCCCCGTTCCCTACTTGCTGGTAGTGGAGCTGCGCTCTCAAGGGCTCACGCTTGGGATTTCTGTGGGCTGCGTGGGTTGGAAAGCCCTATCCCCCTCGTTGCGCTAGTGCCCTTGATCTCTCGAGCTTCTTGGGGACAGTCCATAGAGATACTATCCTCCACAGGTTAATTGCCGGGTTGTCTAAAGCTACTCCCTGACCTAGGGTCCTGAACCCTGCTGTGCTTTCGGTCCCAGACCGGTTATTAGGCTTGAGATGCTGACTGTCCTCCAAGACCGGGTCTAGGCACCCAGCCTCAATACCCTGCGACCGGGTCTCCGACTCCTCCGGACCCAGACCACCGTCTGCGACCCAACCGACAACATACAGGGAGCCACTACTCCCTCAGCTCCTCACATCTTGAGGGCTACTACTGCACTGTCTACTTCCCACCCACCATTCTGCCTGACCCCTAGGTGGGTGGCCCTATTCCAGCTAGGCAGCCCACTGGTGTGCCTGACAGGGTGTGGTGTGAGGTGTGGTTGGGATTTGGACACTGATGGAGGCAGTACCATAAGTTGGGAACCCAGAACCATGAGGGGTTGAGTCCTGCACCAAAGGGTAGAAAGTACAGTACCCTGTGACACCCTGACTAGCCCAGGGGCGTCACACAGACACTAGACAGGGACGTCTTGACAGGGCATCTGCATTACCATGTAGCTCCCCAGGCTTATGTTCAACCTGGAAACTAAAATCCTGGAGCGCAAGAAACCATTTAGTCACCCGGGCATTCTCCCCCTTCCTTTCCCTCATCCATCTCAGGGGTGAATGGTCTGACATGAACTTAAACCTTTGTCCCAACAGATAGTACTTTAAAGTGTCAACTGCCCATTTGATGGCCAAAGATTTTCTTTCCACAATAGGAGGAGAGCTTCCTACTAGGGTACAGGACCGGATTCTCCTCACCATTTATTTCTTGTGAAAAAACGGCTCCCAACCCGACTTCTGAAGCGTCTGTTTGGAGCACAAATTCTTTATTGAAGTCAGGTGCCACCAAGATTGGTTGTTTACACAGGGCTAGCTTCAACTCCTAGAAAGCCATCTCCACTTCGGGAATCCATTTGGCCATTGCCATCTTTGTACCCTTGAGCAGATTCGATATATCTGCGGCTATCATTGCAAAATGAGGGATAAACCGCTGATAGTATCCCACAATTCCCAAAAATGCCCTCACTTGCTTCTTGGGGAGCGGTTCAGGCCAATTTTGGATCGTGTCCACTTTGTTCATTTGGGGCTTGATTTGGCCCCTACCGACGATATGGCCCAAGTATTTTGCCTCTTCCTTCCCTATGGCACACTTTTTCAGGTTTATGGTAAACCCTGCTTTCCTCAGTGCATCAAGCACTGCCTGGAACTACTTCAAATGACTTCCCCAATCCAGGCTGAAGAACACAATGTCATCCAGATTTGCTGCAGAGTAATTCTTGGGGGGGCTAGGATCCGATCCATGGCCCTCTGCAAGGTGGCTGGGATGCCCTGTAACCCAAACGGCATCCTAGTATACGGGAAGCAACCATCCGGAGTAGATAAGGCCATCTTCTCCTTGGCACTCTGGGACATGGGAATTTGCTAATAACCTTTAGTTAGATCCAGGGTGGTAATATACCGCGACGGCCCCAGCTTCTCAATCAGTTAATCGACCCGAGGCATCGGATATGCGTCAACCTTGGAGATCTCATTCAGCTTTCTATAATCATTGCAAAATCTCCATTCACCAGTTGGTTTTGGTACCAAGACAATAGGGCTGAACCTCCTGCTCTTAGAGTCCTCAATGACTCCCATTCGCAACATCCGCTTCACCTATTTGGAAATCAGCTCTCGGTGGGCTTTGAGGATCGGATATGGCTTTTGTTTCACCCGCACATGGGGTTCTGTCAGAACTTCATGCTCTACTACCTTTATACATCCTAGCAATTTCGAAAACAGGTCTCGATTTCGCTGGAGCAGCTCTCGACACTGTTGTTTCTGGGCTGGTGACAGTGTTTCTGCCACCATGACATCTTTGATATCAGCATCAGGGATAGCCTCCAGACAGGTAGTTTCAACTGGCTCCCTATTCCGCCACGGCTTCCTTGATCAAGTTATCAAGAAACAAATGGCATGCAACAAGGGACTCCTCTTGCTTCATTCCATTATTCTGGATTTTCCAGTACATGTTTGGTGTAGTTGTGCCCACTCTTTCCCATGTGTTGTGTTCTAAGTGCTTGATCAAGTTGACATGGTAGGCTTGGTAAGGCTTCCGTCTTCTGGGCAGAGGAGTTTCTTAGTGGTACTGCCTCTGGGTACCATGTTGCATAGTCTAAGACAACAGAATATATTGATGCTCCCTGGCAGACTTGACCAGGGGTTTCATTAAATCCATTGCAATTCTATCAAATGGGACCTCTATTATGAGTAGTGGTACTAGGGGACTGCAGAAGAGTGAGAGACTGGTGCAGTTAACTGGCAGGACTGGCAATAGTCAGAAATCTCTCGGTAACATCCGGACCAGTAGACTCTCTGAAGAATCTGCTCTTGGGTTTTATCTAAGTCCAGATGCCCACCCAAGATATGAGAATGGGCCATATCCATCACCCTACGCCTATAGGGTCCTGGTACCACAAGTTGTTCTACTATCTCACTGCATATCTTGTCAATCCTATACAGCAAGTCCCGATTTATCGCAAAATATGGGTGGCCCTTGGTGTCGACCCGCAGCTCCTGAGCAACCCCATTTAAAACAGTAACATTCTCGAAGGCCCTTTTCAGGGTAAGGTCCCTCATCTGAGAAGTCCCAAAGTTCCCCTCGGAGACCCCCAACTCTGAGAAATTGGCCTCAGGGGTTGTTGTCTTGTTCTTGTCGCCAACCAGCACACACAGGGGGAACTCATCCGACTGCGATGAAGTCTCGTTAGAGGTAACTTGGGCTCCTTCCGAGACATGCAGTAACCCCACCTTTCTCCACAAGTCCCAGAATAAGGAAAAGTCCCGCCCTATTATCACTGCGTGTAGAAGGTCTTTTACCACTCCGACTTCATGAGACTTAGTGGGTCCGTGGACGCCCCCCGCTTGTAGCTCTAGTTCTCCATTTTTGAGAGTAGACCTCTTTTCAGGTACCCTAGTAGGCTGATTTCCCAAAGGATTTCTAAATCACATGGTACCTTTCCACTAGGCCAACCAGGTCATCCGCATTCAGGGGGTCTCCCTGGGCAAGCCAGGTTTGCACCGATATTGGCAAGGAGTGAATAAATCTAATTATTAACACTCGCTCAACTATCTGAGCTGGTGTGCAAGGCTCCATCTGTAACCACTTCTGGACAAGATACAGCAGATCGAACATTTGGGAACGAGGGGGTATGTCACTGCGATAAGCCCAGTGCTGTACTCTTTGCGTCCTGATGGAAAAAGTCACTCCCAAGCGTGCTAATATCTCTGTTTTTAACTTGGAATACTCCTTTGAGTCCTGCATGGCTAAGTCACAATAAGACTTTTGTGGCTTGCCTGTTAAATATGGGGCCAGCACATCCCCCTACCGATCCTGCGGCAACTTCTCTCGGTCTGCGGTCCTTTCAAAGACAGATAAATATGCCTCGACATCATCCTCTTCAATCATTTTTTGCAATGCACGTCTTACTGCCTTCTCTGGATGGGATCCATTATCTGGACTCAGGGGTGGGAACATCGCCCTGCCACGGATAACCTCAGCCAGGAGATCTGTCTGCCACTGCTGTTTTCACTGTTGCTGTACTAGCTGCTGCTGTTCCTGTATATGCTGTATCAGTAGCTTATTTGTCTCCTGCTGTATCAGCTGCTGTTGTTGGACTTGCACCAGATGTTTCATCAGATCCTCCATTTTGTCTGACTGTGCTTCCTGGCTTATAGCTGCCTTCACTCAAGACATCCGGTTTGTCCACAACAGTCACACTGGGAATTTTGCACACAATTCCTTGGTTCGGAGTTTTTGACCTATGATTGATGTGTTGAATATTCTGGAATCACCAGTTCACCCATATTTCCCAATATCAACAGCAACAAAATGGTACTTAGTGTCAGCTATTGCCATAAGAACAACAGAAAAATATTGCTTATAGTTGAAATATTGAGTGCCAGAATTTGGAGGCTTTTGGACATGAATGTGTTTCCCATTGTGGCGCCCCTGAATATATCAAGGTGCCACAGGGTACTGCAATCCTTAGGTTGCAGGGCCTACCCCCCATGGCCCCAGGTTCCTAAGAAACCGGTGTCACTAACATCAGCACAAATCCCAATCACACCTCACATCATGACCTGTCAGACACACCAGTGGGTTGGTTAAGCGGAATAAGGCCACCCACCAAGGAGTCAGGCAGACTGGTGAGAGGGAGGAAGAGAGAGTTGAGTGAGAGCCCTCAGAGAGTGAGGAGCTGGAGTAGTAGCTCCCAGGGAGCTAGACCAAGGTTGGGTCGCAGATGGTGGTCCGGGACCAGAGGAGTTGAGGACGGACCGGTGGCAGTGACATTGGAAGGGTGTGAAGGACATAGTCTAGGAGGACTGTCAGCATCAGAAACCCAAAAGAATTGACCGGTACCGAGCACGACGGGGTACAGGACCCTAGGTCAGGAGCCGGTTCAACATCCTGACAATTATCCTGGGAGGGAGAGTCTCTTTATGAACTTCCCTAGGAGCTCAGAGATTGAAGGCGATAGCACACTGCGAGGACAGGGCTTTCCTGTAACGAGGCCCACTAAAATCACAAGTGCTGCCATCAAGAGCACAGCTACACTAAAAATATAGTGAGCGGGGCCAAAACAGCTTCAAGCCAAGGGGCCACAACAGAGAATTAACTTGTGCACGGAGGCGGCTCCGGATTAACCAGTGACACCGCTGGGAGCGGACACCTGGACGGGCTCCCCTGTAGAGACTGTGAATCACAGAGTCTTTAGTTTATCTTCAGTGTGAGTGTATGCTTTATAATCCTCATCCTGCACCAC
Source organism: Anomaloglossus baeobatrachus (assembly GCF_048569485.1). Taxonomy (NCBI): domain Eukaryota; kingdom Metazoa; phylum Chordata; class Amphibia; order Anura; family Aromobatidae; genus Anomaloglossus; species Anomaloglossus baeobatrachus. The sequence goes on along the minus strand of NC_134357.1, from coordinate 551,457,414 downwards.
GACTACCTGCAGTGAGTACCCTGGTTCCCCTGCACCCTGCGCTCCCAAACATCTCACCAAAAACCCCAGAGGCCGGGGCCTTACCTACCTGCGGAGGGACTGACACCTTGCTGCTCCCCACCATCTGCCCTAGTACTCCTTCCAGCAGCGGCGGTACTCCCATTACCTCAATCCGCAGGTGGCGTCACAAGCTTCTCCCTTGTAAATAATCCCCCTTTCAAGGATCGGAGTGAGTGCCGAGCCCGGGTCTGGACCCCTCGAGCCATGACCATCCCGGATCCGAGCACCCCGGTCTGCGCCGGGGCGGCACACCATCAAGTGCACCTATGCAGTTTGGAAATTGAGTTGATTCCCAAAAACCTCTTGCAATCCAGTACCAATCATCCACTTTTGGCTCTGGCATTACTAGTGGTTGGAGCTTGATCCATATGGCTTCAAAGTTTCCCTTACAATTAATGAAATGGTAGATTTGCCCAATAGAAACTCTCGATGTAAAGCAGCATAAGATAATCCGGTTGATAGGAATCTGTGTAAGTAAGTATAAAGATAAAAATAAATCATTTCTGCAATACATTCTTTTTGAATATTTACCAAATATCAAATATAAAAATCTGGTTATGAACCTTATAGTGATCAACAAATGCTGTTCTGCAATAATTGCCCGTTGCATGTTAGTGTCCTAGAAGGTGATGAGTGGCAGAATCAAATGCAACAATGTATTAAAGGTGTTAACCCCTTCACGACCGCGGGCAGTAAAATTACGTCCTATTTTAACGTGACTTAACGACCAGGGACGTAATTTTACGGCCTAAACTTCATTTGATTGCCGTGGCCATAGCAACGGCTTTCAAATGATGTCCCCTGCTGTTTCTTACAGCAGGGGACCTTTGCTTGACCCCAGGGGGGGTGGCATCGCCACCCCCCATAGGCGATCGATGTGATTGGCTGTTCAAATCTGAACCGCCAACCACATTATTCGCACTAATTTTGGCAAAAATAATGCCCGAATTAGTGCGATACTGTGAGATCCTGTTATGATCTATTGTAGTGGCTACAGCAGATCATAGATGGATCTCAAACATGTCGCCCCCAGCCCCTGCAGCACTGATTGGAGCGATCGTGCTATGACGCGCAATCGCTCCAATCAGTGTGCAGTGGGGCGGTGTGATCTGCAGGTGGCCGCCCTCCCCAGGCCTGTGCTGGTCTGGGGACCCTCCCCCAACATGTCTGCAGCGTGCACTGGCTGGTACTTTTGGTACCACGCCACCGCTGCTGCTGCCGCCGCCGCCTCTGATGTCACCGCTCCTGCTCCAATGGTAAGTATTCCGCTCCCTGCGCGCTCTCGCGATGGACCCTGCGCGCTCCCGTGAAGGCCCCTGCGCGCTCCCGTGAAGGCCCCTGCCCGTGCCCCCCCCGATCTGCCCCCCTACGCCCCGATCTGCCCCCCGGCATCCCGATCTGCTCCCCACGCGATCTGCCTGCCTCCTCTGTCATCTCTATTCTGCTTCCAAAGTTCCTTCCTTCTGCCTTTGCTTCTCTGCCCCCTCTGCTCTCCCTCTCTGCCCCCCCCTCTCCCCATCCCCCCTGCCCCCCCCCGACGTCCTCTTACCTGCCTTCACGGGTCGTCCGAGGTCTTCACTGGCCCGATCACATCTGCCTCCATCGCTGGGTCCTTCTGCTGATCTGTCCAACGTCCTGCCTGCTGCTCGTGTAAAGCTGTCCATCTCACTGCCTTCTTGTTCCTCTGCAGTTCCTCTGGTCAGTGATCCTCTTGGTACTGTGAGTATAACTTTTTTTTTTTTCTTGTATCCTGTCCATTTTTACACTTCATCCGTCCGTGCGTCCCGCCAAGCGCTGATCAGGGATGCAGATAACGGATCTGCATCCGTGGTCAGTTTTCAGCGGGACTTTTTTTTCCCATATCCCCGACGCGTCTTGTATCTCATCTGTCCATGCGTCCCGCCGAGCGCTGATCAGGGATGCACATAACGTATCTGCATCCGTGGTCAATTTTTGGCATGACTTTTTTCCGTATTCGCGACGCTTTTTGTATCGCAGCCGTCCGTGCATCCCGCCGAGCGCTGATCAGGGATGCACATAACGGATCGGCATCCCTGCTCAATTTTTGGCGTGACCTTTTTTTCCGTATCCCCAACGCTTTTTGTATCTCATCCGACCGTGCGTCCTGCAGCGGCCGATCAGTGCACCGCGTCTGTGCGTTTGAAAAGTTAAATGGCGTTCCTTCTCTTCTGAGCCCCACCATGTGCCCAAGCAATTACTTTCCACCACATATGAGGTATCTACGTACTCAGGAAAAATTGCACAATACGTTTTATGGTGCATTTTTTCCTGATACCGTTGTAAAAAAAAAGCTACCTGGTTGATACAAAAATTTTGTGGTTAAAAAAAAATAATAATTTTCACGGTTCAATGTTATCAACTTCTGTGGAGCCCCTGAGGGTACAAGGGGCTCACCAAATATCTAGATAAATTCCTTGAGGGGTCTAGTTCCAAAATGGGGTAATTGTTTAGGCACCATAGGGGGTCTCCAAACGTGACATGACGTCCGCTAATGATTCCAACCAATTTTGCTGTCAAATGGCATTCCTTCTCTTCTGAGCCCCGCCATGCGCCCAAACAATTACTTTCCACCACATATGAGGTATCTGCGTACTCAGGAGAAATTGCACAATACGTTTTATGGTACATTTTTTCCTGATACCCTTGTGGAAAAAAAAGCTACCTGGTTCAAGTCACAGTTTTGTGGTGAAAAAGAAAATTGTATTCATGGCTCAACATTATCAACTTTGGTGGAGCCCCTTGGGGCTCGCTAAACATCTAGATAAACTCCTTGAGGGGTCTAGTTTCCAAAATGGGGTCACTTGTGGGGGAGCTCCACTGTTTAGGCACGATAGGGGGTCTCCAAACGTGACATGGCGTCCGCTAATGATTCCAACCAATTTTGCTGTCAAATGGCGCTCCTTCTCTTCTGAGCCCCGCCATGCGCCCAAACAATTACTTTCCACCACATATGAGGTATCGTCGTACTCAGAAAAAAATGCACTATAAATTTTATGGTGAATTTTTTGCTGATACCCTTGTGAAAAAAAAGCTACCTAGTTGAAGCAACAGTTTTGTGGTATAAAAAAATATTTTTCTTTTCACAGCTCAATGTTATAAACTTTTGTGAAGCCCCCAGGTGTTCAAAGTGCTCACCAAACATCTAGAAAAAATATTTGAGGGCTCTAGTTTCCAAAATGGGGTCACTTGTGGGGGAGCTCCATTGTTTAGGCACCTCAGGGGGTCTTCAAACCCGACATGGCGTCCGCTAATGAGTGCAGCTAATTTTGCACTCAAAAATTCAAATGGCGCTCCTTGCCTTCCGAGCACTGCCGTGTGCCCAAACATTTGATTTCAACCACATATGAGGTATCAGCGTACTCAGGAGAAAATGCACAATAAATTTTATGGTGCACTTTCTATTTTCTCCCTTGTGAAAATGAAAATTTTATAGCTAAAGTAACATTTTTGTGTTAAAAAGTAAAATTTTCATTTTTTCCTTCCACATTGCTTTGGTTCCTGTGAAGCACCTAAAGGGTTAATAAACTTCTTGAATTTGGTTTTGAGCAGAGTGAGGGGTGCAGTTTTTAGAATGGGGTCACTTTTGGGTATTTTCTGTCACCTAGGTCTCTAAAAGTCACTTCAAATGTGATGTGGTTCCTAAAAAAAATTATTTTCTAAATTTTGTTGAAAAAATGAGAAATTGCTGATGACCTTTGACCCCTTCTAACTTCCTAATGAAAAAAAGTTTTGTTTCGAAAATTGCACTGATGTAAAGTAGACAAGTGGGAAAGTTTATTTAGTAACTATTATGTGTGACATATCTCTCAGATTTATGGGCATAAATTTTCAAAGTTTGAAAATTGCGAAATTTTCAAAATTTTCGCAAAATTTCTTAAATTTTCACAAATAAACGCAAAAATTATCGGTTTAAATTTACCACTGACATGAAGTACAATATGTCATGAAAAAAACAATCTCAGAATCGCCAGGATCCGTTGAAGAGTTCCAGAGTTATAACCTGTCAAAGTGACACTGGTCAGAATTGCAAAAAATGGCCCGGTCATTAGGGTGTTTTAGTGGCCGGGGGTGAAGGGGTTAATTGACATGCAGCAATAATCCTTGAATTTATCGACATTACTTCGTAGCTCACCATACAGTCTATGGAAATGTCCTCTGCTGTTTCGTTAACATAAGAGTGGATGTACCCAAAATCTATGCCGCCTCAGCGGAAAAGCGTCTTCGGGGTATTGATCACCAAACTGTCTTGAAAATACCCAGTGCAATAATGTACGTTCTGTGGTATTGAAAGTTACAGGCAATGACATATTTAAAAATTACATGCCACTGTAACATGTACAAGCATCACAGGAATGACAACACAATTGAAATTTGTGTAGTACCACTATGTGGTATAGGGTTTTATAGGGTTGGGCTAACAAGAGAAACATGTTTTTGCAATCCCTTCAAAATTAGAACATATGGTGGATTAGTCATTAAAAATGGACTACACACGGATCGCACACGGATGCCACACAGAAGTCACATGGAACACACTACAGATGACATTACTCACAAACGCAGTACACACGGACTACCACATGGATTACTATCATCCTACTCTTCAAAACGATAATGGGACTGTTTTTAAAGGGAACCTGTCACGAGTTTTGTCCCTATTAAACCAAAAATATCATCTTCTGCAGCTACTATGCTGCATTATAGGAAGGTGCACCTTGTTGCTGCCCCCCCCCTAAAAGAACTTTATAAAATCTTACTGTAAATCATGACTGGGGGGCGGCGAACAGCGGCCGGAGGGGGGACAGAAGCCGAATTAGAGCCCGCTCGTCTGGCCAACCAAACTCATTTGCATAGGAAACGATAAGATTTTATAAAGTTCTTTTAGGGGTCTGCAAGGGGGGGCCAGCAACAAGGTGCACCTTCCTAGAATGCAGCCCAGGAGCTGCAGAAGGTGATATTTTTGGTTTAATAGGGAAAAAACTCGTGACAGGTTCCCTTTAAATACGTTTGCGTGAGTCCAGCCTTAGAGCAATGATTTGGAATAAGAGCAAATACAGCGCACACTTGCTGTTACGTCCTTTTACCACGCCTGACGCGCTCTGTGTAAACCTACTGGAGGTAACTTTCTGTACATATGTACTGTATACATTGTACAGCGCAGTATATATTATATAGCATGTCTATCAATTTGCATTTGTGGATACAGTACTGTACTTTCTTTCTGCTAACCAGTACAGCGCATTGCTTGTACTATAATGTGCCTGTGCAGTATTCCTACCCCACATTTGGCTTAGTTCTGCCCTTATTTTGGGGAAAATGGATTCAGAGCGTTTTTTTTTGTGTATTGTACTAAAAAAAGGTCATATTTATACATAATTTTTTTTCTCTATTGTGCAACTCCTGCACACCAACAATACTATTGTAAGCTAATGTGCAGTTTAATTTGTTTTACATGTTTATATGTTTTTTACTGTACTGTACAGTATTATGTATTAGTGTACTGTAATAAATTTATATGAAAACAGTACATTATTTTATATTACTGTAAGAGGTTTGTATAAAAACAGTAAATAATTTTGGGTTGTGGAATAAATTGTCTGTGTTTCAATTTTTTCCTATGGGAAAATTTGCTTTAATAGAAGAGTAACTTGGTTTAAGAGCACAATCCCGGAATGAACTATGCTCGTAATCCAAGGTTACACTGTACTCCGGTTGCTATACCTGCGCGCTCTAAATCTGAATCGGAGATCAGAGGACTGGGATTCAAAATTGTCAGTGGATGAACAAATACGCTTCATCCGTGGGAATTATCCAATTGGGGTGGCACGAATGGTCGCTGGATTGTGTGCAGATGATGTATGTAAAAGAGAACTGACAAATGTGTCCTTTCTGAACAAATCGGTCTGGGTAAACCCGATGTCATCAACTGTGATTTTGATGGCCAGGAAATCAATGTTTGTTGTACTGCTTTTATATGTCAATTTAATATTAAATGTATTATTATTCAAGTGTTCCATGAACTGATCAAGCTGCTCCACTGCCCTGCCAAAATATAAGGATGTCATCTATGTAGCGAAGCCAGCACTGTACATGGGCACTGAACATCAACCTCTCCCAGTAACCCAAGAAGGGGCTGGCGTAAGAAGGCACACCGACCGTGCCCATTGCAGTGCCGCACCACTGTAGATAAAAGAAATCCTTGAATACAAAGAAATTATGTGTCAGGACAAAGTGGAGCAGCTCGAGAACAAGATCATTCATCGCACCATCCCAACCGGTAGACCTGAAGAAGAAGCAGATCGTCTCCAGACCGTCCTTATGTCCGATGTAGGTATAAAGCGCCCTGGCCATGATCATGTCAGGCTCCATAAAGACGCTGTCAATCCCATTGAGCACATCCGTTGTGTCCGTGACATATGAGGGCAGACACTCCACTATAGCCCAAGCAGCAAAATGAGCATTTGGGCACTTCCACTGTTCGGTGACGTGGGTTATACCCTCCTTACTCCCCAGGTATGCATACCATATACATCTATACATCATGGTGATATGTGTTATGTTGAGGCTAATTATTCCCTTGTCCATATCTGGAACAGTATGGAGACTATATGTGACATTGACATTTTTTACTATGTGGCTCACCACCCTACCAGTTTAACCCTTTATTGGGACATTATTATTTGGGATGTATGCGCCGTTTAATTAACTTTACAAGCGTCCTCTTTCGGTCTCCTACCCCCCACCATCATTCACCTTCAGTGGTGTTTTCGTAACACCTGAGAATTGAACACCTCTACAGACTTTCCCCTGTTCCCTTGCCCGTCTATGTTTTTATCATGTATTCTCATCATTGTATCACATGTCATTTTTGTGGATTTTATTAAAAAAAAACTCTTTTGATACAATAAAAATGTTGTCATTTTGAAAAGCTTGGTACTTATATTTCATATCCTCCTGTTTTTCTTGATGTATTACGTATAGATTTTTTTCACATTTACATCACATTTTTCAATAATTTCTACTCTTTTCTTTTTTTACATTGCCTCATTTTTTTCCTCTTTCTCTATTTAATCACCTCATGTGATTGCCCACATGTATATTATACTCAATAATATTGATCTCCAAAATATAAAAATTGATTTTGGAAATGTCATGATAAATTTATAATCCTTATAACAACTTAACAAGACATTTAGAAATACAGTATATAGTGGCGCCATATAGTAGTTGCCCAGTAACTGGAAATAACTGAGCTCAGGGCAGAGAACCAGAGAGCGCTGAACCCCTGGGACTGAGTTTAGGGCAGAGAACCCAGAGAGCGCCGGACCCCGGGACTCAGCTCAGGGCAGAGAACCCAGAGAGCAGAGAGCGCCTGACCCCAGGACTGAGCTCAGGGCAGAGAACCCAGAGAGCGCCGGACCCCGGGACTCAGCTCAGGGCAGAGAACCCAGAGAGCGCCGGACCCCGGGACTCAGCTCAGGGCAGAGAACCCAGAGAGCGCCGGACCCCGGGACTCAGCTCAGGGCAGAGAACCCAGAGAGCGCCTGACCCCGGGACTGAGCTCAGGGCAGAGAACCCAGAGAACGCAGGACCCCCGGGACTGAGCTCAGGGCAGAGAAACCAGAGAGCGCCGGACCCCGGGACTGAGCTCAGGGCAGAGAAACCAGAGAGCACCGGACCCCCGGGACTGAGCTCAGGGCAGAGAAACCAGAGAGCGCCGGACCCCGGGACTCAGCTCAGGGCAGAGAACCCAGAGAGCGCCTGACCCCGGGACTCAGCTCAGGGCAGAGAACCCAGAGAGCGCCTGACCCCGGGACTGAGCTCAGGGCAGAGAACCCAGAGAACGCAGGACCCCCGGGACTGAGCTCAGGGCAGAGAAACCAGAGAGAGCTGGACCCCGGGACTGAGCTCAGGGCAGAAAAATGGGGCCGTAAGGCCGAAACTGGATGTGACAAGAGGAAAAGACATTGTACTCACGCAACTCCACTCAGTACACACGCGGCTCCGCTCTTACAAGTTGTACACACACGGTTTCGCTCAGTACACATTGTACACATCAAACACACGAGGCAGCACTTCGCACACATTGTACACACGCGGCTCTGCTCTGTACATGTGCTGCCCCTTCAGCAGTCGAACTGCTCGGATCCGGGTTTGCTGTGGCTCGAGGGTCTCCGGACCCGGGGGCTTGCGGCCAATTCAAATGCAAAAGCGGGGGGTTATTTACAAAGGAGAATTCATGACGCCACCCGTGATTCGCGGTAAGGGGAGTATCACCCCTGCCGATGGGAGTACCTGAGATATGGAGTGGGGCAGCCAGATGGTGATCCCTCCACAGGTAGGGGAGACCCCGGGACTCTAGAGATAAGTGACGGATAGCGTTGTGCAGCCTATGCTGGCAGGCAGGACGCAGGGAGTGCAGTGTACTCACTCACGTTGTGTAGACATTGGTGCAATTATTAAGCAGACTCTGACACAAGAGTAAACCAAGTCTCTGGGTGCCGCTGCCACTCGGGGGAGCACGTCTGGGCATCCGTCCCCACTAGTACTGCTTAGTGGTCCGGAGCCTGCCTCCATGCACAATTATGTACATTTTCCTAAGTGACCCTTCAGCCTGAAGCTGTCAGGGTCCCGCTCCCTATAATGATATAGTGGAGCTGTGCTCTTGATGGCTGACACTTGGGATTTCTGTAAGCTGGAAAGCCCTATCCCCCTCGTTGTGTTGGTGCCTTCGATCTCTGAGCTGTTGGGGAAAGTTCATAAAGAGACTATCCTCCACAGGTTAATTATCAGGTTGTGTGAAGCTACTCCCTGATCTAGGGTCGTGTAGCCCGCCATGCTCGGTATCGGTCCGGTTACTGGACTTCTAGTGCCGACCGTTCTCCAAAACTAAGTCTGGGCACCCTCTCCCAATACCCTGCGACCGGGTCTCTGACTCCTCTGGTCCCAGACCACTGTCTGCGACCCAACCAAGGTCACACAGGGAGCTCCAACTCCCTCAGCTCCTCACGCTTTGAGGGCTACTACTGATCTGACTTCCTCCCTCCCACCGGTCTGCCTGACCCATAGGCGGATGTCCCTTTTCCAGCTAGACCGTCCACTGGTGTGCCTGACAGGGTGTGGTCTGAGGTGTGGTTAGGATTTGAATGCTGATGGAAGCGATACCAGTGTGTAGGAACCCAGAACCATGGAGGGTGAGTTCTGCACCATAAGAGAAAGGAGTGCAGTTCCCTGTAACACCACGCTCTGCTCAGTACACGTCGTACACATACAGCTCTGCTCCATACACCTCGTACACACGCGGCTCCGCTCCGTACACCTCATACACACACGGCTCCGCTCAGTACACCTCGTACACACGCGGCTCTGCTCCGTACACCTCATACACACGCGGCTCTGCTACATCCACACTGTAAACCCCTCCTGACCCCACACATAACCTTCCCCTCATCCAGCACCTGACACCCAGCACAGCAGAGTCCTGCATACACTGAGGAGCTGATCATGTGACCCCTGACTCCTCCCCTCCATGTGACATCATCACAGGTCCTGGAAGCACAGAGCAGCCATATATCTAGTGTGTGGCTCTGCAGGTGGAGGTGTGTGGAGATTCCCCATTACTGGGGCAGGGGGCATTAACCCCTTCAGCTCTGAGACTATTTGGGGCGGGGGAGGTTCCTCTCTCTCCCCCTCAGATATAATGGCGGCGGCTCTATCGTCTCGGTCACATACGTTCTGCTGATATTCCGGCCTCTGCACTGGGAAATGTCGTCTCCATCTTGTTATATTTTGTGTCAGTCTTTTCCACACTCATTAGTGATCACACAACATGCTCCAGTAATGCCTCCATTGCGTTAGTGCGGAGTATTCTCCTCCTGTCAGTGTAATACTAACTGCCCCATACAGCAGGGCTCGGTAAAGTGCTGCCACATCCGGATCTCTGGACGTTTCAAAACAGTGGATCGCTGGGACGCATCATGGCCTCCGCCGCCCTATGTCGCTGCTATCCGCAGGATCCTGATAGCGGTAAATACATTGGTGGATGAGGGGCTGCTGACCCTTCTTCCTCCAATCAGTGTGTGATAAGCTGTGCGGCGGGTCAGTGCAGCCGAGCGGCGGGGGAACTGGAGATAGGTGAGCATGTGGTGTTTATTCTTTTCATATGTGTTTGAGTGCATACTGTATGTAGGAGGCTATGAGGGGGCTCACACTGTATTTCAGAGGCTTTGTAGGGGGTTCATGCTGGTATTTAGGAGACTGTGTGGGGGCTCATACTGTATATAGAGAGGCTGTGCGGTCTCATACTGTATATAGAGAGGCTGTGCGGTCTCATACTGTATATAGAGAGGCTGTGCGGTCTCACACTGTATATAGAGAGGCTGTGCGGTCTCACACTGTATATAGAGAGGCTGTGCGGTCTCATACTGTATATAGAGAGGCTGTGCGGTCTCACACTGTATATAGAGAGGCTGTGCGGTCTCATACTGTATATAGAGAGGCTGTGCGGTCTCACACTGTATATAGAGAGGCTGTGCGGTCTCATACTGTATATAGAGAGGCTGTGTGGGGGCTTATACTGTATATAGAGAGGCTGTGCGGTCTCATACTGTATATAGAGAGGCTGTGCGGTCTCATACTGTATATAGAGAGGCTGTGCAGTCTCACACTGTATATAGAGAGGCTGTGCGGTCTCATACTGTATATAGAGAGGCTGTGCGGTCTCACACTGTATATAGAGAGGCTGTGCGGTCTCACACTGTATATAGAGAGGCTGTGCGGTCTCACACTGTATATAGAGAGGCTGTGCGGTCTCATACTGTATATAGAGAGGCTGTGCGGTCTCACACTGTATATAGAGAGGCTGTGCGGTCTCACACTATATAGAGAGGCTGTGCGGTCTCACACTGTATATAGAGAGGCTGTGCGGTCTCACACTGTATATAGAGAGGCTGTGCGGTCTCACACTGTATATAGAGAGGCTGTGCGGTCTCACACTGTATATAGAGAGGCTGTGCGGTCTCATACTGTATATAGAGAGGCTGTGCGGGCTCACACTGTATATAGAGAGGCTGTGTGGGCTCACACTGTATATAGAGAGGCTGTGCGGTCTCACACTGTATATAGAGAGGCTGTGCGGTCTCATACTGTATATAGAGAGGCTGTGCGGTCTCATACTGTATATAGAGAGGCTGTGCGGTCTCATACTGTATATAGAGAGGCTGTGCGGTCTCACACTGTATATAGAGAGGCTGTGCGGTCTCACACTGTATATAGAGAGGCTGTGCGGTCTCATACTGTAGAGAGGCTGTGCGGTCTCACACTGTATATAGAGAGGCTGTGCGGTCTCATACTGTATATAGAGAGGCTGTGCGGTCTCACACTGTATATAGAGAGGCTGTGCGGTCTCACACTGTATATAGAGAGGCTGTGCGGTCTCACACTGTATATAGAGAGGCTGTGCGGTCTCACACTGTATATAGAGAGGCTGTGCGGTCTCACACTGTATATAGAGAGGCTGTGCGGTCTCACACTGTATATAGAGAGACTGTGCGGTCTCACACTGTATATAGAGAGGTTGTGCGGTCTCATACTGTATATAGAGAGGTTGTGCGGTCTCATACTGTATATAGAGAGGCTGTGCGGTCTCATACTGTATATAGAGAGGCTGTGTGGTCTCATACTATATATAGAGAGGCTGTGTGGTCTCATACTGTATATAGAGAGGCTGTGCGGTCTCATACTGTATATAGAGAGGCTGTGTGGTCTCATACTATATATAGAGAGGCTGTGCGGTCTCACACTGTATATAGAGAGGCTGTGCGGTCTCATACTGTATATAGAGAGGCTGTGTGGGGGCTTATACTGTATATAGAGAGGCTGTGTGGTCTCATACTGTATATAGAGAGGCTGTGCGGTCTCACACTGTATATAGAGAGGCTGTGCGGTCTCACACTGTATATAGAGAGGCTGTGCGGTCTCACACTGTATATAGAGAGGCTGTGCGGTCTCATACTGTATATAGAGAGGCTGTGTGGGGGCTTATACTGTATATAGAGAGGCTGTGCGGTCTCATACTGTATATAGAGAGGCTGTGCGGTCTCATACTGTATATAGAGAGGCTGTGCGGTCTCACACTGTATATAGAGAGGCTGTGCGGTCTCACACTGTATATAGAGAGGCTGTGCGGTCTCACACTGTATATAGAGAGGCTGTGCGGTCTCACACTGTATATAGAGAGGCTGTGCGGTCTCACACTGTATATAGAGAGGCTGTGCGGTCTCACACTGTATATAGAGAGGCTGTGCGGTCTGATACTGTATATAGAGAGGCTGTGCGGTCTCACACTGTATATAGAGAGGCTGTGCGGTCTCACACTGTATATAGAGAGGCTGTGCGGTCTCACACTGTATATAGAGAGGCTGTGCGGTCTCACACTGTATATAGAGAGGCTGTGCGGTCTCACACTGTATATAGAGAGGCTGTGCGGTCTCATACTGTATATAGAGAGGCTGTGCGGTCTCACACTGTATATAGAGAGGCTGTGCGGTCTCACACTGTATATAGAGAGGCTGTGCGGTCTCACACTGTATATAGAGAGGCTGTGCGGTCTCATACTGTATATAGAGAGGCTGTGCGGTCTCATACTGTATATAGAGAGGCTGTGCGGTCTCACACTGTATATAGAGAGGCTGTGCGGTCTCACACTGTATATAGAGAGGCTGTGCGGGCTCATACTGTAGAGAGGCTGTGCGGTCTCACACTGTATATAGAGAGGCTGTGCGGTCTCATACTGTATATAGAGAGGCTGTGCGGTCTCACACTGTATATAGAGAGGCTGTGCGGTCTCACACTGTATATAGAGAGGCTGTGCGGTCTCACACTGTATATAGAGAGACTGTGCGGTCTCATACTGTATATAGAGAGGCTGTGTGCGGTCTCATACTGTATATAGAGAGGCTGTGCGGGCTCACACTGTATATAGAGAGGCTGTGCGGTCTCACACTGTATATAGAGAGGCTGTGCGGTCTCACACTGTATATAGAGAGGCTGTGCGGTCTCACACTGTATATAGAGAGGCTGTGCGGTCTCACACTGTATATAGAGAGGCTGTGCGGTCTCACACTGTATATAGAGAGGCTGTGCGGTCTCACACTGTATATAGAGAGGCTGTGCGGTCTCACACTGTATATAGAGAGACTGTGCGGTCTCATACTGTATATAGAGAGGCTGTGCGGTCTCACACTGTATATAGAGAGGCTGTGCGGTCTCACACTGTATATAGAGAGGCTGTGCGGTCTCACACTGTATATAGAGAGGCTGTGCGGTCTCATACTGTAGAGAGGCTGTGCGGTCTCATACTTTATATAGAGAGGCTGTGCGGTCTCATACTGTATATAGAGAGGCTGTGCGGTCTCATACTGTATATAGAGAGGCTGTGCGGTCTCATACTGTATATAGAGAGGCTGTGCGGTCTCATACTGTATATAGAGAGGCTGTGTGGTCTCATACTATATATAGAGAGGCTGTGTGGTCTCATACTGTATATAGAGAGGCTGTGCGGTCTCATACTGTATATAGAGAGGCTGTGTGGGGGCTTATACTGTATATAGAGAGGCTGTGCGGTCTCATACTGTATATAGAGAGGCTGTGCGGTCTCACACTGTATATAGAGAGGCTGTGCGGTCTCATACTTTATATAGAGAGGCTGTGCGGTCTCATACTGTATATAGAGAGGCTGTGCGGTCTCATACTGTATATAGAGAGGTTGTGCGGTCTCATACTGTATATAGAGAGGCTGTGCGGTCTCATACTGTATATAGAGAGGCTGTGTGGTCTCATACTGTATATAGAGAGGCTGTGTGGTCTCATACTGTATATAGAGAGGCTGTGCGGTGTCATACTGTATATAGAGAGGCTGTGTGGTCTCATACTATATATAGAGAGGCTGTGTGGTCTCATACTGTATATAGAGAGGCTGTGTGGTCTCATACTGTATATAGAGAGGCTGTGCGGTCTCATACTGTATATAGAGAGGCTGTGTGGTCTCATACTGTATATAGAGAGGCTGTGCGGTCTCATACTGTATATAGAGAGGCTGTGTGGTCTCATACTATATATAGAGAGGCTGTGTGGGGGTTCATAATGTATATGCAGTGTGTCCACCGCCATTAACTTGACAACGGCAGCAGCTATGGACATACAGTCATGGCCAAAAGTTTTGAGAATGACACCAAAATTATATTTTCACATGATTTGTTGCCCTCTGGTTTTTAATTGTTTGTCTGATGTTTACATCACATACAGAAATATAATTGCAATCATATTATGAGTACCAAAAGGTTATATTGACAGTAAGAATGAGTTAATGCAGCAAGTCAATATTTGCAGTGTTGACCCTTCTTCAGGATCTCTGCAATTCTCCCTGGCATGCTCTCAATCAACTTCTGGACCAAATCCTGACTGATAGCTGTCCATTCTTGCATAAGCAATGCTTGCATTTTGCCAGAATTTGTTGGTTTTTGTTTGTCCACCCGTCTCTTGATGATTGCCCACAAGTTCTCAATGGGATTAAGATCTGGGGAGTTTCCAGGCCATGGACCCAAAATCTCTATGTTTTGTTCCATGAGCCATTTAGTGATCACCTTTGCTTTATGGCAAGGTGCTCCATCATGCTGGAAAAGGCATTGTTGGGCGCCAAACTGCTCTTGGACAGTTGGGAGAAGTTGCTCTTGGAGGACATTCTGGTACCATTCTTTATTTATGGCTGTGTTTTTAGGCAAGACTGTGAGTGAGCCGATTCCCTTGGCTGAGAAGCAACCCCACACATGAATCGTTTCAGGATGCTTAACAGTTGGCATGAGACAAGACTGGTGGTAGCACTCACCTCTTCTTCTCCTAATAAGCTGTTTTCCAGATGTCCCAAACAATCGAAAAGGGGATTCATCTGAGAAAATGACTTTACCCCAGTCCTTAGCAGTCCACTCCCTGTACCTTTTGCAGAATATCAGTCGGTCCCTGATGTTTATTCTGGAGAGAAGTGGCTTCTTTGCTGCCCTCCTTGAAACCAGGCCTTGCCCAAGCAGTCTCCGCCTCACAGTGCGTGCAGAAGCACTGACACCAGCCTGCTGCCATTGCTGCGCTAGCTCGGCACTGCTGATAGTCCGATCCCGCAGCTGAAACAGTTTTAAGATACGGTCCTGGCGTTTGCTGGTCCTTCTTGGGCGCCCTGGAGCCTTTTTGGCAACAATGGAAGCTCTCTCCTTGAAGTTCTTTATGATGCAATAGATTGTTGACTGAGGTGCAATCTTTGTAGCTGCGATACTCTTCCCTGTTAGGCCATTTTTGTGCAGAGCAATGATGGCTGCACGTGTTTCTTTAGACATAACCATGGTTAACTGAAGAGAAACAATGATACCAAGGCACCAGACTCCTTTTAAAGTGTCCAGTGGTGTCATTCTTACTTAATCATGACTGATCGCCAGCCCTGTCCTCATCAACACCCACACCTGTGTTAATGGAACAATCACTAAAACAATGTTAGCTGCTCCTTTTAAGGCAGGAATGCAATGATGTTGAAATGTGTTTTGGGGGTTAAAGTTCCTTTTCTTAGCCAATATTGACTTTGCAAGTAATTTCTGTTAAGCTGATCACTCTTTATGACATTCTGGAGTATATGCAAATTGCCATTAGAAAAACTTAAGCAGTAGACTTTGTAAAAATTAATATTTGTAGCATTCTCAAAACTTTTGGCCATGACTGTAGAAGTGGTGTCTGGGTATAGTAAAGTAGCCATGCGCTACACAATGAAACCAACTATAGCGACACCTGGTGGAAAACAACGGAGTTAGCATTTTTATCTCGAAAACGTAACGAGAAAAAAAGTGAATAAAAAATTGTAGGGCATCATCAATTCAATACGACTCGACACCTTTGCAGAGTCCAAATAAATCACATCAGCTGCATTACCAATATCCAAGTTTGCATTTACCCCCTCATAGAATCCCATTAGGTTGGTTAGACATGACTTATCTTTCATGAATCCATGCTTTCTGTCAGTTATATTATTTTCTGCAATGTATTTTTCCATGTCATCCCTTAAAATGCCCTCAAAAACTTTGCATACTACTGATGTCAGGCTTACTGGACGGTAGTTGCCTGGATCCACCCTCTTACCTTTTATAAATATCAGCACCAATCAGCAATCCTCCAATCTTGAGGCACCAACCCTGTTACAAGCGAGTCTAAAAAGATGAGATACAGTGGTCTGTCGATTACGGAGCTCAATTCCCTCAATATTCATGGATGAATGCCATCTGGCCCTGGGGATTTGTCAATGTTTAATTTACCCAGACGTAGGCATACTTCTTCTTGTGTTAAATTAATTATATCGGGTGGTGAACTTTGATTTTTCACTTGTTGAATGATCCCTGGTACAGTGAGTTCCTTGGTGAACACAGATGAGAAGTTCCTGTTTAATATCTCAGTCTTTTGTTTGTTTTTTATAACTAACTTATTATATTTTAAAGGGCTGATACCATCCTTTGTTTTCCTTTTGGCATTAATGTATTTATAAAAGATTTTGGGATTTATTTTAATGTCATTGGAGATTTTTGTTTCAGGTGCTAATTTTCCTTGCGTGATTTCTTTTTTTGCATTTCCTATTGATATCTTTATAGTTCTGAAATGCTATTTCTGTATTCTCAGACTTCAAGATTTTAAACGCCCTTTGTTTTTGTTTTATTATACTTTGTACAGTCTTATTTATCCATAGTGGTTTCTTTTTATTCCTGGACATTTTATTACCAGAGGGTATAAGTTTTTTACAGGACTCTAGCAGTATATCCTTAAACTTTCCCCATTTATGTTCAGTATCCCCAGTTACCATGACATTGTCCCAATCTGCACAATTTAATCTCTTCCTTTAATTTGTTGAAATCAGCTTTCCTAAAATTCCAGGTTTTAGCATTTCCCCTTGAAATGTTCTATTGAATATTACTTTGAAGCTTACCATATTATGATCGCTGGTGCCCAAGTGCTCCCGGACCTGTAGATCTGAAATTGTATCTGGTCTTATCTAACACAGGGAATAAAATAAACACCTGTTTATATGGGATTTGTGGACATTTCCCTATTATCTACATATATTCCATGTTCATTCCCCGCCTATCTAACACGGGTAATAAAATATACACTTGTTTGTGTGGTATATGTGTACATTTCCCTATAATCTACATATATTATATGTTCATTCCACACCTAAGAAGCTCAGGGAATAAAATATACTCATTAGAAGCAGGGCTGTGGAGTCGGTAAGCCAAACCTTCGACTCCGACTCCTCAAATTCTCTTGCACCGACTGCGACTCTGGCTCCTACATATATTGCTTATAGTTAGGTGAAAAATGTATTGTAGTACATGAATATGTGTATGTGATCATCAGACATTTAATAATTTTTATGATACAATAATCAAGATATTTGGATAGAACATAAAATATATTTATTGGAATACAACTTTAGAACACAAAAAACTGTAATAAATTGTAAATATGTAATACACTATGTAATATACAGTAGATTACATATATATCTTGTGTGTGTATATACACTGTGTGTGTGTATATATATATATATATATATATATATATATATATATAATTACATATTTACAATTTATTAGTTTTTTTGTGTTCTAAAGTTGTATCCAATAAATATTTTATGTTCTATCCAAATATCTTGATTATTGTATCATAAAAACAATTAAATGTCTGATGTTCACATTGTACTACAATACATTTTTCACTTAAATATAAGCATTATACTAAATGTTATTATTTAGTAAAATATTCAGCACATTCTGCATTGCACTCCTGTCCCCAATTTATTATATATTTTAGGAGTCGGAGTCGGTGCATTTTATACCGACTCCGACTCCACCAAAATGAGCTCCGACTCCGACTCCACGACTCCGACTCCGACTCCACAGCCCTGATTAGAAGGAAAAACAGAGAGTGAATCTAAATCCAGCACCGTTGTCTTTAAAAATCTTGAAGTTTATTGGGTCACATTAAAAAATGTTAGTGGATAAACAAAATCTCTCCATATCTCTTTCCATGCCTTACGCGTTTCAGAGAAAAAACTCGTTAATCATAGGCAAATACCATAATATAAAATATACACCTGTTTATATGGGACATGTGGACATTTCCCTATTATCTACATATATTCCTGGTTCATTCCATGTCTATGATGTCTAAGAAACTTATTATTCATCTCTATAATTTGTGACCAAGAAGTTATGTTCATTCTTTTTTATTCCTTTTCATTCTTTTTAGTATGTCCCAACATTTGTTTTGTTTTTTTTTGTGAAGTAAACTACAAATAGGAGAAAATAACAGAAAATTTCAGCAAGTATAACTATTCACCCCCTTCAAGTCAGTACTTTGTGGAGCCTCCTTATGCGACAATTATAGCCACAAGTCACTTTGGATAAGTCTCTCTGAGCTTTCCACATTTTACCACTTGGATTTTTGCCCATTCCTCAAGGTAAAACTGCTCCAGCTCCTTGAAGTTAATGTTTCCTCTGGTGATCAGCATCTTCACGTCTGACCACAGATTCTCCATTGGATTAAGGTCTGGGCTGTGACTTGGCGGCTCCAATACATTTACACGTTTCCCCTTACACCCCTCCAGTGTTACTTTAGCAGTAGCTTTGGGTCATTGTCTTGTTGGAAGATGAACCTCTGTCTCAGTCTCAAATCATTGACAGACTGAAACAGGTTTTACTCAAAAATGTCCATGTATTTTGCACCATCCATCTTCTCCTCAACTCGGACCATTTTCTCTGTGTGTGCTTCCGAAAAACATCCTCCCCCCCCAACATGACGCTGCCTCCGCCATGTTTCACTGTGGGGATTGTGTTGTTGGGGTGATGATCTGTATTGGTGTGACTCCAGACATAATGTTTATTTTGGTGGCCAAAAAGTTCAATTTTGGTCTCATCTGACAACAGCACCCTCCTCCATATATCTGGGGACTTTTTCACATGTCTATTCGCAAGCTCAAAACAATTCCAATTTTTGAATGTAAGTAAAGACTTTTTTTCCAGCCACTCTTCCACAAAGGCTGGCTCTACGGAGTGTATGGCTTATTGTGCTCGTATGGACACATATATTCCAGTCTCTGCATCTCCTTCAAGATTACCTTTGGTCAATGTGCTGCCTATCCTATTAATGCCCTCCTTGCCCGGGCTTAGAGTTTTGGTGGGCGGCCCTCTCTTGGAAGGTTTGTTGTGATACCATGTTCTTTACATTTGATGATAAGAACCCAACCTTGACTTGTACTTCTCAACAAACTTGTCTCTGACGTATTTGGAGATCTCCTTGGTCTTCGTGGTGTTGTTTAGTTAATTGTACCTCTTGCTTAATGGTGTTGCACCCGCTGTAGCCTTTCAGAAAAAGTTTATACAGTGTGTCCACCCATATCCTGTCCACCGGCTTTAACTTGAGAACAGCGGCAGCTATAGGCATAGAAGTGGTGTCTAGGTATAGTAAAGTAGCCATGCGCTATGCAATGAAACCACCTATAGCGCCACCTGGTGGAAAACAACGGCTTTAGCATTTTTATCTCGAAAATGGAACGAGAAAAAAGTGAATTACAAAGTTGTAGGGCATCATCAATTCAATACGAATCGACACCTTGCATACAGAAATGCTATGATTAGCATAGTCTCATGGAGACCTTCCTACAAGTCAATGGGTATGGTAGCTGCATGGAGTGGCCTCCACGCTCACCTGACCTGACCCCATTGGACTTCTTTCTGTGAGGTCACATCAAACAGCAGGTGTATGCGACCCCTCCACCAACATTTCAGGACATATGACGACGTATTACAGATGCTTGTGCAAACGAGTCACCTACCATATTGCACAATGTGCAGCAAGATACAGTATGCTGTCCAGAGTCCAGATGTGCATTGCAGCTGACGGTGGCCACTTTGAGCATCAAAGTTAAATGAGCGCCATATGCGTGACCAGCATTCAATGTTTTGGGGTGGTCATGGGTTTCATATCATAGCATTTCTGTATGCAAGGTGTCGATTCGTATTGAATTGATGATGCCCTACAATTTTTTAATTAACTTTTTTTCTCTTTCTTCTTCCGTTTTCGAGATAAAAATCCTAACTTCGTTGTTTTTCACCAGGTGACACTATAGGTGGTTTCATTGCGTAGCTCATGGCTACTTTACTATACCTAGACACCACTTCTATGCCTATAGCTGCTGCCGTTCTCAAGTTAATGGCGGTGGACAGGATATGGGTGGACACACTGTATATTCTGCCAGATCCCAGGGACACTTAGATTGCACACAGGTGGACTTCCTTTCGCTAAGCATGGGACTTATGAAAATAATTGCTTGCACCAGACATTTTAAGGGGCTACATAGCAAAATGGGTGAATACATAAGCACATGACATTTTTTTTTATTAATTTCAACCCATAAATTTAGTTTTTGCCTGTAATTTTCTTACTTTACTTCCCCAACTTAGACTATTTAGTGCTGATTCATCACACACAAATCAGATTACATAAATTTTTAAAACACAGGTTGTAGTGTAACAAAATATGTTAGCCAAAGGAATGAAAAAGTCTGTATGGTGTGGCTCATACTGTATATAGGGAGTTATGTGGAGGCTCGTACTTTGTGTAGGGTGCTGTGTGGGCTCATACAGTATAGGAAGATGTCAGCGTACTTAATTCCACTCAATATATTAAATTATATAAAATAATAATTATAATGAATATGTTAATATTAATATTGAGCAAAATACATTTCAACCTATTGGTTTGGCCTCCACACCTGTCATGGTCTCTCATGTGGTACCTCGGGAAAATTAATTGTCCACCCCTGCCATACACATTAGATAACTGTCTGCCGAACCATCAATGGGTTCACGGCTTCACTCCCGACTCCCCCATACACAACAACACTCCAGCTTTCCTGTGGTCTCTATTAGAGAGACGTCTCCAGAGTCCTGGAGAGGAGGATTATCTGCAGGAAGAAGAAACAGATTAGTCTCTGAAATTCAGCATGCCGGATCCTTCTCTGCCCTGACATCATCTGTCGGGAGGCTCCATATATATTATTCAGTCAATCAATCCCCTCCGCAATCAGCAGTTGCGGTGACTTTAGTGTTTGGGACCTAAAAGCTTATTGGATGCCTCATCTGGCAGAGCTTAGTAGACATTGTACATTGCAAACCCAAAAACCATTATTAGGCCTTTAACTACCATAGCAACCAAGCAGACATCCACAATCTAGAAATGATGAGGGAAGGGGGGCAAAGAGCCCCTGCTTACATTTTCAGGCAGTTTACGTGTAATATACAGAAGCCTAAGGGGAAAATGCCTAAAAAAAACATATTCAGGGTAAAAAAAAGAATAATGTTGAAACTAAAATCCCAACCATGTAGACATTTTCCTGTGTATTTAATGGTGATGATGGAATCAGTGACGGACACCGGACAAATATGTTTATAGAAACTTAGTAGAGGATGAAGATGTCGTCCTCATCATGGAGTCGTTATTTCTCCTCTCACGTGTAATGAATATCTCCTGCAGTTTTGCTGATGCCGATTCCAGTGTAAGGAAATGAGAGGAGAATTAGTGATATGGAAGATGAGTCTATGAGAAACGTATTCAGCTGCCGACTCCGAGGAGGAAACTGCTTGTTGTGTGTGTGGCCTAAATATATAGGATTTATTAGTAGAGAGAAAAAACTGACTACTGTAAAATACTAATAATAGTAACACATAATGACCCCCATTACTCCCGTGCCCCCGCTGCTGGGGTCCCCGCCAGTCTCTGGATTTCCTGTCAGTTTAGTCAGTGATAACAAACGTGATCTCTGCAGTCAATCAGTGGCTGAATCATTGACCGAAATAACCAGTGATTGGGGGCCGAGGAGACGTCTAAAGACTCTGTCACACACAGAGATAAATCTTTGGCAGATCTGTGGTTGCAGTGAAATTTTGGACAATCAGTTCCAGGTTTGTGGTTGTGTACAAATGGAACAATATGTCCATGATTTCACTGCAACCACAGATCTGCCAAAGATTTATCTCTGTGTGTGACGGGGACTTTAGTCAGCAATTCAATTTATGTTGTAGTCTATAAGAGACAAGAGCGAACAACTTCTACACATTCTGTCTCCTCATATGTTTCCCCGATTATCTCCAGTAATTGTATTATTACAGCGGATTCTTTATGTTGTTACATCGTCATCTTCTCCCCATTCAGGTCCCTACAATATCGGATCCTCTCAGTGGAGATCTTCTATAGAAGAGAATTCTCCTGATTGCCCCGTGAAGTATGGATATGGACAGGGACAAGATGGCGGAGAGGATATTACACCTCACCCTAGAGATCCTCTTCCGGCTTACTGGAGAGGTGAGAGATTCTGATGACGTCACATTACATCATTCTTATCTATGGGAATAACAGATGGACAGAACTGGAGAGGTGAGGACTCTGGAAATGTCTGTAGTGAGATTTCTTACTGTGTCTCTCCATAACCAGGATTACACAGTAGTGAAGAAGACCTCTAGTGAGCGCTGTCAGGCCCCTGTGTCTGAGGGATGGGGAAGACCCCTGAGCCCAATCACGGGGCCTCCACCTCACCCCCCGATACATGAGGACATTAATGACCAGAAGATCCTAGAACTCACCTACAAGATGATTGAGCTGCTGACTGGAGAGGTGACACTGCTGGGAATGCTGGGACATTATACAGTAACGCTATGAAGGGATCGGGGGTGACGGTATCATTGTATGTGTCAGGTTCCTATAAGGTGTCAGGACGTCACCGTCTATTTCTCCATGGAGGAGTGGGAGTATTTAGAAGGACACAAAGATCTGTACAAGGACGTCATGATGGAGGTTCCCCAGCCCCTCACATCACCAGGTAATAGACAGGACTAAATACACACGGCCTATAATTATCTGTATGTAAGGAATGAATTCAGTCCCTGTATGTGTCTCCTCCAGTTCTATCCAGTAAGAGGACAACACCAGAGAGATGTCCCCGTCCTCTTCTCCCACAGGACTGTAAACAAGAAGATCCCGATGTTCCTCAGGATCATCAGGTAGATGGAGAGAAGGTGCCATGAAATCTCCCTATGATGTGTAGACGGCTGTGAAGGTCTTGTGCTCAGTCTTGTTTTATCCTCCAGTATTATATGTGTTATACTTGTGTAATGAGAGCGGTGGAGATGGCAGGATTAGGAGCGATAAGAGCTTTGGTGATTCCTTTTAGATCTCGTTCACTCTACTGTATTTTCAGTTAGAATGCTGTCCATAAAATAACAGATCGAACTCAGACAATTGTTATTCAATGTGACCGTGCAGATGGATGAGTATTTGGTAGAAAAAGGCTGTGTGTGCATGTGTGCATTTTTCCTGCGTTTCAAACTGCAGCGTCTCATTGTCAAAATGCATTCACTGTGCGTCCCCAGCAAAGTCTATGAGAAGTCATCAAATCTCATGCGCACGTTGCTTTTTGAAACGCAGCGTTTTGGATGCCAAATATTTGACAAAATCGATGTGTTTCAAAAAGCAACATGTCACTTCTTTTGTGCGTTTTGGTTGCATTTTCCACCCACTCTCTCTGTCTGTGGGAGTGCACTGTCAAAAATGCATCCAGAACGCATCCAAAATGCATCCAAAACGCAGCGTTTTGGATGCATTTTTTTAGGCTCACAAAGTTTTTACTGCTGTCAAAACGCTGCATTTTATTTGTCAACCAGAACTCACACGTGTGGACATAGCCTAAGGCCTTGTTCACACACTGTGTTTTTACCCGCTTTTTTTTGCGTTTTTCCTGCAGAAATTTCTTGAGAAAATGATTGTAACCTTTCTGCAGACATTCTCCAGCAAAACCTTGGCAAAAAATATTAGCTGTGCGCACACTGCGTTTTTTTCTTACGAAAATTCTTTTGGTAGATTTTCTTAAGAAAAAGAATGTGCATGTCACTTGTTTTCTGCAGCTAACTGCGTTATTCACTCCATTGACTGTAATGTAATCATGAAATCACGCAGGGAATAACGCAGATAGCAAATTATGTACGTTTCATTTTGTTTTCCTGCATTATTCCCGCGTTATTTCACGTTTTTCGGGACATAATGTTCATCACTGCCTGCGTTTTGCAGGGAAGTGATGTCATTATGGGCTCATTAAATGACCATTCCATCTCTCCTGGTCAGTTCAAGTTTTTTTGAGGACCCACGGACAGGACTATTTTTTCAATGTCTTTTGTGTAGGATCAGATGGTACACGGAAGAACTTCCATGTCATCCGATCCTACAAAAGAACACATCGGATGCCGTATGTCCGCTCCGTTATTATGGAATATGTCCTATTCTGTTCCATGATAACGGACCGTGACTCAATACAAGTCAATGGACCCGCAAAATCCCTGGAAGCCGCACGGATGCACTTTCGTGTGTCCTCCGTCGGGTGCCCGTGCAGTCTGTGTCCCGCTCCAGCCACGCGGTTGCCCACACTGCAGTGTGTGTTTGTCCACACTGCAGTATCAGCAGCTTCTCACACTGCAGTGCAGGCAGCCGCGGGGATGATGAGCGCTGCTGTCAGGAGGTTAGATGAGATCATTACCTGCTGTGACGATCTCCTGCACTCTTGACGTCAGCGCTGTCACTGCCTTCAATGCACGCCGCGTTCTCACATAAAGTCTTGTGGGCGGCCCGAGACTGTCACTAGCGGTGACGTCACGGTCTCCCGCGATACTGCTGAGAACGCGGCGGGCATAGAAGTCAGTGACAGCGCTGACGTCAGGAGTGCAGGAGATCGTCACAGCAGGTAATGATCTCATCTAACCTCCTGACAGCAGCGCTCATCATCCCGTGCAATGAACTGGGCTGACCTATTTTTGTTAGCTCAGGTCACTGCACTGCTCTCCCAGCCAATGGGGAACATTCTGTTCTTCATTGACTGGGACAGTGACTATGGTATGGATCGTCATGGGACCCCCTTATTGTATTACGCCGGACCCGGATTTGATTGCTCTTTTAAATAAATTGGTGAAAGAGTGAATGTTTTGGGGAGTGTTTTTTTCAAATAAAACTTTTTTTTGTTGTCTATTTTTTTTATTACTGACTGGGTTCGTGATGTCAGGTATCTGATAGACGCGTGACATCACTTACCCTAGGGCTTGATGCCAGGTGACATTACACATCTGGCATCAATCCCATATGTTACCCCGTTTGCCACCGCACCAGGGCAATGGGATGAGTTGGGACGAAGCGCCAGGATTGGCACATCCAATGGATGCGCCACTTCTGGGGCGGCTGTGGCCTGCTATTTTTAGGCTGGAGAGTGTCCAATAACGGTGGACCTCCCTAGTCTGAGAAAACCAGACCACAGCTGTCCGCTTTACCTTAGCTGGTGTTCCAATTTGGGGGGTTCCCCATGTTTTTTGTTTTAAATTATTTATTTAATTTAAAATAACAGCGTGGGGGTGCCCTCTGTTTTGGATTACCAGCCAAGGTGAAGCTGCCAGCTGTGGTCTGCAGGCTGCAGCCGTCTTCTTTACCCTAGCTGGCTACAAAAGATAGGGGGGACCGCACGTCATTTTTTTTTTAATTATTTATTTATTTTTGGGCTAAATACAAGGCTAAGCACCCTTTAGTGCCACATGAAAGTCACCAAAGGGTGCCAGCTTAGAATATGCAGGGGGGTAGGACATTATATAGGTCTTTCTCATCTATTATCTATCTATCTAGCTATCTATCTATCTATTCAACTATCCATCTTTCTATCCATTATCTATCTATCTATGTGTCTGTCTATCTATTATCTATCCATCTATCTATCTACCTATCTATCTATCCATCCATTATCTATCTATCCATCGATTATCTATCTATCCATCCATTATCTATCTATCCAATTATCTTATCTATCCATCCATTATCTATCCATCCATTATCTATCTATCTATCTATCTATCTATCTATCTATCTATCTATCATCTATCATCTATTCATCTATCCATCTTTCTATCTAACCATTATCTATCTCTCTATCTATCGATTATCTATCTATTATCTATATTATTTATTGCTGTTAAAGCATTAAAAAATGCAGGGACCAACTTGCAAAAAAGCGCACCAAAACGCGGTAAAAACACATGCGTTTTTCGGTGCGTTATGGGTGCGTTTTTTTAACGCAGGTGCGCTAATCCTTCACTCTCAAGAAATTTCTTAAGAAAATTTCTTGAGAAAAATCCTTTTGCTAGTGCGCACATAGCCTAAAACTTAATTGTCACTCCCAACGAGAGCAAACAAGGAAAATAGTGGACCCACTGAACCAGGACACTAATCACTGACCCAAAGGAGCTTACCTGAGCGACTACTGATGCTTCGCTAAAGCCACAGGTGCTGGGGATAGGCTGGTGCTGGTAGGTAACCGCCAGGCTGCAGCAACAGGGGATCTTAGTGCCTCGGCAACTGGGGCATGAGGATGGGGAGACTGGAGCAGACTCCGGTGCAGATGTCGAAGATGCAGGCAGGAGCTAGTAGATACTAGCAGGTTTTGGGAGACACCATAAGGTAAATAGATGCTGGCGGAGACAAGCCGGTACTGACAGGTTCTGGCAGGCGGAGTGGAGGTACTGAGCAGAAACACAGGTGAGAACACAGTACACGGACAAGGGCTGGAGGGACCTGACCACTAGCTAGCGAGAAAGAGTAACCTAACTAGACGCATTGTACTGGCACCTCCCAATGGGGGAGGATGTGTAAAAGACACTGTGCCTCTGAGCCTTGGGCTGTCACGCTGGCTCTTTAAGACAAGGGAGAGCAGTGCAGTCGCACCCTAAGCACACACCCTAGAGCCCTACTGCACATGTGTGGGAGCCGGGAGAAGCAACAGTAGCCAGGATGAGCGGTATTCCAGCGTGGTAAGAGCATCGATGCCCCCTACACATGGAGTGCGGGGTCACCAATGGCATAACATGAATATTTGTTAAAGAAACCTTTGTTTACAATTACATTGGTTAGACGTTTCCTGTAATTCTTAGGCTATGTGCCTACGTTGCGTTTGTCCCTGCAGAAATTTCTGCAGCGATATGAAAGCACATGTGCGCTTCAAATTGCTGCAGAAACACTGCTTAATGAATGCAGTGAAGAAGCCGATTTCAAGTGGTCTGGATGCAGCCCCCACCATAGACAGAGCGGGACCTGCATCCAAAGCGCATGGAAAAAGGCTATGTGCACACGTTGCGTATTTGCATGCAGTTACGCTGCGTTCTCCACTGCAGCGTAACTCCATGCGTCCTGCGTCCCCAGCATAATCTGTGAAGATTGTGCACAATCCATGCACACGTTGCGTTTTAGAATGCAGCAATTTGCATGCTGCCAAATCGCTGCGTTCTAAAAAGCAACATGTCACTTCTTTCGTGCGCTTTGGATGCAGGTCCCGCTCTGTCTATGGTGGGGGCTGCATCCAGAGCGCATGGAATCGGCTTTTTCACTGCATTCATTACGCAGTGTTTCTGCAGCGATTTGAAGCGCATGTGTGCTGTTCAAATCGCTGCAGAAATTTCTGCAGGGACAGGACGCAACGTGGGCACATAGCCTAAGTGACATGTTGCTCTTTAGAATGCAGCGATTTGGCAGCATGCAAATCGCTAAGTTCCAAAACACAACGTGCGCATGGATTATGCACAATCTTCATAGATTGTGCTGGGGACGCAGGACGCATGCAGTTACGCTGCAGTACAATACGCAGCGTAACTGCATACAAATACGCAACGTGGGCACAGAGCCTAAAACAAGTTTGCACACACTGCAGCAGGGATTTTGGCGACTCCTTCATACAGATCTTCTCCAGATCTTACAGGTTTTTGGGAACTTGCTGGGCATTATTGAATTTCAGCTCCCTCCAAAGATTTTCTATTGGGCTCAGGTCTAGAGACTGACTCGGCCACGCCAGGACCTTGAAATGTTTCCTACGGAGCCACTATTTAGTTGCTCTAGCTTTGTGTTTCGTGCCGTTGTCATGCTGGAAGACCCAGCCACGACCCATCCTCAATGCGAGAGAAGGAGGTTGATGTCTAAACTCTCACGATACATGACCACATCCATACTCTCTTTAATACAGTGCAGTCATCCTGTCACATTTGCAGAAAAGCACCCCCGCCCCGAAGTATGATGTTTCCACCCCCATGCTTAACGGTTGGGACAGTGTTCTTTCTGGTTGTACTCATTCTTCTTATTCTTCCTTCAAACACAGAGAGTGGAGTTGATACCAAAAAGTTTTATTTTGGTCTCATCTGACCCAATGAGTTACTCCCATACCTCCTTTGGATCATCCAGATGGTCATTGGCGAGCGGTGATCAAATACTTATTTCATTCAATATAATGCTAATTATTTAAAAATCATACAATGTGATTTTCAGGATTCTTTTTATTTTGTCTGTCACAGTTGAAGTTTCCTATGTTATAAATTACAGACCTCTCCATTCTTTGTAGGTGGTAAAAGGTGCAAAATCGGCACTTATTTTCCCCACTGTATGTGAATTTTAGTGCAAATAGTCTTATGGTTTGCTAATTGGCACAGAATTTGCACCAAAATATTTGGTATACATAAAATAACTTGAGTCTGGACTGGAGTACATTTGTGACAAAAATTCATAGTTTATTAGGCTGAAAACTATTCCTATCTTGTGAACTTGTCCACAATTTTTCACTTTACAACCACAAACAACTGTATTTTATTGAGGTTTTATGTGATACCAACACAAAGTAGCAAATATTTATGAAGTATAAAGGAAATTATACATGGATTTCTTAAGTATTTTAAAAATACTGTGTCAATACATTGTAGGACCGACTTTCACTGCAATTACTGCAAAGACTGCAGGTCTGCTAGGTAGCTAGGTGACATTTATGCCCCTTCTACTTTACAAAATAGCTCTATCTCAGTTAAATTGGATGAAGGCGGTGAACAGCAATTTTCAAATCTGTTTTCAAGTCACAATGTCTTTCTTCTTGCCATTCTTCCATAAATACTAGATTTGTGGATTTTATGACTTCTAGTTATCCTGTGAACAGATTCTCCACCATGAGCTCTGGATCTCTGCTGCTTCTCCACTGACCATAGGTCTCTTGGCTGCTTCTATATAATTAGTGCTCTCCTTACTTGAGATGTCAGTTTAGGTGAAAGGCAATGTCTTTGTAACTTTGCAGTTGTGCTATATGTGACAACTCAGCATCTGGCCACTTGTGTGGGGGTTGTATTGTTCTTAATTAGGCCAGACATATTGTTCATTTGATAAATCAAGATAAGTTAGCCTTTGTTTCATGTCAGCCCTATCGTCTGTTAAATGTGGATTGCTTCGGCCCCTTTGGCTACATCAATCAGAAGAAAATTATGCAGTCTGATTGAACTAGTCACCAATGAGAGAACAGTCAACACCCACCAATCCTGTAAGACACAATACCCTGAAATGTAAACTGTGGGTTATTAAAAGGGCCTTGTGCCTGCCACCAAATTCATGCTACAGGACTTCAATCTTGAGTCTCTGGTTCCAGCTGCAGGATCACAGATCTGCTTCATGCCGAGCCCACAAAATTCGCTTGGAGAACTCATGTTGGGACAATTCGGTCACCTGGATAGATATCTTGCCGTGTTCGGTCAGCTTATAAAGCCTGCCACTATCTGATCTCAGTGGGTGCCCACCAGTGCTACAGGCTGGGAAAGTTGGACCTGGAAGTCCCAAAGTCACAACAATTCTAATCCCTTGCGAGCCAACGGATGGGTGAGACTCTGTCGCTTGTACCACCGTGCGTTCTTGCTGGGTATGTACAATATGTTTTTGCCTGTTGGTAAACCAATAAAGTTTTTTTTTACCATGGTGTGGTTCCCTTACCCTGTGTTGTCTGAATAGTGTTCTGCCCATGGGGAAGTAGTGTGCAGTGGTCTTTCTGAAGACAGCCAAACAAGCAGACGAGAGCACCCTAGTGTCTCCACAACTGGTAGAAGCAGTGGGATACTACTCAAAGCGGCTGATCCGGGGTAGCTGCTGGGGGCTGGTGTTCATAGACAACATCAAAAGGCTCATTAACCATGGAGGCATATAGGCATACCTAGGAAGCTATAGGTGAATCATACAGGTTTCGGACACCACCATATTCAACCCCATCAACTCGGCCTTGGAAAGAAGACCGGAGTGGATATACAGCCGCCACAAGAAACAACAATTACAGCTCTGCCAGTTTTGACAGATTGAATACCAGGTCGACACCCGGTCAGATTTGATCCAGGAACTGGTGTGTTGAAATGCACAGAATGTTGAGGAGGATGACAAAAACCCCACTGAGATTGGCCCAGAGGAATTAAACTGCATGCCAGATCAAGGATCCAGTGGCTATCTGGAATTAAAAACCCAGTCTCAAGCAGCCCGAATCCAGGAGTTCTTAGCCGCATTGAGACCCGGAGCTTCAAACAGGCAGAGGGCTTGTATTATGCAATCAGTTTTGGGAGTTCCAGTTCCCCTACCTGTTACGGGTGTGTTACTCTTGACAGGCAGTCCTGTAGTGTCTGGCTGTAGAAGGTCACAATGTTTGGCTACACAAGCTGCTCTCTGACTTTCCCTTTTTCCCTGCTTAAGGTTAATCCCTTTCTCTTTAGGATCATGTGGATTTCCTCACTTTTTCAGCTGTTAATCATCAGCACTTCCCTTTGTGTCATTAATTACTCTCATTCCCCCTTGCTTTTTGCTGGTGATAGGTTTAACAACCCTTTTCAAGTCCAGTCTGCTTGTATTCTTCTGGAGAAACTTTGTTGTTGTTGCAGTTCCTCTCCGTGAGTCATATGGAGAGAAGATATTCATTTACTTTCTCCTCTGTGTATTCTCTGTGTTCTTTAGTGTTTAGTGGGGTTGACTAAGCGCTCATCCCATCCATTCCCTACCTGGGGCCTATTCCAGGGTCAGGTATCCGGCTCTGCACATAGGTTCGGAACCTATCTGGGGGGGTTAGCGAAGCCAAGGGCCAGCGGTAGGTTTGTTCAGGGCTCACCCACCCTTCCCAAGACACCGTAATTCTTCTTCACCGTTCACTTGGTATTTCCCCGTATTTAGCGTGACACTACTGCTAGCGCCTACCTCCATGAGGGTTCACCACCAAGGAAATACTCTCTGCTACAGGAACGTGACAGCATTTAATAAGTCTAGCCCGAAGTAGATGAACACCTTCAAAGCTTTGAGACGCTATTGCTGATGCACCAGGTGCCCACAGCTGATTGGGCCAAATACCTGTGAACTAGTTTGACTGGCCGGACCCAGATTTCTGTCCGATCACTTGGGCCTCAGGACTGCCTGGATTATGGGACTATTAAGGACACCCTGTTTGCCCTTTTTACTATAACGCGCCAGAGATATCGCACCAAATTCTGGACTTTGTCTCACCAGGGAGCCTTCTATGTAGCAGTACAAACGCTAACTCAATAGTCGGGCTTTCAACTCCGCTGCTGCCCTCTGGGATATAACCGTGCTTGAACAGCAACAAGATTGCCAGAGAAATATGAGAATGGGTAGCCAACCAGAAACTTGACACTATAGATGAGCAATGTTCGATTCGAACTGTTCGCCAATTTCAAATTCGAGTGATTTTGGGCATTGTTCGAGTCTTTCGACGAACTCTAACGATTTGCTTCAAGTTCGGCCGTTCGAGTTACCGTTCGATAACGGTTCGATCACCAAAAGCGTAGCTAGTTACTAGCTGGCTTTTCACTGTAATACTGTCAGTCACTGTTACTAATGATATTACCAAAATTCAGCGTATAATGTGCGTGGGGAATGGGGTTTAATCAGTGCTGCTGAGTGCTGAAAGAATGGCGATTGCCTTTTTTTTTTTTCCTAACCGTGCGTACAATCGGGCAGACCAGGCTGTCAGCCAATCACAGACACACACACAGCAAAGTGGAGTTTTGCCAAACAAGCAAGGGCATGTGTCATTGGCTGTGCATGTCACATGTCTTTGCCCTATAAGACCCAGCCATTTTCCCCATCGCCGCCATTATCTCTCTGATGCGGGTGTGTGACAGTCACCGCTCCCGCTGCTGCTGTGTGCGCTATACACTTATACAGTGCAATCTACACATTGGTTTAGGGATTAGGGACTACTTGTAATTTCAGCCCTTTTCAGGGCTACATTACAGCACTTCATAGCCATTTTTGCTAGGCAGATCTGTGCCAGCGCTGTGCAAGGGTTTGTCACAGCATCTGCCTAAATCAGCTCAGGCAGTTCCTTGGGGCAAAGTTTCATAGTCTGGGAAAGTAAGTGAGGGTTCCTCTGCTGACAAGAAAGCTATACCACCTCTGCATTGTACACACCACCTCTCCATTTTTGCTACGCAATTTTAAGTGCAAAAAGTGCAGGAAGTTTTAGTGGCATAGTTTCATAGTCATAGTATCATAGTTTTTAAGGTTGAAGGGAGACTCCCATCTAGTTTAACCCGTTGCCTAACATGTTGATCCAGAAGAAGGCAAAGTTTCATTGTCTGGGATAGTTAGTCAGTGAGGGTTCCTCTGCTGACAAGAAAGCTAGACCACCTCTGCATTGTACACCACCTCTCCATTTTTTGCTACACCATTTTAAGTGCAAAAAGTGCAGGCAGTTACTTGGGGCATAGTATCATTGTCTGGGATAGTCAGTGACGTTCGTCTGCTGACAACAAAGCTACACCACCTCTGCATTCTACACCACCTCTCCATTTCTGCTACGCAATTTTAAGTGCAACAAACAGTGTCCAATTTGTTCACAAACAAAATGAGTTGGCAAAAGGACAGATGCTGGTGGAAAGGGGAACAGGCGTGTTGGAAAGGGAAAAAAAAGTTTATGTCCGTGGGGGGGTGGTAAAGCAACAGTAACATCTGCTGAAGAAAGGTCATCTTACAGCAAAAGTAAGATGTCTACTACTTTCCATGGACAATCTGATATGATCCTTTTGTTACGGAAACGACCATTGCTACCAAAGGTAGATGAGGCAGAAAAACAGCAGATGCTTGAATGGATCTCAAGTGCTCCATCAAGTGGCCTCTCCTCCACCTCTACTTCAACATCCCAAAGACTCCAGTCCTCTGAGTTGTCACCCCAATCGCACTTGCTTTCTACCAGCTCTCAAGTCTCCACCCGCCATGCAGAGTATGGGGTAACAGAGATGGTTGAGTCTGCAGAGCTGTTCAGTCGCACTATAGTCTGGGAATGAGAGGTCTGCTCCAAAGCTACAGTGAGTCCAGACAAGGAAATGATCTGCAGTGATGTCCAGAAGCTTTGTGAGTCAGATTCAGGCCCAGATGAAGAAGGTTCTGAGCATAATGTAGACCCTCTTGGTGGCGACAATGAGGAACATGCTGATGACGATGAGACTCATATACCTGATTGGAATGACAACTTAACTATTCGGTCAGGGCAAGAAGAGGTTGGCTCTGAGGACAAGGGGAGTTCAAATACTCAGGGTGATGATGAGGTTGTAGATCCCACTTACTGTCAACCCACAGTCAGGCACTCGATGAGGTCAGCAGAGGTGGTGGAGGAGGATGCGACTGACGACGAAGTTAGCTTGTGCCTTCCTGGACACAGACGGAGTACTTTAAGCACGTCAACAACTGCATCCTCAGCCACAACTCTGCCTCTGAGCACAAGTCGGGGTGGCTCTGCAGGTCGCATGGGCTCTAAGCCTTGCCTAGCCTGGTCCTTTTTTGACATCGCAAAGGATCTCCCAACTCATGTCATCTGTAAGATTTGTCGCCAATCTCTTAGAGGCCAAAACCTCAATAGTTTGACTACTTCGTCCATGAACCGTCACATGGATATGAAGCATAAGTTGAAGTGGGAAGCTCACTGTGCTACAATGCGGCCTAGCGGAGCGGGCCAACCACCGTCTGCCCCTTCAAGTTCATCCGCGCTCTCTTCATCCTATATGACTGTGGGGACAACAGTCACACATGCTTTTGGACGCAGACCTTTCACCTCTTTAACTGCAACAGGCAGTGTGTTGGCAGGTCGTCAGTTGTTTTGGAAGTGGAAACAGCTGCTGGTGTTGAGCTCTCTCAGACATCGAAAGCACCACCTTTGGATGAAGGCAACATTATGTCTCCGCCTGCACTTTCCTCACAGACCAGCGGTTTTCCAGGGACACCCTACTCAACGCCGTCTCAGCACAGCAGCCAGTCCTCGGTCCCTCAGATGTGGACAAGTAAAAGACCATTTCCTCCTAGCCATGACAAAGCTAAGAGGTTGACTTTCACCATCTGCAAGCTGTTGACAACAGAAATGCTGCCTTTCCGCGTGGTGGACACAGAGGATTTTCGAGACCTTATGTCCGTCGCAGTGCCCCAGTAACAGATGCCCAGTCGCCACTACTTCTCCAAGAAAGGTGTGCCTGCGCTACACCAGCATGTCGCACACGACATCACCGCTTCCTTGGGAAACTCTGTGTGTGACAGGGTGCATTTTACCACAGATACTTGGACCAGTAAGCATGGACAGGGGCATTACATGTCGCTGACTGGGCACTGGGTAACTATGGTGAGAGATGGGGAAGGGTCTGCTGTACAAGTCTTGCTGTCCCAACGAGTTGTGCGTCAATCCTCTGTATGTAGAAGTTCCTCAACTGCTTCTGCCTCTTCCACCTCATCTGGGTCCTCCACCTCCGCCCAAAGCCTGTCTGGTCAGGCCACCCGCGTTGTAACTGCACACAAGGAATCCCGCACACCTCCTTACTATGCTGGCAGCAGAGCTCAACGGCATCAGGCGGTCTTTAAGTTGAAATGTCTGGGAAATGTGAGTCACACAGCTGACCAGTTGTGGTCAGCTCTGGAGACCGAGTTTCATCAATGGTTGTCTCCACTCAACCTGCAGCCAGAGAAGGCAGTGTGCGACAATGCTGCAAACCTGGGTGTGGCCTTTCGCTGGGGCAAGGTGACACACGTGCCTTGTATGGCTCACGTGCTGAACCTTGTTGTCCAGCAATTTTTAACCCACTATCCCGGCCTAGATGGGTTTCTCAGATGGGCATGGTCACTATGTGCTCACTTCCGGCGTTCACACGCAGCAGCTAAACGACTTGCATCGGTCCAGAAGTTTTTCGGCCTGCTGGTTCACCGCCTGAAATGCAATGTGTCGACACGCTGGAATTCGACTCTCCACATGTTGCAGCGACTGTGGCAGCACCGCCGAGCCCTGGTGCAATACGTTATGATGTATAGCCTGGGCCAACGAGATCCAGAAGTGGGGCAGATCTCGCTGCTGGAGTGGTCTCAGATCAAGGACCTATGCACCCTTCTGTACAGTTTCGACATGGCGATGAAGATGTTTAGCGCTGAAAATGCCATTATCAGCATGACAATTCCAGTCATTTACATGCTGGAGCACACTCTAAACAATACTGTATTTGGAGTCAGGTGGTGGGACAAGAGTAAGGGGAGGAAGTACAGGAGGATTCATATGCGGAAGGGATACCAAGATCTACAAGGTCCAGACGGTCAGCATCACCACGGCGGCAGGCATGGGACGGTGGGGGAGAGGGATTAACAAGGGTGCATTATAGCAGCCAAACTGTTGAGGAAGGTGCAGTAGCCCAGGAAGAAATGGTGGATGAACTAGGACATGGGCATGGAAGACTCAGCAGATGAGGGAGACCTTGATCACATTTCTGTTATTCGAGGTTAAGGGGAGAGGTCAGAGGAAGGAAGCATGATTCTCACCTCGCTGCCACCAACACAGCAAGGACTTGGTCCTCCTGGATGCGCAAGACACATGAGCACCTTCTTGCTGCATTAACTACAACATGACCCTCGGATTGTCAGAATTAGAAGTAATGCTGACTACTGGGTTGCCACACTCTTAGATCGCCGGTACACGTCAAAATTTGGCGAAATAATTACAGCCATAGAAAGGGACGCAGGTATGCAGGAGTATCAGCAAAAGCTGTTATACAATCTTAGCTCGGCTTTTCCACTATACACCAGTGGTGCACAGAGTGAATCTCACAGTTCTAACTTGCCAACCATGGGACTGTCGAGTCATCATCAGTCAAACCGTACCAGCAACACCTTCTCTGGTGCTAACAGCAATTTTATGGAATCGTTTCATGAATTTTTTAGACCATCCTTTGCAAGGCCACAAGACACAAGAAGCCTGACACATAGTCAACGCCTGGAGAGGATGATACAGGAGTATCTCCAAGTGAATATCGATGCCATGACTCTGCAACTGGAGCCTTGCTCATTTTGGGCTTCCAATCTGGAAAATTGGCCTGAGCTCACCACTTACGCCTTGGAGATCTTGTCGTGTCCTGCAGCCAGCGTTCTCTCAGAACGTGTCTTCAGTGCTGCTGGGTGTGTGCTGACAAATAAGCGCACGCGTCTGTCCAGTGACAATGTGGACAGACTAACGTTCATCAAGATGAACAAGTTATGAATCCGCAAGGACTTTTCTACCCCTGTGTCATCCTGGGGAGATTAAAGGCTTGTGGATTTTTGAATGTGCTTCATGAAAATCAACTTGTCAAGTTTGCAACTGGGGTACAATTGAGGCCACTTAAGTGGTGTCTGTGGCCCAATTTTTGGAAAAAAGGGAGACTCTGGTTGGAGTCCCCTTGCTGTGTTTAAAATGATCCAAGATGAAGAAGTCATGGATCAGCAAGGACTTTTCTACCCCTGTGTCATCCTGGGGAGACGAAAGGCTTGTGGATTTTGATTGTGCTTCATGCAAATCAACATGTCAAGTTTGCAACTGGGGGACAATTGATGCCACTTTAGTGGTGTCTGTGGCCCAATTTTTGGAAAAAAGGGAGACTCTGGTTGGAGTCCACTTGCTGTGTTTTACATGATTTTAGAAGGGCATGACATGCCTATATCTGTGTCTCCTCCTCCTTTTACTTGTCCAGCTCTTTTGTTTTCTCATGAGTATATGTACTTGTCACTTTTCCATGTGTTTGTGGTGTCTTGTGAGTTGTTTGTCACCTTTTGGACACCTAAGAAGGTGTTTTCTATGTGTTTGTAAGTGTTTGTGTTTGCCTGCCATTGTTTTCAATGGAGTTCGAAGGTGTTCGTCGAACGTTCATCAACGTTCGCCGAACACACTCGCCGTTCGACGAACCGAACTCGAACACTAGGGGGGTGGCTCATCTCTACTTGACACCCTTGATAAGTTACAGCCAATCGACTCCTCTAGAGACCCAATATGCACACTGATCACAGGAGGCCTCTCAACCAGGGACTTGAATGGACACCAGCCACTAGAGCAGGACTAACTCACTTTGCTGCTGAAGCCCCACCAGGACAAAGGTATACAAACAGGGCCACACCCATGGCGCTGTTATATGTGCGAGCACCTTGGAATATGGCTAAAGATTGTCACCATAGATGGAGCCCCATGCCTTGATCCCGTCTGCCGTCCCAGCCGGTCAACGTCTGCAGAGATGAGCCATCAGTCTGATGCCCTGATGATACCCTTGAGATGCAGGAGAGGAAGAGATATACCCTGTCCACACCCTATGACGGGTCAGATGCCCTTCACCAGCCAACCTACATCACCACATCCAACCAATCAAGGTCGTTGAATACAGGCTCAGGGACTTCGAGACACTGGGTTTTCCATCACCTTAGTCAGCCCAGAGATTGTTTCCCCCCAGAACACAATTTACCAGACCACCAAAGGACCATCTCCCTGGTTGGCGGCCAGTGCTCAGATATCTCTTTGGCACTTGTGTGGTTGGACTAGTGTACAAGGGAGAGGCTGAAGTGGGGCTCAAGGACAGCATCTTCACACCTGTCATTTTGAGGAATGACCTAGGACACTTCAAAGTCGAGCTGATTCAGAACCTCTGGGAGAAACATGCACTTCACCTGCTACTGCCCTGAAACTGACGGGTTGTGTGAGCACTTCAACAGAAGACTCAAATAGCTCATTAGCCGGTATGTAAAGTCTGAGGGTGGAGACTTGGAATAAAAACTGTAGCATCTCCTCTTCTCCTACCGGGAGGTGCCACAGGATACTACGGGAAACTCCCTCTTTCGAATTGCTGTATGGCCAAAAAGTATGAGGGCCTTTAGAGATGGTACAAGAGAGATTTGGGAGGGCTCCTTCCGCACAGAAAAAGTTACCATTCTGGATTATGTTCAAATGTTTAGGGAACAGATGAGGTACCTCAGGATCTTAGCCCACGAGATTTAGAAGTAGCTCAGGAAAGGCAACAACAATGTTACAACCTTACTGACCGACTACGAGAATTTGCCTATGGACAGAAGGTTCTAGTACCGGTACACAAAAACAAGCTGCAAGCCATGTGGGCAGGTTAATTTGCTATTACCATGAAATGTGGGATTACTAATTACACTGTGACTCTATATCGAGCAGGTGATCGCCAACGGACCTATCATATCAAGAGGCTAAAAGTTTGAGGAACTAGAGGTCACCAACTTAGCAGTTTGTTGTCCCCCTTTAGATGACCCAGATATGGACCAGATCCCAGACTTATTAGTGGACTCCAAAAGTGAATTGGGGTAATGGATGTCCAATTCGGGAGCAGCTTGGTTCATCCCAGAATCAGCAATTAACAAATTTGCTCAGAACATATGTAACTCTGTTCAAGAGTTGTCCTGGTCGAATACCCCTGGTCCAGCATCATGTCAACAAAGGGACAGCCACTCTACTCATAATAATAATAATATTATTATTATTACGTTTTATTTCTATAGCGCCAACATATTCCACAGCGCTTTACGATTCAGAGGGGGCATGTACAGACAATATGAGACAATACAAAATTAAGATGCCAGGAGGAGTGAGGGCCCTACTCGTAAGCTTACAGTCTATGAGGAAATAGGGGAGGCACAAAAGGTGAATGGGGGGGGGGGAGAAAAGCTTGTTATATATGGTCCAGCCATCGATTTAATAGGGTATTCAAAACCAGCTGCATGAACCCGTCATTGGCCCAAATTTATACAGGTACAGGGGACAAGAATTGAAAGTAAATTTTTATGAAGGGCAGAAAGGGACTAGATTAGATCAGGGCAGTGAGGTGATAGGCTAGTCTAAAGAAATGCGTTTTTAGGGCCTGCTTAAAGGTGTGGATGTTGGGAATTAATCGGATTGCTCTTGGTAGTGTGTTCCAGAGCATAGGCGCAGCTCGTGAGAAATCTTGAAGACGGGATTGGGTGGGGTGATAGACAGAGATGAGGGAGGAGATGTAGGGTGGTGCGGAACCGTGGAGAGCTTTGTGGGTGAGAGTGATACGTTTATGTTGGATTCTGTGGTGGATAGGCAACCAGTGCAATGACTGTCAAAGAGCAGAGGCATCAGTGAAGCGGTTGCAGAGGAAAATGATCCTGGCTGCGGCATTCAGAATGGATTGGAGAGGGGAGAGTTTAGTAACAGGGAGACCAATTAGTAAAGAGTGGTGACAGCTGGGGTGACAGATTTAAGGAGATGTGAGGGAATAAGGTCACTGGTGCAGTTAGTAGGGCGACAAGATGCGAAGAGCCTGGTGACTTCTTCTGTGACCGGATCAAAGAGTGAAAGTGAGCTAACATGCTATGAAGAAAAAGACATGGATCGCACATCCCACAAAAATACAATGATCTAAAGCCGCTAGGCAAAAAATTAATTAAATAGAACATGAGGTTCTTTTGTTACCATTCTGATCAGATTGTATTAAGCCCACTGCCACTTCACGGCAAACCTCTTGAGTGGGTCCCTATCCTAAACCTTATAGTGCGGCACCGTGCACCAACCACTGCTGCAGCGACAAAGCGCCAGCAGGGCAACAGGGCACCGCTGTTGTGGTGGTATCGTGTCAGTGGGGCACTGCGACCTGGAGCCTTGGGGGCTTTGCCTTGCAGCATGGGCGCTGTGAGGCACCAGGTCGCCTGCCCTGCTGGCGCTTTGTCGCTGCAGCAGTGGTTGGTGCACGGTGCCGCACTAAAAGGTTTAGGATAGGGACTCACTCAAGAGGTTTGCCGTGAAGGGGCAGTGGGCTTAATACAATCTGATCAGAATGGTAACAAAAGAACATCATGTTCTATTTAATTTCTTGCCTAGTGGCTTTAGATCATTGTATTTTTGTGGGATGTGCGATCCATGTCTTTTTCTTCATAGCATGTTAGTGAAAGTGAGCTAGCTGAAGTGTAGGAGGGCAGACAATGTGTGGTGTTATGAGGCTGGGAGGAAATTTCCTGGCATATATGGTCAATTTTTTCTTTAAAATAATTGGCGAGGTCATCTACACTGAGGTTGGTGGTTGGGGCCAGAACTCTTGGTCCGAGGAGGGAAAGGAAAGTATCAAAGAGTCGTTTAGGATTGTTGGCTAGAAAGGTGATGAGGGTGTTAAGGTACACTTGTTTGGAGAGGTGAAGGGCAGCATTGCATGTTTTGAGCATAAACTTATAGTGGATGAAATCTTCGTCTAGATTGGATTTTCTCCACAGACGTTCAGCACACCTGGAACACCGCTGGAGAAAGCATGTTTGCAACGTGTGCCAGGGCTGATGCCGTCTGCGCCGAGTTGCTCTGCGTGTAGCAGGTGCCGCCTCATCTAGGGCGCTCTGTAGGGTTTCATTATAATGTTTTACAGCAGAGTCAGGACATGAGAGGTAGGATATTGGGGCCAGTGATGACTGCAACTTCTTCAGAATTTTCTGGGTGTTAATGGTGTGTATATTCCTATATGGGAGGTAAGTGGGGGTGTCCTGAGTGGGTTGACAGCTCTTGACCAAGAATGAAAGAAGGTTGTGGTCAGAGAGTGGGAGAGGGGAGTTAGTAAAATCATTCACTGAACAGAGGCGGGAGAAGACCAGGTCCAGCATATTCCCGCCTTCATGTGTAGGAGAGTTAGTTAGTTGTGAAAGACCAAGAGAGGAGGTTAGAGATGAAAGATGAGTGGCAGCTGGGGAGGGGGGATCATCAATAGGGATATTAAACTCCCCCATGACAATAGTGGGGAGGTCACAGGCTAAAAAATGTGGAAGCCAGTAGCGAAATGATTCAAGAACTGAGTGGTTGGGCCTGGAGGGCGATACACAACTGCTACTTGCAGGGAGAAGAGTCTGTAAAGCCTGACAGTGTGAACCTCAAAAGAAGGGAAGAGAAATGAGGGAACAGGAGGGATGACCTGAAAAGCGCAGTTTGGGGAAAGCAGCAGACTAACACCTCCACCTGATCTGTTGTCAAGTCTAGGGGTGTGAGAAAATTGTAGGCCACCATATGAGAGAGCAGCAGCTGCGGTGGTGTCTGACTGCTGAATTCAGGTCTCAGTAAAAGCCAGGAGGTTGAGGGAATTTGAAAGGAAGAAGTCATGGATGAAGGAGAGTTTGTTACATGCTGAGCGTGAGTTCCAAAGGCCACAGTTAAAAGAGACAGCAGGTATGCCAGGAATAGTAATGAGATTTAGGGGGTTTCTGAGTATGCCAGGGAAGGAATTGAGCTTACTATTATAAGAAGGTCCTGGATTAGGTGCAATATCTCCTGCTAAAAGGAGAAGGAGAATAGAGAGAGTGAGCATGTGGTTAAGAGATATATGAGAATGTCTATTACGTTATATGGTGGGAGTGAATGGATCTGGATGGTTTATAATTTTGAAAAGAGCATGAGAGCAGTACATAGGAGAGGAGAGGAGAGAAGGACTGATATAGATGAAGTGTACTGGGTGTGTAAAAGAGCGGTAGAAATGAGGGATTGAAGCAGCTAGCATATAAATGGTACAAATACATAGGGTGGAAACATTTTGCAATACGCAAAAATTTGGAGCAAGTTTGTATGTCTTACATGCCTTACCTGTCTCCTGCCCTGTATAACTGCCATGAATAACTGCTGTGCACTTATTAAAATCAGCACTTGAATAAAATCTGCACAAATTCCCCCTGCATAAATGCTTCCCCTTAGCTAGGTTTACTTATATAGGAAAGTTTGTGCTTAGATGTGGGTCAATTTAGCTCGTTAATCAATCAATCAACTAACTTGAGACAAAATGAGGCAATAAGTTGTAATAACAACAAACAGGCTTGCATGCTAGCAGGATCATAAACCTCATGAGTAAGTGAGATAAGGTTTCTACAAACAAGAACAAGCTCAGTTAGAACTAATCTTATATACTCATACAACCGGCCTACCGTGTGACACCTCCAGTGTTGTCAATTCTGAAAGCTGACGTGGATGACATGTTAAATATGGAGGTCACAGTTTTATCCCATAGCCCATGGGCTGCCAGTGTAGTGTTTGTGCTCAAGAAGAACAAGAGTAATAATTATTATTTGATAAATTAAACACCAGCGCTATTGTAGTAGGACGAAGGAGGCTGCTTTGTCCTTCGAAACGCGTCGTGTTTTTGGACCTTGTGTGAGCCCGTAGTGGCCATCACCTATGCCTGTGATGTCACTTGCATTTTTGTATGTGATTTCTTTCTTTCGGAGCACCACCGGCCGGGGTGCTCCAGCGTGTATATCGCGTCCACTATCATCTGCTGAAGGTAGCGCAATTAACAACAAGCCACTTACTTAAGAAGCCGTTACAGAGACCTCACTTACAGCCTCTGATTCCAGGTATTCGTGTAGGTTCACGTTAAAGTGTGTCCTGACTTGCTGTATGGTTAACCTCAGCGTGTCCGTATTTGGATAATCTAGGTGGGATCCGTGCTGTCTCATTGTTCTTATATTGACTGGCATCCCTATATGTGCCACATATTTACATTATTTCATCAGTACAACCTACATTTTTACACTATTCTGTTAGTTTTTAGTGGTTGTGCATATTCAGGACTTCATTTAGAATACTACTGGATGCGCAGTGATCAAAAATTAATTATAAGTGCTATTATTATTATTATTATTATTATTATTATTATTTATTATAGCGCCATTTATTCCATGGCGCTTTACAAGTGAAAAGGCTATACATAGTATGGACAAGTACAATCATTAACAATACAAAACAGACTGGTATAGGAGGAAAGAGGACCCTGCTCGCGAGGGCTCACAGTCTACAGGGAATGGGTGAGGGTACAATAGGTGAAGACAGAGCTGGTTGCGCAATGGTGTACTGGACTGAGGGTTATTGTAGGTTGTAGGCTTGTTCGAATGGATGGGTCATCAGGTTCCTTTTGAAGCTTTACACGGTAGGAGAGAGTCTGATATGCTGGAGTAGAGCGTTCCAGAGTATGGGGGAGGCACGGGAGAAATCTTGTATGCGATTGTGGGAAGAGGAGATAAGAGAGGAGTAAAGAAGGAGATCTTGTGGGGATCTGAGGTTGCGTGCAGTTAGGTACTGGGAGACTAGGTCACAGATGTAAGGCGGAGACAGGTTGTGGATGGCTTTGTATGTCATGGTTAATGTTTTGAACTGGAGTCGTTGGGCGATGGGAAGCCAGTGAAGGGATTGGCAGAGTGGCGAGGTTGGGGAATAGCGAGGGGAGAGGTGGATTAAGCGGGCCGCAGAGTTTAGAATAGATTGGAGGGGTGCAAGAGTGTTGGAAGGGAGACCACAGAGCAGGAGGTTGCAGTAGTCGAGGCGGGAGATGATGAGGGTATGTACTAATGTTTTTGCTGATTTTTGGTTAAGGAAAGCACAGATTAAGGAGATATTTTTGAGTTGTAGTGTGCATGAGGTGAAGAGGGTTTGGATGTGCGGCTTGAAGGATAGAGCAGAGTCGAGGGTTACTCCAAGGCAACGAGCTTGTGAGACTGGGGAGAGTGAGCAGCCATCAACTTTGATGGATAAGCTTGTTGGAGGAGTTGAATAAGGAGGAGGAAAGACAATGAATTCTGTTTTGTCCATGTTAAGCTTTAGGAATCACACAGAGAAGAAGGATGAAATAGCAGACAGACATTGTGGGATTTTGGTTAGTAAGGAGGTAATGTCAGGTCTTGCTTCTGTGTGGACTATAGACGACTCAATCAGGTCACCATTATGCCTACTGCCTACGTCACAATAGAAAAAGAATGTCTGGCCATAGTCTGGGCACTGAAAAAAATGCAGCCATACCTCTACAAAAGGAGTTCATGGTCCTAACCAACCACAATCCCTTAAGTTGGCTATGGACATTTATTCAAATGGAGTATGACTTTACAATCCTATACTTTTTCTCACATAAAAAAAAGTATAGATCATGGAAATGCTGACTGACTGTCCCGACAAGTAGAGAAGGATGATGGGAAGCCTATCATGTCTGGCAGCCCTGTCAACAGTGACCTTCCCCAGGATCCAGCAGTTTCCGGAGAAAATTAACAAGGGGGAGAAATGTGATGACTCAGCATCTGGCTATTTGTGTGAGGGGTTAACTGTTCTTAATTAGGCCAAATGTATTGTTCCTTTATTTGGCTAATTTCTCTTGATTAACCAATGTTTCATGTCAGACTGACCCGGAGTCCTATTGTCTGTTAAATGTGGATTGCCTCAGCCCCTTTGGAAAATTATGTAGTCGGATTGTACTAGCAACCAATGAGTGAACAGCCATGTCC
Organism: Anomaloglossus baeobatrachus; assembly: GCF_048569485.1. NCBI lineage: Eukaryota > Metazoa > Chordata > Amphibia > Anura > Aromobatidae > Anomaloglossus > Anomaloglossus baeobatrachus. The sequence continues at coordinate 551,412,798 of NC_134357.1, read as the reverse complement.
CACCAATCCTGTAAGACATAATACCATGAAATGAGCACTGAGGGGTAAAAAAAATGGCATTGCTCCTGTCACCTCATTCATTATACAGGACTTCAGCCTAGGATCCATGGTTCCAGCTGAAGGATCGCAAATCTGCTACACTGCTCAATGCTGAGCTCACAAATTCACTTTGAGAACCCAGGTTGAGATAATTTGGTCGCCTGGCTACATATTTTGTTGTGTTTGGTTAGCTTCCTAAGCTTGCCGCTATCTCCTTTCAGTAGGTGCCTGCCAAAATTTGGGTGCTGCTAGATGGGATAGTTGTCCCTGGAAGCTTTTTTTTTTTTTTTTTTATATCCTAACCCTCTTTTATTCTTTTCCACACTGTATACCTGACCTGTCTGGTGTGGTTTTTTTTGTTTTCAAAATACTGTTTGATCCCTCATGTTCTCAAACAAAACTCTGAAGCAGCTGTAGTCATACAGATAAATATACAGGTGGACTCCATTTGCTAATTATGTGACTTCTGGAGGCAATTGGTCACACAGGGGCATCATACTACAAGGGGCTTAATACAAATGCACGTCACAATATTCAGATTTATATTTTTATAATATATAGAAAACCATCTATCATTTCCTTTTCACTTCACAAATACTTGCTACTTTAGTGCTGGTATATCACATAAAATCACAATAAAGTATATTTCCGTTTGTGGGTGTAATGTAAAAGTATGTGGAAACATTCCCAGGGTGTGGATATCTTTTTAGGTGGAAAAATTCACTGGAGCACAAAATTGTGCACAATATTGTAAGTTTGGGTGCTCTAGTGACTTCTATACAGGCAAAACTGTTCTTGTCCAGAGCATCTATGCCTCTTTCAATGCATCCTTTTATTTTATCTGCATTGGCCGCAGCTTCCTGGCACTGGTTGATTTTCTCGTCCACCCACACACCCACGTCTTTTTCAGTGTCAATTTTACACAGTAGTTTTGCAACTATTTAAAAAATTGCAGTTTCACTCAAAAAACATCTGAAAACCTAAAACCCCACAAAGAATGGCAAACATTAAACAAACAGGTGAATTTAGTAAAATAGTCAAGTGCCATACATGTGGAATAAAAAACGCTTCTCAGTATTATTGGATCAAGAATCTTCATTTCAATTAACACAGCCCAAAACCATGAATTGTCTTCTCCTTCATGCCATACATGATAGTGTTATTGCTGCAGCCGGTGATCGGATATAGTCTCCAGTAATTATATTACTATACAGGATTCTTTATGATGTTACATCGTCATCTTCTCCCTATTCAGGTCCCTACAATATCGGATCCTCTCAGTGGAGATCTTCTATATAAGAGAATTCTCCTGATTGACCCTTCAAGTTTGGATAGAGACAGGGACAAGATGGTGGAGAGGATATTACACCTCATCCTAGAGATCCTCTTCCGGCTTACTGGAGAGGTGAGAGAATCTGATGACGTCACATTACATCATTCGTATCTATGGGAATAACAGATGGACAGAACTGGAGAGGTGAGGACTCTCGAAATGTCTGTAGTGAGATTTATTACTGTGTCTCCCCATAACCAGGATTACACAGTAGTGAAGAAGACCTCTAGTGAGCGCTGTCAGGCCCCTGTGTCTGAGGGATGGAGAAGACCCCTAAGCCCAATCACGGGGCCTCCACCTCACCCCCCGATACATGAGGACATCAATGACCAGAAGATCCTAGAACTCACTTACAAGATGATTGAGCTGCTGACTGGAGAGGTGACACTGCTGGGAATGCTGGGACATTATACAGGACGGCTATGAAGGGATCGGGGGGATGACGGTATCATTGTATGTGTCAGGTTCCTTTAAGGTGTCAGGACGTCACCGTCTATTTCTCCATGGAGGAGTGGAAGTATTTAGAAGGACACGAAGATCTGTACAAGGATGTTATAATGGAGGATCCCCAGCCCCTCACATCACCAGGTAATAGACAGGACTAAATACATACGGTCTATAATTATCTGTATGTAAGGAATTAATTCAGTCACTGTATGTGTTTCCTCCAGTTCTATCCAGTAAGAGGACAACACCAGAGAGATGTCCCTGTCCTCTTCTCCCACAGGACTGTAAACAAGAAGATCCCAATGTTCCTCAGGATCATCAGGTAGATGGAGAGAAGGTGCCATGAAATCTCCCTATGATGTGTAGACGGCTGTGAAGGTCTTGTGCTCAGTCTTGTTTTATCCTCCAGTGTTATATGTTTTATACTTATGTAATGAGAGCGGTGGAGATGGCAGGATTAGAGCTGATCATAGATGGGACTTCTCCATCTGTCTGTGACTTTTACAATATTTGTTTCAGGGGGAAGATCTGACCCATATTAATACTATAGAGACATATGTGAGGTGTTATGAGCGGTGTAAAGAGGAGATTCCTACTGATAACCGCCCAGGTGAGTAGTGACCACTAAATGCAGAGAAGTCACAGATTCTTCTCTGTCACCGGCTGTGGCTGCTTTATTGGGGTTGAAGTTTCACAATAGAAAATGGTCACCATTCTGCTGCTAGACCACCACATGCTCCTCCACCCAAAACTGTCCCAATTATTTTGGGCATTGGACGCTCTTCTGTTGGAGTGAGCTCTGTTTCAGCCAGATCTTACAAATAGGATCCACCCTATCCCCTGACTGAAATTAAAAGATGTTGATTATTAGCTGCCCAGATTTCTAAACTGGAAAAGCCAAATGACAGCATACATAGAATGTGCAGACAACGTTGGAAATCATGGGAATAAAAATCTAATCTGTATGGTGGACCCCTAAGAGAAAGCGGAGGGTAATGATGCTGTTGACCTCCTAGAATCTCTGCATCTTATTGATGAATATTCCTTCTCTCTCTTCTCTGCTGCTGAATATGCTGATCGGGTCCTTACAAAGGACAGAATAAATGTGAACTGATCCAAATCTGCACTCTTAAATCCAAATGCCCCTTCCCTTCTGAACACCACCATGTGCCTAAACCACAGTTAGTATCCACATGTTTGGCATTGTAGTAGTGAGGACAGCCTGCTTAATTTACGTGGAGCAGGTTTCTAGAAGCACGAGCCGGGCACAATGTACGGGCACTACAATGTACTGGGGACTTATTTTAAATTTTCAATTCTGCAACACTCATTGTGTTTTTCCAGAAACTAAATCGTCACTACACCAGTAGATGAATTCCCAGAGGGGTGTCATTTCCAAAATGTGGTCACTTGAGAGGTTTTTGCAGTTCTGGCACTTAGGGGCTCTGCACATGGAGTCCGCAAACTATTGTATTAAAATCTGTGCTCCAAAAATCAAATGGCGCTCCTTCCGTACCGATCCCTGCGATGCGGCCAAACAGCACTGCACCGTCACATGTGGGGTTTTGACACGTTCAAGAGATAATATGTAACACACCATGGGGCCTTTTTTATCTATTCCTCTTGCAAAAATTGGAAATCTGGGGTTAAAAAAACCTTTTTGTGGTAAAAATGTAATTATTTTTTATTAATTGCTCAATAATATAACATTTTGTGACACACCTATGATGTTAATATGCTCAGTGCGCCCCTAGATGAATTCATTGAGAGGTGCTTTTTGTACGATGGGGTCACTTGTGGGGGGTTTCTGCTGTTCTTGCACCTCAGGGGCTCTGCCAAGTGACATAGCGCTCCCAAAGCATTACAACTAAATCTGAACTGAAATAGGGCGCTCCTTCCCTTCTTCGTTTTGTACGGTGCCTCAAAAGTAGTTTTCAACCATATATGAGGTACTGGTGTACTCAGGAGAAATTGCACAACAAATTGTATGGTGCATTTTCTCTTGTTACACTTGTGGAAATGCGAAATTTGGGGCTAAAGTAACAACATTTTTGAGGGGGAGAAAGTAAAAGTTTCATTTTTTTCTTTCCACATTGCTTTAGTTGTTGTGAAGCACCTAAAGGGTTAATAAACTTCTTGGCTGTTGTGTTGAGCAGTGTGAGGGGTGCAGTTTTTAGAATAGTGTCACTTTTCAGTTTCAAAAATTGGGCTGATATAAAGTAGACGTTGTTGTTGTTTGTGTTTTTGTTTTTTTTTTTCTATAACTGAAGTTCATAAAAATTACATACAAGAAACGTAAATGCATAATCAATAAGCTTATGGATTAAAGCAGATGTAGCATCTCCTTAGATGAAGTACTCCATATATCAGATAATGATTTAGAAGTAATAAACCAACTAATACTCGAGTAGAACAAGACAGTCGATACAATATCTCGAAAAATTATGTTTGAAGGGGTTATAGTCATTTTAGCTTCCAAGGTTTTTAGTTGGTTTACCGGCTGATCTGACTGATAACAGCTATCTTTTTTGATGCAGGATCTTAAATCTATACAATTCCCCCTATGTAAGTACAGTCTTGTGGGCTTCCCAAATAGTAGAAAAGTTGGGTACTCAGCCCCTATTATTCTTTAAGTTTTCCGTTATACCCTTCTCCAATTTGTCTTTATAAATTGCCTTTTTAAGAAGAATTTTATTGATACCCCAATGACATGTCCTTGTCAGGGTCGGTGCTTGATATAAAGTGAGCATCACAGTTGTATGGTCCGACCATGAGATTGCATCTACAGTATATCCACCCCCTTGGTCATTCTAAGGGGCACTTTGCACACTGCGACATCGCAGGTGCGATGTCGGTGGGGTCAAATTGAAAATGACGCACTTCCGGCATCGCATGCGACATCGCAGTGTGTAAAGGCTGGATGATACGATTAACGAGCGCAAAAGCGTCGTAATCGTATCATCGGTGCAGCGTCGGCGTAATCCATGATTACGCTGACGCGACGGTCCGATGTTGTTCCTCGCTCCTGCGGCTGCACACATCGCTGTGTGTGAAGTCGCAGGAGCGAGGAACGTCTCCTACCGGCCTCACTGCGGCTTCCGTAGGATATGCGGAAGGAAGGAGGTGGGCAGGATGTTGACATCCTGCTCATCTCCGCCCCTCCGCTCTGATTGGCCGCCTGCCGTGTGACGTCGCAGTGACGCCGCACGACCCGCCCCCTTAACAAGGAGGCGGGTCGCCGGCCACAGGGACGTCGCACGGCAGGTGAGTGTGTGTGTGAAGCTGGCGTAGCGATAACTTTCGCTACGCCAGCTATCACCACATATCGCTGCTGCGACGGGGGCGGGCACTATCGCACTCGGCATCGCAGCATCGGGCTGCGATGTCGTAGTGTGCAAAGCCCGCCTTAGTGTTTGGATATTACCAAAAAAGAAGTTGATTCTTGTGTATCCCATGTGGGGGTGCGAAAAAAGAATAGGTCTTTTCTGTGGAGCAGTTAATAAGCCAGAGGTCAAATTATGTGTAACTTGTGTATCAGTTTTCTAAAGTTAGTCGTCATTCTATGCTGGGCGCACTTGGTGGGTGGCCACTGAAGGAGAGTCTATCCATGGAGTCCGACAAAATAATACAAAATTCTCCTCCAATTTTCCCTTGCATATGGGGGCCAGCTGTAGCTTTAAAAACACATGATTTAGAAATGGGATTTGGGAGGTATTACAGTAGGTGCGTATATATTGCATAGTATAAATGAGATGTCTATAGCTACCATGTAGTATTATGTATCGTCCCTGTGGATCGGTGGTGGTTGATGAGATTTGAAGAGGGCAGGTCCCCAAAATCAGAATTGCTTCACCTGCTTTTTTTCCTCGGTTGGGATGCTATATATACCGTTGGATATAGATATTTAGCAAAATTACAGTTCTTATTTAGGTTTAGGTGGCTTTCCTGCAGGAAGACTGCTCATTAAGTGCATAACTCATTGAGCATCATAGGTCTTTTGATATTTGAATCTAGACTCTTGACATTCAACCTTATAATCTTAGCCATAATCTTGGGCTTAGTAGAGTAAAGCATAGGAAGCCTTACCTGCAGGGCTGTATTTTGCCTTCGTGCTGCCCTAGGCACTTTAAGTGGTCGCGCCCCTTATTGACAACGTAAAACTGAGTTTTCGCACACGACATCTGTTTAAGGCAGATCTACTCTGTAAAACACTTTAAGGCTATGTGCGCACGTTGCGTACAGTTCACTGCAGAATTTCTGCAGCGATCTGAAGAGCACATGTGCGCTTCTAATCGCTGCAGAAAATGTCCGTAGTGAGCGCCGATTCCATGCGCTCTGCCTGCAGCTCCTGCCATAGACAGAGCAGGAGCTGCCGGAAAAGCGCAGGAAAGAAGTGACATGTCACTTCTTTTTACGCAGCGCTTCGGCAGTAGCCGAAGCGCTGCGCTCTAAAACGCCACGTGCGCACGGCCCCTGCACAATCTCCATAGACTGTGCAGGGGACGCAGGACGCATGCAGTTACGCTACACTACAAAGCGCAGCGTAACTGCATGTATTTGCGCAACGTGCGCACATAGCCTAAAAAGTATCAATGAGAAACGAAGGGCACTAACCCCCCCCCCAATGGGGATCACCACGGGCACATCAAAACATAGCATGGGTATAAAATATTTCCACCGCACCATCCCCACTTATATACTGTGACTGTCACACTGCCCCTAATAAACTACACACTGTCCCCCCTTATAAATTATATCCACCACACCTTCCTCAATTATGAAATATGATCTGCACATTGTCCTCACATCATGCTGCTCCCTCCTCACAATGTCCCATGCATGCTGCCCCCTCCTCACAATGTCCCATGCATGCTGCCCCTCCTCACAATGTCCCATGCATGCTGCTCCCTCCTAACAATGTCCCATGCATGCTGCCCCCTCCTCACAATGTCCCATGCATGCTGCCCCTCCTCACAATGTCCCATGCATGCTGCTCCCTCCTAACAATGTCCCATGCATGCTGCCCCCTCCTCACAGTGTCCCATGCATGCTGCCCCCTCCTCACAGTGTCCCATGCATGCTGCCCCCTCCTCACAGTGTCCCATGCATGCTGCTCCCTCCTAACAATGTCCCATGCATGCTGCCCCCTCCTCACAATGTCCCATGCATGCTGCCCCCTCCTCACAATGTCCCATGCATGCTGCTCCCTCCTAACAATGTCCCATGCATGCTGCCCCCTCCTCACAATGTCCCATGCATGCTGCCCCCTCCTCACAGTGTCCCATGCATGCTGCCCCCTCCTCACAGTGTCCCATGCATGCTGCTCCCTCCTAACAATGTCCCATGCATGCTGCCCCCTCCTCACAATGTCCCATGCATGCTGCCCCCTCCTCACAGTGTCCTATGCATGCTGCCCCCTCCTCACAGTGTCTCATGCATGCTGCCCCCTCCTCACAGTGTCCCATGCATGCTGCACCCTCCTCACAATGTCCCATGCATGCTTCCCCCTCCTCACAGTGTCCCATGCATGCTGCCCCCTCCTCACAGTGTCCCATGCATGCTGCCCCCTCCTCACAGTGTCCCATGCATGCTGCCCCCTCCTCACAGTGTCTCATGCATGCTGCTCCCTCCTCACAATGTCCCATGCATGCTGCTCCCTCCTAACAATGTCCCATGCATGCTTCCCCCTCCTCACAGTGTCCCATGCATGCTGCCCCCTCCTCACAGTGTCCCATGCATGCTGCCCCCTCCTCACAGTGTCCCATGCATGCTGCTCCCTCCTAACAATGTCCCATGCATGCTGCCCCCTCCTCACAATGTCCCATGCATGCTGCCCCCTCCTCACAATGTCCCATGCATGCTGCTCCCTCCTAACAATGTCCCATGCATGCTGCCCCCTCCTCACAGTGTCCCATGCATGCTGCCCCCTCCTCACAGTGTCCCATGCATGCTGCCCCCTCCTCACAGTGTCCCATGCATGCTGCTCCCTCCTAACAATGTCCCATGCATGCTGCCCCCTCCTCACAATGTCCCATGCATGCTGCCCCCTCCTCACAATGTCCCATGCATGCTGCTCCCTCCTAACAATGTCCCATGCATGCTGCCCCCTCCTCACAGTGTCCCATGCATGCTGCTCCCTCCTAACAATGTCCCATGCATGCTGCCCCCTCCTCACAATGTCCCATGCATGCTGCCCCCTCCTCACAGTGTCCCATGCATGCTGCCCCCTCCTCACAGTGTCCCATGCATGCTGCCCCCTCCTCACAGTGTCCCATGCATGCTGCCCCCTCCTCACAGTGTCCCATGCATGCTGCCCCCTCCTCACAGTGTCCCATGCATGCTGCCCCCTCCTCACAGTGTCCCATGCATGCTGCCCCCTCCTCACAGTGTCCCATGCATGCTGCCCCCTCCTCACAGTGTCCCATGCATGCTGCCCCCTCCTCACAGTGTCCCATGCATGCTGCCCCCTCCTCACAGTTTCCCATGCATGCTGCCCCCTCCTCACAGTGTCCCATGCATGCTGCCCCCTCCTCACAGTGTCCCATGCATGCTGCCCCCTCCTCACAGTGTCCCATGCATGCTGCCCCCTCCTCACAGTGTCCCATGCATGCTGCCCCCTCCTCACAATGTCCCATGCATGCTGCCCCCTCCTCACAATGTCCCATGCATGCTGCCCCCTCCTCACAATGTCCCATGCATGCTGCCCCCTCCTCACAGTGTCCCATGCATGCTGCCCCCTCCTCACAATGTCTCATGCATGCTGCTCCCTCCTAACAATGTCCCATGCATGCTGCACCCTCCTCACAATGTCCCATGCATGCTGCCCCCTCCTCACAATGTCCCATGCATGCTGCCCCCTCCTCACAGTGTCTCATGCATGCTGCTCCCTCCTCACAATGTCCCATGCATGCTGCTCCCTCCTAACAATGTCCCATGCATGCTGCCCCCTCCTCACAGTGTCCCATGCATGCTGCCCCCTCCTCACAGTGTCCCATGCATGCTGCCCCCTCCTCACAGTGTCCCATGCATGCTGCCCCTCCTCACAGTGTCCCATGCATGCTGCCCCCTCCTCACAGTGTCCCATGCATGCTGCCCCCTCCTCACAGTGTCTCATGCATGCTGCCCCCTCCTCACAGTGTCCCATGCATGCTGCCCCCTCCTCAGTGTCCCATGCATGCTGCCCCCTCCTCACAGTGTCCCATGCATGCTGCCCCCTCCTCAGTGTCCCATGCATGCTGCCCCCTCCTCAGTGTCCCATGCATGCTGCCCCCTCCTCACAGTGTCCCATGCATGCTGCCCCCTCCTCACAGTGTCCCATGCATGCTGCCCCCTCCTCACAGTGTCCCATGCATGCTGCCCCCTCCTCACAGTGTCCCATGCATGCTGCCCCCTCCTCACAGTGTCCCATGCATGCTGCCCCCTCCTCACAATGTCCCGTGCATGCTGCCCCCTCCTCACAGTGTCCCGTGCATGCTGCCCCTCTCCATGAGCTCCTAATGCTGCCTTCCTCTTTTCCATAATGACACCTCCATGCTGCCCCATTCATCATACTAAGACCACCACACTAACGCTTATGCTGAGACACACACACACACACACACACACACACACTACCCCACTCTTGATATTGACTCCCCCTACATTGTTCCACTCCATACTGAGCCCACACATGCTGCCCCTTCTCCATAATGAGCTCCCAATGCTGCCCCCCTCTTATTCTGAGTCCTTACACTCCCCCCCCATCGATATTGTCATTGCTCTATCCCTCAACCCTTGTCCTCTGTCTCTAGCATTGGCCCCTCTCTCCCATTCCCCCAGCAGCAGCCTCTCTCCCCCCGCCTCCAGCAGCAGCCTCTCCCCCAGCATCAGCCTCTCTCCCCCCAGCATCAGCCTCTCTCCCCCCAGCCTCCCTCAGCATCAGCCTCCTCCAGCATCAGCCTCTCTCCTCCCAGCCTCCCCCAGCATGAGCCTCCTCCAGCATCAGCCTCTCTCCTCCCAGCCTCCCCCAGCATGAGCCTCCTCCAGCATCAGCCTCTCTCCTCCCAGCCTCCCCCAGCATGAGCCTCCTCCAGCATCAGCCTCTCTCCTCCCAGCCTCCCCCAGCATCAACCTCCCTCCTCCCAGCCTCCCCCAGCATCAGCCTCCCTTCTCCCAGCCTCCCCCAGCATCAGCCTCCCTTCTCCCAGCCTCCCCCAGCATCAGCCTCCCTCAGCATCAGCCTCCCTCCTCATCAGCCTCCCTCCTCCAAGCCTCCCCCTCCCCCTCCCAGCCTCCCCAAGCATCAGCCTCCCTCCTCCCAGCCTCCCTCAGCATCAGCCTCCCTCCTCCAAGCCTCACCTTCCCCCTCCCAGCCTCCCCCAGCATCAGCCTCTCTCCTCCCAGCCTCCCCCAGCCTCAGCCTCCCTCCTCCCAGCCTCCCCCAGCATCAGCCTCCCTCCTCCCAGCCTCAGCCTCCCTCAGCATCAGCCTCCCTCCTCCAAGCCTCCCTCAGCATCAGCTTCCCTCCTCCAAGCCTCACCCTCCCAGCTTCCCCCAGCATCAGCCTCTCTCCTCCCAGCCTCCCCCAGCATCAGCCTCCCTCCTCCCCCAGCATCAGCCTCCCTCCTCCCCCAGCATCAGCCTCCCTTCTCCCCCAGCATCAGCCTCCCTCAGCATCAGCCTCCCTCCTCCCAGCCTCCCCCAGCATCAGCCTCCCTCCTCCCAGCCTCCCCCAGCATCAGCCTCCCTCCTCCCAGCCTCCCCCAGCATCAGCCTCCCTCCTCCCAGCCTCCCCCAGCATCAGCCTCCCTCCTCCCAGCCTCCCCCAGCATCAGCCTCCCTTCTCCCAGCCTCCCCCAGCATCAGCCTCCCTTCTCCCAGCCTCCCCCAGCATCAGCCTCCCTCAGCATCAGCCTCCCTCAGCATCAGCCTCCCCCTCCAAGCCTCCCCCTCCAAGCCTCCCCAAGCATCAGCCTCCCTCCTCATAGCCTCCCTCAGCATCAGCCTCCCTCCTCCAAGCCTCACCTTCCCCCTCCCAGCCTCCCCCAGCATCATCCTCTCTCCTCCCAGCCTCCCCCAGCCTCAGCCTCCCTCCTCCCAGCCTCCCCCAGCCTCAGCCTCCCTCCTCCCAGCCTCCCCCAGCATCAGCCTCCCTCCTCCCAGCCTCCCCCAGCATCAGCCTTCCTGCTCCCAGCCTCCCCCAGCATCAGCCTCCCTCCTCCCTCAGTATCAGCCTCCCTCCTCCAAGCCTCCCTCAGCATCAGCTTCCCTCCTCCAAGCCTCACCCTCCCAGCCTCCCCCAGCATCAGCCTCTCTCCTCCCAGCCTCCCCCAGCATCAGCCTCCCTCCTCCAAGCCTCCCTCAGCATCAGCTTCCCTCCTCCAAGCCTCACCCTCCCAGCCTCCCCCAGCATCAGCCTCTCTCCTCCCAGCCTCCCCCAGCATCAGCCTCCCCAAGCCTCAGCCTCCCTTCTCCCCCAGCCTCAGCCTCCCTCCTCCCCCAGCCTCAGCCTCCCTCCTCCCCCAGCCTCAGCCTCCCTCCTCCCTCAGCCTCCCTCCTCCCTCAGCCTCCCTCCTCCCTCAGCCTCCCTCCTCCAAGTCTCCCTCAGCATCAGCTTCCCTCCTCCAAGCCTCACCCTCCCCCTCCCAGCCTCCCCCAGCATCAGCCTCCCTCAGCATCAGCCTCCCCCTCCCAGCCTCCCCCAGAATCAGCCTCTCTTCTCCCAGCCTCCCCCCCAGCTTCAGCCTCTCTCTCCCCCCAGCCTCACTCTCCCCCCAGCCTTAGCCTCTCTCTCCCCCCAGCCTTAGCCTCTCTCTCCCCCCAGCCTCCCCCCCGCCTCAGCCTCTCTCCCCCCAGCCTCAGCCTCCCTCTCTTCCCCCAGCCTCAGCCTCTTTCTCTTCCCAGCCTCCCTCCAGCCTCAGCCTCTTTCTCTTCCCAGCCTCCCTCCAGCCTCAGCCTCTCTCTCTTCCCAGCCTCCCCCCAGCCTCAGCCTCTCTCTTCCCAGCCTCCCCCCAGTCTCAGTCTCTCTCTCTTCCCAGCCTCAGCCTCTCTCTCTTCCCAGCCTCCCCTCAGCCTCTCTCTTCCCAGCCTCTCTCTTCCCAGCCTCAGCCTCTCTCTCTCTTCCCAGCCTCCCTCTCTTCCCAGCCTCCCCCAGCCTCTCTCTCTTCCCAGCCTCCCCCAGCCTCAGCCTCTCTCCCCCCAGCCTCCCCTTGCATGATTACAGTGGACAAAAAGAGGCATCGCAATTTGCAACGATCAGCAACTAACCTGTAAGGAGCCCATACATTCTAGGCTCTGCCTCTGCCTTACCTGCTCCGGTGCCCGCCGCCCTGCTCTGGCTGGCTCCTCTTCTGGCTTGCTCCAGCTGCAGACGCGTCCTCCTCCGCGGCGTGTGTCATCTGCAGGATTGGACGCTGCAGCATGGGGCAGTGAGCTGACTGTCGCGCCCGCGCGCCTCTGACCCCGGAAGTGCAGGCCATGGAACTTCCGGGGTTAGTCAGCTCACTATGCCTGGCGCCCGCCATGTATTTAAATAGACAGCAGAAGTGCGCCTGTCCTCCCTCCCAACCCCCCCTCCCCCCCCCCTCCCGGAACACAGCCGAGTGTAACGGGGGGCGGGGATGTAAAAAAAAAAAAATTTATATATATTTTTTTTTTTTTTTTGCTGCCAGAAAGTGCCGCCCCCCGCAACGTGCCGCCCTAGGCACGGGACCACGGGTGCCTAGTGGCAAATACGGCCCTGCTTACCTGTATTCTCAACTTAATAGGTTGTATATCTAGGACGACTCTGGACCCAGTGTGAAGTCCGTGGGTCCTTGATAGCATGTTCAAAATCTTTTTAAGCTTACTAAGGGGTTCCACAAGAGGGATCAGGGGTGACTAAGATACTGCAATTGTCACGTGAAAAAAAATACGTACTCATTAAAAAATATTGCTTGTAGGAGAGGGAAAAAAGGGAGGACGGAAGAAGACCATTCCCCTAGTCTCCCCTCCCTTCGGTAAAGCAAAAATTTCCAAAAAGCAATAATATTCAACTATAAAGTTACTTTGACCGTCTGCACAAATTCTTCCGAAGGATGAACCAGGGAACTTCTAACCCTTGTAGGGGCTTGGTAGCAATGGACACCCTACAGTAGTATCTAGTGCATATAGCGATGCTCGAGTCAATAGAGAGAATGGATTGTTCCTCAATCACCGTCTATTTAAGTAGCTAACAGAAATTTCTATGTACTGTACGAGAGAAATGCTTATGAGATTAACAATAATCAAATGTCCTTCAAGGAAAAATAATGGACTGGCAAATAACAATTATAATTCAACTCTAATATTAGGCCAAGGTATCTTCTGTTGTCTGCAGACAATGGGAAGTAAGGCAGCTCAGGTTGGGTTATGTTTGATAATGGTCTGGGTGTGGGGCTCTCTCTTTTGGGACCCAAAAGTTGCTCTATTGGTGAAGGTGTAGTATGGAGTTCCAGTTCCCAGTCCATCAGATTGGCGAGTGGGATCACCAGGTTGGTGCAAAAGGCTGGAAGGTGCTGGAATGATCTTAATACAGTTCAGCGGCCATCCTTTATAACTATTAGGGCAAACGGAAAGCCCTATAGGTACCTTATGTCCTTGTTTTTCAGGGCAAGAAGGAGTAGTTGCACTGCCTTCTGCTTTGGAGAGTGATTCAGCAGAGATCTAGATATAATTGGATGGGGTTCCTTAAAATTCAATCTTGCTGAGTAAGCAAACTTTAGTCATGATAATGTCCTTCATTTGAAAGTCATGAATGCAGCAACTCCCATCAAGTGGCTGGTTCTGACAACCTTTAGGATGTAGTGCTCTGTGTTTCCTATCCAATTTTATTTTGTGGGAGGCAGGCTGATCCAGAATGAAGTGAAATATTGATTCAAGGATAGCGTGGACGTCTTCCAAACCTGTTGCCTCAGGGATGCCTCTTACCTGTATATTATTGTGGCGCCCTCTATTATTTAGGTCCTCTAAATGTTTTGTTTCACTCAGAGCTTTAGCATAGGTAGTAATGCTTCTCTGTAGTTTACAAATATATTGTCTGATGATTTCATCTTTCGTTTCGATAGTCTATTCTGTCTGCAAGGAGTTTGTCGTCTTGATGTATTAAGTTGATTTCGGTTTTAAAGGCATCTTTAACTTCCAAGATGAAGGAATTAGTCATCCGTAGTGGGGAGGAGGCTGAGGCATTTTTTCATTTGTTTGTGGTCTGAGATAAGCTCCAAATCCCCGAACTCAGTGTCCGATGGGGAGTCCTGCTGTCCCTCTATAATAGCCTGGGGGAAGACTAGCGCAGATAGCGATGGTGTAGCCCCCACCGACATGTCTGGTGGGTCTGACCAGGCAGCTTTGTTTTTCGCTAAGCCTCCTTTGTAATTTTGTTGGATATGGTCATTGGCGCCATAGTCTCCTTTTTAGTAGGATCTGGTCTTAAAGGGTTATTGGGAGTATAAATTTCTCTAATTTTTGGAATAGCTCAAATTGCCTCTCCCCCTTTAATTTAGCCAGTATGCTGTATAAGGGGGATCAGGCTATTTTCTCTCCCAACATAAATATTGATTTGTTAATCTTACCAACCCGCAGTAATTGGCTGCTCGCTGGTTTGGCCAATAGTTTACACTTTGAAATCTGATGAATTCCTTTCTTTAGGCGATCTGGAGTGTTACATTCAAGTAGCTATTAGATATGCAGTTAAATGTCTATCCTTATATTCTCAGACAGCCAGCTCCCGGTCTAAGAATTTCAAAAATAAGAGACCACTAGGTAGCAGCAAAACTGTAGCGCCGACATCCCTGCACTGCCTAGCCTATCCTTAGCAGGGATGCTAACTTACCACTGCAGCTGAACTGCGTCCTCCTCTGCACTTCCCTGGCCGTCCATGTGCTCCACTGCTGCTTCCTTGTGTACGCTGCACAAGTCCTCCGGGATTACGCTTAGGGCACCTGCCCTGCTCTTAAAGGGCTGACGCATTATTCTCGGAAGTGCCTCTCTGCCTATGGCAAATAGGCACTGGGTATTTAATGCATCCTCCCACTAGGGGAGGTGCCTGCGCAATGTCCTTAGTTAGTCAGTTACAGTGCCTTTCGGCCCCCTTTGAATTTTTGAACCTTTTCTCACATTTTAGGCTTCAAACATAAAGATAAAAAAATTTAATTTTATGGTGAAGAATAAACAACAAATGGGACACAATTGTGAATTTGAACGAAATTTATTGCTTATTTTAAACTTTTTAAAAAAATAAATAACTGAAAATTGGGGCATGCAATATTATTCGTCCCCTTTAAGTTAATACTTTGCAGCGCCACCTTTTGCTGTGATTACAGCTGCAAGTCGCTTGGGGTATGTGTCTATCAGTTTTGCACATCGAGAGACTGAAATTCTTGCCCATTATTCCTTTGCAAATAGCTTGAGCTGAGTGAGGTTGGATGGAGAGCGTTTGTGAACAGCAGTTTTCAGCTCTTTCCACAGATTCTCGATTGGATTCAGGTGTGGACTTTGACTTGGCCATTCTAACACCTGTATATTTTTATTTGTGAACCATTCCATTGTAGATTTTGCTTTATATTTGGGATCATTGTCTTGTTGGAAGACAAATCTCCGTCCCAGTCTCAGATCTTTTGCAGACTCCAACAGGTTTTCTTCAAGAATGGGTAGTGTTGAAGTTAATGGTTCTGAGTGATGCTCATGAATACATTTTGGACAATTTTGTGTTAAATTTCTTCAAGAATGGTCCTGTATTTGGCTCCATCCATCTTCCTATCAATTTTAACCATCTTCCCTGTCCCTGCTGAAGAAAAGCAGGTCCAAACCATGATGCTGCCACCACCATGTTTGACAGTGGGGATGGCGTGTGCAGGCTGATGAGCTGTGTTGCTTTTACGTCAAACATACCATTTGGCATTGTGGCCAAATAGTTCGATTTTGGTTTCATCTGACCAGAGCAACTTCTTCCACATGTTTGGTGTGTCTCCCAGGTGGCTTGTGGCAAACATTAAACAACACGTTTTATAGATATCTTTGAGAAAATGCTTTCTCCTTGCCATTCTTCCATAAAGGCCAGATTTGTGCAGTGTACGACTGATTTTTGTCCTATGGACAGACTCTCCCACCTCAGCTGTAGATCTCTGCAGTTCATCCAGAGTGATCATGGGCCTCTTGGCTGCATCTCTGATCAGTCTTCTCCTTGTTGAGATGAAATTTTTGAGGGACGGCCGGGTCTTGGTAGATTTGCATTGGTATGTTACTCCTTCCATTTCAATATGATCGCTTGCACAGTGCTTCTTGGGATGTTTAAAGTTGTGGAAATCTTCTTGTAACCAAATCTGGCTTTAAACTTTTCCACAACAGTATCACGGACCTGCCTGTTGTGTTCCTTGGTCTTTATGATGCTCTCTGTGCTTTAATCAGAACACTGAGACTATCACAGAGCAGGTGCATTTATACGGAGACTTG
The DNA here is from genome assembly GCF_048569485.1 of Anomaloglossus baeobatrachus. Classification (NCBI taxonomy): domain Eukaryota; kingdom Metazoa; phylum Chordata; class Amphibia; order Anura; family Aromobatidae; genus Anomaloglossus; species Anomaloglossus baeobatrachus. The sequence continues at coordinate 551,396,534 of NC_134357.1, read as the reverse complement.
ATTACACACAGGTGGATTATATTTTTCATCATAGTATCATAGTATCATAGTTTTTAAGGTTGAAGGGAGACTGTAAGTCCATCTAGTTCAACCCGTAGCCTAACATGTTGATCCAGAGGAAGGCAAAAAAAACCCCAATGTGGCAAACAAGTTTCAATGGGGAAAAAATTTCCTTCCTGACTCCACATCCGGCAATCAGACTAGTTCCCTGGATCAATACCCTGTCATAAAATCTAATATACATAACTGGTAATATTAAATTTTTCAAGAAAGGCGTCCAGGCTCTGCTTAAATGTTAGTAGTGAATCACTCATTACAACATCATGCGGCAGAGAGTTCCACAGTCTCACTGCTCGTACAGTAAAGAATCCTCGTCTGTGATTATGATTAAACCTTCTTTCCTCAAGACGTAGCGGATGCCCCCGTGTTCCAGTCGCAGGCCTAGGTGTAAAAAGATCTTTGGAAAGGTCTCTGTACTGTCCCCTCATATATTTATACATTGTGATTAGATCCCCCCTAAGCCTTCGTTTTTCCAAACTAAATAACCCCAAGTTTAATAACCTGTCTTGGTATTGCAGCCCACCCATTCCTCTAATAATCTTGGTGGCTCTTCTCTGCACCCTCTCCAGTTCAGCTATGTCCTTCTTATATATCTGTGACCAGAATTGTACACAGTATTCTAAGTGCGGTCGCACTAGTGACTTGTACAGAGGTAGAACTATATTTTTTTCATGAACACTTATACCTCTTTTAATACATCCCATTATTTTATTAGCCCTGGCAGCAGCTGCCTGACACTGTCCACTAAAGTGAAGTTTACCATCCACCCATACACCCAAGTCTTTTTCTGTGTCTGTTTTACCCAGTGTTCTACAATTAAGTACATAATCATAAATGTTATTTCCTCTACCCAAGTGCATGACCTTACATTTATCTACATTAAACTTCAATTGCCACTTCTCAGCCCAATCCTCCAATTTACATAAATCTCCCTGTAATATAAAATTATCCTCCTCTGTATTGATTACCCTGCAGAGTTTAGTATCATCTGCAAATATTGAAATTCTACTCCGCATGCCCCCAACAAGGTCATTTATAAATATGTTGAAAAGAAGCGGGCCCAATACTGACCCCTGTGGTACCCCACTATGAACTGAGACCCAGTCCGAGTACGTACCATTAAAACCACCCTTTGTTTCCTATCACTGAGCCAGTTTTTAACCCAGTTACACATATTTTCCCCTATCCCCATTATTCTCATTTTATGTACCAACCTTTTGTGTGGCACTGTATCAAAAGCTTTTGAAAAGTCCATATACACAACATCCACTGCATTTCCCTGGTCCAGACTTGAACTTACCTCTTCATAGAAGCTGATCAAATTAGTTTGACAGGATCGATCCCTCATAAACCCATGTTGATACTCTGTCATAAGGTTATTTTTCTTGAGATACTCCAGTATAGCATCTCTCAAGAAACCCTCAAGGATTTTACCAACCGTAGAGGTTAAACTTACCGGCCTATAATTTCCCGGCTCAGTTTTTGTCCCCTTTTTGAATATTGGCAACACATTTGCTATGCGCCAGTCCTGCGGTACCGACCCTGTTATTAAGGAATCTGAGAAGATTAAAAATAATGGTCTATCTATCACAGAACTCAATTCCTGTAGTACTCTGGGGTGTATGCCATCCGGGCCCGGAGATTTGTCAACCTTAGTGATTTCGAGGCGGCGGCGTACTTCCTGCTGGGTTAAGCAGGTAATATTCAAGGGTGAATTTATGGTATCACTGGTCATGTCATCTGCCATGGCATTTTCTTGTATAAAAACCGTAGAAAAAAAGTCATTCAGCAGGTTGGCTTTACCCTCATCCCCTTCCACCATTTCACCAAGACTATTTTTAAGGGGGCCAACACTATCGCTTTTCAGTTTTTTACTGTTTATGTAGTTAAAGAATATTTTAGGATTATTTTTACTTTCTCTCGCAATGAGTCTCTCTGTCTCAAACTTAGCTAACTTAATTTGCTTTTTACATATTTTATTTAATTTTCTATAATTATATAATGCCTCATCACTACCTACCCTCTTTAATTCTTTTAAGGCTTTCTGTTTTTCTTTTATTGCTTCCCTTACAGCTCTATTTAGCCATAGGGGTTTCCTCCTATTTCTAGCATGTTTGTTCCCATAGGGTATATTTTCTGCACAAGCCCTATTCAGGATGCTCATAAAAGTCTCCCATTTGCTTTGTGTACTTTTATTACTTAGTACATCATCCCAGTTAATTGCACTAAGATCATCTCTCAACCGTTTAAAATTTGCTTTCCTGAAGTTTAGTGTCCTTGTAGCCCCTCTACTAGACATCTTACTAAAGAATACATGAAAACTTATTATTTTGTGATCACTTTTCCCCAAGTAACCCCCAACTTGTATATTTGATATGCGGTCTGGCCTATTGGTTAGTACAAGGTCTAGTAGTGCTCCCCCTCTTGTGGGGTCCTGTACCATTTGTGAAAGGTAATTATCTTTCATTGTTATCAAAAATCTATTTCCTTTGCTGGAACTGCAAGTTTCTGTTCCCCAATTTATATCAGGATAGTTAAAGTCCCCCATAATAATTACCTCTCCGAGACTCGCTGCTTTATCAATTTGCTTTATGAGGAGATTCTCTACCTCTTCCATAATATTCGGCGTCTTATAACACACCCCTATCAGTATTTTATTATTCATTCTCCCCCCCCTTATCTCCACCCATAGGGACTCTACATTCTCAGTACCCTCACATATGTTGTCACGCAGGATGGGTTTTAAGGATGATTTTACATATAGACACACACCTCCCCCTCGCTTATTTGTACGGTCATTCCTGAATAGGCTATAACCCTGTAAATTAACAGCCCAGTCATAGCTCTCATCCAGCCATGTCTCTGATATCCCCACTATATCATAATTTTCTTCCAACAATATTAATTCTAATTCCTCCACCTTATTTGTGAGGCTTCGGGCATTAGTGTACATGCACGTTACGTATGACTCTGTACCTGTATTCCTGCTTACTGTATTAACTGTCCTAACCCTTTCCCCCGTACCACCCCCAATTTCATTACTTGTGCCCTGGTCACTATCTGCACTACATTCCCCTTCTATAAAGTGAATACCCTCGCCCCCCATTCCTAGTTTAAACACTCCTCCAACCTTCTAGCCATTTTCTGCCCCAGCAGAGCTGCACCTTCCCCATTAAGATGCAGCCCATCCCTAGCATAGAATCTGTAGCCAACTGAAAAGTCGGCCCAATTCTCCAGGAACCCAAAACCCTCTTTCCTACACCAATTCCTGAGCCACCTGTTAACCTCCCTGATCTCTCTTTGCCTCTCTGGTGTGGCTCGTGGCACAGGTAGTATTTCCGAAAATACCACCTTTGAGGTCCATGCTTTAAGCTTACAACCTAATTCCCTGAAATCATCTTTAAGGACCTTCCACCTACCTCTAACTTTGTCATTTGTGCCAATGTGTACAATGACCGCTGGGTCCTCCCCAGCCCCTCCCAGTAATCTGTCAACCCGATCAGCGATGTGCCGAACTCGAGCGCCAGGAAGACAACACACTGTTCGGCGATCCCTGTCTTTGTGACAGATTGCCCTATCTGTCCCCCTAATAATTGAGTCCCCCACTACCAGTACCTGTCTTGCCTGCCCTGCACTCCTATTCCCCCCCTTACTGGAGCAGACACTCCTCTGGCGTTCAGAGGTCATGCCTTGCTGCAGCAATGCTACCCCTGTAATGACATCCCCCTCATCTGCCAAGTTTGCAAACCTATTGGGGTGTGTCAGTTCAGGACTAGCCTTCCTAGCACTTTTCCCTTTACCCCCCTTTCTAACTGTCACCCAGCTACCTACCTCACCGTCCTGCCGCTCCCTACTACGATCCTCCCCCACATCTGACCCAGCAAGCTGCTGCTCAGTGAGCAGCAGACTCCTTTCCATATTGCTAATGCATCTCAGAGTTGCCAGCTGCTCATTTAGATCCAGTATCTGGGCTTCCAAATGTGCAACTTGCTCACATCTCGAACAACAGTATGCACCCTCGAACGGCTTTTCAAGGACTGCATACATGAGACAAGATGTACACTGGATCGCATTAGCAATAGTGGAGCACATTTTCTAATGGGGATAGCACTAAACAAATGTTAAGTAATTAAACAACTAAATACAAACAATTCTACTCACACTTACTTTTGCTCACACTTTGCTCACTCACGCTCACAATGAAGAAGACAGGCTAAAATTCAGAAGTCTTCCTTCCGGCTGTAACGGCCAAAACCCGGTTCTCCTTGAGCTCGCGGTGACTCTTCACTTATCCCAGAAGGCACAGGGAATATGCAAATTATCCTTGCAAGACTCCTTCCCTGGCTTTTGCTCACACTTTGCTCACTCACGCTCACAATGAAGAAGACAGGCTAAAATTCAGAAGTCTTCCTTCCGGCTGTAACGGCCAAAACCCGGTTCTCCTTGAGCTCGCGGTGACTCTTCACTTATCCCAGAAGGCACAGGGAATATGCAAATTATCCTCGCAAGACTCCTTCCCTGGCATCATCAGTCATTTAGAGCAACATTTGATTATTCAGAGATCCTCAATGAACTTCTGGAGTGAGCTTGCTGCACTAAAAGTAAAGAGGCCGAATAATATTGCACGCCCCATTTTTCAGTTTATTAGTTTATTCTTTTTTTACAAAAGTTTAAAATAAGCATTACATTTCATTCAACTTCATAATTGTGTCCCACTTGTTGTTGATTCTTCACCATAACATTACATTTTTTATCTTTATGTTTGAAGCCTGAAATATGGGAAAAGGTTGAAAAATTCAAGGGGGGCGAATACTTTCGCAAGGCACTGTATCTGTCTGCTAGCAAGTTTCAGATCCCAAAGTTCCTGTAATCATCACCTGTCCCTTTGCCTATTTACTTTCTTTTGTCTGAACCTGCCTTGCCCACCATACCAGTCCGTGTCGGTTGTTTTGCCTACCTCAGTTATCCCATCTGTTCCCGCCGGTACTAGAGACTTTACTTGCCTGTACCAGTGTCCGTACCTGCGCCAAGGAGTTCAGACTGTCAGTTAGTATGCGGTTCAAATCTGCACCTTCTCCTCAGAACTAGGCTGGAATAATCAGGCGCTGTTGTCCGACTTTTGGGAAGGTTTATACGGGAGGATAAATGATGAACTGTCTGGATATTCCTGCCATTTTGGATGACCTTGTTTCCTTGGCTACCCGAGTCAACCTCAGCTTCCAGGAGCGATCCTTGGAGGTGAAACTTGATAGGAGACCTATACATCTGAATCTATCCCTCCAGAAGCCTCTGGTTTCCCAGCTTCCATTTGCTGCCCCTGCTCCTGAACCCATGCAGGTCGACCATATCAAGGTATTCGATCAACGTTGAGAACATCGTCAAGATGGGCCTGTGTATCTACTGCGGAGGTGCGGAACACTTCATCCATGCCTGTCCCGTGAGCCTGGGACCTTCTTGCATAGGTCTGTAGGTGTAGGAGAGGCTAGTTTTGGTGAGAACAAATCCTCTTACTATGCCCGTGTCTGTATTGTGTAAAGGTATTCGGTTCTTTGAGACTGCCCACCTAGATTCCGGATCTGCTAGGAACTTTATCCAACAAGCTGTGGTGGATCGGTACCAGATCCCCATCCGACACCCCCGAAGTCCCTTGACGGTGTCTTCTGTGGATGAAACACTCTGGATGGAACCAATATGCTTTTGTTTCTGAGCCGGTGGAACTTTAAGTGGGAGCTTCACATTCGGAGATCTCTTTCCTGGTGCTTCCGAACTTGTCCTGTGCACTTACTTTGGGTCTGCCTTAGCTCCATTCTCATGTGTTTGCCTTGGACTGGAAATCTGGAGAAGTGCTCCACTTAGGGCAGAATTGCCACAAGAGATGTCTGGTTCCTGAAGCATCTGTGATGACTACCCTGGAAGCTGGTGCCTTCCGGGAAGAGGCTTCTCAAGGAACAGCCATCAACCCTACCCCTTCCACTAGCTATTCCTTCAGCTATCAAGGACTTCTTGCTGGAAAAGAAACTTCCTTCAGGCCTGGTGAAGAGAGGCGTAAGGGGGGAGGTACTGTAACATCGGCATCCATTCACTGCTTGGCCTTTCCATTGCAGGGACGCCGACTTACCACTGAGGCTGAACTGTGTCCTCCACACTTCTCCGGCCGCCCATGTGCACCAATGCTGCTTCCTCCTCCCGGGGCGTGTGCACGCCGCGTTATTTCCTGGAGGTTTCTGCCTATAACAGAGTCAATAGGTATTTAAGGCAATATCTTTTAATTAGTCAGTTATCTGTCTGTTAGATAGTTGTTGTCAGGTCCCATAGTTCCTATGTCCATCACCTGTTCTTTTGACCATTTACCCTCTCCTTTGTGTAGCTGCCTTGCCCACCGTGCCCATTGTCCTGCCTGCCTCAGCCATCCCGGCTGTTCCCGTCGGTACTAGAGACCACCAGCCTGTACCTGTGGCTGTACTGGAGTCCATCCCTTTCCTGGGGGTCAGTTGCCACAGTCTCGGTCACTGCCCTGGGCCTGGCATCTGCCTTGCGGCAGGTGCTTAGTTGAGCTCCTCCCACATTATGGTAAGCCCTGGTCCCTCCTGTGGTCCAGTGGGTCCACCCCTGCTCACGCCTCAATTCCAGTGAGCGTTTCATGAAGCCTTTAAATAATGTCCTGTATGAAGGTTTTAAGCATATGTATTTGTCACAAGTTGATGTGACTATTTCTTGTTCAGGAGCCCAGACAAATGTTAAATGTTCAACAGCTAAAATCACTTTTCTCTTATGGTACCATCACACTGAGAGGTTTAGCTTCCTTTCCTTGTACTTTCTGGTGTATATACAGTAAGTGGAGCAGAAAATGCAGCCTCTGGAGTTAATGTGTATAGCTGGAAGAGGGCTTAGGGATCAAATTAGCTGATGCTGTGAGGGGCTGCCAAGATGGCGCTTGTTTTGAGGTGTAAAATATCGGTTTTGGAACCAAAAGCTTTGCACACTCATGGGGTAGGATCTCTGTTACTACCCCATAATGTAATCAGCTTCCAACTTCCCTGTAATCTCTTTAGCAGTCTGGATTCACTCTCCCTTAAGCTGGTGTCACACATAACGACGACGACAACGACGTCGCTGCTACGTCACCATTTTCTGTGACGTTGCAGCGACGTCCCGTCGCTGTCGCTGTGTGTGACATCCAGCAACGACCTGGCCCCTGCTGTGAGGTCGCCGGTCGTTGCTGAATGTCCAGCTTCATTTTTTGGTCGTCACTCTCCCGCTGTGACACACACATCGCTGTGTGTGACAGCGAGAGAGCGACGAAATGAAGCGATCAGGAGCCGGCACTGGCAGCTGCGGTAAGCTGTAACCAGCGTAAACATCGGGTAACCAAGGGAAGACCTTTCCCTGGTTACCCGATGTTTATGCTGGTTACCAGCCTCCGCTCTTGCTGCCAGTGCCGGCTCCTGCACTGTGACATGTGGCTGCAGTATGCATCGGGTAATTAACCCGATGCATACTGTAGCAAGGAGAGCAAGGAGCCAGCGCTAAGCAGTGCGCGCGGCTCCCTGCTCTCTGCACTGTGACATGTAGCTGCAGCACACATCGGGTTAATTAACCCGATGTGTGCTGCAGGAGAGCAAGGAGCAAGCGCTAAGCGCGGCTCCCTGCTCTCTGCACTGTGACATGTAGCTGCAGCACACATCGGGTTAATTAACCCGATGTGTGCTGCAGGAGAGCAAGGAGCCAGCGCTAAGCGCGGCTCCCTGCTCTCTGAACTGTGACATGTAGCTGCAGCACACATCGGGTTAATTAACCCGATGTGTGCTGCAGGAGAGCAAGGAGCCAGCGCTAAGCGCGGCTCCCTGCTCTCTGAACTGTGACATGTAGCTGCAGCACACATCAGGTTAATTAACCCGATGTGTGCTGCAGGAGAGCAAGGAGCCAGCGCTAAGCGCGGCTCCCTGCTCTCTGCACTGTGACATGTAGCTGCAGCACACATCGGGTTAATTAACCCGATGTGTGCTGCAGGAGAGCAAGGAGCCAGCGCTAAGCGCGGCTCCCTGCTCTCTGAACTGTGACATGTAGCTGCAGCACACATCGGGTTAATTAACCCGATGTGTGCTGCAGGAGAGCAAGGAGCCAGCGCTAAGCGCGGCTCCCTGCTCTCTGAACATGTAGCACAGCGACCTTATGATCGCTGCTTCTGCTGTGTTTGACAGCTAAGCAGCAATCATAACAGCGACTTACAAGGTCGCTGTTACGTCACCGAAAATGGTGACGTAACAGCGACGTCGTTGTCGCTGTCGTTTAGTGTGAACCCAGCTTTAGTGCAGTGACTCACAGCGTCGCTCGTCCGATAACTGCAGATCACCTGGCAATTCTGGAACCTCACCACTATCTCCAACGTACCGGTCTCCGGTATTCCCGCTAGGCTCAGGTGCGACTCGTTGCACCTGAAGTTGAGTGTCCTCTCTGTTTGTCTTTGTAAGCTGCCTCCAGCATATTGGAGTTCCCTTGATCTAATGATTGTCCAATCCAAAAGGGTCTACCGGTGTTTCACCACCCACTCTGCTGTTGTAGTAAAATCCGGGTTGTGGTAGGGGTCTCCAGGGGTCTTTAGATAATTAAAAAAGAGGTCTTTAGTGTTTAAATCTAGGAGCTGAGCTTATGTGCATCCGCTCTGCTCAGTGCCCAGGCCACGCCCCCATGGCATGTTATTTATTAACTATTTTGTGTGACATAACTCACTGGAGAAAATGTAGAAAATTTTACAATTTTCAAATTAAATGTTTATCCCTTAAACCAAATTTCTGATATTTTCACAAATAAATGCAAAAAATATCGTCTTCAATTTACCACTGTCACTAAGTACAATATGTAATGAAAAAACAGTCTCAGAATCACTGAGATTTGTTGAAGTGTTCCAGAGTTATAACCTCATAAGGTGACACTGGTCAGAACTTTAACAAAAAAGTCCATGTCATGAAGGTGGAATAATGATAATCTTTTTTTCTATAGCTCCAACATATTCCGCAGCGATTTACAATTCAGGAGGATCATATACAAACAAGTAACAGTTATAGAAAATACAATATTTAAAGGGAAAAAAGACAACCCTGCTCTTGAGAGCTTACAGTCTACAATGAGATGGGGGGAGGGAAGGTAACAGTGCTTATTTACAATGACAATCCAGCCATCTCAAGAAAATGGGGGATAGATAATGGCTTCCTGGACCAGTTGGCCAGAGCCTTGAGATGCATTTGGGTGCCATGGTGTTTGACGTGAGGTTATTTTCTGAGAAGTTGTGGAGGGATTAGGTGAGATTAGTTTGGCTAGGGAGTGTGATAGGCTGCCCTAAAAAGATGCGTTTTTAGGGTGCGTCTGAAGCTGAGCTGAGTAGGTTGTGATTCATCCTAACTTCTTGGGGTAGAGCGTTCCAGAGGTTTGGTGCAGCTCGGAAGAAGTCTTCGGGAGTGGGAGGTTCGAATTAGTGTGGATGTTAATCGAAAGTCATTTGCAGAGCGTAGAGAACGGGAGAATCCAGGCTCAGGGGTAAAGAGGTTACTATTCAGACAGGCCCACCATAGGTCATATTACCCACAGCTGAATCATATCTCCAACACTTATCAGATGTACCAGGGCATGTGATGAATGCACACAGGTTTTATACAAACTGGACGAGATCTTATTGTTCGTCTCTTGGATATTACACAATATGGAGATCTTATGAGTAAGGGTAAAGATCTCATCCCACTGGGCAGGAGAAAATGATCTATTGAGCTTCCATTATCATGCCCCCTGAGATGGAGGCAGGGTTCTTAAAGCATGACAGCCTTTTTAATTTTTATATCATAAATAAATAGTACACCTGAAAATAACCAATTTTGTCACATATCTTATCAGACAAATTTGCTTCTTTCTCCTACAGAATTAATCAGTTAAAATTCTGAATCTTAAAGTAACAAGCTTCATCTGGGAGATAGGATTTTCAATAGATCCCAGGAATCTTCCAGCAAAGTCCATATTTTGCTGGATTTATGATTGTAGTCAAATTACAAAAAAACATGGAGGCTTTATGATATACCAAAACTGGAATACCTGTCCCTCCTCATACCCCAGAACGTGCCAATACTATGAAAGCCAGGACCTCGAGGTTCCCCAAATGAACCTGGAAGCTAAAGATTTAAGTCTTAAAAAGAAAGATCTGGGGAGGTTGAAGTGAATAGTCTTGGAGAGATAAAGGATCCTTGGTAAGATGTTGATCTTCAGCACATTAACCCTACTGAGCCATGAAATCGAGAGTCCAGACAAGTTAAATAAATTGCTCTCAATATTACGGAGAAGTATAACTGAGTGGAATCGGCCATGATAGCGATCCCTAAATATTTCATGTGGTCATTCCACCATTTAAAGAGAAATGTAAAACTAAGGTGCAAGGCTTAAGCCCCTCGATATATTTACATTAAGAGTCTCCAATTTAGAAGTGTTTACATTACAGTAAAGTTAGATAAAAATGAAAAGCGTTTAAATTCCACTAAAATCACTCTGATGGAAATCCTAGGAGAAGTGACCTATAATAGAAGGTCATCCATGAATATGGACATCTTCTACACTTTATTACCTATTGAAATCCTTGAGATGGAAGTATTAGCTGTAATCACGTTAGCCAGTGCCTTCATAACTAAAATACAGAAGAGGAGACAAAGGACAACCCTGACACATGCCATTATGTATTTTGAAAGATCTAGAAAGACTACCATTGACCCTATCAAAAGCTTTCTCAGCATCTACTGACATTAATCATACACCGTGTGCAGAATTATTAGGCAAGTTGTATTTTGGAGGATTTGTTTTATTATTGATCACAACTATGTTCTCAATCAACCCAAAAGACTCCTAAATATCAAAGCTTAATATTTTTGGAAGTTGGAGTGGGTTTTTTAGATTTGGCTATCTTAGGAGGATATCTGTTTTTGCGGGTAACTATTACTGTGCAGAATTATTAGGCAACTTAATAAAAACCAAATATATTCCCATCTCACTTTTTAATTTTCACCAGGTAAACCAATATAACTGCACAAAATTTAGAAATAAACATTTCTGACATGCAAAAACAAAACCCCAAAAATTTAGTGACCAATATAGCCACCTTTCTTTATGATGACAGTCAGCAGCCTACCATCTATAGATTCTGTCAGTTGCTTGATCTGTTTACGATCAACATTGCATGCAGCAGCCACCACAGCCTCCCAGACACTTTCCAAGAGGTGTACTGTTTTCCCTCCCTGTAGATATCACATTTTATGAGGGACCACAGATTCTCTATGTGGTTCAGATCAGGTGAACAAGGGGACCATGTCATTATTTTTTCATCTTTTAGACCTATACTCGCTAGCCTCGCTGTGGAGTAGTTGGATGCATGTGATGGAGCATTGTCCTGCATGAAAATCATGTTTTTCTTGAACGATACAGACTTCTTCCTGTACGACTGCTTGAAGAAGTTGTCTTCAAGAAACTGGCAGTAGGTCTGGGAGTTGAGCTTCACTCCATCCTCACCCTGAAAAGGTCCCACGAGTTCATCTTTGATGATACTAGCCCATACCAGTACCCCACCTGCACCTTGCTGGCGTCTGAGTCGGAGTGGAGCTCTCTGCACTTTACTGATCCAGCCTCTGGCCCATCCATCTGGCCTATCAAGAGTCACTCTCATTTCATCAGTCTATAAAACCTTTGAAAAATCAGTTTTAAGATATTTCTTGGCCCAGTCTTGATGTTTTATCTTATGTTTCTTGTTCAAAGGTGGTAGTTTTTCAGCCTTCCTTAATTTGGCCATGTCCCTGAGTATGGCACACCTTATGCTTTTTGATACTCCAGTAATGTTGCAGCTCTGAAATATGGCCAAACTGGTGGCAAATGGCATTTTGGCAGCTTCACGCTTGATTTTCCTCAATTCATGGGCAGTTATTTTGCGCCTTTTTTGCCCAACACGCTTCTTGTGACCCTGTTGGCTATTTGCCATGAAACGCTTGATTGTTCGGTGATCACTCTTCAAGCTGCATCCCTCTGCAAGACATCTCACAATTTTGGACTTTTCAGAGCCCGTCAAATCTCTCTTGTGACCCATTTTGCCAAAGGAAAGGAAGTTGCCTAATAATTAAGCACACCTTATATAGGGTGTTGATGTCAGTACACCACACCCCTCCTCATAGAGATGCACATCACCTGATTTACTTAATTCGTAGTTGGCTGTCAAGCCTATACAGCTTGGAGTAGGACAATATGTATAAAAAGTATCATGTGATCAAAATACTCATTTACCTAATAATTCTGCACACAGTGTAGAATGGTAGAGTTGGAAGGGACCTTAAAGGCCATTAGGTCCAACCCCCTGCGAGTGCAGGTTTTCCTAAATCATCCCAGCTATATGTTTATCCAGCTTCTGCATGAAGATTTCCATTGATTGAGAGCTCACTACCTCCCACAATAGCCTGTTCCATTCTAACTGCCCTCACAGTTTTTCCTAGTGTCTAATCTGAATCTCCTTCCTTTTAGTTTAATCCCATTGATTCTTGTACTTCCTTGTGTTAATGAGAATAAGTTAGAACCGTCTGCACTGTGACTATTTTTCAGATATTTGTAGACTGCTTTTAAGTCTTCTCTCTGCCTCCTATTTTGCAAACTAAACATCCCTAGTTCTTTTAGCCGTTCTTCAAATGACATGGTTTGCCAACCTTCTACCATCTTGGTTGCTCTTCTATGGACTTGCTCCAATATATCGATGTCTTTCTTGAATTGTGGTGCCCAGAACTGTACACAGTATTCCAGGTGGGGTCTGACCAGGGCTGAGTATAGGGGAATAATGACCTCTCTTGATCTAGATTCAATGCTTGTCTTGATACATCTTTTTAGCTGCAGCACCACACTGGTGGCTCATGCTGAATCTGTTATCTACTATTATGCCAAAGTCATTTTCCCCAGTGCTATCACCTAGTTCTATTCCTCCCATACTATATATGCTTTTACATATGGGTAAAAGAAATATAAAAACTTTACATTTGTCTCTGTTAAATACCATTCTATTTGCCTTGGCCCATTATTCGAGTGTGTCTCAATCCTTCTGAATACGATCTCTTTCTTCTCTAGTGTTGGCTACTCCTCCTATCTTAGTATCATCTACGATTTTTATGAGTTCCCCAATAATTCCGTTTTCCAGATAATTTATAAAGATATTAAACACCCCTGGGACCAGGACAGAGCCTTGCATGACCCCGCTTTTAACTTTCCTCCAGTTGGATTTGCAGCCATTTAGTATTACTCATTGTGCACGATCATTAAGCCAGTTGTGAATCCATCTAACTGATTTTTTGTCAATTCCATATGTGATCATTTTTTCAATGACGATGTTGTGTGATACATGTAAAGGGGGGGGGATGTTGTGTGATACGTTATCGAATACCTTATTGATTTCAAGGTATACTATATCCACGGCATTTCCCTGGTCCATCAATTCAGTGACTTTGTTATAGAAGGAAATCAATTTGATCTGACAAGATTTATTGATCATAAAGCCGTGCTGGCTTTAGTTAATTTATGCATTTCCATCCAGGTACCTAATTAAATGTTCCTTAACAATTTGCTTGATGATTTTTCTTGCTATGGAGGACTGGCTTACTGACCTGTAATTCCCTGGATCCTTCTTTTTCACCTTTTTGTAGGTAATAACCACATTTGCCCTTTTCCATTAGGCAGGGCAGGATTCCCCTGGAGTGTACCCTCTCAATAATGGATGCGGTCTTAATTGTCTTGTCCCTGGCCTTCCTGCCCCGAACAAACACCACCTGTTCATTATGTACAGTAGGATACCTGTGTATAAAGGCTGCAACTAGGGATGAGTGGACCTGTGGATGTCTGGGTTCATCAAGTTTGGCCGATCTATTGTTAAAAGTTCGGTATCTGAACTTGACCCCAAACTCCATAGAAGTCAATGGGGACCTGGACATTGGGGCTGCAAAATGTTCATAGTATGGGCTAGGATGGCTGCTAAAGGAAGTAAAAAAGGGGGTAAAAGCAGTACATTTGCCCTGTAAACAAATCTGGATTTGGAAATGACTTAAAGAGGTTCTGTCACCATAGCAATGACCAAAACGTTTTCAGTCATCGGCCCAGCCACCACTACATTTACCCTGTGGGTATTTTGAGAGATGTAATGTCCCTTGCCATGCTTACTGGTCCCTGTATCAGTGATTATATGGACTTTGCCATTGATAATATTACGCAGTGCGTACCTGATTTTTGTCTGCAACTTATTCATACAAGGCAGGGATGGCCCACCTGGAAAAGTAGTGGTTCCTGGGAACCCTGTACTATGGGACTGCCATACATTTTGTAAGTGTCCGTCTCCACCAGTGGAATGGCAGCATTTCAAAGTCCAGGAATTTTTGAAATGCTGCTCTTCAGCAGTAGAGCTCGTGGGTGGGGTACTTCCTCTGTTTGTACAGTGTTTGGGGGATGGATAGCTGAACGCTTCCATGGGACGATGTGGAGATACTCAGTGACGCTGCTGGTGGTAGTGATGTTGTCGCATCCTCTTTGCGGGGAGCCAGGATGTCTATTGCTTAGGAGTGGAAGCAAGAGGTTGAGACTGCAGCAGAACAGGGAGCAATAGGAGGCTCAGATCTTTCCTGCTTTTTCAGGTGTGTACTGCACTGCAGCTTGTGATTTGCTTTCTGATGACTCGTCATGCAGATGGTGCTCAGGTTAAGAACATTTATACCTCGATTCCATCTCTGATGGCACAGAGTGCAAACCACCCATGTCTTGTCATCAGCACATTGCCTGAAAAAATGCAACGCCAGGGAGCTCCTTTGAGCTACCTTTGGTGTGTTCAGTCCGCCGGTGTGGTGGCTAGTATCAGTCGATGTACTGGCTAGGGGCTGGCTGCTGTACTTTTTCAGTATGATTCCTCTTTTGCTGTGCAGCTGGGGCAGCATAACCACCTCTTCCTCCAAACTGTGCACGTCAGTCAGATGGTCTTGACTCCATGTGAGGTATAGGAACTCATCATCCCCTGCATCATCTTCCACCCACTTCTCGCCCCTTTCCTCTTTGTCTTTCTGCACACTGCAGAAAGCCGCAGCAGTTGGCACCTGTGTTTTATCATCATGAGAGATGTGCTGCAGTGGTCCGCTGACCGGGTGCATTAGCCCTCCCACATCCTCATCCTCAAACTGAACAAGTGGTTGGGCATCAGTGTACTTTGTCTCTTCCACCTCTGGGGCAGAGCCAGGTGGATGACCCCTGCCAACAGAGTCATCAAAAAGCAGAATTGACTGCTGTATGACTTGAGCCTCACACTGCTTGCCTGATTTGCTAAGGGGTAATAGATTACTCAAAACGTCCTTTTGCATGCATGCACCAGAGGAAGGTGTTTTTTTCTGAGATGTTGCAGGCACAGGTTGGACACGTCCTCTCCATGCAGCTGCTCCACCAGCACCACCTGCAGCAGCACCGTGGCCACATCCACTATTTGATGCTCTTCTCATTCTTTGCACGCCAAAAAAGTGCAGAGTATTACATGGCTTGTATACAGAGAGAGAGTGCCCAGCAGATTATTAGACTTCCTCTGTGCGAAGGTGTCACACAAACCCTTTATTAAAATTCACCCCACAGATCCTATTTAAAGAGAAGAGTACCCCCACATAGTCCGGTGGCAGATTGGTCAGACAGATCCTGTGTTATGAGTATGGAGACAGAGGAGTAATCTAACTCAAGCTGGGTCTGGTCCCTACACTAGTCAGAGCAAAATGGTGGAGCCAACCGTGATCCGGTGGTCATAGAGGCCAGGTCCCATGGTGTGCCAGCCAGTCACAGCCATGCCAATATTTGACTTGGTTGTGATGGCTGCGGATGTACCTACAGACGAAAAGCTTGTTGATGGCATTTTCCATCTGAGCCCTGCCGTGCGCCCAAACAATTGATTTCCACCACATACAGTATGAGGTATCTGCGTATGCAGGACAAATTGCACAATAAATTTTATGTTGCATTTTTTTCCTGATACACTTGTGAAAATGCTAAATTTTATGGCTAAAGTAACATTTTTGTGAAAAAAAGTAAAATTTTCATTTTTTTTCCTTCCAAATTGCTTTGCTTCCTGTGAAGGACCTGAACAGTTAAAAAACTTCTTGGATGTGGTTTTGAACAGTGTAAGGGGTGTTTTTAGAATGGGGTCCCTTTGGATATTTTCTGTCACCTAGGCCTCTCAAAGTCACTTCAAATATGATCTGGTCCCTAAAAAAATGGTTTGTTGGAAAAATGAGAAATTGCTGATTAACTTTGAACCCTTCTAACTTCCTAACAAAAATAAAATGATGCTTCAAAAATTGCGCTGGTGTAAAGTAGACATGTGAGAAATGTTATTTAGTAACTATTTTGTGTGAAATACAGTAACTCTCTCGGATAAAAAATTTCAACGTTTAAAAATTCTGAAAATTTCACCAACTTTCTAAAAATTTCACAAAAAAAGATGCAAAAAATATTGGCCTAAATTTACCACTATCATGAGGTACAATATGTCACAAAAAAACAGTATCAGAATCACTGGGATCTGTTGAAGCGTTTCAGAGTTATAACCTCTCAAAGTGACTCTGGTCAGAATCGTAAACTATGGCCCAGTCAAAATCGTGTTTTAGTGTCCTGGGGTGAAGGAGTTAATGCATAATTGATCTTGTAGGAGATGATGATTAAGTCTCCAAGAAAAACTCCTGGTGGTGTGGGTAGATATGTCAATTAACCTCAAAACTGGAAAGTGATCACACCACAGGAATGAATCTGTAGAATAAGTAGGGAAGAAATCAACTGTAAGTGTTGTAAATAACTGATGGCTAAGATCTTGGACCTGGATGGAGTACTGTTACGCTCACTAAGGGGTGGCAAGTGTCCGGGGATGGACCCACTGGACTGTACACCGGACTCCCTTTAGGAAGGGAACAGGCATTGTAGTATCTATTTGAATACTTAGGAACAGAAGAGGACTTAAAGTGTGTTTCATGAAGCATAGTTATTGAGATTTTTTTTTTATTTAGACTTCATTATGTAGACTTTTTTATGTTAACTTAGCAATAGAAAACAATTAGAGAAAAAGAGGTATAACGACTAAGATAGGATATTGACATAACAAATAAAACAAACATGACAGACCTGGGGAGACATAGGAAATTGAAAGGGGCAACTTCCATAGGTCACACTAAACTATTAATTCCTAGCAGGATAAAAATGGACCTTATGAACAGGTCCCAATACCTAAGTGGGATTAAAGAATCCAAAACTGGGATAGCTTCTGCAAGAGACCCGTATTACTCAAATACCCAAAATATGTATAGAAAGAGAGAAAGCAGAAAACAGAAAAGTTAAAAGGAGTAGGAAAGTGAAGTGACAATGATAGATTAGTTGTAAAATGGAACAAATATTTCATGATACAAATACCCAAAGTTAACTCCTGGCCACCATTTATAGGCATCAATAATGACCAAATTGAAAATCTAGTGATGGTAATAAGTACAGATCAGTCATCCTGGAGAAGACCTCATGTCTCTAAGATTCCCATCACTGAGGAATAAGCATTGCTATTTTGGTGACTGTTCTGTCTTCCAATCCTTGTGGGATCAAAGGAGGTTAAGTACCAAATGTCGGCCATTCTGGCAGATGGATCTGAGAAAAGTCGAAGCTGGTCGGGACGTCCCCCAAGTTCTTGAATCCTGCTGAGTGGCCATATTTTTTGCAAGAAGTTGAAATAGGAACCCCTAGCGGTAGGAAATCCTTTGGTCTCGAGGTAATTGAGTGAGTGGTCAAAAAGCTCTACAAAGTTGAAGTGTACTCCTGGCCAGATATGGGAGGATAACATTGTCACAGCCTTCCAGTTGTATGTTATTTTTAGATCCTGCAGCTTGCAAAATAGTTTACTTCTCCTTGTAAAAATGAATGTCGCATGCAGTGTTATGTAGTTTTGAGCCAAGGTGGATTTGGGACCAAGAGCTCTGTGAATTATATCCATTTCAACATGAGTCCTCCTTCCTTCTAAGTAAATCACAGGATAAAATATAACTGTTTTCTACAGCATATGGGAAGAGTTCTTTAGACACGCCACGAATATGGAGATTATTTAGTCTGTGACGTTTCTTTATACCATCTATATATGTTAGAATGTTTGAGCTCTGAGTGGCGTGTTCAGATATAATAAGATGTTAGTCCACTAATGTTTGATATAAAAACGCTGTCTCAGACACATCCACTCTGTTGCCTACTTGCGTGATATCCTGTTTAACAGAATCCAAGGCCCAGGTCTCAGTCTCCTCTATTAAACATGGCCTCTAGGTCCTGCTGTGTGGGGATAGAGCACGATTGTTCTCTCCAATACCACTTGCTTCCTTTAAAGAGGATTGTGATAAACTACACAAAGAAAATGACACTTCCGCCATGATAAATCGCTACGCTGTGCGTGGTTGATGGCTCTAAAATACATTTAATCACATCTATAGGATCATCGTGAATTCTATTGTTTTCGATCCTAAGGAATTCAGATTACTGCACAATAGCTCCTGAAATGGGAGAGCACTAATATTTTGTCTTCTTTTCTGGCCAGACCTCATAGTCCATCTTAAATGAGTACAACTCTGGTTTATGTTCATTGGAGAGTGAAAATTGCAAATATGCCATTTTACTATCCAATACATAGTGTCTAGTTTGGGCTCCAGAAGACACATACCTCGTAAATTTTTATCTAGGATATTTCCTGGGGCAATGCCAAACATGTGGATACTAAGTGTTTGAGCACACTGCAAGGCTGAGAAGCATCAAGAACATTTGGTTTTGGGATGTTTCTGCATTGAATAATGAAAACATCGCTTTTCAATACTCGTTTTCAGCTACAACCAATGAGGAAACATGCTATTTTTGCAAGGACAGAAGTTTTTGTGGTATCATTTTGGCCTATAAAACATTATTTGGTGGATTATTATTAAAATATATTGGAGGCAATATGAACAAAGAGGGTTGAACATCATTGTCTACTGGTTCCTACTCTGAGGTCTACTGCTAGATTGTGAATGGCTTTTGTTTCGGTAAATGATTATATAATTATAGATTGCTATATAACTCGCTATTTCTTTAGCTATTTCAGAAATTATATCCTTACATTTTTATATGTTATTAAAAATATTTTTTGTTCTTGGCAGATGACAGTACCAGGAGATCAGAGGGACTACTGACATCTTCAATTTTTAAATCAAATGACCTTGATATCACACAAGATATAACTGAAGCAAATTCTATTACTCCAAACAAAACATCATCCCTTCACAGAAAAGATCTATCATCTTTTAAACAAGTCGTACCTTCTAATTCATTGCAGACTGTTAAGAAAAATAAAAGTCACAAAACAGACATTCAACTTAGAAGTGCTCTTACAGCAAAGAAGCCATTTTCAACTTCAGAATATGAAAAAATACAGGAAAATAGTCACACAGGAGAGAAAAGATTGTCTTCAGAGTCTGTTAGTTACCAGAGAACTTACACAGGGGAGAAGCCATATTCATGTTCAGAATGTGGGAAATGTTTTGCATATAAATCACATTTTGTTATACATCAGAGAACTCACACAGGAGAGAAGCCTTTTTCATGCTCAGAATGTGGGAAATGTTTTACACGGAAATCACTTCTTGTTAATCATCAAAAAATTCACACTGGGGAAGAGCCTTTTTGCTGTTCAGAATGTGGGAAAGTGTTTACATGTCAATCAAGCTTTGTTAGACACCAGAGAACCCACACAGGGGAGAAGCCTTTTTCATGCTCAGAATGTGGAAAATGTTTTGCAGATAAATTAACGCTTGTTAAACATCAAAGGATTCACACTGGGGAGAAACCTTTTTTTTGTTCAGAATGTGGGAACTGTTTTACACGTAGATCACATTTTGTTAGACACCAGACAACTCACACAGGGGAGAAGACATTTCCATGTCCAGAATGTGGGAAATGTTTTACACGTAAATCACATCTTGTTAGACATCAAAGAATACACACTGAGGAGAAGCCTTTTTTTTGTTCAGAATGTGGGAAATGTTTTACATGCAAATTATATTTTGTTAGACACCAAAGAACTCATGCAGGGGAGAAACCTTTTTCATGTTCAGAATGTGGGAATAATTTTAATCTGAAATCAAATCTTGTTCATCACCAAAAAATTCACACAGGGGACAAGCCTTTTTCGTGTTCAGAATGTGGGAAATGTTTTTCAAATAAATCAGATTCTGTTACACATCAGAGAATTCACACTGGGGAGAAGCCATATTCATGTTCAGAATGTGGGAAATGTTTTTCACGTAAATCACTTCTTGTGAAACATCAAAGAGTTCACACTGGGGAGAAGCCTTTTTTTTGTTCAGAATGTGGGAATTTTTTTACATGTAAATCAACTTTTGTTAGACACCAGAGAACTCACACAGGGGAGAAGCCTTTTTCATGTTCAGAATGTGGGAAATGTTTTGCAGATAAATTAACTCTTGTTAAACATCAAAGAATTCACACTGGGGAGAAACCTTTTTCTTGTTCAGAATGTGGGAAATGTTTTACACGTAGATCCCATTTTGTTAGACACCATAGAAGTCACACAGGGGAGAAGCCTTTTTCGTGTTCAGAATGTGGGAAATGTTTTACATGTAAATCACTTCTTGTTAAACATCAAAGAATTCACACTGGGGAGAAGCCTTTTTCGTGTTCAGAATGTGGGAAATCTTTTGCATGCAAATCACATTTTATTAGACACCAGAGAACTCACACAGGGGAGAAGCCTTTTTCATGCTCTGAATGTGGGAAATGTTTTACACGTAAATCACTTCTTGTTAAACATCAAAGAGTTCACACTGGGGAGGAGCCCTTTTTTGTTCAGAATGTGGGAAATGTTTTGCAGATAGATTAACTATTGTTAAACATTAAGGCTATGTGTCCACGGTAGAATGTACCTGCGGATTTTTCTGCATGAAAATCCGTGACTTTCGCGGCAAATCCGCACCTTTTTTTTGCCGCGGATTTACCGCGAATTTGCCGCGGATTTTGATGCGGATTTTTTTTTTTCCCCCATTCTATACCCAAAATACGCACCAAAATCCGCAATAATAATTGACATGCTGCAGATTTTTCCGGATCAAAATCCGCGGCAAATCCGCCGCGGAAAAATCCGCAGCATGGACACAGCATTTCCAAAATGCCATTGAAATGGCTTGGAAGTGCCACTGCTGCAGATTTTCGGAAAATCCGCGGTAAATCCGCGGCAAATCCGCGGCAAAATCCGCGAGAAATCCGCAGCGTGGGCACATAGCCTAAAGAGTTCACACTGGGGAGAAACTATTTTTCGTTCAGAATGTTTTACACGTAGATCACATTTTGTTACATACCAGAGACCTCACACAGGAGAGAAGCCTTTTTAGTGTTCCGAATGGGGGAAATTAAATTTTGTTGGACACTAGAAAACTCACAGGAGAGAAGTTTTTTCATGTTCAGAATGTGGGAAATGGTTTGCAAATAAATTAAGTTTTGCTGAACATCAAAGAATTCACACTATGGAGAAGCCTTTTTTGTTGAGAATGTGGAAAATATTTTGCAGATAAATCTGTTTTTGTTAAATACAAGGCTGTGGAGTCGGAGTTGAGGATTTGGTGTCCATTTTGATGGAGTCGATATAAAACGGACCGACTGACTTTTTCATAAGAATTTTGTAAAATTATGTAATTTCTATAATGTATGTTCTATTTCTGATCAAAGGATCTAGGCTTTTGGTTGAGATGAATCTATGCTGCACTTTATGTACATAAGTAGTGAAGCTCCTTCTCTATAGATACGGGTAAAACCACACTGGAAAGGAATTAACGCCTGCACTCATCTCAGAACTGCTAGAACATGTTCTTGCTATTGTAACTGACAATACTTTCAATCATAAGTACAATTAAACTGATGAATGAGAATAATGACGGTAGCAGCTAGAAGAAAACTTCAGATTTAGTAGGTTTGAGATGGAGCTACAGTCCTGTTCCTGTAACTGAGGAACAAACAGATATTACTACAGAAGAAAAGCAAAATAATACTTTAGAATTCAGTGGTTCGTACTGCAGTCTTATAGAGCTGGAGTCCTGGGTTCAAATCCTACCGCAAGTTTGCATGTGCTCACCGTGTTTGCCTGGATTTCCTCTGGTTTCCTCCCACACTCCAAAGACATAGTGATAGCGAATTAGTAACAGCTTACTAAAGGAACAGAAGCTATGACAGAGGTAGCAGTTAGAATGAGTGACAGCAGGATGACCAAGAGTTACGGCTGACATATGTTCAGCCTCATCAGATGAGGAGGTGGGTCATCCAGTGCTACTGGTGCCATATCTTCAGCTTCATCAGATAAGGATTTGTCAGCCAGTGCTACTGCTCCATATTGTCAGCCTCACCAGATGAGGAGTTTAATTTTGAAAAGTATTTGGATGACATGGAGCAACAAAGCGCTGCCACAGGGAAAAAGTTTCTACTCTTATAGCAAACAGATTGACCATATTTCAGAAAAATATTTCATTTGCTCTCAAAGACGTAGAAGAGTTCAACCGTTCAGGAAAACTGACTGTACATGAGGCAATTCCTTTATACCCTGAGATTGTTAGAGATGTTGCCCATGTAGTTAGCACTTTGCCACCAACCCAAGTTAGTGTAGAGAGTTTGTTTATCGACCTTAAAATAATTAGGTCAGATTTGAGGTAATTTATGAAGGAGGATCTGATGGAGGCAATACTATTTCTCAGAACAAATTCAAAGGCTGCACAAATGTTATTCAGTAAGTTTTTGTTAACAGTTTTTTTCCCCACTTACTGCATAGTGTATCGCATATTTACAATTTATTAAGAAATTTTGTGTTCTAAAAATGTGTTACAATATATTTTATGCTTTATCTAAATAGCTTGATTATTGTGTTATAATAATGATTAAAAGTCTGATGTTACCATTTTACTACAGTAAATTTATCACTTAAACATGAGTCATGAAGTTGGAGTGAGAGGTTTGGCTTACCGGCTACACAGCCCTGGTTAAATACCAAAGAATTCACACAGGAGAGAAACCCTTTTCATGTTGAGAATATGGGAAAAATTTTACACACAAATGGCATCTTTTTGAACATCACAAAATTCACATAGGTAGAAGCCATTATCATACCTAGAAGTTGAGAAATGTTTTACATTACACAATGAAAAATTCACACATTGAGAAAAAATATATTTGACAAACTAAACAAGAAAACTCAAAAGAGACAGTGAAAGTAAAAGCAAGTAAGCAAAGCAAGTTAAGTTACATTAGAATTAAAATATATGCAGTTACTAATAGACATCTATTTTCTATATTTCATGTGCATTGAATATTTCACATTTTTATACACTGATGAGCAAAAGGGTAAAAATGTTTTGAACTTTTGATTTTCATGCTCCATATTTCACCATCTCTACTGCTTTAAAAGTGAGACTACCATCATTTTATAAACAATCATCTTGGCTATCTCATACGTAAATTTGACTTGTAATCACTATGTTTCCCCAAATATAAACCCTAACCCAAAATAAGCCCTTGTAGGAATTTTCAGCCTTGTGAGAGTAAAGGGGGCTTTACACGGTAGCGATATTGGTAACGATATCGCTATCGTGCATACCCACCTCCATCGTTTGTGCGACACGGGCATATTGCTGCCCATCGCGCACAAAATCACGCTCCCCTGTCACAAGGCTTACCTGCCCTGCGACGTCGCTATGGCCGGCAATTCGCCTCTTTTCTAAGGGGGCGAGTCATGCGGCATCACAGCAACGTCACACGGCAGCCGTCCAATTGAAGCGCAGGGGCGGAGATGAGCGGGACGTAAACATCCCGCCCACCTCCTTCCTTCTGCATTGCCGGTGGACGCAGGTAAGGAGATGTTCCTTGCTCCTGCGGTGTCACACACAGCGACGTGTGCTGCCACAGGAACGAGGAACAACATCGCTAATGAGAGGTGAACGATTTTTGGTTTTAGGACGACCTCTCCATGGCAAACAATTTTTGCCACTTTTGTGATCATTTTAGGTCGCACATAAGTGTCACACACTGTGATAACGTTGATGACGCCGGATGTGCGTCACTAACGACGTGACCCCGATGATAAAATTAACGATATCATAGTGTGTAAAGCCCCCTTTAGACTTAAATATAAGTCCTATCCCAAAATAAGCTCTAGTTGCGGTTGGATAATGAAGTGTCCATGCAGCTATAAAAGTTAAAGAATTCTGCAGGACACTTCATTAAAGAAGGCAGACACCCCAAAGAGAGAAGACAGACTCCACAACCATACTCCCAAACCCCAAATGGGACGCTGTGGAATGCGAGAACCTGCAGTGGAACGAATACAGACATGCTTCGAGGACCTGGAATGCAGTGGAACACGAGGACCTGCAGTAAAACACATTGATGCATTCCACCGCAGATCCTCTCGGTCCACAGCGCCCCAGGTTTCCCTGCCAGTCGGAAGCAGTACAGTATCACTGCATGTGTCTGTGTTTGTGATCTGAAGTGTGTGTGTGAGTGCCATCCAAAAGCAGGGGAGGACCGCTATGGAACACACAAGGACCTACTGGAAGCGCTGCAGACAACCAAGGTCTGGTAAGTATGATTCTCCTGGGGGTGTCTTCCTTTTTAAAGGCTAAACTTACCCCTAAACTGTTGTTTCCCCAAAAATAAGCCCTACCCCGAAAATAAGCCCAAGCACATTTTTGGGGGCAAAAAATATAAGACAGTCATTTTTTCGGGGAAACATGATATTTAGCATATGATTAGTTATGCAGACTCTTGTCATCGCTGCATTTTTACGGTTTTGCTCATAAAAATCTAAATTTTTATTAATATGTTTTCATTGCAGCCATTTGGTAAATTCAAAAAAGTTCATTTTTATTCTCATTAATGTACACTCTGCACCTCATCTTGACAAATAATAACAGAAATGTAGACATTTTTGCAAATTTATTAAACAAGAAAAACTGAACTATCACATGCTCATAAGTATTCAGACCCTTTGCTCATTATTGAGTAGAAGCACCCTTTTGAGCTAGTACAGCCATGAGTCTTTTTGGGAATGATGCAACAAGTTTTTCACACCTGGATTTGGGGATCCTCTGCTATTCTTCCTTGCAGATCCTCTTCAGTTCCGTCAGGTTGGATGGTGAACATTGGTGGACTGCTATTTTCAGGTCTTTCCAGAGATACTCAATTGGATTTAGGTCAGGGCTCTGGCTGGGCCAATTAAGAATGGTCACAGAGTTGTTCTAAAGCCACACCTTTGTTATTTTATCTGTGTGCTTGGGGTCATTGTCTTGTTGGTAAATCTTCAACCAAGTCTAAGGTCCAGTGGACTCTGGAAGAGGTTTTATTCCAGTATACAGTGTGTCCACCCATATCCTGTCCACCACCATTAACTTGATAACGGCGGCAGCTATAGACATAGAAGTGTCTAGGTATAGTAAAGTAGCCATGCGCTTTACCATTTTTATCTCGAAAATGGAACGAGATAGACAAAAAAAGTGAATTAAAAAATTGTAGGGCATCATCAATTCAATACGAATCGACACCTTGTATACAGAAATGCTATGATATGAAACCCATGCCCCCCCCCCCCCCCCAATACATTGAATGTTGGTCACGCATATGACGTTCATTTAACTTTGATGCTCAAAGTGGCCACCGTCAGCTGCAATGCACATCTGGACTCTGGACAGCATGCTGTATCTTGCACGTTGTGCAATATGGTAGGTGACACGTTTGCACATGCATCTGTAATACGTCGTCGTAGGTCCTGCAATATTGGTGGAGGGGTCGCATACACCTGCTGTTTGATGTGACCTCACAGAAAGAAGTCCAATGGGGTTAGGTCAGGTGAGCGTGGAGGCCACTCCACGCAGCCACCATACCCAATGAATTGTAGGAAGGTCTCCATGAGGTATCACTTCACGTCCGCAGACTTATGAGTTTTACACGTTCTAATCATAGCATTTATGTATGCAAGGTGTCGATTCGTATTGAATTGATGATGCCCTACAACTTTGTAATTCACTTTTTTTGTCTATCTCATTCCGTTTGCGAGATAAAAATGCTAATTCTGTTGTTTTCCACCAGGTGGCGCTATAGGTGGTTTCATTGCGTAGCGCATGGCTACTTTACTATACCTAGACACCACTTCTATGCCTATAGCTGTCGCCGTTCTCAAGTTAATGGCGGCGGACAGGATATGGGTGGACACATTGTATATCTCTGTACTTGGCCGCATTCATCTTTCCTTCAATTGCAACCAGTTGTCCTGTCCCTGTATGCAGGGACATGTATATGTCCCCTGCGCAGGAGATGCTGGGGGCATATACATCACATGAGGGGCTGGGGCATATACATCACATGAGGAGCTGGGGCATATACATCATGTTGGAGATGCGGGTGCCATATACATCACAGGAGGTGATTGTGCAAATACATCACATTGGAGACGCTGGGGGCATACACATATATATCACAGGTATGGCTGGAGCATATACATCACAGGAGGGGCTGGATCGTACAAATCACAGGAGAGGCTGGGGCATATACCACATTGAATATGTTGGGGCATATACATCACATTCGAGATGCTGGAGCATATACCTCACAGTGGAGGCATTGGGACCATATACATCATAGGAAGGGCTGGGGCATCTCCTGTAATGTACATACAGCAGTCCTAGCGTCTCCTATGTGATGTATATACAGCAGTGCCAGCATCTCCTATGTGATGTATATGCCCCCAGCTACTCCTGTGATCAGGCCCGGACTGACAGGCGGGAGGGGCGGGACTTCTCCCGGTGGGCTGGCCGGTGGAGGGGTGGGGGGGCCGCCCCCCGCCTCTCCCGCACTGCCTGCTGTTTAAAATTATTTTGTGGCTGCCGCCACCCGCCGGCCGCCACTATAGCGGCGGGGTCCGGTGAGCGGCCCCCGCCGCCAATTTTCAATGCTGCTGGCCGCCGCCGGTATTATGGTAGAGTCTAGATCCCATTGGCCAGAAGGACCTCTGCTGACGTCACACCCATGTGACCGGCCTCTTGTGTGGGAGGAGCCTGTAGTTCCCGGCAGTCAGTGCACAGTTTGCCGTACAAGCAGCAGGATGTTTCCCCTCTTCCCTGTTTCTGCTGTTTTTCTACCCCGACATTTGTGATATAACAGGAGGTAATATCTGATGGAGCTTATCATGTATGAGCCTCAGGGGGAAATAAAAAGGGATTGTAGGTCACCGTCTCTGGGTGCAATAGTGTGCAGCCGTAAGTGCGATGCTCTGACCGTGGGGAGAGAGGGTGCGATGCTCTGCCTGTGGGAAGGGGGAGAGAGAGGGTGCGATGCTCTGCCTGGGGGAAGGGGGGGAGAGAGAGAGGGTGCGATGCTCTGCCTGGGGGAAGGGGGGGAGAGAGAGAGGGTGCGATGCTCTGCCTGGGGGAAGGGGGGGAGAGAGAGGGTGCGATGCTCTGCCTGGGGGGAGGGGGGGAGAGAGAGAGAGGGTGCGATGCTCTGCCTGGGGGAAGGGGGGGAGAGAGAGGGTGCGATGCTCTGCCTGGGGGAAGGGGGGGAGAGAGAGAGAGGGTGCGATGCTCTGCCTGGGGGAAGGGGGGGAGAGAGAGAGAGGGTGCGATGCTCTGCCTGGGGGAAGGGGGAGAGAGAGAGAGAGGGTGCGATGCTCTGCCTGGGGGAAGGGGGGGGAGAGAGAGAGAGGGTGCGATGCTCTGCCTGGGGGAAGGGGGGGGAGAGAGAGAGGGTGCGATGCTCTGCCTGGGGGAAGGGGGGGAGAGAGGGTGCGATGCTCTGCCTGGGGGAAGGGGGGGGAGAGAGAGAGGGTGCGATGTATTAAAACACTTATTAGGACCTGGTCCTTTAGCCCACTAGGATTTAGCTTTCTTATGTAGAACAGGCTAAATCCCAGTGGGCAGAAGTACACAATCCATTAGATCGCTAAGTCTTGTATTAAAACACTCATTGGAACCTGGTCCTTTAGCCCACTAGGATTTAGATTTCTCATAGAGAGCAGGCTAAATCCCAGTGGCTAGAAGGACCTGGTCCTTTTTCCCACTAAGAATTGTATTAAAACACTTATTAGGACCTGGTCCTTTAGCCCACTAGGATTTAGCTTTCTTATGTAGAACAGGCTAAATCCCAGTGGGCAGAAGGACCTGGTCCTTTTTCCCACAAAGAATTGTAGGGCTTGCATGACATGTCACATGAGCCCTGCAGCCAATCAGCAGCTGCTAATGGACTGCTGAACTCTTATCCAGAGAAAGAGCAGCAGCACATCTGCTTATCAGTTTCCATGGTGGGTGTGAAGCAGCCCATTGGCAACCACTTGTTAGCTGCAGGGCTGATGCAACATATTGTCATTCAAACCCCAGGTTACTCCATACCAAATTTGCTGAAACAGGGCCATCAGCAGAGGCGAGTATAGGTGAATATTATTTTACATGGGGTAATATATTAAGTGAGAATGGGATGTCTTGAGTAGTGGACAATCCTTGTATATTGCACATTTTTATGTCAATTTTTTTCTTTATGACATGCTGCACATATTTAATTGTTTTATTTTGAGAAGGATGATGTTAGTATATTCTATACGTTTAAAAAAAATATTTAAAACCATGACTCTTTTCTGTTATGGTAATTACACATATCTTTATGGCAAGTTCCAGCTGTGACGGGGGTGTACAACAGAGCAAAGGATGGACGAGGCCGAGGGACGATCCAACAGGTTTATTCACAAGAACACTGGAACAGCACACGATAAGTTCACGTAAAACAGATTCGGGGGCCCTTCCCGACAATCCTCGGACCGGATAACAAAGCAATCGTCCTTACAGTAGTCCAAAGAGTTCCACACAATCCCACGGGCCGCCACACAAGCCTAGCTCCGTCCGTGTCCACAGCCACCCAGGCTGGAGCTCCTTCCTCTCTTTAGTTTCAGCTCACTCTGAAGTTACAAAAAGGGAAATGCATTGTCTGTGCTGCTTGACCAGCCCACCATGTTTGTTCAGGGGGTAGGGGTCACACATCCTATCATCAATTGTTTGGTCCATCACAGGGTTCCGATATGTCTGCCAGCCACAGTAGATGAAGGGATCCCCTGCTGTGCAGAACAATGACTATTCCTTCACTGGCCAATGCAATTACAGATTAGATACACAACTCTGGAAAGAAGACGACAGGCTATTTACATAATCACATTAGATGCCAAGACTACAATTGTATGAGAGAGACACATTGAGACCAGTAGCTCCCCCAAGAAAATACATGAATTACAACTAATACAACCAGGGAAATATACATATCATGACATAGTATCACAGCATATACAGTGAGAGGGTAAATTACATCTTCACAATCCCTCCCCCTCCCAACTTGTGTACGTACTAGGGACCTCTACAGGTCACTGGTTAAGTACACACAGGCAGAGCGTTACTTACATGTGGCTTCATGCAGCCACGAATTGGCATCGTAGCTCTCCCACATCATTGCCCAGGAGAACAGCTGCAGGCAGACCACCCATCACCCCAACCACACATCGCCTGACCCCAAAACCAAAGTTCAGATCCACAGTGGCTGTGGGAATAGTCCTCCATTGTCCACCAGCCAGTTCAATAACAATCCCAGGTCCTCTATGGATTGCCTCAGGCCGAACCACTCGGGGATCAGCCAGTGTGAGGAAAGCACCCGAGTCACAAAATCCAACAAGTCTCTGTCCATCCAGCACAACCTCCTGCAAGTGCTTACCTCGATGAGCAGAAGTCGTCATAACTGCGGGTCGCACCCCGTAAACTCCTGGTGGTGCAACATGGGGGGCTGAGTCACTAGGCCAGTCCTC
This sequence comes from Anomaloglossus baeobatrachus, assembly GCF_048569485.1. NCBI lineage: Eukaryota > Metazoa > Chordata > Amphibia > Anura > Aromobatidae > Anomaloglossus > Anomaloglossus baeobatrachus. The sequence continues at coordinate 551,366,536 of NC_134357.1, read as the reverse complement.
ACATAACGGTGCCACATCTTCCTCCATGGCACTGGGCTGTAAATAATTAACAATCCGATTGGGTGCAGGATCAGTCCTCATTTGAACAGCTGGGCAGGAGACTTGCCGATGCCCTGGCTGTCCACATTGATAGCATCTGAGCTGGGTCTCCCTCCATCCAAGGCGTCCTCTTGGGTAAGGGGTAGGGGAACTTGGAGGCCGGCTCCCACCTGAAGGTGCTGTAGGGGTTTGAGGATGATTCCTCCATGGCCTGGCTGGGCATGAGGCCTGCAAATGCCCGGGATGCCTACAAACATAACACCTGCGCTCTGTTACTTCCTCTCCCCGGCGTATTCCAGAAAGTGCAGTAGAAGCAACTGGAGGCACATTAACACGGGTATCAACATGTGGTGGCTTAGAGGAACGGGGAACAATGGGGACAGAATAACTGGGGGCATCCGGTGTTGTGGAGCTGTTAGGCGTCTCTCCATCCTCCAACAGAACCCTCCACTGAGGCTTGATGGTGAGAGCCTCATCAGCGAGAGCAGCAGCTTCCTCCACTGTCGCTGGTTTTCTCTCACGCACCCATTCCCGGATCTCAGCGGGGCACTGGGCAAAGAATTGTTCTTTTAGGATGACCTGCAGGAAGGTCTCCCAAGATAAGGCCTCCTCTGCCTCCAGCCAGCGATTACATATTTGTTTGAGTCTATGAGCATATATCTTAAAAGACACTTCCCCATCACAGGCTAAAGCACGGAACTGAGTCCTGTAATTGTCTGGGGTCACAGCATAATGTTCTAGAATAGTCTGTTTAATCTCCGCATACTCACAGTTCCACCGAGGGTCCATAGCTCTATAGGCTTCAGCAGCTCCCCCCTCTAGGAGCCCAACCAGATGCCGGACACGCTCCCTGTCCGGGACTTCCATTAATCGACACTGATGCTCAAAGTCCTGGAAGAAGCCCTCAATGTCGCCTGCAGCCTCATTAAACGGCTTAAAGTCTTTGCGGGACACCCTGGGAAGTTCCCTCATGATGGGTGCTGGGGTTACAGTCTGTCTGGAACCTCTCGCGGCTTCCACAGCGAGCTCCTTATCCAGCAGTGCCATCTCCTCCATCCTGCGCTCCTTCTCTTTAGCTCCACGCATGGCCTCCCTCTTATCTTCTATGGTGGCCTCATCTCCAAGCAGTGCCATCTCCTCCTTGTACCACACAACCCATTGACTTTTTTGGGTATTCACCTCCGGCTGCCGTCTTTCTTCCGTTTGCTGTGAGGATCCTTCCTCCACGTCATTTTGCGAACAGACTCCTTCTAGCGCCTCAATCAGCTGCTCCTTGGAGAGTCCTTTGAAACGAACTCCTACTTCACGGGCCTTTGATTGCAGGCTCCCCAAAGTCCAGGTCTTGTACTCTGCAGTGCTGGTTCCTGATGTTGAGCCATTGTCCTCCATTCCTTCTGCTCTGATCCCAGCGCTGCCAACCAGTTTGTGACGGGGGTGTACAACAGAGCAAAGGATGGACGAGGCCGAGGGACGATCCAACAGGTTTATTCACAAGAACACTGGAACAGCACACGATAAGTCCACGTAAAACAGATTCGGGGGCCCTTCCCGACAATCCTCGGACCGGATAACAAAGCAATCGTCCTTACAGTAGTCCAAAGAGTTCCACACAATCCCACGGGCCGCCACACAAGCCTAGCTCCGTCCGTGTCCACAGCCACCCAGGCTGGAGCTCCTTCCTCTCTTTAGTTTCAGCTCACTCTGAAGTTACAAAAAGGGAAATGCATTGTCTGTGCTGCTTGACCAGCCCACCATGTTTGTTCAGGGGGTAGGGGTCACACATCCTATCATCAATGGTTTGGGCCATCACAGGGCTCCGATATGTCTGCCAGCCACAGTAGATGAAGGGATCCCCTGCTGTGCAGAACAATGACTATTCCTTCACTGGCTAATGCAATTACAGATTAGATACACAACTCTGGAAAGAAGATGACAGGCTATTTACATAATCACATTAGATGCCAAGACTACAATTGTATGAGAGAGACACATTGAGACCAGTAGCTCCCCCAAGAAAATACATGAATTACAACTAATACAACCAGGGAAATATACATATCATGACATAGTATCACAGCATATACAGTGAGAGGGTAAATTACATCTTCACACCAGCTACAGTACTGGTGCTGCATGCGTACAAGTATGTATTGCAGTGCTAAATTTACCACAATGCTAATGCAAATGGTTATTTTTTTGGAAAGCGATTTTTGCATGTGGGCTGCTTTGGTTTGAGTTCCAGGGCTGAATTTCAGTCCCAGTCCGGCCCTTCCTGTGATGTATGTACAGCAGTCTCAGTGTCTGTTATATGCTGTATATGATTTACCAATCTTATTATCACAAAGAGTTAACTGCGCTCCAGACCAATCCTGGAAAAGCAGCTGTGAGAAGCATGATCAATGTCACCAAAAATTAACTGCTGCACTAAAGAGAGCAGCTCCAACCACCACAGTAGGGGTGAGCTAATTAATTGTTTGACCAAATGTAGCAGAGTAATTTTCACATTGATAATTTGGTGTGGCCCCCAAAGGTTGGTAGAAATTTTCAAATGGCCCCTGGCAGTAGAAAGGTTCTCCACCCCTGCTTTACAAGAACACGGTAAGTCTGCTGATTTTTATAATCTGTAGTCTTCCTTGTGTGTCTCTGGGTGCGTTGCACTGATTGCCTGACCATGTCAGGTTTTCAGGGTATCTGTAGGCGGCAGGCGGGCCTCACAGCTGTTGGTTATTTATTTATTTATTTATTTAATCGTATGAACATATACCTTACCATAATATAAGAATAAACACCGGACAATAAACAATGATTGAAAGTATCAAGAAAGGTAAGAATCAAAGTCGGATATCCAGGTTTTCTAGGTATGCAATAGCATTATCATTCACAGTATAGAAATCCTTCTTGTCACCATGGTAGGATCTCAGGGGGCACTCCTCAACAATGTGCTGGATAGTTTGCTGGTCTGCTCCACAGTCACAGGTAGGAGAGTCAAATTTTCCCCACTTATGCATAAAATCTGCACATACGCCAAAGTTTGTTCTAATACGATTTAGAGTAACCCATGTTTTCCTTGGTAGATTGAAGCCTGGTGGAGGGTTTTGTAAGATAGAGAACGTTTGGAGCTCACCATCTACTACACTGACCCAAAGTTCTCGCCATTTCTCCTCTAAATTGAAGTCTTGTTCATGCAAGGTGATTGCAGTTCGGATGGGTGGATGTCTTGATTTCAGTCGTTGTATTGTAACATCTCTGATATTTTGGTGTATTGAGTTTTTCATAATTCATTACTTTAGTGTATTCTTTAAGTAAAAGCTTTTGTCTTCTCAGATTTGCGGGTGCGATATGACTCAGGACAGGTAACCAGTGATCGGGTATGGGTCTAATAGCATCAGATATTATACGCATAGAGTTGTTCAGCTGAGTGTCAATTAGCTTTACATGACAGCTATTTAGCCATCCTGGAGCACAGTATTCTGCAGCAGAGTACACCAGGGCAAGAGTAGATGTTCTCAAAACAGATGTTGCCGAGCCCCAGGAGAATCCACAGAGTTTCTGAATAATATTATTACATGCTTTCAGTTTCTGCGCCACCTCATCCAAATGGGATTTAAAAGTTAGACTTCTATCAAGAATTACACCTAAATACTTAGGGTTGAAATTGTGTTTAACAAATTGGCCTTCAAATTGTACTTTAAGTTCAGTCTTAGCACTTGCATTGTGTAAATGAAAGCAACAAACTTCCGTTTTCGATGGGTTGGGTTTTAATCTCCATTGTCGAAAGTACTTTCCCATTACACTAATATCTTTTGTAAGAACGTCCTCTGCTTCCTCCATTGTTTTGCTTACTGTAGCAAGTGCCAGTCATCAGCATATCCAAATTTCTGTGACACTGTTTTAGGAATATCAGCTAAATAGAGAGCAAACAGGAGAGGTCCCAGCACTGATCCCTGGGCCAGTCCATTGTTTAAAGATTTCTTACAACTGGTTGAATCACCCATAATAAATTGAAAGGTTTGATTTTCAATCATATTGTTCAAGAGATACATCATTTTCTTACATGGAATCACCTTCAAAAACGTATATAAAAGTCCTTCACTCCACACAGTATCATATGCGGCAGAGAGATCGATAAACGCCACTGAAACTTTCTTGTTCTTCTGGAATGCAGCTTCAAAGAGAGTTTCAAAGCTAAAACTTGGTCACTACAGTTTCGATCAGGTTTGAAGCCGGCTTGCTCTATAGGTATTGAGTCGAAAATCTTTAAACTGATCTTGTTTAAATTAAGCGTTCTAACAGCTTATATAAGCAACTCAATAAGACAGTGGGTCTATAGCTTGATGGATTATCTTCAGGCTTCCCAGGTTTTAACAATGCAATTATTTTGGCATGTTTTAATTTACTAGGGACTTGAGCAGTCTCCATAATATCTGAGAAGAACTTGTCCAGCCATTTTTTCGCATGAAGTTCACAGTTTTTGAGAAATTCGGGATGAATCCTGGCAGAGCTGGGAGCTTTGTTAATTTTAGTTTCAGCAAGGTCAATTTCAGTGTGACAGGTTGTTGGCCTGTTGGCCATATTGATTACGGAAGAACTGTCACATGTTCAGTTGCCTGCTGCCTGTTGTGTGTTTGTCTCGAGGGGAGATTGACTGGTGGTTAAGGAAGCAAGTGGGTTTTTGAGCGGTGTCAGGAGACATAGAGGATGCACTGAGTGCAGAGCATTATTCAGTGCCCAGCTCAAATGAAGTGCAGAGCCTTGCCTTATACATAAATCTGACTTTTTTAAAAGTGTTTCCTTAGACGTGAATCAGCTGGTATAGACACATTGTAGCCAGTGGTGACACCGGAGGTGTTTTTATAAATTACGGAATACAGAAATCAGACTGGGACCACGTGGCAGAACAAGAACAGATTTGTAAGTGTGTGAAGCAAACTCAAAGTTTTCCTTAGTGTATCAGTTGTGAGTCATCTTCCCCATCCTTTTGTTTGTTTGTCAGATAATGTGACGAAATTGATTGCCAGAGAATGTTTAGTGTAGGTTTGAAACTTAAAATGGCTGAAAGCACATGGTGGGTTTGAAACTTAAAATGGCTGAAAGTACATGGTAGGTTTCTAACATAAAATGGCGATGGTGGGGTATGAGCCTGTTCTAGTTCTGACCGGTAAAATCCGGATGAGAATGAACTCTGTTGTGGATGTGGGAACTCTGTTGTGGATGTGGGAACTCTAGGTCGTAATACTGACTTAGAATGTAAGGTGTTCAGACCAACCACATGGTATGTTTGAGATATTAAGATGTTGGCTGAAAGCACATGGTATGTTTTTATTTTTTAATGGCTGACTGAGAATGTAAGGTGTTCAGATCCAAAATGATGGACGAAGCACGTGGGGTTGTTTTTTGAAATGTAAAATGGTGGCCGAGGTATGGTTAAGACAAAGACAGGAAGTGAGTGGGGGATGTGTGATGTAACCAGAAGACCATAGGTTGTGCAAATGTCTGAATAAATGGCTGGGTGGACTACTACATACTCAGTCAGAAATATATGTGTTTTTATCTATAATCGGATGAAGACCGTGGACATGAATGTATGCGTGTGGTGTGTGTATGTGTGTGTGTGTGTGTGTGTGTGTGTGTGTGTGTGTGCATATATATATGTATATGTATGTGTAGAGTACAGACTACAGCATATAGGCAGGAAAGATAATTGTTTAAACTTAATTGAGCAGAGGTAAAAAACAATTTCCCCTTCCCCACATGCTCCTACAGTCTTATCAAAGCAACCAAGTGCCGTGATGGCCATCTTTATATAGCCCTCAGTGAAGATGATAAAACTGCACCCACTGAATAACACATTAAGTATTAGTAAAAGTTTATATTACTAAAAGATTGAATATTGAATGATTGAGTAGTTGTGCTGAAGCGAGATGAAGGTGGCTGTAGAGGGCACTTAAGATAAACCCAATATGCAGGTTAGATTGAAGTGAAGTAGCTGACTTGGGACAGTCATAAAAAGAATATCTTATTAGTAAGCAATAAAAGAAAAAATCTTAAATAAACGTACCTTAGCCGAAGATGTGATGATAAAAATAAATAAAGAATACATATTTCCATGAAGAATTGCATGTTTTAAAATATCCAAGGGAAGAGAGGGTTTTTAACTTGTTAACTTGTGTCCTGCCAGAGGAGAAGACTTGTGTGCCCTGGCTGAGGGGGAGGAGCAACCTTTCAAAAACTTCTAGAACAGGATTTTTATCTCACCTTACAGGGGGGTTTATTGTTTGTTGCAATCCAAAAGCCAACTGTGAAGGAGCAGCCCAAACATGGTCATATAAAAAAAGGGTTTCCCTACATTTAACAATTCATTGTAAATTATATTGGAAAAAGTAATTGAAAATAGTTTTTCATTTTACTAATTTTATCCCAAAAGAATAAAATTAATTGTGGATAAGTGTGGATTTGTTTGTAGATACTGGAGCATAGAGGTCTGTTTGTTCGGATAGTTTTCTATGGCAAATCAGCATTTTTGGTGATTTGCTTGGAAAATTCATTTTTATTTCATTGTTCCAGTTCTTTCTTTCTCCTTTCATGGACATAAAGAAGTTATAGTATACATTATCACAAAGATGCTGACAATTCGCTGATGATGTCCCAAATTTTGCAAGTGTTGTGTTGGTAATAATAATAATAAAAATAATCTATTAATAATGCAGTTTATTAATAATTATAGTAATTTATTTTAGGTATGTGGATGATTTATGGAATTCTGTTTTTATGATATTTAATGTCTTGAATCATCTATTTTCTTTTTGCAGAAATAAAGATTGCAAAGCAGATTTCTGTGGTCCAAGCGAAGGTTAAGAAAAGCCATTGAAATGGTTTTCCATTATAAGGTTACACATAACACAATATTTATGGTGTTGCCGGTTAGGTACAATCTAGACACAATGTGAGTTTCTTATGTCCCAAATGTAGAACTCCAGTGCCACACACTTTTTAAATATAGTTATGCTTTGAATAATGGATTAAAAAATGGGGGGGGGGGAATGATGTGGAAAGTCACACCTATAAAGTCACACCTATTTTTAGGTTTTAATTTGTTCACCGATTGAGTTTTTCTTTTAAGCTGTCTTTATATTTTTATCTGTAAGGAGGATACAGCAGACATACACATATCTCTTTATTGCTCTGATGTAACAAGAATTGTCAGGTTTTGAACATGTCTGAGATGAGCCCATTGCTAATGCAGATTTTGAGTTTTTCCGTAGATGGATCCAGATACCAAGATGCTGGTTGATTCTACACTGGATATGCTGAGGTTACGCAATATGAGGTAATAAAATCGAACCACTCGCTCATCTCCCATCGGAATAGGAGAAAGAGATGAAGATTTGCGATCACTGTGATACGTGGAATGGAGAGGGGTAAGATGGTCAAAAGTGTGTATAGGCAGCAGATCTCTCTTACTGTGACATGATAAACCTATAAAAACCATAAAGTGTGTATGAACCCAGGTGAAGGCTCTCCTGTTATCCAAAGAGCATGGCACAGTGGAGATAAAGCTTACGTCTGAGCTGACTGATGGAGCCAGAGGAGATGTTTGCACAGATGCAGCTGACAAGGAAGAAGTAAACGGGCCTAGAATTGAGAGTATTTTACCAATTCAGACCAGTACCATACCTCGGTGGCACCTGTGACATCCATGACATTTGTCATGCCTTGTGTTCTTAAATCCCTACAGGAACAAGCAATTCAGCAAGGAACAGAGTGTGAGATGCAGGGAGCCAGCTGACTGAGGAAGGTATGTGGACAAAGAGCGGTAAGCTTTCTCTGCCATGAGCTCTCTACTCAGTGATGGCCCAGTTAACCCATGGACTAATACATGTGGCAAAAACTATTATAAGTGTGGTGGTGGACAAGGTATGGGTGGCACCAGTGTTCAGTACCCAGGTGGCCAGACTTACCTAGCCATGTAAGACGTGTGCTTAATATAAGGCAGAAAAACTGTAAAGACCTCGTAGAAACATACCCCTCATCTGCTCTACTGTTCGAGAGTTTGCAGATTTGTCATATAAACCTATACGTGGTTTGTATGAGTTTGTGCATGTTGTGTGAATTTCTTTTCAGGCTTGCTATGAAACATACCCAGTACGGAAAATGTTACTGCTGAAAAACTCATGATGGTGGTGGTATGTAAAAGTTGAGTTCCTAAAAGTGGTACCTTTAAAAATTCACTTTTAATTAATTTAGATTAAAATAGATATCCCATATGACAAAAAACACACACACATATATATATATACATATAAATAAATAGAAAAGTGCTGCAGTGCAGAATGGGAGTGGTCAACACCCTCACACTTCTCCCTACCTAGCCTGCGGAGGTCGGCACCCTAGGTTACGTAATGGCGCCCCCGCTCAAACGTCGGCTTGCCCTCCTCTCCCTGCACTAAGTTAAAAGTGCAGCTAGTCTGGGAGTATGGGAGTGCTCAAAAAAGTTTTTCTGCACTGTCAAAATAACACAAGGTGCAAAGAATTAACTGTCAGGGGTAGAACCTGTTATCAGTAAATACATATCTGAGTATGACTCTACAGGAATAGGGTTTAATATCAAAACAGGCTCTATCATGGAAGATGTTTGAAAAGGGTTCAAACAAATCAATACCCAGTTTTTATGAGGACAAAGTGCAATGGTGCTAAAGTGATTCAAGGGAGCCCTATGCACATATGCTAGTTGGCCTGTAAACATTCCACTCACTAGCAGCATATAAATACACAGGTGTTAAAGTGCTGTGCATATAGCAGCCACAACTTGCCCAAAGGCTCTATCAGGCCAAGCATCAAACTGCTCCCACCAGTGTCAGATTATAATATACTGGCAGCATAACAAAGGCTCCCCAAGCAGCACATATAAAGGTCCTCAAAACAGCCCAGCAATGATAATTACATAAATAGATATATCAGAGCGGAAAAAGTGTCCCACTTAAACCAAATCACCGTAGATGATGTAACGACAACATAATGATATGATATTTCCTCAGGCTAAAGAAATACTTAGCTTTAGCGCAGACTTGGACTAATCGCCAGACAAAAATACTTCAGTATAGTCACTGGAGGCCTATATACAGGCTCAATACAGCATTATAGACATCTTACAGTATCTGCTGATTAGGAGCTTTCCACACTCATTACCCTCCATAGAGCAGTGGGAATGTGGAAAGGCTGAATGGAACATAAAAATGTAACAATCCACAAGATAATGGTGGACGCTGGCAAATCATGTAACAAATGCTTGTTTTCCTTTTTCTTAATAAATAGATCTTTACATAGGATACTTTTAGTTTAGCACATAGAACATTATTATATTTCTCACAGATACTACAGATACAGTGTGATATCTTGACCAGTGATGTACGAGCCTTATAGAACTGCCTATACAGTATGATAAACATGTGTATTGTCCAATTTCAGATCCTAAATCAGTGTCAGGAGCACGTGGTCTGAAGCAAGGAGACTGGGTGATCCTAAAAAGACGAGAGCCATGAGCCAAGATAAGATGGGCAGATCTAGCTTTTCCCGACCACAGCAATGTCCATGAAGCTTGAGGGAAAACCCCATCTGGATACAACAGGCTCTGTAGAGAGTTATCGTACCAGAAGAATGAGGGTCACAACACACATAGTGCTGCATTATCTCACATAGGACCTTATAGAAAATTTCTAGTTTGGGGATTATACAGGGGAAATAACCAACATAAGGGAATAATGGGTACAGGAACATTACACAAATAAGGACTCATGGTAAGAAAAATATTATCTGACCTAAACCAACCAACTAGTTAAGACCAACCAACCAACTTAAGAGTTTAAGTGACTTTTTAAGGATAACATACACCTGTAGGTAACTGGTATTGTCTTATTTGTTGATATTTGAAGCCGTAAAAGTGCTACTCTGTGTAAAGCTGGTGTCACACACAGCGACAACGACGTCGCTGCTACGTCACCATTTTCTGTGACGTTGCAGCGACGTCCCGTCGCTGTCGCTGTGTGTGACATCCAGCAACGACCTGGCCCCTGCTGTGAGGTCGCCGGTCGTTGCTGAATGTCCAGCTTCATTTTTTGGTCGTCACTCTCCCGCTGTGACACAAACATCGCTGTGTGTGACAGCGAGAGAGTGACGAAATGAAGCGAGCAGGAGCCGGCACTGGCAGCTGCGGTAAGCTGTAACCAGCGTAAACATCGGGTAACCAAGGGAAGACCTTTCCCTGGTTACCCGATATTTACCTTCGTTACCAGCCTCCGCTCTTGCTGCCAGTGCCGGCTCCTGCTCTGTGCACATGTGGCTGCAGTACGCATCGGGTAATCAACCCGATGTATACTGTAGCAAGGAGAGCAAGGAGCCAGCGCTAAGCAGTGCGCGCGGCTCCCTGCTCTCTGCACTGTGACATGTAGCTGCAGCACACATCGGGTTAATTAACCCGATGTATACTGTAGCAAGGAGAGCAAGGAGCCAGCGCTAAGCAGTGCGCGCGGCTCCCTGCTCTCTGCACTGTGACATGTAGCTGCAGCACACATTGGGTTAATTAACCCGATGTATACTGTAGCAAGGAGAGCAAGGAGCCAGCGCTAAGCAGTGCGCGCGGCTCCCTGCTCTCTGCACTGTGACATGTAGCTGCAGCACACATCGGGTTAATTAACCAGATGTGTACTGTACCTAGGAGAGCAAGGAGCCAGCGCTAAGCGCGGCTCCCTGCTCTCTGCACATGTAGCACAGCGACGTTATGATCGCTGCTTCTGCTGTGTTTGACAGCTAAGCAGCGATCATAACAGCGACTTACAAGGTCGCTGTTACGTCACCGAAAATGGTGACGTAACAGCGACGTCGTTGTCGCTGTCGCTTAGTGTGAACCCAGCTTTAATGAAGATAATCAGATCCATGTGTAAGGGAAATCTTGTTAAAGGCCTCCTGGTGGTAGATTATGGACCCGAGCCAAGAAGAGATTCCATTAGTGTTGTGATACAATCAGGTATATTCAGACATAAAAGTCTCGAGGACATGAATAGCACTCGGATGTTGCCTGTGAATCAGTCTTTCAGAAACAGTAATGCTAAAAGCTGCAGCATAAAGGAAAGAAGCTTATTCTTACTATTGCCTTACTCTTTCTAATCGATTAATCTCAAAATCTGGGTGAGTTATTCTGCATTAAATAGTCTGTTCCAAGGACTGGGACATTACCTATGCCTTTGTGAACTATGTGTATGGAATGTGATCAATTTATAAATTTGAACAGCTATTATTGTTTTTGTGTCTTTCCCTGTGTAAGGAAGATGATCGAGAAAGGAGTAGAAACATCAGTTTCCACTTTCCTAGCTCAGGAGGTTAGTTATTCTGTAGATATAGACCAACTAGGTCCCCTTTAGTCTTCCACAGTCCCCAACTAGGCAGTCAGAGTAGGCTGCCCAGCACTATATAAGTGCATTGACACACAGGACAGACACACCAAAAGGGCCTGGCTGCATCCTACGGAAAATTGTGCAATAAAAAATTATATACAGTAAAATAATAATTAATGTGAAGTATTGGTCCATAATACATAATCCAAAATATATCCAAAATACATAATCTATAATCCAAAATCCACAAATCCATAAATCCACAAATCCATAATCCAAAATACATAAGCTCGAAACCCAAATGTCAAGGGTCCCAACGCTTACGAGTCCCTAAGCATTGCACTTACCTGTGTGACTGCTGCCCTATGTAAAACCTCATTAGTGTACATGTTTAATACCAGCAACCACCCCCTCCATGATATGGTAGGCTGAGAGTGGCTGTCTCATCGGTATTCTGCACCTGTGTTACTCTCACCTTTATCACAGAGGGCCAGCTGCATCCTGCGAGTGCATTTGCCATTTTGACTTGTGTTGGCGGGTGGCTTTTTCTGGTGAGTTTTGTTGGCAAATATAATTTCACTGGTGGTAAAATCTGAGTTTGACATGTATGCTCTACATAGTCAACTTTTTCATACATGTTCCTGAGCACCCATCGACCTTTTATTTTTGTAATGTGCAAAGTTCCTTTTAGAGCCCTTCCTCAAAGTGTTTTTTCATTCCACTGTTACTTCTGCTTATTCTCTGACAACATTTCTGTTGTGGATTAGTGCAGCCAATTTTATACGGGTCTTCATGGAGTCTATTCCAAAATGAATTCTCCTTGTGTGATGCCATGCTATGAAAATGTTCAAGATTTCTGTTGTGACAATTATCCGCTTAATGGGGAGGTCATTCCTCAACTACGGATTGCCGATGATCTTTGCAATATTATTATATGTTAGTATTTCATTGCGTACCCAGAAGATTTCTCGATCAGAGTTGTCAGTAGGCTCATGGCCACATTGAGTATAAGGTTTACCTTGCACTCATGCTGGTTTGTAATGTGGTTTAGTAGTGATTGCCATTTTTCTTTTCACCACGTCAATGATGTAGTCAGAGTTTTGGATACTAGACCAGTAATGTATGGCTATCATATCAATCCATAGAGTAATTAATTTGCAAAATTTTAATTTACTTGCAAAATTACCGTATTTTTCATTTTATAATATGCCCTAGATTATAAGATGTACCCCAAATTTAGAGGAAGAAAATAGGAAAAAATCATTTTTAATGTTAAAATAAGAGTCAGTCTTATAATCCTAGTTCATATTAACTCACCAGGGGGGAGCGGCAGTGGTGGAGCCGCTCACGTAGGTCACAGGAGGCAGGGTGGTCGATGCTGCGGGCTTTGAGGCGGGGTGTCACGGCTTAGGAGGGTCATTTGACAGAGAGTTGGCGATGTTCTGGGCTCAGAGGAGGGAGTGTCAAAGCTCAAAAGGATTAGTGATACTGCGGGCTCGAGGGTATCACGACAGCGGGTGCCATTGACCTGCCAGTGGTTGACGCGATGGACTTCAAGAAAATGTCCACGGAAGTGGCACATCCACAAATTGGCCATTTTCTTGAAGTCCATCGCATCAAGTGTCAGCAATTCAATGGAGCCCACAGTGTGCCGATATTTCAATGGCGCCCGCCGCTGCGATACCCCATGCCAACAATTATCACTGATCCTCTGTCCTGTGACCCTCATGAGTTACTCCACTTCAGTGACACCCCCTCCTCTGAGCCTTCAGTATTGTTGACCCTGCCTCAACCATCGCCATCCCAGTAATCCATATCTGGATTAAAAGAGGCACCCCCATTTTCCCCCTAGTTTTTGGGGGAAAAAGTGTGTCTTATAATTCAGAAAATACAGTAATTTTTTTTCCTAAGGTTTTTGACATAGTGCCATACATCAAATTGGTGATTCATAGTGGGGTACTCTTGATAAAATATTTTCTTTCATAACCCAAGATGGCAATCCAATGCAAAAAAATTACTGAACCCAAACTTTTTATAATGGCTACTGAAGGATCCTGTGTTTTTTTTGAACAACGTGAAAGTCCATGATTTTATCAATGAGAGGGTAAGTGTGGCTCACGGATTCTGAGATAGGTGCTCTGAAGTAAAGTCAATACTCAAAGGGAAAAGAAATACTTTGGCACTCTACAGGAAATATGTCAAACAAAGAAAAACTTATGTCTTTTAAGAATTGCTTTTATTTGTGTGCTCCAAGGCAAAAAAGGGGGGGGGGGAAATGTCATGCATCCAACATTTCAGCTAATATCCGTTAGCCTTTTTCAAGGACAACATGTCAGATATAGTAACATTTGAAGAGGAATTTCCCGTAGGTTGATGTATATTCGTGATGGGTACATGCATTGTTATGAGCTTATGGTGAAAAAAGCAGTGATAGGAGCAAAGTAGCCCATATGGGTGTACCTGATACAGAGACTCTGGTATCATGTAAGAAATTTGCAGGATTATCCATAGCAGTAGCTCAATAATAATAAGCAGTATATGTTCAAAGGGTCGACCTGGTGGGTTGATGCTTGATTTGTTCAAAGTAAGAGCTATTGAGCCCAATGGGTGATGTATCCTCGTCTGGAGTTGGAGGCCTCTAGATATATACCAGAATCGGTAAAACCACTCACAAATGGAAAGGTCAGGATAATAAATGCGGTAGTCCATGGGTTCCAGGTACCTATAGGAAGGCTGGTGCAACTGCCTGTAACTGTTAGCAGGTTGGTAGCCAGGTAATTTACAGGATGCTCTGGATATGAATATCCTGTACTAGGATCAGGACTGAAATGAAACATAGTCGTTGGTATAGGCTAGTTGCCAGGGGAAAGGAGGCATGGGCCCTGATCTGTCCCTGCAGGGAGAGCTATGTCTTTTTGGAAATTTTGGCCACTAAAAAGAATAGCTGTTACTATTACTATACACCATGTGCAGAATTTTTAGGCAAGTTGTATTTTAGAGGATTTTTTTTTATTATTGATCAACAACTATGTTCTCAATCAACCCAAAAGACTCATAAATATCAAAGCTTAATATTTTTGGAAGTTGGAGTAGTTTTTTTTTAGATTTGGCTATCTTAGGAGGATATCTGTTTGTGCATGTAACTATTACTGAGCAGAATTATTAGGTAACTTAATAAAAACCAAATATAATCCCATCTCCCTTGTTTATTTTCACCAGGTAAACCAATATAACTGCACAAAATTTAGAAATAAACATTTCTGACATGCAAAAACAAAACCCCAAAAATTTAGTGACCAGTATAGCCACCTTTCTTTATGATGACACTCAACAGCCTACCATCCATAGATTCTGTCAGTTGCTTGATCTGTTTATGATCAACATTGCGTGCAGCAGCCACCACAACCTCCCAGACACTGTTCCGAGAGGTGTACTGTTTTCCCTCCCTGTAGATCTCACATTTTAGGAGGGACCACAGGTTCTCTATGGGGTTCAGATCAGGTGAACAAGGGGGCCATGTCATTGTTTTTTCATCTTTTAGACCTTTACTGGCCAGCCACGCTGTGGAGTAGTTGGATGCATGTGATGGAGCATTGTTCTGCATGAAAACATGTTTTTCTTGAACGATACCGACTTCTTCCTGTACCACTGCTTGAAGAAGTTGTCTTCCAGAAACTGGCAGTAGGTCTGGGAGTTGAGCTTCACTCCATCCTCAACCAAAAAAGGTCCCACAAGTTTATCTTTGATGATGCCACCCCATACCAGTACCCCACCTGTTAGGGCCAGATGGACGGGCAGACCCAGGAGGTGGATCCACTGGGCCGAACACCTTCCTGAAGGCAAGGAGTCCGGTAGCCGGAGCACTACAGGTAGCAGGACAGTCCGTGCAACAGAGTAGAATGGAGAAGTCCCTGGGACCACGGAGTCACTGATGGTAGTCCGGGTGACGGAGCTCAGGTTCGGAGGCCGAGGTGTTGTCAGGCAGAGTCCGGAACCGATGGAGCGAGAGGACGGGTCACCACAGGGATCAGAGATGGAACGGACTGACAGGATGGCAGATAGTCAGCGTTCGGGGTTCGGGAGTCGGCAGGACCGGATGGCGAGGCAGGAGCGGCTCTAGAAGAGAGATAGGTGAGTATATCACAGAGACATAAGGAGACCTGACTCCTAGCTTAGGAAACACGAAGAACAGGCCCCGCCCACTTGGACACTAAAGCCCTTTATACCCTGTACCTGTGTGTTCAATTTCCTGTCAGTGGACGCTGGCCCTTTAAGAGAGGGTCAATGACCGCGCGCGCGCCCTAATGCGCATGCGCGAGGCCCGGGTGCCAGAAGCCAGGGCAGGGAGCGGTGAGCAGGAAGCAGGAGAGCCGGGCTGGGGCTGAGTAGCCGACGGGCGCCGGGAGCGGGGACCAGGACGCCTGGGGACTGCAGGCAATGGAGGCTGGAGACCGGGGAGCGGCGGACGCCGGACAGAGGAACCGGGGAGCGACGCAGGAAAGCCGGGGAGCAGAGCAGGGGACCCGGGGAGCGTGACAGTACCCCCCCCCACGCCCCCCTCCCCGCAACCGGGACAGGAAGGCACGGATCAGAGGAGTACCCACATTCTCCCGGGGTTCCCAGGACCTATCCTCAGGACCATACCCTGCCCAGTCCACCAGGAAGAACTGTCAGCCCCGTACGGTTTTCATGGCCACGATATCCCTTACCGCATAATGTCATCATCGGCAATAGGAGGAGGAGCCGGACTGGCAGCAGCGGAGAAGGGACCAAGGACAACCGGCTTGAGCAGGGAGACGTGGAAGGAGTTGGGTATCCTCATCGTGGCTGGGAGCTGCAGCTTGTAGGAGACCTCATTGATCTTGCTGAGGACTTTAAACGGCCCGATGTAGCGAGGACCCAGCTTGTAGGATGGCAGCTTCAATCGGACGTACTTGGAAGCAAGCCAGACCAGATATCCTGGAGAGAAACACGGAGGATCCAGACGCCTCTTGTCTGCGTGTCTCTTCATCCGCAGGGAAGCACGTCCAAGGAACGCCTTGACAGAGTCCCAAATTGTTGCAAAGTCACGGGCTACAGCATCAGCAGCAGGAACATCCGAGGAAGAGGATACAGGTAATGGGACGGAAGGCTGAAGTCCGTAAACGACATGGAAGGGAGAGCTGGAGGAGGACTCACTGACGTGGTGGTTATGGGAGAATTCAGCCCAAGGAAGAAGCGTGGACCAGTCGTCATGATGGGCGTTGACATAGTGACGTAAGAAGGAGGTCAAGATCTGATTGACCCGTTCCACTTGGCCATTCGACTGAGGATGGTAGGCTGAAGAGAAGTCCAGAGTCACTCCCAGATGTTTGCAGAGAGCCCTCCAGAAGCGGGAGGTGAACTGAGTTCCTCTGTCGGACACAATGTGTGATGGAAAGCCATGCAAGCGGAAGATGTGTTGTATATAGGCGTCAGCGAGTTCCTGGGCAGAGGGCAGTCCAGCCATAGGGACGAAATGAGCCATTTTGGAGAACCGATCCACCACGACCCATATGACTGTGTGTCCGGAGGACAGTGGCAAGTCCGTAATAAAGTCCATCGCAATGTGTTGCCACGGAACTGAGGGTATAGGCAGGGGCAGAAGACGGCCATATGGCAGATGTTTGGGCGTCTTGTTCCTGGCACAAGAGGAGCAGGCTGAGACAAAAGAAGCGACATCCGTGCGAAGGTATGGCCACCAGTAATGACGTACAATTGTACTCCATGTTTTCTTCTGACCAGCATGGCCGGCTATTTTCGAGGCATGGCCCCAGTGCAACACTTTTTGCCTGTCAGTCTCAGAGACATAGGTCTTCCCGGGCGGTATCTGGGCCAGGGTGACAGGAGCCACCGGAATGATTTTACTAGGGCAGATGAGGTGCTGGGATGTCTCCTCCTCCTGCTCCATGGGCATGAATGACCTGGACAAGGCATCTGCGCGTATATTCTTGTCCGCGGGTCAGAAATGGAGCTGGAAATCGAACCTGGCAAAGAACAAGGACCACCTGGCTTGCCGTGGGTTCAGTCGCTGAGCAGACCGCAGGTATTCCAGGTTCTTGTGGTCCATGTAAATAATAACGGGGTACACTGCTCCTTCCAGAAGGTAGCGCCATTCCTCCAGAGCCAGTTTGACTGCCAATAGCTCTTGGTCACCGATGGTGTAGTTGCGTTCAGGCGCTGAGAAGCTCTTGGAGAAGAAACCGCAAGTAACCATCTTCCCGGAGGAGGACTTCTGCATGAGCACTGCTCCGGCTCCCGAGGAGTAGGCATCCACCTCCAAGGTGAACTGTCGGTTTAACTCCGGACGGTGGAGCACAGGAGAGGAAGCAAATGCCAGTTTCAGGGAGCCAAATGCGGCGTCGGCCGCAGGTGACCAGTCCTTTGGATTAGCCCCCTTCTTGGTCAAGGCGGAGAGAGGTGCAGTCAGAGCAGAGAAGTGAGGGATGAACTGACGGTAATAGTTTGCGAATCCCAGAAAGCGTTGGATTGCCTTCAGTCCAGAAGGAGGGGGCCAGTTGAGAATGGAAGAGACCTTCTCCGGATCCATCTGCAGGCCGGTATCGGAGATTACGTAACCCAGGAAGGGAAGAGAAGACTGCTCGAAGACACACTTCTCGTACTTGGCGTACAGACGATTCTCCCTCAGTCGTTGTAGTACCAGCTGCACGTTCTCTCTGTGGGTCTGGAGGTCCGGAGAAAAGACCAGGATGTCATCAAGATACACCACCACACAGACGTAGAGAAGGTCTCGGAACACGTCGTTCACCAATTCTTGAAAGATTGCTGGTGCGTTACACAGGCCGAAGGGCATCACACAGTATTCATAGTGCCCATCGCGAGTATTGAACGCGGTCTTCCATTCGTCCCCTGAGCGGATGCGGACCAGGTTGTAGGCACCCCGAAGATCCAACTTGGTGAACACACGAGCTCCTCTAAGCCGATCAAACAATTCGGGGATGAGCGGAGGTCGCCCTCTTTCTTCTTGACGAAGAAGAAGCCTGCTCCAGCAGGAGAGGAGGATCTCCGAATGAATCCCCTTGCCAGGTTCTCTGTGATGTAGGTAGACATGGCCCTTGTTTCGGCAGGAGACAGCGGATATATCCGTCCTCGAGGTGGTGTAGTTCCCGGGAGCAGGTCGATGGCACAATCGTAAGGACGATGTGGCGGAAGTACCTCTGATTCCTTTTTGTCTAAGACGTCCGCGAAGGACCAATAGGCCGAGGGCAGTCCCGGTAGGGACTCTGGAACCGGAGGTCGTCGGATGGGTTGTATGGTCTTCAGACAGTTCTCGTGGCAAGAGGAGCCCCATCGGGTGATTTCACCAGTGCCCCAGCTGACTGACGGTTCGTGTGTCCGTAGCCAGGGGAGTCCCAGCAGGATTTGATGGGACATGTGTGGGAGGACATAGAGAGCGATGTTCTCGGTGTACAGGGCACCGATACGCAGTTCCACCGGCTTGGTGATCCACGAGATGGTGTCAGAGAGGGGTCTCCCATCCACAGAGGCAATCACGAGGGGTTTGTCGAGTGGAGTAACAGGCACCTGGTACTTGTCCACCGTGGCCTGCTGGATGAAATTGCCTGCTGCCCCGGAATCGAGGTACGCCTCGGCCGTGAACCGCGTCTCTCCCGTTGTCACTTGAACCGTCCACGTAACCGGGTCTGAGAGAGTCCCAGCACCTAGGGTGGCCTCTCCTACCAACCCTAGGCTTTGGAGTTTCCCGGCCTCTCTGGGCAGGAGCGTAGAAGGTGTGTGCCCTCTCCGCAGTAGAAGCAGAGGCCCTGAGCGAGCCGTTCTGCTCGGCATTGTTCAGACTGCCTCAAACGGTCGATCTGCATGGGCTCGTGGACGGAGACACCAGATGCCGTTGTCTGAAGAACGGCGGGCTTCTGCGGAGGAGAGGAATGCAGTATCGGACGTCTCTCACGGGACACTTCCTTGGATCGTTCCTGAAAGCGAATGTCCACTCGAGTTGCTAGGGCAATCAGGGCATCCAGGGTGGACGGCACGTCACGACCAGCCAGCTCATCTTTGATACGACCCGAGAGGCCTTCCCAGAAGGCGGCGGTTAGAGCCTCATTGTTTCACCCGAGTTCCGAAGCCAAGGTGCGAAAACGGATGGCATATTGACCCACCGTCAGAGTCCCCTGACGTAACCGGAGGAGAGATGAGGCAGACGCGGCGGCGCGTCCGGGCTCGTCAAAGGTGCCACGAAATGCCTGCAGGAACTCCTGGATGTTAGTGGTCACAGGGTCCTCCTTCTCCCACAAGGGTTTCATCCACGCCAGTGCCTCACCCTCTAGATGGGACATCATGAACGCGACCTTGGCTTGGTCGGAGGCAAACAAATGCGGCAGCTGCTTGAAATGGAGGGAGCATTGGTTTATGAATCCCCTGCAGGTCTTGGGATCTCCGGCGTACCGGGGTGGTGAGGCCAAACGAAGCCTGGAAGCATCCGAGGAGGCTGCCACGGGAGCTGGGGCCGTGGATTGTCCAGTGGAAGCTCGAGATGCCGAAGATGTAATCGACGCTTGTAGCGTGTTCAGGCGGGCGTCCACAGAAGACATAAAGTTCAGCATGCGGGTCTGGGTCTCACGCTGGCGTTGGAGTTCCTCCTGCAAGGCCGCTAGTGCTTCGGCGGGATCCATGGCCTGTTCTTACTGTTAGGGCCAGATGGACGGGCAGACCCAGGAGGTGGATCCACTGGGCCGAACACCTTCCTGAAGGCAAGGAGTCCGGTAGCCGGAGCACTACAGGTAGCAGGACAGTCCGTGCAACAGAGTAGAATGGAGAAGTCCCTGGGACCACGGAGTCACTGATGGTAGTCCGGGTGACGGAGCTCAGGTTCGGAGGCCGAGGTGTTGTCAGGCAGAGTCCGGAACCGATGGAGCGAGAGGACGGGTCACCACAGGGATCAGAGATGGAACGGACTGACGGGATGGCAGATAGTCAGCGTTCGGGGTTCGGGAGTCGGCAGGACCGGATGGCGAGGCAGGAGCGGCTCTAGAAGAGAGATAGGTGAGTATATCACAGAGACACAAGGAAACCTGACTCCTAGCTTAGGAAACACGAAGAACAGGCCCCGCCCACTTGGACACTAAAGCCCTTTATACCCTGTACCTGTGTGTTCAATTTCCTGTCAGTGGACGCTGGCCCTTTAAGAGAGGGTCAATGACCGCGCGCGCGCCCTAATGCACATGCGCGAGGCCCGGGTGCCAGAAGCCAGGGCAGGGAGCGGTGAGCAGGAAGCAGGAGAGCCGGGCTGGGGCTGAGTAGCCGACGGGCGCCGGGAGCGGGGACCAGGACGCCTGGGGACCGCAGGCAATGGAGGCTGGAGACCGGGGAGCGGCGGACGCCGGACAGAGGAACCGGGGAGCGACGCAGGGTCTGAGTCGGAGTGGAGCTCTCTGCCCTTTACCGATCCAGCCTCTGGCCCATCCATCTGGCCCATCAAGAGTCACTCTCATTTCATCAGTCCATAAAACCTTTGAAAAATCAGTCTTAAGATATTTCTTGATGATGATTTCTTATGCTCAACCCTCGTAGTATATCTAATTTTTAGAGTTGAGCGCGGTTCGCGGTTCGAGGTTCTCCAGTTCTAGGCTCGAGTGATTTTGGGGCCTGTTCTAGATCGAACTAGAACTCGAGCTTTTTGCAAAAGCTCGATAGTTCTAGAAACGTTCGAGAACGGTTCTAGCAGCAAAAAAACAGCTAATTCCTAGCTGGCTTTCCGCTGTAATAGTGTAAGTCACTCTGTGACTCACACTATTATGACATTTCAGTGTATAGTGTGCGGGAACAGCGCCTTCAGATCACTGCTGTTTCTATAATGGCGATCGCCATTTTTTTTTTTCCTTGTCTTCCTTCCCTAAGCGCGCGCGTCTTGTGGGGCGGGTCAGCATGTCAGCCAATCCCAGACACACACACAGCTAAGTGGACTTTTAGCCAGAGAAGCAACGGCATGTGTGATAGGATGTCCATGTCACATGTCCCTGCATTATAAAACCGGACATTTTCCTCCAGGACGCCATTATCTGCCTTCTGCGTCTTTGGTGTCAGACATCACTGTCACAGCTCCGTCCTTTGTCCTATCGCTGATACAGCTGTATGCGCTCCATACACAGCGCTGGACAGCTTAGGGAGAGCACTTTCTATCAGTCCTTTTAAGGGCTCAAACCGGTAGGGTCAGAGCCATAGGTGACAGGTCCTGAAAACAGCGACAGCGTCTGTGTAGCCAAGGTCAGGGATTTCGTCGCTGCATTTCAACATTAGGAGGGAATAGAAAGGCAGGCTTCCATTCCTCTACCCAGAGCCCCACAATCCTGGCACTGTACCCTCCTGTCCTCTGCACACTCCAACTCATTATAACTAAGCCATTATACTAGCAAACACTCAGTGTACCTAGTGGCATCCTAAACGTGGCTATTGTACTTTTGTGTAGTCAAACTAGTGGAAAGATATTTGCAGCATGTCTGCCTGCATTGCACACTCCAACTCTTTTTAACTAAGCCATTATACTAGCAAACACTCAGTGTACCTAGTGGCATCCTAAACGTGGCTATTGTACTTTTGTGTAGTCAAACTAGTGCAAAGATATTTGCAGCACGTCTGCCTGCATTGCACACTCAAACTTTTTTTAACTAAGCCATTATACTAGCAAACAGTCAGTGTACCTAGTGGCATCCTAAACGTGGCTATTGTACTTTTGTCTAGTCACACTATTGCAAAGATATTTGCAGCACCTCTGCCTGCATTGCACACTCAAACTCTTTTTAACTAAGCCTAGTTAGTTAGTTAGTTAGCCTACTAGCAAACACTCAGTGTACCTAGTGGCATCCTAAACGTGGCTATTGTACTTTTGTCTAGTCACACTATTGCAAAGATATTTGCAGCACGTCTGCCTGCATTGCACACTCAAACTCTTTTTAACTAAGCCATTATACTAGCAAACAGTCAGTGTACCTAGTGGCATCCTAAACGTGGCTATTGGACTTTTGTCTAGTCACACTATTGCAAAGATATTTGCAGCACCTCTGCCTGCATTGCACACTCAAACTCATTGTTACTAAGCCATTATACTAGCAAACACTCAGTGTACCTAGTGGCATACAAGAAGTGGCTGTTGTACTCCATTAGTGCCCCACTGGTGCCAAGCTATTTCTAGCACCTCTGCATGACACCCTCCTGCTCTGTTTTTAATAAGCTATAATGATAGCAAAAAATACTGCCATTTAGTGGCATCATAGAACTGGCTGTTGTATTCCATTAGTGCCCCACTAGTGCCAAGCTATTTCTAGCACCTCTGCATGACACCCTCCTGCTCTGTTTTTAATAAGCTATAATGATAGCAAAAAATACTGCCATTTAGTGGCATCATAGAACTGGCTGTTGTATTCCATTAGTGCCCCACTGGTGCCAAGCTATTTCTAGCACCTCTGCATGACACCCTCCTGCTCTGTTTTTAATAAGCTATAATGATAGCAAAAAATACTGCCATTTAGTGGCATCATAGAACTGGCTGTTGTATTCCATTAGTGCCCCACTGGTGCCAAGCTATTTCTAGCACCTCTGCATGACACCCTCCTGCTCTGTTTTTAATAAGCTATAATGATAGCAAAAAATACTGCCATTTAGTGGCATCATAGAACTGGCTGTTGTATTCCATTAGTGCTCCACTGGTGCCAAGCTATTTCTAGCACCTCTGCATGACACCCTCCTGCTCTGTTTTTAATAAGCTATAATGATAGCAAAAAATACTGCCATTTAGTGGCATCATAGAACTGGCTGTTGTATTCCATTAGTGCCCCACTGGTGCCAAGCTATTTATAGCACCTCTGCATGACACCCTCCTGCTCTGTTTTTAATAAGCTATAATGATAGCAAAAAATACTGCCATTTAGTGGCATCATAGAACTGGCTGTTGTATTCCATTAGTGCCCCACTGGTGCCAAGCTATTTATAGCACCTCTACATGACACCCTCATGCACATTTTGCTACGCTAATGTTATAGCAAACTCAGGGAATTCATTGCTGCATTTGATAATTCGGAGGGATAGAAAGTCAGGCTTCCTTTAGCTTTTCCTTCTGTTCATAGACAGCATCTCCAAGAGCAATTTCTCCTCCACGTCTAAGTGTGGAGAGGCAGCTAGTGCGCATGCGTGTGCCGATTTACCCCAGCTGCAGCCTAATTACAGTGTTTCGCCTAGTGAGTATGCTCAGCCTGACTGTGCCATTCCTGACGCTAAGTCTTCATTTCGGGATACAGCGCATGCTCCCACACTAAGTGTGAAAAGCCTCTTTGCACAGGTGCTTGTGTGACGCCCTGGCAAAACCAGGTTGTCACAGAAAGAGTTAATCCTCCTTGGTAACCTGATCCCACACCGATGCAGCAGGACAAACCACAGCCCCCAGTGTAAGAGAAGAGCAGAGGGGAGGGGCTGGAGCAGAGTGTGTGGAGAGACAGACAGAAGAGGATTCTGGAGTTGTAGCTCCCAGGCTGATGGTGAAGCGTGCTCCGAGAGGGCCGTGACAGGCCGTAGTGAGGAAGGGGCCAGAGGTAGCCGGAGCAGGGTAGTGGCCCCTCGGTACCTGGGTTCCCCGTTCCCGGCTGAGGAGAAAGAGGAAGAGAGAGGAGAGAAAGGCACCTGGCTGCAGGGAAAGAACAACAAGGGCTGCTGCACCGTGTGTGGGACACTAACACCCCCGTACCGAAGGCTGCGGACACCGGCAATTCCTAGTTACCAGTGACTCTGTGTGAACTACTTGTGAGTACGCCCGTGCCCTCAGGCACCGCACCGCAGCACTGCGCCCTGCTCCCTGCTTATCCCCGAACGGGCCCCGGGACCAACTGCCCCTACCCACGGAGGGGTTAACATCTAAGCTGCATCCCAACACCGTTCCCGGGAGTCCCGCACCTTCATCGCAGCGGTGGTGTCCACAATCACCACAACCGTGGGTGGCGTCACGGACAATAAACAATCTCCCTTACCAAATCCCCTTTTACTGTGGAGCCTGGGATCACAGACCGGGTCACGCCACCGTGATACCCAAAGAAGTGACCCCGTGGCCCGGATCTGAGTACCCCCTGGTCCCCGGGCGACACATTTGGCGTCACGAACAGGATCGAACCCATCCAGTTACCTGGAGGAAGTGCGCCTTATTCTGGACTGTCAGCGGTGATCCGCTGCAAAAATTTTGAAAGTCGCCATCTTTGCCGCCATTTTGGGCGCGAAAATCTCCCGCCCAGTGCCTTCTTCCCCAAGCGGTGGGCGCGAAAAAGAGGCTCCGCCCCCTGAGAACGCGGGCGGAAGTGAAGCTCCAGAGGACCGGTAGCGAAAGGAAAACTTTAAAAGTTGCTGGAAGGACTGCTCCCGAGTACCAAGGGGGAGCAGGAGGAAGGAACCGCAGTTCATGTGACCAGGACTGTAAAGGCAGGGACGCCAGGACTTTGCCTAATTCCGTTCCTGGACAAGCAGTAGCCGCAACCCCGATGACATCTTACCCGGCTCCGGCAGTCCGCCCAGCCGCCACGGTGATGACGTCGGCTCCGGCAGTCCGCCCGGCCGCAACGGAGGTGGCACCCGATTGGAAGTCTGCCCCAGATGTGGCGCCAGCTGCTCCCAGGTACCCCATCACGGCTGTGGAGCAGCCGGAGTGCACCTGCAGAGAGGAGGAGCAGGCCAGTGAGAGATGGAGTCCTCGGCAGTTAGCGAGGTCGGTTGTAGCCGGCGCCGAGGGCATCCAAGTGGGCCTGGCTTCTGAGCAGGAGGCAGAGCACGGAACCCGTGCCCCGTACTGGGAGTGGCGGCAGCGGCAGTGGTAGTGGAGCATGGACGGCTACCCACAAGTTAAAAAGTTGACTGTTTTATGGACTGTCACCCCTGTTGAACGCCCTCAAGTTCAGGAGGAGGCCATCTGCTCCGCAGGTGTGGGGTGGCAGAACGGTTTAAAGTTTTAGAAAACGTACCTCCCGATGTGGGAAGATGTATGATTGTAATGTGTTGATTTTTCCAGTTTTAATAAATGTTGGTGGCCAGACGGCCCGAGGACGGGCCGTGTTTTACCAAGGGGGTGTGTGACGCCCTGGCAAAACCAGGTTGTCACAGAAAGAGTTAATCCTCCTTGGTAACCTGATCCCACACCGATGCAGCAGGACAAACCACAGCCCCCAGTGTAAGAGAAGAGCAGAGGGGAGGGGCTGGAGCAGAGTGTGTGGAGAGACAGACAGAAGAGGATTCTGGAGTTGTAGCTCCCAGGCTGATGGTGAAGCATGCTCCGAGAGGGCCGTGACAGGCCGTAGTGAGGAAGGGGCCAGAGGTAGCCGGAGCAGGGTAGTGGCCCCTCGGTACCTGGGTTCCCCGTTCCCGGCTGAGGAGAAAGAGGAAGAGAGAGGAGAGAAAGGCACCTGGCTGCAGGGAAAGAACAACAAGGGCTGCTGCACCGTGTGTGGGACACTAACACCCCCGTACCGAAGGCTGCGGACACCGGCAATTCCTAGTTACCAGTGACTCTGTGTGAACTACTTGTGAGTACGCCCGTGCCCTCAGGCACCGCACCGCAGCACTGCGCCCTGCTCCCTGCTTATCCCCGAACGGGCCCCGGGACCAACTGCCCCTACCCACGGAGGGGTTAACATCTAAGCTGCATCCCAACACCGTTCCCGGGAGTCCCGCACCTTCATCGCAGCGGTGGTGTCCACAATCACCACAACCGTGGGTGGCGTCACGGACAATAAACAATCTCCCTTACCAAATCCCCTTTTACTGTGGAGCCTGGGATCACAGACCGGGTCACGCCACCGTGATACCCAAAGAAGTGACCCCGTGGCCCGGATCTGAGTACCCCCTGGTCCCCGGGCGACACACTTGCATTCCGTGCCGGGTCTAAGTCCTGTTTTGTGCCTAGACACCATGCTAAAGCTGATAGTCTTTTTTCAGAGACTGTATTTCATGCTACTGAGCATGCTCAGGCACTTACTGCATCAGAGACTAGGTCCGGTAATGAACTCTTTGGCCCTGCCCCTGATGTGGGGGTCCCATATAGACCACAGGGCATCAGGTGTCCTCCCAAATGGCTTGCAGAGGCCCACCCCTATGACTTGTCACCACATTATTGATGGTCAGACGATGACTGGTGAGGTGTTTGGGTCATGGCAGCCATGAGGTCATCATTGAAGTTGCGGTTCCAAATAGGACGCTAGTTATGCCACTCATGACGTGTCACTCTACTTTTGTCTCCAGGAGGTGCATTGTGGTTCACCCTGGTTTGGGGCGGACCCAGGTTATAAAAGGGGCTGGAGCCAACAAGGAGGTGCGCAGTCTTCTATTATGCTCCGAAAGAGCACACCTCCATGTGTTGAACCCATTGCGGCTTTAGGCCAGAGGTAGGCAGGGATAGGGTGTCGATACAGGCCACCACCACAGTTGGTAACGCAGAACGGTTAAGACCAGCTCCTGTCCTACCAGTCCTGCTTGTGCAGCCCAGTGGCATTAACAGGCCTGCTGCTGCTGATGCGCCTGCTGTCCACAGGTGTGCCCCTACGCACACGGTCAGCGTACTCAATGGCCCCTGTGTTGTTAACAGGGAGTTCCTGGGCTGGGTGGGCATGTGGACCCTGTGACGCTAACAGGGCTCCCAGTCTCCAGATCCGAATGGCGTCTAACTCGGTTCAGGCTACTATTAGTTTCATAGCCACACAGCTCTGTATCCTCCACCAAACCTTCCAGTTGCCAACCTCTCCTTTTCCAACTGGGAGCACGGTGCACACTGACTGCTGATGGGGATATATACCTTTCTCTTTCTTTTCTTATTAATTTTCGTTATATAGCGGTAACATAGTATATACCACTTTATCCAAATCTGCCAGTCCCACTGTAACAGATGGTGTTTCTTCAGCAAATGTTACTGTTGCTTAACCACCAAATCCACGGACCAAAACTTTTTTCCCCTTTCCAACACACCTGTTCCCCTTTCCACCAGCATTTGTCCTTTTTCAACTCATTTTGGTATATGACCAAAAGTGCAACTCTGCAGGGACACCGTACTCAACGCCATCTCAGCACAGCAGCCAGCCCTCGGTCCCTCAGATGTGGACAAGTAAAAGACCATTTCCTCCTATCCATGACAAAGCGTTGAGATTAACTCTGTGCAGCACTGGTGTTTAGTGGAAAAGCAGATCTAAGATTGCGTACCACATTCTGCAGATACTCCTGTATACGTGCGTCCATTTCTATGGCAGGAATTATTTCGCCAAATTTTGTCTTGTACCGGGGATCTAACAGTGTGGCAACCCAGTATTCTGGATTACTTTGAATTCGTACAATCCGAGGGTCATGTTGTAGGTAGTGCAGCAAGAAGGCGCTCATGTGTCTTGTGCATCCAGGAGGACCAAGTCCTTGGTGTGTTGGTGGCAGAGAGGTGAGAATCGTGCCTCCTTCCTCTGCCCTCTCCCCACAACCTCGCACAACCGAAATGTGAGCAAGCTCTCACTCATCTGCTGAGTCTTCCATGCCCATCGCCAGTTCGTCCTCCATTTCTTCATGGGCTCCTGCACCTTCCTCAACACTTTTTGCTGATACTATGCGCCCTTGTTAATCCCTCTCCCTCACCATGACTGCCGCATAGGTGCCGCTGACCATCTGGACCTCGTAGATCTTGTTATCCCTTCCGCATATGACTCCTCCTGTACTTCCTCCCCTTCCTCTTGTCCCAACACCTGACTCCGAATAATAATTACAGTGTGCTCCATCATGTAGATGACCAGAATTGTCACGCTGAGAATGACATTGCCAGTGCTAAACATCTTCGTCGACATTTCTAAACTGTGTAGCAGGGTGCATAGGTCCTTGATCTGACACCACTCCAGCAGCGTGATCTGCACCACCTCTGGATCAAGTTATCCCAGGCTATATGTCATAACGTATTTCAGCAGGGCTCTGCGGTGCTGCCACAAACGCTGCAACATGTGCAGATTCAAATTCCTGCGTGTGGGCACATCGCATTCCAGGCGTTTAACCACCAGACCTAAAGACTTCTGTAGCGGCGAAAGTTGTTGAGCTGCTGTGTGCGCACGATGGAAGTGAGCACATAGCGAGCGTGCCCGCTGCACAAGGCCATGTAGGCCGTGATGGTGTTTTAAAAATTGCTGGAGAATTAGGTTCAACACGTGAGCCATACAAGGCACGTGTGTCACATTGCCCTGACGATGGCCCGCAGCCAGGTTTGCATCATTGCCGCACACGGCTGTTAAGTCACCAACAGAGTCCGCTCCGTCAATTTGTACTCCGGTCGCCAGGTGACAACGTGTTCCTTTCATACATAGTGCTGATGATGGGAGAGGAGTCGATGCCAGCGGCGCAGGTGGACGCAGGTTATGCTCACCCACTGGGCTGCATTACCTTGACAGATGCAGAATCTCTGGCTGAATGTAGCTGGTGGGTATCTCACAGATGAAATACCATCATTCAGCTACAACCAATGGGAAGACACCACACCCTTTTTATGCCCATCCTGTCTGCAGACCACTGCCAGACATAGCTCTGCTTTTACCCCCAGTTCAGTTTTATGATTTTGTGTGCTTGTTACCTGACTACTTTTCCTGCTTGCTGTTTATGTACCTTGTTGGCCGATCCGCATTTCACCTCTGCTTGTTTTCTGATTAAGTCCTGGCCGTCCCATTCTGTTCCTGTTCCTCAATTAATGTTTTGACCCTGCCTGACTACTATTCTCTGGAACTGCAGCCTTCCACAGGTATTAATCACCTTGGGCCCTGTGTAATTCCTAATCCCTGTATAGGGGTTAAAGGGTTTCAGGGTTCTAGGGGTCCTGCTTGGTGAGTGGCTTCCCTCTAGCCTATCATTTACAGCCCATCTGAGTGTGTGGATCAAGGAAGGCGTTACACCGTGTTCTCTGCAGAAGGCCATGTGGGCCAGGATAGTGCTTTAAAAATTGCTGGACAACCAGGTTCAACACGCGAACCACACAAGGCACGTGTGTCACATTGTCACAGCGAAGGGCGCACCCATGTTTGCATCATTGTCGCACCCGGCCTTCCCTGGCTGCTGGTTGAGTGGAGACAACCATTGATGAAACTCGGTCTCCAGAGCTAACCGTCCACAACTTCTCAGCGGTGTGACTCACATTTCCCATACATTTCAAAGTAAACCTTTGACCGCCTGATGGCATTGAGCTCTGCTGCCAGCATAGTAAGGAGGTGTGTGGTAGTCCTTGTGCGCAGTTACAAGGAAGGGTGGCCTGACCACACAGGGTTTGCGCCAAGGTGGAGGACCCACACGAGGTTGAAGAGGCAGAAGCAGTGTATTAACTTCTACATACAGAAGAAGGATTGAAACAACTCGTGGGGACGGCAAGACTTGTACAGCAGACCCTTCTCCAGCTCTCCCCACAGTAACCCATTGCCCAGTCAGCGACATGTAACGCCCCTGTCCATGCTTACTGGGCCAATTATCTGTGGTGAAATGCACCCTGTCACACAGAGTTTCTCAAGGAATCAGTGATGTTTAATGCGACATGCTGGTGTAGCGCGTGCACGCCTTTGTTGGAGAAGGAGTGGCGCCTGGGCATCGGCTCTTGGGGCACTGCGATGGGCATAAGGTCTCGAAAATCCTCGGTTAAAAAGGTTGGAAAGGCAGCATTTTGGTAGCCAACAGTTTCCAGATGCTGAAAGTCAACCTCTAAGCCATGTCATGCCCTTCTAAAAGCATGTAAAACACCGCGAGGGGACTCCAACCACAGTCTCCCTCGTTTCCACTAACTGGGCCACACACACCCCACTTGACTGGCATCGGTTGAGCCCCCTTTTGAAAAAGAAAAAGATGCTTTGCATGAAGCACTCTCAAAAATACGCGTGCCTTTCCCGTCCCCTGGCTGACCCAGGGGAAGAAAAGTCCTCTGAGAGCCATGACTTGTTCATCTTGGTTCTTTTAGAAACACAGCGAGGGGACTCCAACCACAGTCTCCCTCGTTTCCACTAACTGGGCCACACACACCCCACTTGACTGGCATCGGTTGAGCCCCCTTTTGAAAAAGAAAAAGATGCTTTGCATGAAGCACTCTCAAAAATACGCGTCCCTTTCCCGTCCCCTGGCTGACCCAGGGGAAGAAAAGTCCTCTGAGAGCCATGACTTGTTCATCTTGGTTCTTTTAGAAACACAGCGAGGGGACTCCAACCACAGTCTCCCTCGTTTCCACTAACTGGGCCACACACACCCCACTTGACTGGCATCGGTTGAGCCCCCTTTTGAAAAAGAAAAAGATGCTTTGCATGAAGCACTCTCAAAAATACGCGTGCCTTTCCCGTCCCCTGGCTGACCCAGGGGAAGAAAAGTCCTCTGAGAGCCATGACTTGTTCATCTTGGTT
Source organism: Anomaloglossus baeobatrachus (assembly GCF_048569485.1). NCBI lineage: Eukaryota > Metazoa > Chordata > Amphibia > Anura > Aromobatidae > Anomaloglossus > Anomaloglossus baeobatrachus. The sequence goes on along the minus strand of NC_134357.1, from coordinate 551,335,710 downwards.
CTTTTAGAAACACAGCGAGGGGACCCCAACCACAGTCTCCCTCGTTTCCACTAACTGGGCCACACACACCCCACTTGACTGGCATCGGTTGAGCCCCCTTTTGAAAAAGAAAAAGATGCTTTGCATGAAGCACTCTCAAAAATATGCGTGCCTTTCCCGTCCCCTGGCTGACCCAGGGGAAGAAAAGTCCTCTGAGAGCCATGACTTGTTCATCTTGGTTCTTTTAGAAACACAGCGAGGGGACTCCAACCACAGTCTCCCTCGTTTCCACTAACTGGGCCACACACACCCCACTTGACTGGCATCGGTTGAGCCCCCTTTTGAGAAAGAAAAAGATGCTTTGCATGAAGCACTCTCAAAAATACGCGTCCCTTTCCCGTCCCCTGGCTGACCCAGGGGAAGAAAAGTCCTCTGAGAGCCATGACTTGTTCATCTTGGTTCTTTTAGAAACACAGCGAGGGGACTCCAACCACAGTCTCCCTCGTTTCCACTAACTGGGCCACACACACCCCACTTGACTGGCATCGGTTGAGCCCCCTTTTGAAAAAGAAACAGATGCTTTGCATGAAGCACTCTCAAAAATACGCGTCCCTTTCCCGTCCCCTGGCTGACCCAGGGGAAGAAAAGTCCTCTGAGAGCCATGACTTGTTCATCTTGGTTCTTTTAGAAACACAGCGAGGGGACTCCAACCACAGTCTCCCTCATTTCCACTAACTGGGCCACACACACCCCACTTGACTGGCATCGGTTGAGCCCCCTTTTGAAAAAGAAAAAGATGCTTTGCATGAAGCACTCTCAAAAATACGCGTGCCTTTCCCGTCCCCTGGCTGACCCAGGGGAAGAAAAGTCCTCTGAGAGCCATGACTTGTTCATCTTGGTTCTTTTAGAAACACAGCGAGGGGACTCCAACCACAGTCTCCCTCGTTTCCACTAACTGGGCCACACACACCCCACTTGACTGGCATCGGTTGAGCCCCCTTTTGAAAAAGAAAAAGATGCTTTGCATGAAGCACTCTCAAAAATACGCGTGCCTTTCCCGTCCCCTGGCTGACCCAGGGGAAGAAAAGTCCTCTGAGAGCCATGACTTGTTCATCTTGGTTCTTTTAGAAACACAGCGAGGGGACTCCAACCACAGTCTCCCTCGTTTCCACTAACTGGGCCACACACACCCCACTTGACTGGCATCGGTTGAGCCCCCTTTTGAAAAAGAAAAAGATGCTTTGCATGAAGCACTCTCAAAAATACGCGTGCCTTTCCCGTCCCCTGGCTGACCCAGGGGAAGAAAAGTCCTCTGAGAGCCATGACTTGTTCATCTTGGTTCTTTTAGAAACACAGCGAGGGGACTCCAACCACAGTCTCTCTCGTTGCCACTAATTGGGCCACACACACCCCACTTGACTGGCATCAATTGACCCAATTTTCAAGATGAAAAAGATGCTTTGCATGAAGCACTCTCAAAAATACGCGTGCCTTTCACCTCCCCTGGCTGACCCAGGGGAAGAAAAGTCCTCTGAGAGCCATGTCCACATTGTCAGTGGACAGACACGTGTGCTTATCTGCCAGCAGACCCCCAGCAGCACTGAAGACAGGTTCCGAGAGAACGCTGGCTGCAGGACACGACAAGATCCCCAAGGCGTACGTGGCGAGCTCAGGCAATTTATCAAGATTGGAAGCCTAAAATGAGCAGGGCTCAAGTTGCACAATAATGGAATCGATGTTTCCTTGCATATACTCATATATCTGTGTGTCCTCCTCTTTTTCCTTGTCCAGCTGTTTTGTTTTCGCATGAGTATATGTCCTTGTCACTTTCCCATGTGTTTGTGTTGTGTTGTGAGTTGTTTGTCACCTTTTGGACACCTTTGAGGGTGTTTTCTAGGTGTTTTTATGTGTTTGTGATTGCCTGCCATTGTTTCCTATGCAGTTCGAGTTCGGTTCGTCGAACGTTCGACGAGCCGAACTCGAACGGGACCTCCGTTCGGCGAACCGACCTCGAGCCGAACCGGGACCGGTTCGCTCATCTCTACTAATTTTTCATGTGATTGTACATAAGTCTTTTCACTTTAATATGTCTGTGTATATAATGAGTGATGCAAACTATTATATACATTGGAGTGATGTATACTCCCTTGTTCAGTGTATGTAAATCACTGCTTACATTTCTGTTTTTTAATATTCTCTTTTTTTCTGTATTATACACAGTATCACCTTGATAAAAGCTCTACGAGCTGAAACGTCGGTGTAATTGATGAACCTTTTTTTGTGCCTTGCAATAAAATCACTTGAGAAAAAAAAAAAATTTCATTTCATATTCTCTTATCTGAGTGTGCCGAAGCTTGCCCTTTTTTATTAAGATATTTCTTGGCCCAGTCTTTATCTTATGTTTCTTGTTCCAAGGTGGTCATTTTTCAGCCTTCCTTACCTTGGCCATGGCCCTGAGTATGGCACACCTTATGACCAAACTGGTGGCAAATGGCATCTTGGCAGCTTCATGCTTGATTTTCCTCAATTCATGAGCAGTTATTTTATGCCTTTTTTGCCCAACACGCTTCTTGCGACCTTGTTGTTTATTTGCCATGAAACGCTTGATTGTTTGGTGATCATGCTTCAAAAGTTTGGCAATTTCAAGACTGCTGCATCCCTCTGCAAGACATCTTTCAATTTTGGACTTTTCAGCGCCCGTTAAATCTCTCTTCTGACCCATTTTGCCAAAGGAAAGGAAGTTGCCTAATAATTAAGCACACCTTATATAGGGTGTTGATGTCATTACACCACACCCGTCTTCATTACAGAGATGCACATCACATGATTTACTTAATTGGTAGTTGGCGCTCTCAAGCCTATAAAGCTTGGAGTAGGACAACATGTATAAAAATTATCATGTGATCAAAATACTCATTTGCCTAATAATTCTGTACACAGTGTATTTTCAGCAGAGCAATGTCGAACTTTGGGCTTTGTTTCCATGATTATGAATGTGTCCTTGATTACACCTTCCTGTTATTTTATAAAATGATCCCTCAAATGTTTTTTTTAATGTTGGTTCTTTTTGTGAACATATTTTAATAGATTTTGAAGATTTGATACATATCTTACTCAATTACAGAAGGGGGAAGTATGGAGGGAGGGGAAAATAAAATGGGGAAAAAAATGAGGCGGGTACTAATTACAAAGGTCTTGTTGAGTGATGAGTTATTATAAGCTAAAGAAAAGAATGAGTCCATTTTTATTCATGCATACAAGTACAACTAGTTCTATAATGGTAACCAATTAATAAAAGTCAAGTCATTTTTTACAAAGTTCCTCTTCTTGGCTTCATCTTATTTTGACCTCAAACATCTTGGCTAAGGAGGAAAGATGTTATTCCAATATTGCCATCTTTTGGAATTTGTGAAAAGATTATTGTTTCTTAAAAGCTAGAGAATCCAAAGGCTTTGTGTATGGAAACTATTCTGTCTGAAATGTTTTGCAAATCTTTTTGTTTCCACCTTGAAGCTATTAACAATTTAGTAATCTATGATAATAAGTGATGGGCAAATAGTCACTATTCGTGTTCGGATTATTCACAATGAATCCCAAAGTACTATTCCAGTATTCGCAAAGGCAAGAAAAAATGCTTGGATTCCCCATCGACTTAAATTAGGTTCACAATTCGAATACGAAAATAGTACTTTGGATTCGTTACGAACACATAGTTACTATTCGCCCATCACTAATTATAATATTTCTATATTTAGGAAGGACTTCTTGTATACCAAGGGAGAGCAAAGCAAGATGACGAGTACATTTAATATTGGTGTTAATAATCCTCTATGGCCCCTATAACCAGAATACTCTATATAAGAGCCCAAGCCGATCTATGTAACATAAAAAACACTGCTATAATACTAACCTAAGGGGCGGTCCAGTCCAATGGATGTCGCTGCTCGCAGTCCGGCACCTACTCTCTGCAGCTATTGCCGTCCTCCTTCTTCCCAGCTCAGTGTGCATGCCATCCACACAAGCTGACATTGTGGTCCTGCGCACGCGCATGACTCTCTGCCCTGCTGAGGGTAGATCAAAGTACTGTAATGTGCAGGCATGAGGAAAGGTGAAAGATCCCCCGACATGCGTACTACAATACTTTGATCTGCCCTAAGCAGGGAAGATCAAACTGTGCCTGCGCAGGACCTCAATGCTGGGTAGTGTGCATGACGTAGGACGCGTCATGCACACTGGCCTCAGAAGAAGGAGGATCACCACAGACAGGTGGTGCCGGACCGGAGAGAGGAAGCCCCAGACTGAAGAGCAGCAACACCCTTTGGACCGGACCACCCCCTAGGTGAGTATTATAAAAGTGTTTTTTACGTTCTACAGAGTGGCCAGAGCTCTTATATACAGTATTATAGAATACTGTATATAAGAGCTCAGTGGTGGTGGCTACAGCTTATAGTTGCCAAATCTGATGACAAGTCCCTTTAACTAAACTATTGCAAAGTCTTGATTGGCCTGATATTTAACATTTCGCATTCGCTTATCCAAACTTCAAAAACTAAAAAGGTTTCGATCTTGTACTATTTCCCTCTCTGTTGGTGAGAGGTCATTGAACTTCTTGTTTTTCCTGCAAAAGAGGACATTTTTTAGTTTTCACTTTCTTCCACATTGGACTCATGTAGAATGTAGTTTGGGTCACTTCAATGTCAATTATCACAAAATCTCCTTTTGGCGAATCAAAATTTTGAAGATGTTGTACAGTCCCTGATAAAAGTTCTGTCGATTATCCATGTTATGTAAATAAAAGCTTATAATCTGACTTTAAATTCATTCATTGGTTTCATAAATTACTCTTTTGAAAGCTGAAACCCTCCCAAATTAGTTTAGATTATAAAAATAAAGTTGCTGGAAAGCTGAAATATTGATCATTTAATGAACACAGAAAGGTCAGATTTTGGCAAGACAAAAGTTTTGTTGTCCACAAGTAATGTTAAATTCAAACCAATAATTAACTTCTAATACAAAGATATGTTGCATAACATTGGTGAATGAAGTTGTGGTGCTATTAGAGCCATATTTAATATTTTGTTTGACTTCCATGACCTTGAAGGACTGCATCCATGCGGTTCAACAATGATTCATACAATTTATTGATGAAGTCATCAGGAATAGCAAAGAATGCAGTCTTACATGCCTCCCAGAGTTCATCTAGATTCTTTGGTTTTGTCTTCCAAGCTTCCTCTTTCATCCTACCCCAAACATGCTCAAGGATGTTCATGTCTGGTGACTGGGCTGGCCAGTCGTTGAGCACCTTGATCTTCTTTGCCAGCAGGAACTTTGTTGTAAAGATGGATTTATGAGATGGAGCACCATCCTGCTGCAGAATTTGACCCCTTTTATGATTGGGAATGTAAGAGGTAGCTAATACTTCTTTATATTTTAGGTATTGATATTGCCTTTCACCTTGCAAATGTTTCGCACACCCGCATACTGAATGTAACGCCAAACCATGATCTTTCCACCACCAAACTTAACGGTTTTCTGGATCCATACGGGCTCCAGTAGGTCTCCTGCAGTATTTGCGGCGGCTGTGGTGTAATTCAACTGAAGATTCATCAGAAAAATCCACCTTCTGCCACTTTTCCAGCGTCCATCTGTTTAGCAGGCTGTGGGACTTGGCAAATGCCACATTGTTTTTTTTAATTGCCCTTTGTTTAGTGCTGGCTTCTGGGCACTGATTCAACCATGGCCATTTCGAAACAGAATCCTAAAAACTGTTCTAGTTGACACAGGGACTTGAGATAACCAGGCATTTTGGAGCTTTGCTGCAGTGGAAGAGAGGCTAGCTTTGGATTTTCTAACCAACAAACGTTCCTCCTGAGCAGTTGTCTGCCGGACCTGGGCTTGTCAAAAACATCTCCAGTCTCTTCAAATCTTTTTATAATTCTTTGTACTTGACGCTGAGACACATTAAAGGTGCCAGCCACCTCTGCAGTGGATCTGGTCTTTAGCCTCTTGATAATCAAGGCTTTGGTCGCAGGGTGAATGTTTGACATGTTGTCAGAGGTGAAGTTGCAGTTCAACTGAAGGTCTGGGGTGCTGGGTTTCTTTTTATACACACCCACTAATTAACCGATCATTTAGTGAGCACAGGTGAGTATGTAAACTAGGATTGGGTGCATTATATTACAAGGCGACAAAACTTTTGTCTTGCCAAAATCTGACCTTTCTGTGTTCATTAAATAATCAATATTTCAGCTTTGCAGCAACTTTATTTTCATAACCTAAAACAAATTTGGGAGGGTTTCAGCTCTCAAAAGAGTAATTTATGAAACCAATGGATAAATTTAAAGTCAGGTTATAAGCTTTTATTTACATAACATAGATAAGCGACAGAACTTTTGTCAGGGACTGTAGATAATTTACAGTGATGGAAGATAGTGGTGCAACCTCTTAAAAAAAGTAGACATCTTTTATTTTGGAATATTGTAGACGTCATGAGGCTTCTTTTTAAAAGGAAAAGTTAGGACTGTGTTTCAGTTCATTAATGGAGTGGATATTAGAATTATCTTTACTTGGTGAAACTGGTTCCTCTTTAACATTGGTGGTGGGGTTTAAAATGAACTTCATAACGATTTCTGAGTTCAACAGCGTGTACTCTGTTTGAGTCTCAATGGAATGAAACCCTGGTTTGGTGAAGTAATCTGGATCATGAACTTCATTTTTCATGGAGGGTTCTTTTACATTTGTGGGTCTACTTAATGTAGACATGAATGCTTTCTTTCTTTTTCTATTTAGATCCTTCTTCAAATCTTCTGAGATTATTTTTTCTCCTTTTGACACAACAGGAAATATAGACGGTACAGCATCCTTGTGTAGAATTCTTGTTTTTTGTTCCAGGTAATAGCAATCATCCGTGAAATGACTAGAACAAATCCCATGCTTGTTGAGTTTTCTTTCTTCAAGAATTCTCTGCGCTAATGAGTCAATATCTTCAAACTCTTGTCCGGTAGCCTGTAGCCAAAGCTTAATTTTTGCTATATCACTGGGATATCTGTGCAGAATTATTTCCGCACTTTGTCCCTTTCTGCCTGATTTGTTTGAACACTGGTTCACCAAACAGGTCGGCATTTTTTTTTACCTAAAGAAGATAATTAGAAAATAATGGCAGTCATTAAACAATATATTTTTTATAATGCACAGTCAGCACCCAAAATGGTAAACTACTTTGGTGAAAGAAAGAAAAATTGGTGTTAAGAGATTACATAATTAGGCTGACTCACATTAAAAGTACCGTATTTTTTGTTTTAGAAGGTGCACCGGATTATAAGACGCAGACCACATTTAGAGAATAAAAAGGGGTCTGTCTTATAATCTGTTGGTGTCTTATCGGGAGGATGGACCAGCAGCGGTGATGGGGTGGGCTCACAGGAGGCAGGGGGTGTGGTGAAGTAGGGCGATGCGGCAGGTGTCCCAGATGCTGTCCCAGGAACTGTTGGTGGTGAGGGTTTCAAAGAAATGGCGCCCGGAGTTGGCGCCTGAGCAGATTGAGCTATTGGATCAATGACAAGCTCAAATCTCATTGGTGCACACGCCATCTCTGGGTACCATTTTCCTTAACTCCATTGCTGGGAGATCGATGTGCCTTAGACGGGGCATGCGCAGATGAGATCTTGAGCCAAGAGCTCAATCTGTGCCGACTCCAGGCACTATTATTTGAAGCCCGTACCGCCTACATTTTCAGAGTAGCCCCTGCCCCACTGCTCACATCACAGATACCTGCAGCCCCAGCACAGCGCCCACAGAACAGCGATCGCAGCCCCAGCATTGCCCCTGCCTCCTGATACCCCTCTCCACCACGTCCTGGTAAGCTACATTTTGTTATAAGGTGCACCCCTCATTTTCCTTCCAAATTTGTGGGAGGAAAAGTGCATCTTATAATCCAAAAAATATAGTAATTACAGAAAAATTTTTGGGAAAAAAAATAAATCACAACACAATTTGGTAGCAGGTGCCGCAAAGCTCTGCCCCCAATTGTTAACCTGTTAAAAGCTATTTTCAAACTTTGCCAGGACCATTATTAGAAACGAGAATTGGCAGCGTCGGGAAGGGGTTAATGGGAAGTCTCTCAAAGTGAGGAGGTACTCCGGCACAAAACGTCCATGCAGACAAAAAATGTTGAAGATTAAAAAAACATCTTTAATTCTTATTAGATAAAATACATGGTGAGGATAAAATTTCCTATGATTGACACGATTCAGACGCTGGGTCTTTTAGTCATAATCATCATGAATGAATAAGAAGAGCAGGACCATGTTAACCATTTCTGTAGGCAGCAATTAACAATGTAATAATAAAAATGAACAAAATTTTGTATTAAACCTAATTGCAAAAATTATTTTTGTCCAATTACATGGATTTAAGTAAGACAAAAAAATTGTCACCAAAAAAAAGAGAACCCCTTTTCAGTAGCATATGACAAAATAATAGTTTAACTTACCTGATCAGTAAGAATTTTTAATATGCCGGACCTAAGCTCAGGCTCTACGTTTTAAATTCAAAACCTGTTAAATAATAATTTTCAGAAATTATTTATTTGAATAATAAACAATGGAAATATATTTTATAATTGTATATGTAGCTTACCAGACTGTTGGGAGCAGAAGAATCTCAAAAGTAATCAATAGTCTAAAACGAACAACACAGCACCATAATCTGTAAAAAAAAAAAAATAAATAAAAAAGTAAGCACATTAAAAATATGTTTTTAAAAAATATAAATTACAAATTTAAAAACTATCTGAGAGCTCCATCTGCACACGCGCCGACTCTGGGCGCCATTATTTGAAGAACTTACCGCTGACATCTTCAGAATGGCTAATGCCTCTCTGCCTGCAGCGAGCACCGGTCCAGCACACAGCAGCGCCGGCTGCCGCACAGCCTTGCTGCCCGCCCGCCGCAGAGAGTATTGCTGCCCGCCCGCCGCACAGAGCCTTGGTGTCCACCTACCGCACAGAGAGAAAGCCAGCAGTACAGCGCACAGCATTGTCCTGCCTCCTGTGACCCCTCTCCACCCCCCCCCCCCGTTAAGCTACATTCAGATTTTAAGATGTACCCCTCATTTTCCTCCCAGACAGAAAACATGGTCACAGACATGGTCACAGAAAGATAAGACAGGTAGAAGACTGAAGAATGTGGTCAGAGGCAAGCTAAGTCTTTACCAGTAATCACAATAGAGAAACAATTCTGCACACAAAGGAAATCACAAATACATATTGTCGAAGGCTGGGTAGTCCAGAATGGGAACCTTAAATATTGTACCTCGAAGACATCATAATTGTTATCCAGGAAGTGATTCAGCCACAAAATATACACAGAACAATAGACTTGACTGGAGCAGCCGTTGTGATCACCAAATAGAAAACCACAAGGAACATAGGCCCTGATTTAAAAAAACAATGATATTCACGTCAGTATTGATGAGGGAATGTGTTTGAGTCAAAGGCTCCTGATTCTTTCATAGTCACATGCCTTTTAATTAAGTGGGAGTATCTGACATGTGCCACATCGCCACAAATCTTAGGCAGAAGGTTCTGGAGTAAGGCATTACGCAGATCAACAAGCTGTGGCGTCATGCACCCACTCCATCCACTTTGACAGAGCTAGCCAAATCTAAAAAATGCAGAAGTACCAAAAATTTTGTGCAGCTCTAACGTTTTGTGACATAAAGAGTCCACGTGTGCACAGTAATAATGTTAAAGCCTGAAAGAAATGTCATCCTCTCTGTGGCACACACTCTCCACACTGATGAGGGGCCATACCGCGAAACAGCTGTCTGTGGATGGATACCTGGCCTTGGCATTTGCCTTGTCATATCTTTAAACTTATCAAGAGTTGGATATTGACTAAAAGGGACACTTAACATGGTGGTTATGATGGTCTCCTAAAAAGAGCCACTCCTTGGCTAGGTTCTTCCCGGAGGGATATCTGGCTATTTTCGGTATCAAGACTCCTAACAGAGGCTCTACAGACCTGTCTGACTTGCATACTTCCCAGGGGGCAATGCAACTAGGATTTCACTGTGTTGAGCGTCTTTGTTGGCTGCCGGCAGAGTTTTCTCTTGGCTGTTTTCCCTGAGATCAGTGATTGTTTTGTCTTGTTGGTCTACTAGGCATTGCTCCCACATGGCCAGAATCCTACTCCACACTGATGAGGGGCAATACCCCGAAACAGCTGTCTGTGGATGGATACCTGGCCTTGGTATTTCCCTTATCATATCTTTAAACTCGTCAAGAGTTGGATTTTGACTAAAAGGGCCGATTAATATGGTGGTTATGGTGGTCTCCTAAAAAGAGCTATTCCTTGGCTAGCTTCTTCCCAGAGTGATATCTGGCTATTTTCCATGTCGAGACTCCTAACAGAGGCTCCATGGACCTTTCTGACTTGCATCTGTGCCGCCCCCGTGCCAGAAGCCGGCGCTGCTCGGGTCCGAGACTTCAGGGGTGGTGGCCCGAGGGACTCTGGACCCGGGGGTCTCGCAGACACGCCGAATAAATGGGGGAGGGCGTAGATGTACGGGCTAGGCCGTAGTAAGTTCGTGACGCCACCACCACTGCTGTTATGGGGCACCCGGGGGAGATGTTGTGCAGCAAGTTGTTAACCCCTCTGTAGGTAAGGATGGTGGCCCGGGGACCCAGTGGCTCAGTGCAGGGAATGGCGACCACAGGGGGTGCTGGTGTACTCACTGTTAGTAAAACACACAAGTCTTCGGTAAACCAAGGTGATGGTGGCCGGTGCCGCGGCCGGTTGTGTTATGATCCGGAACCATAGAAGACCACCATAACTCATTGGTAAAAGGTGACAAGAACATTGGCAACTAATCTGGCCGCCATCCCCTTACTAACCATCAACACTAGAAGTAGCCGAGGGGTGAACTAACATCCTGTGCACCGCGAACCCAGCCGGAGAACTAGCTATCCTAAAGGAAGGAAAGATGAATAACTCTCTGCCTCAGAAAATAGACAAAGAATAGCAAGCCCCCCACATTCAAAGACTGCGATGATATAGGAAAACACAATACAGAGATAGATGATAGGATTAGCAAAAGGTGAGGCCCCCACTGACTAAAATAAGAAAGGACAGGAAAGGGGCTGATGGTGGCCAGAGAAAAACCCTGCAAAATTCCAAATTCCTGATAGTACAAAAAGGCCCTCAGATCGCACGATCTGCACTCCGTCCTATACCTGGCGCTCTTGTCATACCAATGAACAGAAAACAAGAATCATTACAAATTCAAAAAGCCACAAACACATGGACTTATCGGCGCCATACTCCAAACAAAACTGCAGGGAGTTTCCCAGCTAAGCAACTGAGAGGGAAAAGCCCTGCATGCAAATAAACTGAAAACAACCACAGCAAATGACAAACTCAGATAAGCATAAAAGAACCAAACAACAAATAAAGAGCAAAGCACTTATCTGGGGTAGATGTGGTCTGGAGCAGAATGAAGCAGGCTGGTGAACAAAGAACAACTGACATCCGGCATAGCCTGCTATCAGACCAGGATTTAAATAAGCAGAGAGTTAGCAATGGAAACGCCCATTGCTCAACACACCTGGTCTATGTCCAAACCATTCCTGGCCACAAGAGGGAGCCTCCCAGCAGCCAAAGCATAACTGACATTCACAACACGGTTGCGCTCGGGTCCTCCACCCGGCTGGTGGTCTCTATCCTTTTCCTGCACTGCTTTGTGTAAGGTGGACTTTACTGGTGTGAAACTCAGGAGTCCGCTCCCGGCTGGATGTGGCCTAAGGAGCCATGCCCGCAGATGCTGGCCCGTGGGATCTATGGGCCCTGGCGGTGCCCTCTTATCCCTAATCGGTGGGTTGTTGTCTTCTATGAGGGACTTTTGGGTGGGACAGGACCTCTAGTCCTGGCCTCAATCGGTTAATTAACCAGTTCTGCTTGGTTCCAGGCCTGGCTTCAGGGTCCGAGTACCTCCCTTTGTGCTCCGGTTTCTGAGTCGGTTTCCCGAGTCGGTACTGGCGGGCTACAACCCTGTCCCGGTCTACCTTGGTTCTGCTGAGCCGTCTTCCTGTCTCCTGCTGATGGAGACCACCGTCTGCCTCCTAGCCAGTGGCACCAGGGCTCCTAGCCTGGTACCGTTCAACTTGAACTTCCTTGCTGGAGCTACACTTAGCTCCAGCCCACACTCCTTTCCAAACTAAACTACAAACTCAGACTGCTTGTTTTCCCGCCCTGGGCTGCCTGGACCCCTGGGTGGGCGTGTCCCAACCGCCTGGTCACGCCCAGGGGGGTGACTAGGGTTTCTAGTTGGCTGTGTGTTTCCTAGTGAGGGAACGGTGTAATGCGGGGGCCTAACTGTGACTACCTGGTTTTGCCAGGGCGTCACACATCCTCTCTGTGGCAACAGATAGTGAGGGTGGTGACCGTGACAATTTTAGGTAAGGGAGAACAAATCTCTGCTTTAGTGATGCACATGAAACATATAAGGGCCCCAGGGTATTCCAGCACGGCACACTTCCACATCATAAATAAATGGTTGTGGAAAACAGACTACATTTTGTATCTGTGTATCCATCTTGTCTCACGACTCCTGTTTCATGGTAATCAACAGTTAAAACTTCTGGGCGGAGAAGTTACATATTTCTGTTCACACCCCTAAATTCCTATTTCCTATGTCTTTCAGTGATAAGTTTCCTTTGTTTTGTTGAGGGTTGTGCTGTATTGATTTCTCGAGTGCTCGTAAGACAATCATTATTTGGAGTTCAAAAGGCATAAAAGGGAGTTGATTTCACAAACACGGAGCTGATGAAGTCACAACTAGCCAAGCCATGTGTGTGATCACCAGGGGTCGTGAACATCTCTTGTTAATTAAAAAATGATATATAGATTATACTGGCTGATCGTACATGTGTCTCAGCAGATACTTGACCAAGAGTCGGTGCAAGTAAGAGACCGGGAGACACTGCTACCAAGATATACAAATGTATAACACAGAGAGCACTGGACCCCCAGGACTGAGCTCAGAGCAGAGAAACCAGACCGCGTCGGACCACCGGGACTGAGCTTAGGGTAGAGAAACCAGAGAGCGCTGGACTCCCGGGACTGAGATCAGGGCAGAGAAACCAGAGAGCACCGGACCCCCAGGACTGAGCTCAGGGCAGAGAAACCAGAGAGCGCCACCCCCGGGACTGAGCTCAGAGCAGAGAAACCAGAGATTGACGGACTTTCGGGACTGAGCTTAGGGCAGAGAAACCAGAGAGCGCCGGACCCCAGGACTGAGCTGAGGGCAGAGAAACCAGAGAGCACTGGACCCTCAGGACTGAGCTCCCAGAGAGCGCCACCCCCGGGACTGAGCTTAGGGCAGAGAAACCAGAGAACACCGGACCCCTGGGACTGAGATCAGGGCAGAGAAACCAGAGAGTGCTGGGCTTCCGGGACTGAGCTTAGGGCAGAGAAACCAGAGAGAGCGCCGGACCCCTGGGACTGAGCTCAGGGCAGAGAAACCAGGAGCCCCAGACCCCCAGGACTGAGCTCACGGCAGAGAAACTAGAGAGCACCGGACCACCGGGACTGAGCTCAGGGCAGAGAATCCAGAGAGCGTCGGACCACCGGGACTGAGCTCAGGTCAGAGAAATGGGGCTGTAAGGCCGACACTGATGTGGCAAGGAGAGACACAATAATATACTTGCGGCTCCATTCCATATACGTTGTACACACACTGCTCCACTTCGTACACGTTGTACACACACGGCTCACCTCTGTACATATCGTACAAATGCAACCCTGCTCCATACACCTTGTACACACACGACTCCACTCCGCACACACAAGGCACCACTCGGTAAATGTCATACACACACGGTTCCTCTCCGTACACGTCGTACACACATGGCACCTCTCTGTACACGTCGTGCACACACAGTTCCTCCCCGTACACATCATAGACACACGGCTTCTCTTCGTACACATCGTAGACACACAGCTCCTCTCCGTACACGTCGTACACACACGGCTCCAGTATGTACATGTCGTAGACCCACGGCTCCTCTCCGTACATGTTGTAGACACACGGCTCCTCTCTATAGACATCGTACACACACGGCTCCTCTCTGTACACGTCGTAGACACACTGATCCTCTCCGTACACATCGTACACACATGGCTCCTCTCCGTACACGTTGTACACACACGGCTCCACTCCGTACATGTCATAAACAGACGGCTACTCTCCGTACATGTCGTAGACACATGGCTACTCTCTGTGCACGTCACAGACACACAGCTACTCTCCGTGCACGTCGTACACACACGGCTCCTCTCCGTATACGTCGTATACACACGGCTCCTCTCCGTACACGTCGTAGACACATGGCTCCTCTCCGTACACGTCGTAGACACATGGCTCCTCTCCGTACAAGTCGTAGACACACGGCTCCTCTCCGTACACGTCGTAGACACACAGCTCCTCTCCGTACACGTCGTAGACACACGGCTCCACTCTGTACACATCGTAGACACACGGCTCCTCTCCGTACACGTCGTAGACACTTGGCTCATCTCTGTACATGTCGTAGACACACGCTTCCTCTCTGTATACCTCGTAGACACACGGCTCCTCTCTGTACACGTCGTACATACACGGCTCCACTCCGAACACATCATACACACACGGCTCCTCTCCGTACATGTCATAGACACACTGTTCATCTTCATACACATCGTAGACACATGGCTCCTCTCCGTACACGTCGTAGACACACGTCTCTTCTCCGTACATGTTGTAGACACACGGCTCCTCTCCAAACACGTCGTACACACATGAGCTTAGGGCAGAGAAACCAGAGAACACTGGACCCCAGGACTGAGCTCAGGGCAGAGAAACCAGAGAGCGCCACCCCCGGGAGTGAGCTCAGGGCAGAGAAACCAGAAAGCACCGGACCCCCGGGACTGAGCTCAGGGCAGAGAAACCAGAGAGTGCCGGACTTCTGGCACTGAGCTTAGTGCTGAGAAACCAGAGAGCGCCGGACGCCGGGGCTGAGCTCAGGTTAGAGAAACCAGAGAGCACCAGACACCCATGACTGAGCTCACGGCAGAGAAACCAGAGAGCAGCGGATCACCGGGACTGGCTCAGGGCAGAGAAACCAGAGAGCATCGGACCACCGGGACTGAGCTCAGGTCAGAGAAATGGGGCTGTAAGGCCGACACTGGTGTGGCAAGGAGAGACACAATAATATACTTGCGGCTCCATTCCATATACGTTGTACACACACTGCTCCACTTTCTACACGTTGTACACACACGGCTCCTCTTTGTACACATCGTACAAATGCGACCCTGCTCCATACACCTTGTACACACACGGCTCCACTCTGCACACACACGGTGCCTCTCGGTAAATATCATACACACACAGTTCCTCTCCGTACACACACACTGCCTCTCTGTACACATCGTACACACACAGTTCCTCTCCATACACGTCGTAGACACACGACTCCAGTCTGTACATGCAGTAGACCCACGGCTTCTCTCCGTACATGTTGTAGACACATGGCTCCTCCCTGTAGACGTCGTACACACACGGCTCCTCTCTGTACACGTCATACACGCACGGCATCACTCCATACACGTCGTAGACACACGGCTACTCTCCGTACACGTCGTAGACACACGGCTACCCTCCGTACATGTTCATGTACACGCATGGCTCCACTCTGTACACGCCGTAGACACTACTCTCCGTACATGTCGGAGACACACTGCTCCTCACCGTAGACGTCGTACACACATGGCTCCTCTCCGTACACTTTGTACACACACGGCTCCACTCCGTATATGTCATAGACAGACGGCTACTCTCCATACATGTCGTAGACACATGGCTACTATCTGTGCACGTCACAGACACACGGCTCATCTCTGTACGTGTCGTAGACACACGGCTCCTCTCCATACACGTCGTAGACACATGACTCCTCTCCGTACACGTCGTGGACACAGGGCTCCACTCCGTACACGTTGTAGACACACGGCTCCTCTCCCTGCACGTCGTAGACACTTGGCTCATCTCTGTACACGTCGTAGACACTTGGCTTATCTCTGTACACGTCGTAGATACACACTTCCTCTCCGTATACCTCGTAGACACATGACTCCTCTCCGTATACCTCGTAGACACACACTTCCTCTCCGTATACCTCGTAGACACACGACTCCTCTCCGTACACGTCGTACACACGGCTCCACTCCAAACACATTGTACACACATGGCTCCTCTCCGTACATGTCATAGACACACTGTTCATCTTCGGTTGCACGTTGTAGACACACGGCTCCTCTCCCTGCACGTCGTAGACACTTGGCTCATCTCTGTACACGTCGTAGACACTTGGCTTATCTCTGTACACGTCGTAGATACACACTTCCTCTCCGTATACCTCGTAGACACACGACTACTCTCCGTATACCTCGTAGACACACACTTCCTCTCCGTATACCTCGTAGACACACACTTCCTCTCCGTATACCTCGTAGACACACGACTCCTCTCCGTACACGTCGTACACACACGGCTCCACTCCAAACACATTGTACACACATGGCTCCTCTCCGTACATGTCATAGACACACTGTTCATCTTCGGTTGCACGTTGTAGACACACGGCTCCTCTCCCTGCACGTCGTAGACACTTGGCTCATCTCTGTACACGTCGTAGACACTTGGCTTATCTCTGTACACGTCGTAGATACACACTTCCTCTCCGTATACCTCGTAGACACACGACTACTCTCCGTATACCTCGTAGACACACACTTCCTCTCCGTATACCTCGTAGACACACACTTCCTCTCCGTATACCTCGTAGACACACGACTCCTCTCCGTACACGTCGTACACACACGGCTCCACTCCAAACACATTGTACACACATGGCTCCTCTCCGTACATGTCATGGACACACTGTTCATCTTCGGTTGCACGTTGTAGACACACGGCTCCTCTCCGTACACGTTGTAGACACATGGCTCCACTCTGTACATGTCGTAGACACACAGCTCATCTTCGTACACATCGTAGACACATGGCTCATCTCCGTACACATTGTAGACACATGGTTCCTCTCCGTACATGTCACACACACATCTCTGCTACGTCCACACTGTAAATCCCTCCTGACCCCACACATTAACTTTACCTAATCCAGCACCAGCACAGCAGAGTCCTGCATACACTGAGGAGCTGATCATGTGACCCCTGACTCCTCCCCTCCATGTGACATCATCACAGGTCCTGGAAGCTCAGAGCAGCTATATATCTAGTGTGCGGCTCTGCAGGTGGAGGTGTGTAGAGATTCCCCATTACTGGGGCAGGGGGCATTAACCCCTTCACTACTGAAATTATTTTGATGTTTTTGTTTTCAATCCAAAAGTGGAAATAGTACCAGCACAAATCCGTAGAAAATGTTTGAATTCATTTAGTACAAAAAGGCATAAAAGCAAGAAGGTAAGTGGATAACAAATATATAACCAGTGCAGGACAGGTAGAGGTAACGCGTTTCGGGCCCAATGTAGCCCTTAGTCTCAACCTTGGTGCAGCCGGGACTGCTAATGCAGGCTGGATTGCTGTGAGCAGCAGGGATGTAGGATTCGGCTGAGGCAGCTGATGTAGTGGTAGCTGAGATGGCAGGTACTGATGGGTGTAGCAGGTTTGGTTAGGACAGCAGGCACGGATGGTACTATCAGTGCAGCAGGTACAGTCTATATGGCTGGTCCAGATAGGTGTAGCAGGTACGGCAGATAATGCATGTTAGAAAGCTCAGCAGAGGTTCAGCCAACAGGTATGGGACCTGACAGCTAGCAATGTGTCTCTAAGGATAAACCACATTGCCCAGGCATATCCCATAGGGGAGGGTGACTTAAATACCTGGGGGGTGAAACACAGTGCAGGGATGCCGATAACGGAGTTACATATCAGAATGGGAGACTAAGTTAGTTAATAAAGTATAAGGAGATCCAGGAGACGGCAAGATTCGTGATGCCAAAGTAAGAGACGATCTGTAGTAGGAAGCAGTGATCAACTGTGTCGAACACAGAGGACAGGTCTAGAAGGAGGAGTATAGAGAATTGTCTGTTAGCTTTGGGAGGAATGAAGTCATTTGTAATTTTGAGGATTTGATTGATGTTGGAATCAGGAAACAGGAGGTATAACTGCGGATGAAACGGATGGATGATTGGACCAGAGAGCAGTAGTGGTAAGGACAAGGCCTTCTCTCCCCTGTACCAGTTTGTCATTGTTAGTTTCAGGGCTGCCACTAGGCATTTCAGGGTCTCATAATGGCAAAATTTTCGAGACTCTGCCCAGGCTCCACCCAAGCCCCACCTCCACCCCTCAAACCTTCCAAGTATATATATATATATATATACAATGGAACCTCTGTTAACGAGTAACCCAGTTAGCGAGTATTCCGCTTAACGAGCAAAGCTTGCTGTACATTTGTAACTCACTTTACGAGCAAGCTTTGCCGTACGAGCAAAATACTCACCGCACACACTTCCGGTTCTGTACATCCACCGCGCTCTGACCCGCTCTTACAAACCGCACAAACACGCGCAAACACACACAAGCAAACATGCACAAACACACACAAACACGCTCAAACACACACAAACATGCACAAACACACACAAACACACACATATTATTCTCACCTTATCTTCCATTCCATCGCCAGCTTCCTGGGTCCTGTAGTTCGCCGCTACAGGATGTGTATCAGGTAACCATCGCGACGAGGGAGGAACTTCCGCTGTCATCCGCTACTAAATGGCATCGCGCTGACCAATCAGAGGCAAGCGGCTCCTGCCTTTGACGTCTGTGCTCTGGCAGCGGAAGGTCCTCTTTTGTCACGATGGTTACCGATACACATCCTGTACCAGCGAACTGCAACATCCAGGAGGCCGGCGATGGAACAGAAGGTAAGGTGAGCATAATATGTGTGTGTTTTTGCGTGTTTGTGTGTGCGTTTATACGTGTTTGTACGTGTGTGGAATGGCACAATAGGAGACCAGGATGGGACATTTAACAAGTTGTGGAACGAATTGTCTGCATTGCAATGATTTCCTATGGGAAATCTTGCTTTGCTAGATGAGTAACTTGGTTAACAAGCACACGCCCAGAACGGACTGTTCTCGTTAACCAAGGTTCCACTGTATATATACACTGGAGATCAAATTTAGAGAACAACACACAATTTCTTAAATGTTAAGGTCATTGTGTCGTCCTGTGTGATTATTTCCTTACATGAGGAAACTCGCAGTATTTTTCGCTGATTTCATAAATTGAATTTTTTCAAAAGCACATAATAAAAATGTAAATGAGATAAATGTAAAAGAACACGGATCAAAATTAGAGAACACTTTTAGATACCTGCAAGTTATTGGTGTTAATCTGGCACCTGGTGCTAATTTCCTTAATTATCTGTCAAACCCTATGTAAATGATAGCCTAACTTTTCAGTTTGCACTGACTCTGCAAACATGGTATGCTGTTCCAAAGTGACTGAAGCCCTCCAGCAGCAGAATGTCCATATGAATCCCGAAGGGGGGACTCTATCAACTATAGCAAGAAAAGTTGGTCTTTTCAAGTCTGTGATTTTGAGAATATTGCACCTTTACAACATCAAAACTCTTTCAAGTCCCCCAAGAAGGCTGGTCGCCCTTGAAACAAAAGTGCAAGAGAGGGCAGGATAATGTGGAGAATTTCCATAAGTATTCGTTTCAACACTGCAGCTGGAATTGCTTGGCAGTTCATCACTGAACCGGGTAAGGGTCTGTCTTGTCATACAGTGTCACGACGTTTAAGAGTATTTGGACTGAAAATCTCTCATTAGCAGAAAGAATAAAAAGTCTAGACTCACCTTTAGTGAGTAGTATGTTATGTGGACAGAGAAGAATTGGTCCATAGTTCATTTCAGTGATAAAAGCAAGTTTAATTTATTTGGGTCTGATAGGAAACATTAAGTTCATCGATAAACTAGGGAAAGACTGAACCCAATGTGTTTTAAGTCAATGAAAGGTGGTGGAGGAAGTGTCATGGTTTGAGGAATGTTTTCTTCACCAGGAGTTGGACTTCTCATTCAAATATATGTCAGACTAAATACAAGTGTGTATCAGAACTTTCTTCCACAACACGTGGTTCCTTACTTGCGTTCATGACTCAATCAGCCAGCAATTTTCATGCAGGACAATATTCCCTGTCACACAGCAAAACGGGTAAAGCAGTTCATTGAAACAGAAACCAATGAAACAATGAAATGGCCAGTCCTGATCTAAACCCAATGGAAAACCCCTGGAAAATCCTTGGTGACAAAGTTATGGCCAAGAAACTCATAACAGTCAAAGAACTGTGGAAGAGTGGAGCAAAATCAGACCAGAGCAGTGTGAGGGACCAGTGATGTTCTGTGGCCGAAGATGTGCTGAAGTCATTCAAAGCAAGCCTTGTACACTCGCTACTGATTGGTGACTGTTGTTACCTTTAGAAAATTTTGTTAAAATATTTCTTTGTGCTACAGTCATTGCTGTTCTCTAATTATGATCATCACGGTTTTGTGCAAAATAATGGTTTTATGTTGATAAACTTTGAATCTTTTGTAAAACACTGTCCTAGTGGCACTGTGTACCCCTTACACAAAAACCTTCAAATGTTGACCAATGTAGATTATATTATTTCTGAAAAAAGCAACTGATCATACATTGTTCTCTAATTTTGATCTCCAGTGAATGAAGTGAAATGAAGTATTTCCCTCAGAAAATTAATAATACAACCCCTACATGGCCCCTCTCCATAATATCTCTTCCACAATGCCCCTCTGTATAATATCTCGCCCACACACACTACTTCTTTGTATAATATTCCTCCCACACACACACTGCTCCTCTGTATAATTTCCCACACACACTGCTTTTTCTGTATAATATCCTCCCCACACACTGCTCCTATGTATAATATCCCCTCACACACTGCTCCACTGTAAAATATCCCCCACACATTGCCGTTCTGTAGAATATCGCCCCCATATACTGCCCCTCTGTATAATATCCCCCCAAACACTGCCTCTCTGTATATCTCCCCACACATTGCCCCTCTGTACAATATCCCTCAAATACATTTCCCCTCTGTATACTACCTCCCCACACAAGCTGGCTCTCTATATATTTTCCCACACACACTTCCCCAATTTATATCACCTCAAACACACTACCCCTTTGTATACTATACCCCACACACACATTGCCCCTCTGTATAATATCCTGCTTATATGTCCTTCTCCTTTTTTTTTATATATATTGTGATAACACGCTCCGGGATCGCCTTTGCTGGGTTCAAAGGGCACGTATTCACCTCAGGCAGACAGCCGAATTCAAGGTGTAACTGACGCTTGGTCAGGTTTATTGCAGTGAAGCATAAACAAAAAGAAAAAAAAACACCAACAAAATAAATCCTTGCCTGTCCGGCACTAACTATACAGGATGATATCCTAACTACCAACTGGAGGGCTTCTCCCTTCCAGCTAAACCATACAAACATCAGGCACTGCTCCTCACAAGTGTCTCCTACACAGACAGGCTTACTGTGTTCCCAGATGGAGACCCTCCCCCAACTTCCCAGATTCCTTTTACCTCCGTCCTTCACCTCCCATTAATCCATTAGTAGCCAGGTGATCCTGGCCAGGCTAAATCACATAGGACCGATACCGGGGTGAGATATACCTGCCCTCATCGACTAATCCCACATGAGTCTCACATATCCCCCCCCTCTGCTCAGACCACTGCAGCTGAGCAACAGCACCCACAAAACAGTGCACACGAGACAGGGCATCAGCATTCCCCATCCGCACCCCCGGGCGGTGCTCCACTGTAAAACGGTAGGCCTGAAGTGCAAGGAACCACCGGGTCACTCGGCCATTCCGTTCCCTATTCAAGTGCATCCACTTGAGAGGGGCATGGTCAGTGATCAGCCGGAACTTCCTTCCAATCAAGTAATATTTAAGGGACTCTAGAGCCCACTTAATGGCTAAGCATTCTTTTTCCACTATGGCATAGTTGCGTTCATGCTTATTAAGTTTCCGACTAAGATAAAGGACCGGATGTTCCTCTCCGTCCTTCAGTTGTGACAATACAGCCCCTATACCGGCATCAGAAGCGTCCGTTTGGACCACGAACTCGCTGCGGAAGTCAGGAGTCATGAGCACAGGTTGAGAGCAAAGAGCTAGTTTTAAGTTATGGAAGGCTTCTTCGGCTGCCGTGGTCCATTTGATCATGACAGAGTCTTTCCCTTTGGTAAGGTCCGTCAGGGGAACAGCGGTAGCCGCAAAATTGGGAATGAACCGTCGGTAGTAGCCGGCTATTCCTAAAAACGCTCTCACCTGCTTCTTGTTGACTGGTTGCGGCCATTTCTGAATGGCTTGTATCTTGTCAATCTGGGGTTTAACAATTCCCCTCCCAATTACGTATCCCAAATACCGGGCTTCTTCCAGCCCGATATGACATTTCTTGGGGTTTGCTGTTAGACCCGCCTCCCGCAGGTCCTCAATCACGGCCTCTAGTTTCTGGAGGTGCGTCTCCCAGTCCAGGCTGTAAATGACTATGTCATCCAAATACGCAGAAGCATACTGCCTATGGGGCCTCAGGACTCGGTCCATCAACCTTTGAAAGGTTGCCGGTGCCCTGTGTAGTCCAAACGGCATATACACATACTGGTATAAACCTTCCGGTGTAGAAAACGCAGTTTTCTCTTTAGCGGCCTCTGTTAGCGGGATCTGCCAATAGCCCTTCGTTAAGTCTAGGGTCGTGATATACCGGGCTTTTCCAAGCCGATCTATTAATTCATCGACCCGTGGCATAGGGTATGCATCAAATTTGGAGACCGCATTTAATCTCCTGAAGTCATTGCAGAATCTAATGGAGCCGTCTGGTTTCGGTATTAACACAATCGGACTCGACCAGGCGCTATGCGATTCCTCGATTACACCTAACTCTAACATGGTCTTCACTTCTCGGGAGACAGCTTCCCGCCGAGCTTCCGGTATTCGGTAGGGCTTTACCTGAACTGTTACTCCAGGCTCTGTTATGATGTCATGTTTAATGAGAGTGGTCTGCCCGGGCTTTTCCGAGAAAAACTCGTGATTGTTGATTACAAACTGCTTGACGTCTGTCTTTTGCCGCTCTGACAGCGTCTCCGCAATCCCGACATCCGGTATGGTCTGCTTGCAGACCGGAAGGGCCAGACCTGCTGACAGAGCTGGACGGTCCTTCCAGGGTTTTATCAGATTCACGTGATAAATCTGTTCAGGCTTCCTTTTACCAGCCTGGTACACTTTGTAGTTTACCTCACCCACCCGTTCCTTAATTTCAAAGGGGCCTTGCCACTTTGCCAGAAATTTGCTTTCTGCCGTGGGGACCAGGATCAACACCCTATCTCCGGGTGCAAAAGTACGGATCTTGGCCCCCCTATCATAAATCCTTTTCTGTGCTCCTTGAGCCTGTATCATATGCTCTTTAACGATGGGCATCACCGCCGCAATACGGTCCTGCATTTGGGTTACATGGTCTATTACGCTTTTGAACGGGGTGACCTGTCCCTCCCAGGTTTCTTTAGCGACATCTAACAGTCCACGGGGACGTCGGGCGTACAGAAGCTCGAAAGGAGAGAACCCGGTGGAAGACTGGGGCACCTCCCGGATGGCAAAAAGCAAATACGGGAGTAAGTAGTCCCAGTTCTTCCCGTCCTTGTCTATCGCCTTACGGAGCATCTGTTTCAAAGTTTTGTTAAACCGTTCGACCAGTCCGTCCGTTTGAGGGTGATACACGGAGGTGCGTAACTGTGCTATTTGTAACAGCCTGCAGAGTTCTTTCATTACTTTAGACATAAAGGGGGTTCCTTGGTCTGTGAGTATTTGTTTTGGGACACCAACCCGACTAAACACATGGACCAGCTCCTTGGCAATGGTCTTGGTGGCCGTGTTACGCAAAGGGATGGCCTCGGGGTAACGAGTGGCATAATCCAAGATGACAAGGATGTGCTGGTGTCCTCGTGCAGACTTGGGGAGGGGTCCAACTAAATCCATCCCAATTCTCTCAAATGGGATCTCGATGATAGGCAGAGGTACTAAGGGGCTACAGAAACGGGGCCTAGGTGCAGACAATTGGCAGTCAGGACAAAACTCACAATAGGTGCGAATATCGTGATGCATGCCGGGCCAAACAAAACAGTGTAATATCCTTTCGGTAGTTTTCTGGACCCCCAGGTGTCCCCCCATCATGTGTCCGTGTGCCAGGTCCAGCACTCTCCGCCTGTAGGCTCTCGGCACAACCAATCGTTGTACTGTGTCATCCCCCTTCTTCTCTATCTGATAGAGAAAGTCATTCTCCAGTGCCATGTAGGGGTAAGACAGCCTAGTACCTGCATCCACCTGCACCCCGTTTATCATTTTAACATTTTTTATAGCCTGAGAAAGGGTAGGATCTCTCATTTGCTCACTTTGGAAGTCATCTTTCTGGACTTCCAAATTCAGCCAAGAGGAAGGGGGACAGCCACCCGTGTCCGCCTCTGCCCCGGGTTCATCGGAATCACCCGCCAGAACTGAAAAGGGGAACTGGGGGTTGTTTTCAGCGGATTCCTCCTCTGAACCCTCTTGTGGGGCATCCTCTAGTGGCTCCGGGCCCACACAAGGTGTGGGAGAAGGATCATCCGTGCGGCTACCCTGGGGTACTAATTGGTTCTCCCACAACTGCCAGAAGTGGGGAAAATCCCTGCCCAAAATGATATCATGCAATAGTGCTGGTACTAGTCTCACCTTATGATGCACAGACCCATAGGGCGTAGTAATGCAGGAGACCGTTGTGAGGTACGAGCAGGTGTCTCCATGCACACATGTCACAGAAAATTTATCTGACGGTCCCATCGGGACTGCTACCAGACTGGCCTTTACCAGAGTCACCACACTTCCCGAGTCTAATAGTGCAACAACAGTATTGCCATCAATGGACACTTCACACAGGTGTTTTTTCATATCGCCTTGACATGCAGCAACACACACTACCCGTGCAACCATAGCCCTGCGTTTTTCAAAGTCCTTGACATCGCACTGCATCGGTTCTGCAGTTACTGGACAGTTTGCAGCAATGTGGCCCGCCTCCTGGCAGCGGAAACACCTCACGGGCCCCTTGCTAAGACCATAGTTTGGCACCTTAGCCCTCACAGGGCCAGCAGTCCTGTTTTCCTCCTCCACTGCCTTAGGATATTTTCCTCCTCCCCATGACCCTGGAACAGTCTTACCAGATCCTCGTCGAGAAGGGGAAGAGTGAGGATGTGTAGCATCGTCCATAAGTCCTTCTGCCAAGGAATAACGCTCCACTAGATCCACTAGCTGATCTGCTGTCGTGGGGTTTCCATGGCTTACCCACCTCTTCAGAGATGGCGGTAGAGCTCTTAGGTATTTATCAAGAACGATTCTTTGTACCATCTCTGGCGCCGTCAAAACCTCAGGCTGTAGCCATTTCTTGGTCAAGTGAATGAGGTCAAACATCTGTGACCGCGGTGGTTTATCGGGCTGATAAGTCCATTGATGAACTCTCTGTGCTCGCACGGCCGTCGTCACTCCCAGCCGGGCAAGGATCTCGGCTTTTAGTTTATCAAAGTCATGCGCTGCTTCAGGCTCAAGATCAAAGTAGGCTTTTTGGGCCTCACCTGCCAGAAACGGTGCAAGCAAGTCGGCCCATCGCTCCTTTGGCCACTTTTCCCGCTCCGCCGTCCGTTCAAACGTGGTCAGGTAAGCTTCCACATCGTCATCTGTGGTTAGTTTCTGCCAGCACCGACTCACATGAATCACCCTCTGGTCAGCCTCTGCATTACTCTCCGGTACGGTCGCCAGACGCTGCGCCACCTGCTGCAAAAGTTGGCGGTCTCTAACCGTCGATTCCACCAGTTCCTTCAACTGTGCCGACATCAAGCGATTAGCTTCCTGCTGCACAGCTGCGGATTGTACCAGCGCTTTCACCACGTCCTCCATTATGATGCGCTGTAACGTGCTGCCCGCATTCTCCACCACAATGTGATAACACGCTCTGGGATCGCCTTTGCTGGGTTCAAAGGGCACGTATTCACCTCAGGCAGACAGCCGAATTCAAGGTGTAACTGACGCTTGGTCAGGTTTATTGCAGTGAAGCATAAACAAAAAGAAAAAAAAACACCAACAAAATAAATCCTTGCCTGTCCGGCACTAACTATACAGGATGATATCCTAACTACCAACTGGAGGGCTTCTCCCTTCCAGCTAAACCATACAAACATCAGGCACTGCTCCTCACAAGTGTCTCCTACACAGACAGGCTTACTGTGTTCCCAGATGGAGACCCTCCCCCAACTTCCCAGATTCCTTTTACCTCCGTCCTTCACCTCCCATTAATCCATTAGTAGCCAGGTGATCCTGGCCAGGCTAAATCACATAGGACCGATACCGGGGTGAGATATACCTGCCCTCATCGACTAATCCCACATGAGTCTCACAATATATATATATATATATATATATATATACATATATATATATATATTGTGTGTATATATATGTCTCTCTTGGGCCCATCGTAGTTTATATGTCCCCATCCTAATTTATTTGTCCCCTTTCTGGCATATATGTCATCCTCCTGGTATATGTGTCCCCATCCTGGTTTATTTGTTTCCATCCTGCTAAATATGTCCTATCCTGGGCCCCTCCTGGTATGTATATCCCCCTGGGCACATTCTGGTATCTATGTCCCCATCCTGGTTTCTGTCCTCTTCTTGGTATATACAGTATGCCCTCCTCCTGGTATATATGTCCCCATCCTGGTATATATGTCCCATCCTTGGCCCTTCCTGGTATATATATGTATCCCCCTCCTGGGCACATTCTGGTATATACAGTATGTTCCCATCCTGGTTTATTTGTCCCTATCCTGGTATATATATCTCATCCTGGGCACCTTCTAGTGTATATGTATCACCCTCCTGGGCACATTCTGGTATATGTCATGATGCATTTCAGCTGGATGTGTGCCCTCCGACACACATCCAGCTGAAGCAAGGCAGGTACTGGGGTCAACCCCACCACCTCCTGTGATCGTCCCGCTCCTATCTTCAGCTCATGGAGCGTTTATCGTTCTATCGTTCTCTGCTGGCTGCCGTGTCCTGGCCATCACCGCGGCTCTGCATTGCTTGCAACAGTGTGATGAAG
The DNA here is from genome assembly GCF_048569485.1 of Anomaloglossus baeobatrachus. Lineage (NCBI taxonomy): Eukaryota > Metazoa > Chordata > Amphibia > Anura > Aromobatidae > Anomaloglossus > Anomaloglossus baeobatrachus. The sequence goes on along the minus strand of NC_134357.1, from coordinate 551,308,443 downwards.
TCACAGAGTGATGACCTCATCACACTGCTGCACGCTGGGCCATGAGATGAAGCACCGGTACCCTGCTCTGCTCCACTGACCTTGCCTGTAGCACATGGCTAATTTGCATGCGATGCCTCTGAAGCTTTTCGCTTGCAAATTAGTGATATGCTGGACCCCTCTACTGCGGCTGTGACTGGAGTCTGGTGAAAATGGGGGGCCGGCACCAAGCCCGAGGCTTAATAAAGCTAAGTAATTATCCCAGGCCCGGGTGGGGTCCCCTCTTCATCAGGTCCAATACACCAGTCATGGTTGTCATGCTCTGTTGGTGACCCTGGTTAGTTTGTTAACTGTAATTTATACCTGTATTTCGTATGTACCTCCTCATGTACAGCACAATTGTTTCAATAGTGTTCTAAAACTAAATAATAATAACACTGGGGAACGAAAAAATTGGTGTATGTGATATGTAATCTGTTTTTAGATCAGTTTTGGCCACTGATTCTAAATCTGCCCTTATTATTCTTCCTTCGGCTCTAGTTAATGAGATGTGATATACCCTATGTATATGCATACAACCAATCAAAAATTTAGGACTGCTGTCTACTAAACATTATTATTTTTGCTTTCTTGGTTATTAAAACAAATTCATACATGTAGATTTATTTTATTTAAGAAGAATTTACATCACAACATAAGAATTAAACATCCATAAAAAGTTGTCATTGAGACATTGTTCATTTATTAAGATACTTAGCAAAAGCGGCCCTTTAAAAAAAAAGATTTCTTGCAGTGAGTTGTGCCAGGGCAATCACTTTGAAAAGACAAGCAGTTATTATGTGGGTATCCCAGTGTTGTCGGTATCTTTCTTCTACAGTTCTTAAAGCTTGGTGAAACCATTTACCTTGCTTTTCACTATACCAATGTTTTCTAGGAAACAAACCAAGTGGCTATAGAGATAATGCACCTTGATACTCATTGTACAGCCAAGGTGATTGAAAGAAGATAAATTCTTTCTACTACTTCATTGTAACCATCTACGTTAAATTTCCCAACAAAATTATGTACAACCGTAGTGAAAGGAGACCATGCATCTGCCTCAGCATCGTTCAATGAATCTTTGAAGTGTGGATTTTTTATGAGACCTCTGATTTAAAAACTCAAAATACACACCTTTAGCTTCTCCATGGTGAGCGCTGGAAATTTTCTGCAGATATAGTCAAAACAGCTTCCCTCTTTGTATAGACCTTTTACAATATTCTTTATTAAATGTACAGTGATGGTAAAATGATCTTATTCCTGTCAACCAATGGTTCTGCAATTGCATTGTTTACTCCTACTACCATGTGATATCTCAGAGGCCAATGTTTTCCAATACAGTGCTCATTTTTGATCTATCTAAGAGACAGAAAAAACAGGGATACCTGGTGTATCTGCTGTAACAGGACAATGGTCACCATTTTTAGATCCACATAGATTGGCCACTGGTGATCGTAGTGTCATATTTTCTGTAGAACCAGAATAATTGTGTTTTGTTCTTAAGTTAGCTTAGTTGAGGACCTATTGGGCTTCATCCATATTTGTTTCCATTAAGTAAAAGCGCACATTTTAGGCTCCACCTAAAACTGTTATTATGTGTAATTAATAATAAAATGGAAGTATATAGAGTGGGTGACATAAGTAACAAACATGTCACCAATTTTCTAAGTAAATATATTTCTAGGACACCCTCCGCATTGCCCTGCTCTACACAGCCAGCACGGCGCCCGCAGCCAGCACAGTTTCCACAGCCAGCATAGCCCCCACCATAGTCTGCACAGCCCCCATAGTAGCGCATGCAGCATCGCCCTGCTCCAGCACCCTCCCTGCCTCTTGTTACCCCGTTCCACCACCGCTGCCGTCACCCCTCCAGTAAGACACCACCAGAGTATAAGACAGACCCCCTTTATTTTTTTACCTTTTTTATCTCTAAATTTTGGGTGTGTCTTATAATCTGGTGTATCTTATAAAACGAAAAATACGGTAATTTATGGACATCTATGAGTTGATGTTTGGTCCTCTATGGATTGGATGCGTTGCTACTAACATCTGATGAGAAATTCATGTCAATAGCGCCTTTAGAAATGTATTTACTTAGAAAATTTGTGACCTGTTCAACGGGTTAACCAGTTGAATACCATGGGATTACATTTATGCTTTATTTCTAATGTGCACTTAAGACAATGCACTTAAATGGAGCCGCACGCATACACCACCATAGGTTATACTGTTGCCGCCTTGCTAATACCATTCCTGCGATGTATGATCATTGTCATGCCCAACAAAGTTATGAATTCTTTTTTTTTAACAATTGTTTAACATCTGGTACAAAAAGGAGTACCATGTGTTTCATGATTTTTGCATGCTTTTACAAAACAAAATTTATGCCAGTTTCATTTTGTAACAATTTAAGGCTATGTGAAGATTATGTAGGAGACTTGCGCACGTGGCGTATTAGAGCGCAGCGCTTCGGCTGCTGCCGGAAGCGCGCATTCTAAGAAGTGACATGTCACTTATTCCGTGCACTCTGCATGCAGTCCCCGCTCTATCTATGGGAGGGGCTGCACTCAGAGTGCATGAAATTGGCTTTTTTTTTCATTACGGACTCTTTCTGCAGCGATTTGAAGTGCATGTGTGCTGTTCAAATCGCTGCAGAAATTTCTGCAGGAACAAACGCTACATGCACACATAGCCTAACACCTGTTTTTTTTCTGGCATTTTTCTCGAAATGTAGAGATAACCTAGAATAAAAACAAAGAATAGGCACCATGCAGTAAGTTAAATAAATAGTAGTCATTTAAAAAACATAGGTTATTTAGTTAACAATCTTTTTTAATTAGCCCTCCCACCATGATAAGGTGTACCCAATAAGGATGGCATCCAACTCTCGTAACTCACATCACTATGTGTAATGATGCCAGTGTGCAACACCCAGCAGGGCTCAAGTATGGTACAGTAAACGAGGAGACAGAAGCAAAAGACCGGCTTTATCGGCAAACAAAAAATTATTGGGCTGGGAAATACAGTCAATAGTGGGTATATTTACAGTAACCATACACACACTCGGCCGATTTAGCTAGAACGCAGCCAACCGGCTCCACTCCAACTATTACACTTGACGTTCACTATCAACTATGAATACACTCACCAACAGCTACTCTTTCTTAATCCGTTACTGGCCTTCGCTTCTCAAGCCATACTGCTACAGTGCCATAACTACTGTGGCCTTGCTATCTCTAACACGGGGACGCCCCGATATGGGACTCAAAGTACCATAGGGAGGAAGAGTGTTTCTACTTTAGTTCGGTCTCAAGGTCTCCTGGCGCGAACACTGCATGGAACACTTCCTTCACAACGGGAATTCCTGTCCACTTCTCCACACTGTAGACGTAGGAACAAACCACCTTGGCTCAGCTGCGTGGACCTTCGCTCTCTCTTTTGGTGCGGCTAAATGGTCTCCTAGTAGCCAGGTGTCACATTCTCTCTTAGGACCGCTGGTCCAACACACACTCTGGTCCAACTTCCTTTTCATTGCGTAACCCCTGACCTCTTCTTTTCACCTGTGAGTTCAATTTTTTCCCCTCTCTCACACCATACCCCATCACAACCTAAATCAACATCAGCACACAAAGGGACTGGGCCAGTCCAAGTACACACAGTTTAGAGAGAAGCATGGTTCTGAACGTCACCATGTCATTTAATTCTTCATAGGGGTGACCCCCTACACACATGCTAGCAGGCCTCAAAAGAGAAAGGGGGCAGAGCAGGATCTGGACCTGACTATGCATTTCATCTACTGTGGAAAGCTATATGGACAAGGTGCACAGCCCAAAGGGGGCATCCACTTTGGGCTGTGCACCCTTGGGCCAGAAAAATGGCATAAAAAATATACCCAGAGTACAAACAAAACATTATAAAAATGCCAAAACTAAGCCACTGTACATATAGACTTTATAACAATTATTGCTGTAGGCAACAAGTAACTTCTGCTCATGGTGTTTTTGCAAAACAAAAAAAGATTTTAAACATGCCTCAAACTTCAGTGTGTGAATTAGACTTGAGTTTAACTTAATAGAAGATTATAGCCCGGGGAATACGGGAAACATTCATATACAGTGCTTTGAAAAAGTATTCATACCCCGTGAAAATTTTCACATTATACCCACAAACTTAAAATCTATTTTATTGGGATTTTATGTGATATACCAACACAAAGTAGCAAGTATTTGGAAACTATAAAGGAAATGATACCTGGTTTTCTAACTATTTTAAAATTATAAATCTGAAAATTGTGACGTGCATTTGTATTTGGCCCTGAGTCAATACTTTTGTAGGACCACCTTTTTCTGCAATTACTGCTGCAGTCTTTTGGGTGATGTCTCTGACAGTTATGTACATCTAGATTTGACATTTTTGTGCCATCTTCTTTGCACTCTCGCTCAGTGAGATTGCATACAGGCTTCTGTGAACAGCAATTTTCACATCTTGACACAGATTCTCAGTGGGGTGTCAGTCTGGACAGTGACTCGGCGTTTTGCACTCTGACCTTTGTAGCTCTGGCAGGATGTTTGGGGTCCTTGTCCTGCTGGAAAATGAACCTACTCGCCAGTCTCAAGTTTTTTGCAGCCTCTAACAGGTTTTCCTCCAGAATTGCACTGTATTTAGCCCCATCAACTGTGACCAGCTTCCTTGCCCCTGCTGAAGAAAAGCCTCTCAACATGATGCCACCATCATGTGTGACGGTGGGGATGGTGTTTTCCACCACACATAGCAATTTTCATTTATCTGAAAAAGTTTGACCTTGGTCTCCTCTGACCAGAAAACCTTCTTCCACTGTTCGCTGTGTCCCCTAGATGGCTTTTTGCAAGCGGTAAACAAGACTTCAAAAATGTTTTTTTTCTTGCCACGCTTACATAAAGGCCTGTTTATTGTAATATACGACTAATCTTGTGAACATATTTTCCCACCTGAGATGTGTATCTCTGCGACTCCTCCAGAGTGACTAAGGGCTTCTCGTCTGCTTCTCTAATTAGTGGTCTCCTTGCTTGGCATGTTAGATTAGGTGAATCACCATGTCTTGGTAGGTTTCCAGGTGTGCCATACTCCTGCCATTTTTGAATGATGGATTCAACAGGGCTCCATGATATTTTCAGAGCTTGGTTTATTTTTTTTATAGCCTATCTCTGCTTTACTCTTCTCCACAACTTCATTCCTGACCTATCTGGTGTGTTCCTTGGTTTTCATGATGCTGTTTGATACCCAGTTATTATAATTTTGCTTACTTGATTTAAATAAACCTCTCAGGCCTTCACAGAACAGCTATAGTTATATTGAGAATATATTACACACAGACTCAATTTGTTAATTACATGACTTCTGGAGGCAATTGGTCAATCAGGATTTTTATTTAGACTACAATGGGATGAATACAAATGCACATCACAATTTTCAGATTTATATTTTTAAAATATTTAGAAAATAATGTATCGTTTACTTCCCAATTACTGGCTACTGTGTGTTGGTATATCGTCTAAAATCCTAATAAAATATATTTAAGCTTGTAAATATAACGTGTAAAAATTTGGAAAAGTTCAAGAGGTATGAATACTTTTTCAAGACACTGTAGGGGGCTGGGGGTTTTGTAGTTAGTGATGGATATATTTATGGAGACAAAGTAGTAAATGAAGATGTCGTCCTCACCATGAAGTCGTTATTTCTCCTCTCACGTGTAATGAATGTCTCCTGCAGTTTTGCTGATGCCGATTCCAGTGTCGGTAAATGAGAGGAGAATTAGTGATATGGAAGATGAGTCTATGAGAAACGTATTCAGCTGCTGACTCCGAGGAGGAAACTGCTTGTTGTGTGTGTGGCCTAAATATAGAGGATTTATTAGTAGATATAATTCAGATGTCTGATTTTCAGCTATGCGTGATGATGAGGTCTTTACAAATAGCACTCATACCTGTGATAGCCTATCGGGCCTTTTATATGTCCGTGATTTTTCAAGGACTTAGCTATACTCGGAAAATCGCAGAAACGTGCAACTTTGATCCAAGGGTTGGATTAGAAATGGCAATGTAAGTCTACGGGTCTGTGAAAACCTCAGACCGTTCTGAGATGACATCTAATATAGAGAGGGGGGAGCCAGCACTGCCTATGAATGGCATGCAACAAATTAAAAGTGTAAAATTCACGAATTCATTCCTACTGTACTATAATGCAAAATGAGATTTTTATCAAACAATTGATCAATAATTTGAGCCACCCCTGCCAAGTCACGGCAAATCTCAATAGGGGGTCCTACTCTATATCATATAATTTACCATTGTACCATACGGCCTTCTAAATATTTTAATAAGCAGAACCATATAAAAGCAACACATATACCTGTGACATCTCAGAACCGCTCCCATGTTGCAAAGGCAGATAACTGCTAATAAAGGCAGTCCAGGTGCCAGCATATGCCAGATTTGCCGTGACGTGGCAGGGGTGGCTCAAATTATTGATCAGTTGTTTGCTAAAAATCTCATTTTGCATTATAGTACAGTAGGAATGAATTTGTGAATTTTATACTTTTTATTTGTTGCATGCCATTCATAGGCAGTGCTGGTTCCCCCCCTTTCTATAATGAGATGACATCTAAGTATGGTCCGATTTTCATGGACTGTCAGAAAGAAGAAAGTGGAGAAACTTTTTTCTTTTTTTTTTGTTCACGTATGAGAAAAATCTGACGGCACTCTGATCAAAGTCCAATCAAAATAATCGGTGTTTTTTTTCATATGAGAGAATATCTGATGTCTGAATAAACCCTTAGTCAGCAATTCAATTTATCTTCCACTCAAATGTTTCCCCTTATTCTCTCCAGTAATTCTATTATTATAGCGGATTCTTTATGATGTTACATCATCCTCTTCTCCCCATTCAGGTCCCTACAATATCGGATTCTCTCAGTGGAGATCTTCTATAGAAGAGAATTCTCCTGATTGCCCCGTGAAGGATGGATATGGACAGGGACAAGATGGCGGAGAGGATATTACACCTCACCCTAGAGATCCTCTTCCGGCTTACTGGAGAGGTGAGAGATTCTGATGACGTCACATTACACCATTCTTATCTATGGGAATAACAGATGGACAGAACTGGAGAGGTGAGGACTCTGGAAATGTCTGGAGTGAGATTTCTTACTGTGTCTCTCCATAACCAGGATTACACAGTAGTGAAGAAGACCTCTAGTGAGCGCTGTCAGGCCCCTGTGTCTGAGGGATGGGGAAGACCCCTGAGCCCAATCACGGGGCCTCCAACTCACCCCCTGATACATGAGGACATCAATGACCAGAAGATCCTAGAACTCACCTACAAGATGATTGAGCTGCTGACTGGAGAGGTGACACTGCTGGGAATGCTGGGACATTATACAGTAACGCTATGAAGGGATCGGGGGGTGACGGTATCATTGTATGTGTCAGGTTCCTATAAGGTGTCAGGACGTCGCCATCTATTTCTCCATGGAGGAGTGGGAGTATTTAGAAGGACACAAAGATCTGTACAAGGACGTCATGATGGAGCTTCCTCAGCCCCTCACATCACCAGGTAATAGACAGGACTAAATACACATGGCCTATAATTACCTGTATGTAAGGAATGAATTCAGTCCCTGTATGTGTCTCCTCCAGTTCTATCCAGTAAGAGGACAACACCAGAGAGATGTCCCCATCCTCTTCTCCCACAGGACTGTAAACAAGAAGACCCCGATGTTCCTCAGGATCATCAGGTAGATGGAGAGAAGGGGCCATGAAATCCCCCTATGATGTGTAGACGGCTGTGAAGGTCTTGTGCTCAGTCTTGTTTTATCCTCCAGTATTATATGGTTTATACTTGTGTAATGAGAGCGGTGGAGATGGCAGGATTAGAGCTGATCATAGATGGGACTTCTCTATTTGATTGTGTACATGTGTATACACAGTATATATGTGACGGTCGTAGTTCTATTTTTGGAGACTAGTGACGAATGCAGGGTGGGGATCCCTCATTTCTATTTGGGACTCAACATTTAAACGTGATTTCATTTCCCTCAGTGCATTATGAGTTAATGTCAGTTTTGTTGTCCAGCAGCCATAGCTGAGTGTTTCAGCTGCAACTGCTTTGTAGCCACACCCCTCAAGGTTTAAATAGAGGTGTTACCCAGCATTCCTTGCTGAGGATACAAATCCATTTGTTCTGGCAACCTTGGTTGAAGGTCCTCTGAAGGCTTGTTCCTGAAGTTGGACTGCATCCTTTTTTGTTGCTGTTTTCCCCTGTTTGTCTTACCTTCCCCTGTGCAATATTAGTGCAGCGGTGGGGCTAGTGTTTTCCACCTGCCAACACACTGGCCAGGGCCACTACAGGGTATTCTTTTTGTCTCAGGTTCCTGTTCAGTGATAGTTGAGGAGACTGTATAGCCTCTGGTTAGGAGGGTAGAGACAGCTGCAGGTGAGTTCAGGAGGTGTCCCTTTGCCCCCCCTCCCCCTCCCTCACTAGAGCTAGAGCCCACCATTGTTATTGTGTCCCCGGTGTTCCCCCCAACCTGTTGTATTGTTTGTTGTATATTTTGTCATGCGTTATACATTCGTAGGTCTGAAGGCACGTGCCATGCTTGTCATACCTGGCAGCATGACAATATATGTGTATAAGTGTGTGTATTCACCCAGATTCATATGGTAAATGGATACCTCCTTTGGATAACCTTTAATGGCTTCTGTCACCCATCATAAATAAAAGTAAATGTCTCCTGTATGTATCTTTTACAGGACACCACTGTATGCAGTAATGAATCTACTATCATAGCCTATGCTTTTATTAGTTGTGTACTATCAGATACCATACAGACAAAAGACACATTAAGACTGTAAAGTGAGAATTTTCCAGGTCTACACATTAAACATAAGATCCCTAAACCAGTCTGGGATTTAGTAGCTGTATGTGTTTATGTATGTCTAATACTGTTTATAAAGCTCAGTGTATGTGTGTATGTATGTATGTATGTATGTATGTATGTATGTATGTATGTATGTATGTGTGTATGTCCACTAAAGGAATCCGCACTGTCAAATTTACAATCACGAAATTTTGCACAGACGCCCAATGTGACTCAGAGAATGTCATAGGCTATGTTTTGACGGGATAATTTAACCCCGCACTTTACAGTTACTCTCCAAAAAATCTGCCTCGTATCAAAAAAGAGAAAAGCACTGCACAAAGAACCAGGGGCACACGTGATGTAGTATAAATATCAAATATTACCTTTATTCAGTACACTCGACAAAATATTATTTAAAAATATTTAAAACAAAACAAGTAGGACAACACACGCGGAGCGGAGCCTATCACAAGAAGTGGTTGTGACACTGGTGAACAAAAGACAAATCGATAGATGGTAATGAACCCTGTCTACAAACAATATCAGATATCATACAATAGCATATAAGAAATATAATGGCATAATGAAATCCCAAGACCATCCGATAATGAAAGCTGTGAGGTAAACCATCAAGAGACACCGACAGGAGGTCAGGTGTTTAAATGTAGCAAGGGGGATCAAATGAATTATGCAAGGCAATGATAAATGAAACACCTATGCCAAATGAATACCACCCCTGTATAGATGAATATATGATGGTCATAGGGTTGTAAAATAATTATCATGGGCAAGGCGAAGGGTGAGTAGGTCACAAAGCACCATATATAGGCATATACATGAGGAATGAACCCCAGTAACCTACAGCCCCCACGAGGGGTACTAATAAACCCTAAGAACGGAAAAACAAGCCGGCAACAATGAAATCATGGGCCAAAGAAAATGCATAATAGAATGAGAATATGATGTGCGAGATGGCCAAAAGAAGAAAAAAAGGGGTATCATATGGAAAGTTACCATGTCCCAATAGAAGGCAAGGAACTGCTCAGAGTGGGCGACCCAAAAAACTGCCTCCACTATAGGTAATGGAGCTGGGAGCTACAGGTTATGACTAGGAGCTCTGATTGGTTGCTATAGGAACGAAGGACATTCTTAATATAAGCTTATGTGTGAGGTAATATGATTTCTGTGGAGAGATGGACACAGACAGAGACAGACAGACATAGGCACAGACAGGCATAGGCACAGACAGACATAGGCACAGACAGACAAACAGGGAAAGAGACAGACAGAGACAGACAGGGAAAGAAACAGACAGGGAAAGAGACAGACAGTGGCAGACAAGGAAAGAGACAGAGACAGACAGGGAAAGAAACAGACAGGGAAAGAGACAGACAGACAGGGAAAAAGGCAGACAAACAGGGAAAGAGATAGAGGCAGACAGACAAAGGCAGACAGTGAAAGAGACAGATGGGGAAAGATACAGACAGACAGGGAAAGAGACAGACAAGGAAATATACAGACAAAGAGACAGACAGGGAAAGATACAGAAAAAGAGACACAGACAAAAAGAAAGACAGGTAAAGATACAGACAAAGAGACAGACAGACAGGGAAAGAGACAGACTCACATATACAGACAGATACAGAGACAAGATACAGACAGAGATACAGATACAGTCAGATACAGACAGATAGAGATACAGATACAGACAGATACAGAGAGATGGAGAGAGACCGACAGAGACAGACACACAGACAGACACACAGATAGACGTCTGTTTAGGGGGCTGGACTGGTTTCTCTTCTCCTTGCTTGCCAAGTTCTCCCCTTACAATGTGCACTGACTGCAAGCTGTCCTGCTGTCTCGTCAATTCTCATTAGAGTGGGTGAAGGAGTGCACTGTCACTGTGCATTCAAAAGAATATAACACTATGAGCAGGGAGTACTACTGAGCACATGCCAGAATTAATAACCAATGTATGCTCACTAGAGCAGGGACTAGCTCAAACCCAGAAACAGATGTCACCAATAACACTTCGTTTCAGGGTGGTAATCATAGCGTAAGCCCACTTTACAGTTGGTTGTTGTAGTTAAAAATCCAGCCTTTGAATTCCTGTCGAAGGTGTAATGTAATCAGCTATTTTTTTCCCATTCAGGTCCCTACAATATCGGATCCTTTCAGTGGAGATCTTCTATATAAGAGAATGTATCAAACTGACCCGTCCAGGATGGATAGAGACAGGGACAAGATGGCGGAGAGGATATTACACCTCACCCTAGAGATCCTCTTCCGGCTTACTGGAGAGGTGAGAGATTCTGATGACGTCACAGTCTTATCTATAGTAATAAGTAAAGATGAGCAGATTCTTTGAAATTCAAATTTGTTGGCTTTCTTAATTTTTTTAATTCATTTTGTGTCAAATAAAATAGTGCAAATTGCATAATTAAAATGCTTCTAATTGCCTGGAAAATACAGCGGGTGAACTCAGTATTGAACAGGTCACCAATTATCTTAGTAAATATATTTCTAAAGCTGATATTGACATAAATTTCTCACCAGATGTTGGTAACAACCCATCCAATTGACAAAGGCAAAGAAATCAAACTATAGAGGTCCATAAATTTAGTGATGTGTAATAATGAAAAATTACACAAGGAAAAAGTATTGAACACACATTTCATACAAAAGCCTTTATTGGTGATGAAGCGTTTAGATGCCTACTGTATGGAGAAACTGGTTATATGGATTACTCAGCTGGGATTTTGGCCCATTGTTCCACATAAACACTCTTCACATCCTGCATGTCCCGTTTCTTTCTATGAACGCTGAGTTTTAGTTCCTTTCATAAATTTTCTCTTGGATCAGCTCCGGTGATCGGCTAAGGCATTCTAGTAGCTTTATTTGCTTTCTCTGAAACTGTGGCGCCCTAGCCTAGCCAGGTCGTCACAGATAACATACAAACACCCCCCACCCCCATTAGACAGGGTCACCAGCCAACAAAAATCCTTGTTGCCTCCCTCCAGTGTCTGATGTCCACACCAGGTGGGGCGGAGCCAAGCGGTTGGCCCCACCCACCGAGGAGTTCACAGGCCTGGAGGCGGGAAAAGTGACAGTTCAGTGTTGGAGTTTGAGGAGTGAGGAACAAACACTTGGGTGTCTGGGTTTGTGGCCCAGGCACTGACAGCAAGGTTGGCAGATGGTGGTGGCCGTCTGCAGGAGTGGTGGAGCAACGCGGAACCGTAGGACCGGGGTCGGGCGAAGGCCCGCCGGTACTGACCGGGGAGCGAAGTGAAGAAAGCACACACAGGCAGGGCCATCGGACCCCGACCAGGCTTGGAGCCGCCGACAATAGTCAGATCCGAATGTGACTGGAACCCCAGGGGTTTCACAACAGCAAAAGTCCCGATTGAAGGCAACAGCCCACACCGTGAGGGTATACAGCTACCGCCTAAGGCTAGAGACCCAAGGGCCAGCGCCTGCAGGCAAACGGGCTCCTCCGGTACCCATACACCGGGGAGCGGACTACCGTTGGGAATCCATAATAGTCAGAAGAAGAACATCAAGGTGCAGGGAAAGACAGCCGCCATCACCTGTCCGGGGAGAAATACTGCAGCCGGCTGCGGGACCCGTCCATCCAGCCGTTTGGTTTACCGAGGACTTTGTACCTTTCTTGCTGAGTGAGTACACCCGTGCCATCTGGCACCGCGCCGTCCCTGCATCGTTGCACCTCGCCAACCCTGACTCCCCGTCACATCATCGGGCCCCGGGACCACCGACCCCTACCCACGGAGGGGGAAAACAACATCCCAGCTGCTCCCTACCATCGCTCCCGGGATCCCCGTCATCAGCAGCGGTGGTGCCCATCTTAACCACGACCCGTGGGTGGCGTCAGGGACTAAATTCCCCAAACCAACCACCCCTTTCACTCACGGGCGAGGAGTGCCGCTCGAGTCCCCGGATCCGGCCCACCGCTCGAGCCACCGAGCAGCCATCGCAGCAGCGCCGGACTCGAGCGTTAGGGAGCGCAGCGCAGTGGTGTCCTCCCCGCCCGCGACAACTTGGCGTCACGAACAGGATTGAACCCATCTACTTACCAGTAGAAGTGCACCTTGTGATCTCTGCCGGCGGCGTCCGGACGAAAATTTTAAAGCGCCGCCATCTTGGCGCGAAAATCTCCCGCTCGAGCATCTTCTCCGAGTAGGGAAGGCACGAAAGCGAAGCCCCGCCCCCAACAAACGGATGAGCGGAAGTGCTGAAGAGTAGCAAGGGGGGACGGGAAAAAGATGTCTGCGCCCGACGGAGCTGTCGGAGGAGCGGTGTTCGCAGCCGTGGCGGCATGTAACTAGCACTGCAGCGTGCAGGGACGCCAGGACTCTGCTGAAACACGTTCCTGGATCCAGCCGAAAGATGTGCCAGGAGCTCCAGGCCCAAGTCCACTTCATGCTGGCGAAGTGGACGTCGGAGATGAAGGGCCTGGCCGCAACCGTTTGGGCATCCGAAGTGGAGGTGGTCTCAGAGGAGTGGGTAAGCGACCCGCGCCCCTATGTCCCTGAGGGATCGGTCGATACGGCTGAGGGGCCCGGCCTGCTGCCATCCACCATGCTACCTCCCTCACTGCCCATGCCCGCGGCCAACGCCCCGACCGACCCGTTACCCCTGTCACCGGTAGCGGAGCCCGCAGCGTCTGAGGGAGAGGGCCCAGACCTGCGACCCCCGGGCCTTACCTTTGTCACCGCCCTGGCACCCGTTCCGGCCGCAACGGTGATGACGTCGGCTCCGGCAGTCCGCCTGGCCGCAACGGTGATGACGTCGGCTCCGGCAGTCCGCCTGGCCGCAACGGTGATGACGTTGGCTCCGGCAGTCCACCCGGCCGCAACGGTGATGACATCGGCTCCGGCAGTCCGCCCGGCCGCAACGGTGATGGCGCCGGCCCCGGTAGTCCGCCCGGCCACAGCAGAGGCGACACCCGACCGGAAGTCTGCCCCAGATGCGGCTCCAGCCGCTCCCAGGTACCCCATCCCGGCTGTGGAGCGGCCGGAGTGCACCTGCAGGGAGGAGGAGCAGGCCACTGAGCGATGGGGCCCTCGGCAGTTAGCGAGGCCAGTTGTAGCCGGCGCCGAGGGCATCCGAGTGGGCCTGGCTCCTGAGCAGGAGGCAGAGCACGGGACCCGTGCCCCGTACTGGGAGTGGCGGCAGCAGCAGTGGTAGCGGAGCATGGACGGCTACCCGCAAGTTTAAAGTTGACTGTTTTATGGACTGTCACCCCTGTTGAGCGTCCTCAAGTTCCCGGAGGAGGCCATCTGCACAGCAGGTGGGGGGTGGCAGGATAGTTAGAGTTTAAAAAAACGTACCTCCCGATGTGGGAAGATGTATAGTTGTAATGTGTGCACTTTCTTTTTCCCGCTACAATAAATGTCGGTGCCCAGACAGCCCGAGGATGGGCTGTGTTTTACCAAGGGGGTGTGTGATGCCCTGGCAAAACCAGGGTGTCACAGAGCCTGCAGACATCCAGCAAAGTGCAGACCATTCTCCTCCTTGGTAACCTGATCCCACACTAGTGCAGCAGGACAGACACCCCCCCCAGTGTAAGAGCTAAACAGAGCAGGAGGGGAGGGGCTGGAGCAGAGTGAGTTTGGATTGGGAAGAGAGCAGACCAGGAGAGAGAGCTCCTGGCTGCTATAAGGAAGGGAAGTGTGAGGAAGGGGCCCGAGGTGGCCGGGGCAGGATAGTGGCCCGCCGGCATCCAGGGGTGACCCGGATCACTGCAGGGGGAGTGGGCTCCCCATTCCCGACTGAGGAAGGAAAAAGAAGCGTCTGGCTGCAAAACAAGACCAGGATCCTGCTGTACTGTGTGTGGGACCCCAAACACCCTCCGCACCGAAGGCTGCAGACACCGGCGATTTCTGGTTAATTCCTGACTCTGTGTGAATTTCCTTGAAAAGCGAACTGTGAGTAACAACATCCCCCGGTCCAACCAGGCGCACAGCTCTCAGACGATCTCCATCTCCTCCCTGCACCACCTCACCGGAGTCCCGGGACACCAACACGCTACCCGTGGAGGGAAATAACCACCTTGCTGCCCACCACCATCCCTGGGATCCATTTACCGTCAGCGGCATTGCTTCATTACCTCGCCGCACACCACGGGTGGCGTCACGGACAATCTCCCTTACCTAATCCCCTTCTTACTGTGGAGCCTGGGATCACAGACCGGGTCACGCCACCGGGATACCCACAGAAGTGACCCCGTGGCCCGGATCTGAGTACCCCTTTCACTCATGGGCGAGGAGCGCCGCTCGAGTCCCCGGATCCGGCCCACCGCTCGAGCCACCGAGCAGCAGCCTTAGCAGCACCGGACCCGAGCGTTAGCAAGAGCACAGCAGCGACGGCGTCCTCCCCGCCCGCGACACTTATTTACAATGACAATCCAGCCATCTCACGGAAATGGGGGATGCATAATGATTTCCTGGACCAGTTGGCCAGAGTCTTGAGATGCATTTGGGTGGCATGGAGTTTGACGTAGGGTTATGTTGTGAGAAGTTGTAGAGGGACTATGTGAAACGAATCTGATTATGGAGTGTGATAGGCCGCCCTAAAAAGATGCGTCTTTAGGGTGCGCCTGAAGGTGAGTAAGTTATGATTTGTCCTAACTTCTTGGGGTAGAGCGTTCCAGAGAGTTGGTGCAGCTCGGAAGAAGTCTTGGATCCGGGAGTGGGAGGTTCGAATTAGTGTGGATGTTAGTCGAAAGTCGTTTGCAGAGCGTAGAGAACGAGTGGGGTGATAGACAGAGAGGAGGGTGGAGATGTAGGGGGGTGCCACATTGTGGAGAGCTTTGTGGGTGAGAACAAGCAGTTTGAATTGGATCCTATGATATATGGGCAGCCAGTGCAATGACTGGCACAGGGCAGAGGCATCCAAGTAGCGGTTAGCCAGATAGGTGACCCTTGCTGCTGCATTAAGGATGGACTGTAGAGGGGAAAGTCTAGTTAGGGGGAGCCCAATTTATAGAGAGTTAGAGTAGTCAAGGCGAGAGTGGATTAGGGTCACAGTGAGAGTTTTTGTCGTTTCCATTGTGAAAAAGGGGCGGATTCTAGAGATGTTCTTGAGGTGCAAGCGGCAGGTGCGGGCGAGAGATTGTATGTGGGGGGTGAAGGAGAGATCAGTGTCAAGTAGAACACCCAGACAGCGGGCTTGCTGCCTAGGAGTTATTGTGGTGTCACACACAGAGAGGGAGATGTCAGGTTTAGGAAGGTTGGAGGATGGAGGAAAGAGAAGAAGTTCAGTTTTTGAAAGGTTAAGTTTCAGATAGAGAGCAGACATGATATTGCAAACTGCAGTCAGGCAGTTGCTTGTGTTCTGTAGTACAGCGGGGGTGAGCTCAGCGGATGAGGTGTATAGCTGTGTGTCATCAGCATATATATAGTACTGAAAGACAAATCTGCTGATAGCCATTCCAATTGGGGCAGTGTAAAGGGAGAACAGAAGAGGGCCGAGGACTGAACCTTGAGGGACCCCAACAGTGAGAGGAAGAGGAGAAGATGTGGAGCCAGCAAATGATACACTGAATGAACGGCCAGAAAGATAGGAAGAGAACCAGGAAAGAACATTGTCCTTTAGGCCGATAGAATGGAGCATAGAGAGAAGGAGATGGTGGTCAACAGTGTCGAAGGCGGCAGAGAGGTCAAGAAGGATAAGCAGAGAGTGGTCACCGTTACGTGCTAACATGCTATTCAATGCCCAGCACCATTGACAGCGATGAATGTAACTGCGTCCGTTGCACCTCCTGCTGAGGTGATTTAAAGTGAACCTGTCAGGTGCAAAATGCTCCCAGAACCATGAGCAGTTCTGGGTGCATAATTCTAATCTCTGCCTACCTGTTTCTGTATCTAGTAGCATAGATAAAGAGATCTTTAGAAAAAGTATTTTTAAAGATCCTTTATGATATGCTTATGAGGCACTAGTCGCAAGGGCATTTTTTTCCCCAACTAGTCCACGCTCTTAGCATGCTAGTACACCCACAGGGGCGTGCTAACATGCTATTCAATGTCCATTGCCCAGCGTCATTGGCGGTGACGCGCGTACCTGTGTCCACTGTCACAGCCTCAGACACCAGGTTTAGGGTCAGTGCGCATGATCAGAATGCCCAGCACCTCCGGTCATACGCACTAGACCTCTCTGAAACCGGGACGCATACACCCTGCTTCATAGTGCGCATGACCAGAAGTGGAGTGACAGTACTTCTGATCATGCGCACTGACCCTGAACCCTGTGTCTTAGGTTGTGACAACAGCCACAGTTACATACATCACTGTCAATGACGCTGGGCATTGAATAGCATGTTAGTACGTCCTTGTGGACTTGCTAACATGCTAAGAGCATGGACTAGTCATGGAGAAAAAAAACGCCCTTGCGACTAGCCACTGTGCTCATTTGCATATCATATAGGATCTTTAGAAATACTATTTCTAATGCTCTCTTTATCTATGCTACTAGATACAGGGACAGTTAGGCAGGGATTAGCAATATGCACCCAGAACTGCTCGTGGTTCTGGGTGCATACATTCTTTTCTATCCCTATCCTGTGTGCTCTGAGCTCTTATCCATATAAAAAATAAGCATAAAATGGCGTTCCCTGGCTGGACCCTATGTGTTATACTGTCTGTATTACCCACTCTGATTGGCTGAGCTGCACCATGTTATTGGATTGTCCTACTTTTCCAACAGTTGCTAACCAAATCGCAGATTGTTTGACTTCTGGTGAAACCTCAGATTTCAGGAAATTCTACTCAAATTCAATCGATCCGCTCATCTCTAGTTATAGTAGATGGACAGAATTGGAGAGATGAGGATACTGGAAATGCCTATGGAGAGTTTTATTAATGTGTCTCTCCATAACCAGGATTACACAGTAGTGAAGAAGACCTCTAGTGAGCGCAGTCAGGACCCTGTGTCTGAGGGATGGGGAAGAACCCTGAGCCCAATCACGGGGCCTCCACCTCACCCCCCGATACATGAGGACATCAATGACCAGAAGATCCTAGAACTCACCTACAAGATGATTGAGCTGCTGACTGGAGAGGTGACACTGCTGGGAATTCTGGGACATTATACAGTAATGCTATGAAGGGATCGGGGGGGTTGATGGTATCATTGTATGTGTCAGGTTCCTATAAGGTGTCAGGACGTCACCGTCTATTTCTCCATGGAGGAGTGGGAGTATTTAGAAGGACACAAAGATCTGTACAAGGACGTCATGATGGAGGATCCCCAGCCCCTCACATCACCAGGTAATAGACAGGAGTAAATACACACGGCCTATAATTATCTGTATGTAAGGAATGAATTCAGTCCCTGTATGTGTCTCCTCCAGGTCTATCCAGTAAGAGGACAACACCAGAGAGATGTCCCCGTCCTCTTCTCCCACAGGACTGTAACCAAGAAGATCCCGATGTTCCTCAGGATGATCAGGTAGATGGAGAGAAGGTGCCATGAAATCTCCCTATGATGTGTAGACGGCTGTGAAGGTCTTGTGCTCAGTCTTGTTTTATCCTCCAGTATTATATGTGTTATACTTGTGTAATGAGAGCGGTGGAGATGGCAGGATTAGAGCTGATCATAGATGGGACTTCTCAATCTGTCTGTGACTTTTACAATATTTGTTTCAGGGGGAAGATCTGACCCATATTAATACTACAGAGACATATGTGAGGGGTGATGAGTGGTGGGAAGAGGAGATTCCTACAGATAACCGCCCAGGTGAGTAGTGATCATTAAATTCAGTCACAGTCACAGATTCTTCTCTGTCACCGGCTGTGTCTGCTTTCTTGGGGTTGTCCGGTCCGGCCATATCACAATCATGTCTACCTCTAGATAACATACTACTTTACTTAAAGCTGTCCCCATTACTTTCTGCATTGAAATTCTTTCTGTTGGAGTGAGATCTGTTTCAGTCAGATCTTACAGCCCAGGGGACCTAGTATACCCCCTGGAATTAGAAGATGTTGACCTTTAGCTGCTCAGATCTCTAATCTGCAAAGCCAAATGACAGCGCACGTAGAATGTGCAGACAACTTAGAAAATCATGGGAAGAAAAAAAATATCCCCATAGTGAATTGCTAAGAAAAAGTAATGATGCCGTTGCCTTCCTATAATCTTGGCATCTTATCTTATACCTTCTCTCCCTACAGCGTTTGCTGAATGTCCTCATATGATAAATTCTAGACCAGGTCCAGTCTTTAAGATCCAACCTCCCTTTTATGACTGAGACACCATTCCATGAGCAGTGAGAACCAAGTGTGAATATTATTTTCTTCAGTTTTTCTTTTGTCTTTATAGACTCAAATATAAACACATGAAAGCCTACACTTATCTCAGCTGTTAATATATAGGGAGCTGTAACTTAAGCCTGAGCTAACACAGATTGACAGATAGTGAAACTACACTAAATAGTTAATAGCATTTACCACATTTCTACTTTTCATTGGCAGCATTTTTGAAACATCCTATTATTTTTTAGATTGTTAGAAAACTTAAAAGTTTAACAATCAGATTTCATGTGTTCATTTACAAAAACAATTTTTTGTGGGGAGCAAATTTCATTTGAAGTGACTTGCATGAGTCTATATTTTAGATAATTGTACTCTGCATAGTATCAAAATCAACATTCAGTTATTTTGTTAACTCTTTAAATTTATCACAATAATTAACAAAAAGACTAATGGATTAATGCAATTTTTTTTTTAAACTAAATGTTGATGTAGCCTCATTTTTGTCGGTCTCACAAGGGGTAATAGAAAAAAATAGACCCCACAATTGAGTTTGCAATATCTTTTGAATCTGACAATATTTTATTTGGGCATATGGCAAGAAGGTGTCACAGTAACAGACAGTCATGTGTGTTTGACTGCACACAATGCTCCCTGACTTTATATTGTATCTGCTGTTAGTATTCATTACATTAAGTAGCTTTCCTGCTGGGTTTTTTTCTCTTCCCTTTTTGGACCCAGAGGCACACTCCTTCCATCCAGCTGAGTATTCTTCATGTGCTTAAATACTCCATTTTCCCTGGACTTGTGCTCTTGTGCTTTTCATATTATTCAGTTCATTCAAGCTCTGGTTGCAAGCAGGCAGCTTGTACACATCTGTGGTATCGTTACTGAAACTTTGCTGAATTTCTTCCTGAGTCATCTGTGGATAAGTAGTTCATGCATTTTTTTCCCCTGTGTATCGTCCTAATGTCTTCTCTAGTGTTTCGTGGGGTTGACAAAGAGCTCATCCCACCTGTTCCCTATTTATGGTCCAGCACTAGGGAAACCTAGGGTCAGGTATCTGGCTCAGCTCATGGGTGCGGAACCTATCTAGGGTGGTGAGGGATCCCAGGGACCAGAAGTAGGTTCGGTCAGGTGTCACCTTCTTTAGACACAGGGTTTTCTTCCCTTTCCATGACAGAACGGCAGGAGGACCATTTGGCAAATGGAACCCAGACTTGGCTGGTATAGTGTATGGTCACCATTTGCAGAAGACCTAAGAAAAAAAGAACAGTAAAAAAAACACCCATAAAGTGACTCAATTTCTTCAGGGAATTCATCTATGAGTAGTGACTATTTTTTTTTTCCTATTTAAAGATTTATTGAATTTTTCAAAAGCATACATGAAAAGAACACAGATCCATGTTGTAACAAATAGCACTCAACGAGAGTCTGAGCGAAAACCATCTGTCATGGGCTTCATAGTGGAATATAAATGATTGCAATAATACATGGAACATCATTTTAAACCATAGAAGATAGTAAAACAAAGAAGAGAGATAAAGAAGAGTGGCAGACATGGAGTATAGAGAGGAAAGAGCGGGTCAGAAGAAGAGGAGAAAGAGTAGGAAGTAGGATGCAGCGACCGGGACTGATACATTGCCTGTTGGACCAAGACTTGTCAAAAGGGTGATATATTGTCTAGAGAAAAAAAAGAAAGGGGGCCTGGGTACCTAACTTCCAGGAGTTAGATTAGTTCCAGAAATTTTGTACCCGACAGGAATGATTCCCACTGAAACCATTTGGTGGCTGTCTCTACCGTCTGTCCGCGTGACTGGGCCATCACCATTTCCATTCGGTGGATCACATTCACCTCCATTACCCACTCATCCAGCGTAGGGGGGGTAGGATCCTTCCAACGTCGTGGGATCACTGTCTTGGCAGCCTGGAGGAGGTGGCCTAAGATAGATTTTTTATAAACCTTTTTGGATATGTTAAAGATGTACAGTAATACTGCTTCTGGGCGGCTTGGGACTACAATCCCGGTGACCTCTTGGATGGCCACCAGTACTTTGTTCCAAAAGACCGACAAGCTCGGGCAGTACCACCAGATGTGTGACATGGTGCCCCCCTGCGCCCCACAGCACCAGCACGTGTCAGGAACTTCGGGACACCACGCATGAAGAAATGCTGGGACCCTGTACCACCTAGAAAGAATTTTATAGCTGGTTTCTTGCATCCTGGTGGCCACCACGGACCTGTGGGTCAGACGGTAACATCGCTCCCACTGATTGCTAGGGAACGTCTGGTTGAGCTCTGCTTCCCATGCCGCACAGAAGCGGGGGGGGGACCTCTCTGCTGCTCTTGTCAGGGACTTGTACACCCTTGATATTGCATGGCGCGTATCAGAAGACCCACTACAAAGGTTTTCAAAAGGTGTTTGGGGCGAATGGTGGGCCATGATAGTGTCCTGGGAGGTTATGAAGTGTTTGAGTTGGGCATATTCAAAATGGAACCGCAGTTTGAAGTTGCGATTCTCCACAATCTCCCGAAGTGGAAGAAGGGATCCCCCCAGGGCCACCCGGTTTAATCTCAGGGGGTTTAGCTTCGTGCTGCCCAGAAAATTGTTGGACGATGCTCCCGGTAGAAACTCTGGATTGTCGGTTAGTGGCATAAGGGGACCTTTAGGCTGGATCGTGAGATTGCGTAATGACATAGAGTGTATCGTTTTCAGTATTTGTTTAGTGCTATAGGATATCTCAATTTTATGTTTAGTGAGGAGAGGCCAGGTCCACGGCAGGGTCGGAATCGATAAAGGGCATAAATCCTGCGCCAGGCAAACCCAAAGCTTAGACCCAGAGCAGTGCAGAAGGTCCAGGACCCTGGCGTAAGCGGCTGCCATGTAATACTGCCTACAATCAGGCAGACCCGCCCCTCCTGCATTCTTGGTCCTGGTCAAGACGCTGCACCTCAAACGAGCACGCCTCTTTGACCAAACAAATTGATTGAATAGACTTTGTATCTTGGCCCAGTATGCTGCCGGGATGTAGACCGGAACCGTCTGTATTAAGTACAACAATCGCGGCAGGGCCGTCATCCTGAGCGCGCTAATCCTGCCAAACCATGAAAGAGTACCTCTTTGCCATGAGGCTAAGTCTCCCTCGAGCCTTGACAGAAAAGTTTGATAATTTAATTGAAAGAGCCTAGCTGGGTCGGAGGGGATCTTTATGCCCAAATATCCAATACTGCCGTGGGGTGGCCATCTAAAGGGAAAATTTGGTTTAAGAGCATTTACCATTGTCAGGGGCAAAGAGATGTTTAGGGCCTCTGATTTATCAAAATTGATTTTGAAGTTGGACCATTTGCTGAAGCGGTTTAGCTCCAGCAGTAGAGACGGGAGGGATGTGAAAGGGTTACATAGATATATGAGGAGATCATCGGCAAACGCAGCACATTTATGCTCCCGATTGGCTATCCGAATACCCTGTATATCCGGGTTATTCCTGATGGCCGATAACAAATGCTCCATTACTAGAACATAAAGTAAAGGTGACAGGGGACATCCCTGCCGGGTCCCGTTCCAGATGGAGAAGGGTTTCGACAGAGTGCCATTAATCTTGAGGTGTGGAGTCGGGGAATGGTATAAGGCCATAATCTTGGATGAAAAAACAGGTCCCAGGCCTATATGCTCCAGTGTCTGTGAAAGTGACTGCCATGAGACTCTGTCGGAAGCCTTCTCGGCATCTAAAGATAGCAACATCAAAGAAAGTTTTTTAGTGTGCGCGTGTTGGATTAGGTCTAAGGTCTTTATGGTGTTGTCCCTTGCCTCCCTGCCCGGGACAAACCCGACCTGGTCTAGATGAATCAGGTCAGGAAGCAGAGGGCCCAATCTATTTGCCAAGAGTTTGGCATAGATTTTTAAATCTACATTAAGGAGTGATATCGGTCTGAAACTGCCACAAGCCGTGGGGTCTTTTCCAGCTTTACGGATCAGAGAAATATGGGCAGTTGTTGAATTGGGCGGAAAAGGGACAGAGTCCGAAATTGAATTAAAGGAAAGAAGCATTAAAGGCGCTAATTGTTCCGAAAAGGCCTTGTAAAATTTGGCAGGGAAACCGTCGGTTCCAGGACTCTTGTTACCTGGTGTGTCGCGAATCACCATCAACAATATCAACAAATCGTTCAATAAAAATGGACTTTCCAGGTCCTCAATTATGGAGCTACTGCAAGCTTTTTTGATACGTTTAATGGTGGTGTAGGCAATGTTAGATTTCCCCCTGGAGTTATCTAAAGTGGGGTCAAGGGTGACATTAAGGTCGCCACATAAAATTACTGTACCTTGTATCAAGGGGATCGCAGCGTCCACCAGCCGAGCAACAAAACTGTCTTGCTTTTGATTTGGGGAATATGCGGTAATTATTGTGAGTGTTTGATCCCCCACCTTCAGCAAGAGGATAATATATCTTCCAAGACTATCTGTCGTGAACTTTAGGATTTGATGTGGGAGGGATTTATGAATGGCTATCGCCACACTCTTAGAACGGGACTCTGGGTTGTCTGAGGATACCCATGTCTGATAATACTTATTTTTAAGAATGGGGACATGTCCTTGTTTGAAATGGGTCTCCTGAAAACACACCATGCTCACCTTCCGCTTATGAAGATGGTACAATATCTGTGATCGTTTCTCCGGAACATTGAGGCCCCTGGCGTTAAAAGAAGTGATTGTTAGGTCCGCCATCTATAAGAGAGTGAGACATTAGAGATATATGAGAGAGGGGATCGAACACGATCAGCCCGGCCGCCAAAGAAAGGGAGAGGATGAGTTTTGAAGTGAGTAGAGTATAGCGGGGAAGAAGACAAAAACAACATCAGGTAAAAAGACCTTGCACAATAAACTAAGTCCGAACAAACATTCCTAGGGAACATATCCGCTTTATCTAGGCAGGACAGAGGATCCCGACCTATTTGGGGAAGAAGGATGTTAGACATAACCAAGCAGAGCTCTGGATATACTGAAAACATTAAAAATAACCATAAATACTGGCAAAAGAATTAAATGCTGATATAATGCGGGCACTGGATAAACTTTAAAGCCACAAATGAGAGTCATTTAGATTTGAATAACTGGAGATAAAATAGGTCATATAGGCGTATGCGGCCTCTAAGCCTCTCTATGTCGGGTAACGAAGGTGACCCGCTCCACGGCCTCGTTCTCCTCTCGGAGGTAGCCCCCTGGTGGGCCCAGAAGGTGGGGTTGGTCTGGCAGAGGTAATTCTTTCCCTGGGGACCCATGGCTGGAGCAGAGTAGTTGGCCAGGCCGCGATAGGGATTGCAGGTAGGCCCAGGCTCTTTGTGAATGCTGGGAGGTCCTCCGGGGAGCGCAGGACCCGCCATCTAGAGTCCTTCTGTACTGTTAATGAGTATGGGAATCCCCACCCAAAATGGCAGTCCCTTTTCTTTTAATACATCCAGGAGGGGCTTAAGGGTAGCACGTTGGGCTAGGGTGTGCCTTGAGAGATCTGGCATTATGCGGATGGCAGAGCCGTTGTATGATAGGTTCGGTTTCTTCCTGGCTGCTTGTAAAATGCTCCTTTGCAGCAAAGAAATGCACCCTGCACACAACATCCCTTGGGCGGGGGTCCTCTGGGTCCGGGGCACGTAGAACTCTGTGGGCCCTGTCAAGCTCTAGAGGGGTTCCCGGCGGCTTCCTTAACAAGTTATTAAAAATGGAACGGAGGGGATATCGGGGGCAGCAATTGATTCAGGAAGGCCTCTAATACGTAGCTTGTTCCTTCTATTTCTGTTCTCTTGATCATCTACGTGTTGTTGAAGGGAAAATAATTGCTTGGACTGATTCTTTACCGTCTCTTGGATAGCTTGAATAGAGACTTGAGAATTCAATTGCTGCTCGGTGAGGGCGTCAACCCTGTGAGTAAGTGAGGAAAGATCAGACCGCAGTTGGGTAAATTCCTGTTTACATTCCGCCACCACTTGATTAGCCAGTGCTGCAATGTCGTTCTTGGTG
Organism: Anomaloglossus baeobatrachus; assembly: GCF_048569485.1. Taxonomy (NCBI): domain Eukaryota; kingdom Metazoa; phylum Chordata; class Amphibia; order Anura; family Aromobatidae; genus Anomaloglossus; species Anomaloglossus baeobatrachus. The sequence continues at coordinate 551,283,254 of NC_134357.1, read as the reverse complement.
GGGATCGCTTGTAGTAGTGATCGCAGATCTGCCAAGGATGCCGGGCGAACCTTACTCATCAAGACGGCAGCATGAGACATATTGGGGAATGCATAAAAAGAGTTCTGTATAGCTGGACCATACATCATTTTTTGTGCATTTTGAGGGTTGTTTATGCCCTCCCACGACAGTGGTACGGCCACAAGACACAGTGGGGGAGCTCCTAGCGTCATGGGACCTTTGTTCATGGGCATCAATGTACCCGTCTCCAGCACCTGGTCTGTGTGGCTTATGCTACTACCACCACTCCTGCTATGGGCCCCTTTCAGCAGGTCCCCCCTCCATCCCTGCACCTGTATCATGTGCTCGGGCAGTCCTTCAGGGACGTCTGCTGCTGCCTCTTCTCCTGCATCCACCGCTCTTGTGTAAGGGGCTGGCGGTGCCTGAGCTTCTGTCGCTCTGCGCGACACCTGCTGTTTCAGTGCCCGGGGCTGCAGCGGTGAGTCATCACTCGGCCCCGAGCACGTGTGCAGTCCACGCTTACACGCCGCGCAGCTCCCCCGACTCTGCTGGCGCCAGCTGCGGGTAAGTAGTAAGGACTCACCGGTCCCATCGGCGACGTAGCAGAGCGCAAGGCAGGCAAGGTCGCGGCCGCGGGTCTCCTGTCCTCCAGCACCGATCCTTCAGGCCGCGTCTCAGGTAGGTGGGCGCCATCTTGGAATGGCGCCAGCAGATTCCCCGCTCCTCCCACCGCTGGATTTTTGATTGCGTTCATCGCCGCTGTGGGTCCCTCGGTGGGTGCCATCACATCACGGGGGGTCTCTGCTGCTTCATCCCTCCTCTGGGTCTCCAACACTGCCATATCCTCAGGCACCAGGACATGGGCAGGGACCGGATCAGGTTCTATAGGCTGCACTTCTTGCCCCTGCTGTGAAGATGCCCCAGACTCGCTGGAGCGGGTGAAATAGGCTCCAATATTATTCTGGGGTGCAGGGGGTCAACTTGGGGTGCTAAGCCTATACTTTTTTAGCAGTGGATTTGCCCATTGTGCATGTGAAAGCCGGCTTTATGGGGGATTATACAGAGGAGCTCCAGAAAACCACGTCCTCACTCAGCCATGTCTAGCTCCGCCCCCGAGTAGTGACTATTTTGCCTACACAGGCACTTTATGAAAATTAGCACATAGTGGATGTTGGAGAGAGAAAATAGCAAATAATATCCATTTTAGCATCCAATATGTATTGCCCACTTTGTGCTACTGGACCCAAACACACTGTAAATTTTTAAGTGGGTTCTTCCCACTACATCAGTTGAAATAAGTAAATAATAACTGTGGTTTTCATGCACTGCAAGGATCACAGAATCGAAGGGGACATTTGACCTTGGGAGAGTGGATTTTGCAGGAATGGTTTATGGAAACCATGTGGCTTTTTAAGAGTTTTCCATATACTAGTAATATAGAAACTATTTTTCCATTGACAAATGATGGACATCAGTAGGGTCTTGTTTTTTGGGGATGAAGTACATGATTTACTAGTATAAATTTAGTGGCTTATTATTCTAATGTTTGGAAGGCAGAATGAACACAGAGGGTCCAATGTGGTCTACCGGTTCATGCTCTGAGGTCTAAAGTTTGGATTGTGGACTGTTTTTGTCTCAGCAAATAATTGAATTTTGCAAAATAACTTTCAATTTCTATAGATATTTTTATAAAGGTTATAAAAATATAAAGATGTTTTATTAAAAAGAATAATAATCTTTATTTCTTGACAGATGACTGTACCAGCAGATCAGAAGGACAACTAATATCTTCAATTATTAAATTAGAATATCTTGAGATCACACAGGATACAATTGAAGTGAATGCTATTACTCCAGATATACCATCATCTATTCACAGCAAACATCTATCATCTGATCTTTTTGAACATGCACTGTGTTCTGATTCATCACAAACTTTTAGGAATAATAGTCACAAAAACCTGGAAAATAGAACTGTTCTTAAAGCAAGGAAGCCACTTTTAAGTTCAGAATATGGAAATAGTTTTTCCCTCAAAACATCTTTTGTTACACATCAAAAAATTCATACAGAGGAGAAAAGATTTTGTTGTTCCAAGTGTGGGAAATATTTTAACCAGAAATCACATCTTATTAGTCACAGGAGAACGCACACAGGGGAGAAGCCATATTCATGCTCAGAATGTGGGAAACATTTTCACCAAAAATCAAATCTTGATAGTCATCAGAGAACACATACTGGGGAGAAGCCATTTTCATGTTCAGAATGTAGAAATTGTTTTGTAAATAAGTCACATCTTGTTAAACATCAGAGAACTCACACAGGGGAGAAGCCTTTTTCATGTTCAGAATGCGGGAAATGTTTTGCAGATAAATCAAATCTTGTTACACACCAGAGAATTCACACAGGAGAGAAACCATATTTTTGTTCAGACTGTGGAAGATGTTTTGCAAAGAAATCAATTCTTGTTAAACACCAGAAATTGCATACAGGGGAGAAGCCGTTCTCATGTTTAGAATGTGGGAAATGTTATGCACATAAATCACATCTTATTACACATGAGAGAACTCACACAGGGGAGAAGCCATATTTATGTTCAGAATGTGGGAAACATTTTAACAAAAAATCACATCTTCTTAGTCACCAGAGAACTCACACAGGAGAGAAACTACATTCATGTTCAGAATGTGGCAACAACTTTACCCGAAAATCACATCTTGTTAGTCACCAGAGAAGTCACACAGGGGAAAAGCCATATTCATGTTCTGAATGTGGAAAACATTTTCACCAAAAATCAAATCTTGATAGTCATCAGAGAACACATACTGGGGAGAAGCCATTTTCATGTTCAGAATGTAGAAATTGTTTTGTAAATAAGTCACATCTTGTTAAACATCAGAGAACTCACACAGGGGAGAAGCCTTTTTCATGTTCAGAATGCGGGAAATGTTTTGCAGATAAATCAAATCTTGTTACACACCAGAGAATTCACACAGGAGAGAAACCATATTTTTGTTCAGACTGTGGAAGATGTTTTGCAAAGAAATCAATTCTTGGTAAACACCAGAAATTGCATACAGGGGAGAAGCCGTTCTCATGTTTAGAATGTGGGAAATGTTATGCACATAAATCACATCTTATTACACATGAGAGAACTCACACAGGGGAGAAGCCATATTTATGTTCAGAATGTGGGAAACATTTTAACCAAAAATCACATCTTCTTAGTCACCAGAGAACTCACACAGGAGAGAAACTACATTCATGTTCAGAATGTGGCAACAACTTTACCCGAAAATCACATCTTGTTAGTCACCAGAGAACTCACACAGGGGAAAAGCCATATTCATGTTCTGAATGTGGAAAATGTTTTGCAAACAAATCAAGTCTTGTTAAACACCAGAGAATTCATACAGGGCAGAAGCCATATTCATGTTTACAATGTGGGAAATGTTTTAACCAAAAATGGCATCTTCGTGAACATCAAAAATCTCGTATGGGGAGATGCCATTCTCATACGTAGAAGTGGAGAAATCTTTTACTTGACAATAATACTTGGATCACCTCTAAGAAAAAATCACACAGGGAGAAACCGCATACAGATTTTTTACAAATTGTACAAGAAGACAAATAACAGATACAGTCAAAGTAAAGATAACCAAGTAAATGTGAACGCAATTAAGAATTTACATTACATTTAAAATATATGGACCTACAAATAGACATCTGTTATCTAAAAAGCAAATTAAAAGTAATATTCCATGTGGATTGAATATTTCACAAGCTATATATTTATATATTCACTTTATGGATAAGAGTATTGCAACCCCTCTCACTAAACCCCCCAAAATTATTTAATTTCTTCTCTCTATACGACAATAACAAATATGTTCATATTACAAACTTACATACTACTTACATCTACGATCCATTATTAATTTATAGGAAAATCTGATGTGATCCATTTTTTTAGTCACGTCCTATAAATAAGTATAGTAGTGTTTTTTACATAATTGGTAGTGATGGGCGAATGTACTCGGCATTGCTTGTTACTCGATCGAGCATCGGAGCGCTCAGGTTCTTGTGGAGCTCAGCCGAGTATCACAGATGTGTTGTTCATGAAACAACGTCCACAACGCACAGGCTTGCTTCACTGCATGATGTAGACAGGCACCACAGGGAGACCCTTTCGCAGTCTCTGAATGGCTCTCACTGGGGTTAAAGCAACATTTTTGTTAGTATCTCAAAAGAAAGAATAACCTTCCCTCTCTTCAGAAATGGCTGGCTGTATGTGGGGAGAGAGATGAACTGCACAAATATTGACTTCCATTATACTCGTTACTTGAGCACTTTCAGAGAGCCTGACCTGCTCGACTCGAGGACTGAGCACCTGAGTATTTTAGTCCTCGCCTATTACTAATCATTGGGATTCAGTTAAGCACTTTCAGTGCTTTGACCTACTTGACTCCAGGACCAAACACCCGAGTATTTTAGTTCTTGCCTATCACTAATCATTGTGAATGAGCTGAGCACTTTCAGAATGTTTAACCTGCTCAACTCGAGGATGGAACATTTTAGTGGTCACCCATCACTAATCATTGGGAATGAATTGAGCACTTTCAGAGCACTTGACCTACTCGACTCGAGGACCAAGCACCCAAGCATTTTAGTGCTCACCCATCACTAATCATTGGGATTGAGTTGAACACTTTCAGTTTGTCTGACATGCTCAACTCGAGGACCAAGCACCAAAGCATGTTAGTGCTCGCTTATCACTAATCATTGGGAATGGATTGCCTTCTCTATACCTCAATATATTTATTGGGGGCACTTTTTGTTTTTTTTAAATACTTACTCAGTTCTCCCAATAACCTGATATCTAAAAAATTATCATTTAGTGTACAACTATGACATATGATAGGTGTCCCCCAATTTAATCTGACACTTCGGTCACTCAGGGTCCCTTTTTTACCCATCTTATGTACTTTACCCTATGTAAAGTAAATTGTTAGTATTCTAGACAATTGTTTTTAATTTATTGGCGAAACTTCTTCCCATGTACTGTCCTTTCTCGCCTTTTCATTGGGGGACACAGACAGTGGGTATTATGGTGTCTCCAGGGGAGGCGTGACACTAGATTTGCAAAAGTGTTAGCTCCTCCCCCCACAGCATATACCCTAGCTAGGCAGGAAACTAGCTCAGTTTTTTCTAGTGTCAGCAGGGAGGCTGACATGTCTGGCCTGAACTCTACCAGGTGCCTTAGGCCAGCTTATTTGTTTTATTTTTTATTTTGTTTTTGCTTTTCATTCTATTTTTGATTATGGGGCAATACCGGGGTGCCTTGCCACCCTCGTTCCCCCCGCGTACGGGCAGAGGAAACCTGGCGTGCACAAGCCGTCAGTCTTCCCTCGCGCCCAAGTGGTCGGGTCTGCGTACCCCTCCAGGCTCCCTGGAAGCACCTCACACCAAGGTAGCTCCAGAGGGCTGAGCAGAGCCGAGGACCTGCTTCAGCCTTGAGCCGAAGATGCATCCCTGAGATCCCCGCATCCATCACCGATGCGTCTTCAGACGAAGCCAGGAGCAGGTAGGGAGACGACGAGTCATCTGTCCCCTGCATCCAAACCGCCGCCTGGAAAGGCGCCAGTGGGCCGATGCAGGCCGTGATCCTGGGGAGCATCATTAATTTAGCCCCCGGCTTCGGCCTGCATTCTAGCAACGCCCCCTCTCACTGCTCTGGAAGCCGCTCCCTCACTCAGGAGCAGCTCCTTTCCGATTGGCCGTCACGCTTAGTCCCAGCCCTGAGACCAATCAGCCTCCGGGGGCCGTCTCTCTCCTCCATGCTGCCAGGAACACTGGACGCCATTTTCCACATGGGGAGCAGACTCGGGTGAGATCGCCTCCTTGGCACTGCACTTCTGCAGCACTATATACCGCTCTGCTCAGCGGTATATCGCTGTCTCTCTAGCGGTGTGTGCCTGCTGACTAGCGGTGTATATCAGCTATTAGCGGTATATACTGGCTCTGCCTGCAGGTATATGCCGGCTGTTTGACAGTATATGCCATTTTGCTACGGTATATACCGGCTGTGCATAGCAGTCACTTTATAATACTGCTAGTGGCTCCTCACTCATATAACTCTACCCCTATAGGGCTGTAGGACTCTATTGCTGACATGCATAACCGCAAGTGTGATAAATCTTCCCAGGCGTCCTCTACAGATCTGTACTATGCCTGTACCACCTGTGGACGCTCGTTTTCTAATGACCGAATCTATCCATTATGCCGGGGCTGCGATGCCCCTTCTACCGTGTCATATCAGACCCTGTTGCCGGACCAGGATGCCGTGCAGTCTCTGGATTCTGCTCCGGCCACCGTACAGGCAGCACCCCCGTCTGATGACGTAATGCCTGCATGGGCTCTTCTAAGGTCTAAAAGGTTAGATGACCTTGCCGCTCAGATATCCCAGCCGTCCTCAGGCTCCCACAGCCTTCCCCCGGCTCAACTCCCTCAGAGGAGCCCGCCTGCTTCGTCTCGTCCCTCTTCCCCAGAACGTAAAAAGGCTGTTTCCAAAAGGCGCCATTGCTACCTCTACGCCTCATCCGACTCGGACGATGGTCAGTCTGACCGAGGTCCCGTGACCTTTAGTAGTCACGATTCTCAAGACTCTGATTCAGATGTCCTTTCTGAGTCTAGGCATATAGAAGACACACTAATTTCGGCTGTCAATCACTCTCTGTCGATCTCTGATCAGCCTCCTGACCCGACTTCTCAGTCGGCAATCAAGCGGGCCAAGAAACCTCCTAAATCCTTTGCTCAGGTTCCGGTTTTTTGGCAAATTATATCTAAACGGTGGGATCACCCTGATAGAAGGTTTAATAAAAAACCCTTCTCTTCATTCGCTTATCCCTTTCCCTCTGAAATGGTTAAGCCCTGGTCAGTACCCCCCGTTGTGGATCCGCCAGTATCCAGACTGGCTAAACACATGGTCATGTCTGTTTCAGACAACACGTCTCTCAAGGACTCGTCCGACCGCGCAGTTGATGCTGCGGTCAAATCTATTTTCCAGGCTTCGGGCTCCTCTCTTCGCCCCCTGTTTGCCTTAACATGGGTCGCAAGAGCTCTGGGGGTGTGGAGCAAGAACCTACGCAGGATGCTTCACTCTTGTAATATTCCCCCGGCGGCTTTTGAGATCCTTGATTTGTTCTCTCTAGCCTCTAATTATTTTCTTCACGGCTCCCTAGATGCAGCTAGTTTGTCAGCCCTATCGGCGGCCAATGCTGTCCTTGCCCGCAGAGTCCTTTGGCTAAAAATATGGAATGCGGACAGTGTCTCCAAGAGATCCCTGTCCACACTATCCTTCCATGGCCTGCGTCTGTTTGGAGAATCCCTGGACAAACTCATATCTGAGACGACGGGTGGTAAAAGTACCATTCTACCTCAAAAGCTGCCTGTATCCAGGAATTTTAAAAAATCTCCTTGGCGCAGGCAGTCCTTTCGGCTTGCCCCCCAAACACCATCAGCCCAAGGATCGTCCCAACGCTCAGATCGAGGATCCGGTCCCTCAAGGGGCTCTTCTTGGCGTTCCCACTCCAAGCAACCTAAACCCAAAGGACCTCGCTCTGTACAGGCCCCCTCAGCATGACGCCAGGTATCCCTCAGATCCGACTCCTGTTGGAGGGTGGCTTCTGCTTTTTCGGGATATCTGGCTAGACCACAGAGACCGAGAAATCATCACCTCAGGTTACAAGATCGATTTCCATTCCCTGCCGGCCAACAGGTTTCTGCGTTCTCGTCTTCCAAAGTCCAAAACGCAAAGCCAGGCCTTATTTCGGGCCATAGCCTTTTTACAGAAAGCAAATGTTATCATTCCAGTGCCCCTGGAACAGCGCGGCAAAGTTTTCTATTCAAACCTTTTTGTCGTTCCCAAAAAAGATGGCTCTGTCTGCCCTATCTTGGACCTCAAACGGCTGAACAAATTCATATGGATTCGAACTTTCCGAATGGAATCATTGAGAGCAGGAGAATTCCTAGCTTCCATAGACGTTCAAGATGCTTATTTACACATTCATATATGTGTATCTCATCAATGGTTCCTTCGCTTTGCCGTAGGACACCGTCATTTCCAATTCAGGGCCCTCCCCTTTGGGCTGGCCACTGCGCCTCGGGTCTTCACAAAGGTCATGACGGCCGTCATGTCCATTTTACACCCCAAAGGCATCCTGGTCGTTCCCTATTTGGACGACCTTCTTGTCCAAGGGAGCTCTCTTCAAGTTTGCTCAGGAAGTGTGCAGATTTGTCTAGACACGCTGTCAAGGCTAGGGTGGCTTATCAACTTCAACAAGTCATCCCTCATTCCTCATCAGCGCATCACCTTTTTAGGTATGCTGATAGACGGCTCAGTCCCGGGTTTTTCTTCCAGAGGAAAAGAGGTCTTCCCTGATCTGGGCCACCCAATCCCTCTGTCACACATCCCTTCGGAATGGAATGAGAGTGTTAGGCAAGATGGTGGCGGTCATAGAAGCCGTGTCCTTTGCCCAATTCCATCTGAGCCCTCTACAACTGGATCTTCTATCCTCCTGGGACAAGAATCCAGCTTCCCTAGACCGGTCAGTCCGCCTATCTCGGTCTGCGCTCAGCTCCCTCGTCTGGTGGACTCAAGCCTCATCCCTATCTCAAGGGATGTCCTTCCGCCCGGTCCACTGGCAAGTAGTCACGACGGATGCCAGCCTGATAGGCTGGGGGGCGGTGTTTCTCCACCACACTGTTCATGGACGCTGGTCTCCTTCCGAGTGCTCCCTGCACATCAATGTTCTGGAGATCAGAGCCATATTTTTGGCCCTTCAGAATTTTCAACCCTTCTATCGGGCCTCTCTGTTCAGATCCAGTCAGACAATGCCACGGCCGTGGCTTACATCAACCGTCAGGGAGGAACTCGCAGCAGGGCAGCGATGAAAGAAGTATCCAGGATTCTTCTTTGGGCAGAGATGCACATTCCCATTATTTCAGCTGTCAATATTCCGGGGGTAGACAACTGGGCCGCAGACTTTTTCAGCAGGTAAGGTCTAGCGGCAGGGGAATGGTCCCTCCACGACGAAGTGTTCCATCAGATCACTCTTCGTTGGGGACTCCCAGATGTGGACCTCATGGCTTCTCGGATGAACGCCAAAATACATCCCTTCATATCCCGGTCGAGAGACCCGCTAGTGCTCGGCTCCGACGCTCTAGTCTTTCCGTGGTCGCAGTTTCGCCTATCCTACATCTTCCATCTGTTTCCTCTCATTCCGAGAGTAATCAAGAAAATCAAAGCGGAGGGAATCCCGGTGATCCTCGTGGCCCCGGAGAGCCTAGTACCCAGAGCTTCTCCAACTGCTCGCCGACACTCCCTGGCGTCTTCCCGACCGCCCAGATCTTCTGTTGCAAGGTCCAATATTCCACGAGAATACAGCACAGCTGCATTTGACGGCGTGGCGCTTGAATCCTTGATTCTAGCAAAATCAGGTCTTTCTTCTAAGGTAGTTCATACCATGCTTAATGCTCGGAAGCCCTCCTCCGCCAGTATCTACCACAGGACCTGGAAGACCTATCTTTCCAGGTGTGACCGTCATAATCGGTCGCACCTTACCTTTTCAATCCCTAATGTTCTTGTCTTTCTGCAAGATGGTCTGGACTCGGGTCTAGCTCTCAGTACCCTTAAAGGACAAGTTTCTGCCTTGTCAGTATTTTTCCAGAAGCGGCTGGCTTCTCGCCCTCAGGTACGTACCTTTCTTCAAGGGGTGGCGCATTTGGTCCCTCCTTATCGCCAACCCTTAGATCCCTGGGATCTGAATCTGGTTCTCGGAGCTCTTCAGCTTCCTCCCTTGGAACCTCTGAGAGAAATCTCTCTTCAACGACTGTCCTGGAAGGTTGCCTTTTTAGTCGCCATTACCTCTATCAGGCGAGTGTCCGAACTGGCGGCCCTTTCCTGTCGCTCACCTTACCTGATTTTCCATCATGATAAGGTGGTCCTTCGGCCTTCCCCCGCTTTTCTCCCGAAGTTCGTATCTTCTTTCCACTTACACGAGGACATTGTGTTGCCGTCATTCTGCCCTTTCCCAGTCCACTCTTTTGAAAAAGCCCTTCACACTCTAGATCTCGTCAGGGCTCTGTGGATCTACATCTCCAGAACAGCGCCGTTGCGCAAGTCCGATGCCCTCTTCGTCCTCTCACAAGGACACAAAAAGGGCAATCCGGCTTCTAAATCCACGATTTCTCGATGGATTAGGACTGCCATCTGTAAGGCTTACAAAACACGAGGTGTTGTTCCTCCTCAATCTGTGCGGGCCCACTCTACGTGAGCAGTGGGTGCTTCCTGGGCTATCCGCCATCAGGCTTCAGCGGCCCAACTTTGCAAGGCCGCTACCTGGTCCAGTGTGCACACGTTTACAAAATTCTACAGAGTGCATACGCATGCTTCCGCGGATGCTGCTCTTGGAAGACAAGTCCTTCAGGCGGCAGTGGCCCATTTATAAGTGGCCACTGCTCGGTTTCTTGACAGTGTTGATATGTGTTCACTGCAGTTGCAGTCGTTAGTCAGTTCTTAGTCTGATGTTATACATTGTTAATAGTTCAGTTCCCACCCAGGGACTGCTTTGGGATGTCCCACTGTCTGTGTCCCCCAATGAAAAGGCGAGAAAGGAAATGACATTTTTGTGTACTCACCGTAAAATGTCTTCCCTGGAGCCTTTCATTGGGGGACACAGCTCCCACCCTTGTGGTTTTGGTTGTCCTTCTCCTACTGCTTTTACACCAAACTGAGCTAGTTTCCTGCCTAGCTAGGGTATATGCTGTGGGGGGAGGAGCTAACACTTTTGCAAATCTAGTGTCACGCCTCCCCTGGAGACACCATAATACCCACTGTCTGTGTCCCCATTGAAAGGCTCCAAGAAAGACATTTTACGGTGAGTACACAAAAATGTCATTTTTCTTGAACATTAAGGCATTATTTAGCTTTTGAACAATTCTCTTATTACTGCAATTTTTGATTAACAAGCTATTTTCTCTCTAAAACCCGCCATCACAATTTATATATAATATATTGTATATTTATTCAGATCTGCAGGACATGTGTTCAAATGGCTTTAAAGGGAACCTGTCACCTACTCAATTGCCAGACAGTCCAGTCCAATGAGCGTCACTGTACTTGACCCTGCACCTCCTCTCGGCTTGCAATCGCTGTCCTCCTTTTCACTTCGTATGGATGATGTGTCCTACGTCATCAACACAGTGTCTTCCATTGCGCTTCTGCGCACGCACTCTTCTATCTGCCCTGCTGCGGGCAGAGCAAAGTATTGTAATGTGCAGTCGGAGGGAGAGGTCAAAGGACACATGTGCATGCGCACTATAATAGTTTAATCTGCCTTCAGCAGGGCACAGAGAGGTGCGCGTGTGCAGGTGCACAATGGAAGACCATGTGTGGATGACATAAGACACATCATCTACGTGAAGCAAGAAGGAAGTCAGTGATTGCAAGAAGAGAGGAGTCACCGCGTCAAGACCAGCGATGACCATCTGACCAGACTAGAAACCCCCACAGGTGAGTAGGTGACAGATTCCCTTTAAACCCTGGTTTCATGTCATGATTTCCATGATGTTTTTGACCCAAAATAATCAGATTACTCCACAATCTCTACTGAAACGAGGAGCGCTAATACTTTTAATATTTTCCTGGTCAGGACTCATAATAGCGCCAATGGTCCATCATAAAGGAGTACAATGCTGGATTACTGTTAGAGCTTTCCCTCGAAAGATACATTCTTGTTGAGATTCAACAAGCTTTGTTTGATTTTTTTTTTACTAGGTCTATTTTTATAGGTTTACTCTTCTTGATTTATTTGATTTGCCAGCCATCCCTACAACTCCCTGGTGGGCTTTTAAAAAGGTCTTCATTGTCTCTGCCGAATATCTGAGTTCTAAATTTGTCACCTCAGCACGGCACTGTTTTAAAAGTTCTCTCTAAATGTCTAATATGTCTTCACTAATCTCATCTGTCAGAAAATATTGGCCCTTACGATAGAGATACCATGCCAAGTACCCAGAGATGTTTCACCACCTCAGGCCAAATGTGGTTCATTACAATTCATGCGGTAATAACGTTAGAACTCTTCTGATCCCAGTGATTCTCAGGCTTTTTTTTCCATGACACATTGCACTTTGTTAGGCATTTTAAATTAATGTTATGTTATGCATTTATTTATTAAACTATCTGAAATTTGTCAAAAAGGTAGATAAATTTGTGATTATCAAACTTTCAATTTCTATGCCCTGAAAACACAAAATAGTTAAAAAGGTTGTTCACTACCCTGACTCAGCTACTGGTTTTGAAATAAATTTTTAAGTATAGTGCCCCTGACAATCCCATATGCAAGTTTTGCCAATTTTCATGTTGTTTAACCCCTTTACCCCTGGGTGATTTTCCATTTTTTATTTTTGTTTTTTTACTCCCTTCTGTCGAGAGCCATAACTTTTTTTTATTTTTCCTACATAGTATCCATATAAGGGCTTATTTTCTGCGGGACGAGTTGTTCTTTTGAACAACACCATTTATTCTGCCCCACATTATATTGGAAAACGGGAAAAAATCCAAGTGCGGGGAAATTGCAAAAAAAAAAGTGCAATTCCCCAATTGTTTTTAGGTCTTTTATTTACCATGTTAACTTTATGATAAAACTGACTTGGTAATATGATTCCCCAGGTCAGTACGAGTTCGTAGATATAAAAAATGTATACAGTTAGGTCCAGAAATATTTGGACAGTGACACAATTTTCGCGAGTTGGGCTCTGCATGCCACCACATTGGATTTGAAATGAAACCTCTACAACAGAATTCAAGTGCAGATTGTAACGTTTAATTTGAAGGTTTGATAAAAAATATCTGATAGAAATTGTAGGAATTGTACACATTTCTTTACAAACACTCCACATTTTAGGAGGTCAAAAGTAATTGGACAAATAAACCAAACCCAAACAAAATATTTTTATTTTCAATATTTTGTTGCGAATCCTTTGGAGGCAATCACTGCCTTAAGTCTGGAACCCATGGACATCACCAAACGCTGGGTTTCCTCCTTCTTAATGCTTTGCCAGGCCTTTACAGCCGCAGCCTTCAGGTCTTGCTTGTTTGTGGGTCTTTCCGTCTTAAGTCTGGATTTGAGCAAGTGAAATGCATGCTCAATTGGGTTAAGATCTGGTGATTGACTTGGCCATTGCAGAATGTTCCACTTTTTTGCACTCATGAACTCCTGGGTAGCTTTGGCTGTATGCTTGGGGTCATTGTCCATCTGTACTATGAAGCGCCGTCCGATCAACTTTGCGGCATTTGGCTGAATCTGGGCTGAAAGGATATCCCGGTACACTTCAGAATTCATCCGGCTACTCTTGTCTGCTGTTATGTCATCAATAAACACAAGTGACCCAGTGCCATTGAAAGCCATGCATGCCCATGCCATCACGTTGCCTCCACCATGTTTTACAGAGGATGTGGTGTGCCTTGGATCATGTGCCGTTCCCTTTCTTCTCCAAACTTTTTTCTGCCCATCATTCTGGTACAGGTTGATCTTTGTCTCATCTGTCCATAGAATACTTTTCCAGAACTGAGCTGGCTTCATGAGGTGTTTTTCAGCAAATTTAACTCTGGCCTGTCTATTTTTGGAATTGATGAATGGTTTGCATCTAGATGTGAACCCTTTGTATTTATTTTCATGGAGTCTTCTCTTTACAGTTGACTTAGAGACCGATACACCTACTTCACTGAGAGTGTTCTGGACTTCAGTTGATGTTGTGAACGGGTTCTTCTTCACCAAAGAAAGTATGCGGCGATCATCCACCACTGTTGTCATCCGTGGACGCCCAGGCCTTTTTGAGTTCCCAAGCTCACCAGTCAATTCCTTTTTTCTCAGAATGTACCCGACTGTTGATTTTGCTACTCCAAGCATGTCTGCTATCTCTCTGATGGATTTTTTTCTTTTTTTTTCAGCCTCAGGATGTTCTGCTTCACCTCAATTGAGAGTTCCTTAGACCGCATGTTGTCTGGTCACAGCAACAGCTTCCAAATGCAAAACCACACACCTGTAATCAACCCCAGACCTTTTAACTACTTCATTGATTACATGTTAACGAGGGAGACGCCTTCAGAGTTAATTGCAGCCCTTAGAGTCCCTTGTCCAATTACTTTTGGTCCCTTGAAAAAGAGGAGGCTATGCATTACAGAGCTATGATTCCTAAACCCTTTCTCCGATTTGGATGTGAAAACTCTCATATTGCAGCTGGGAGTGTGCACTTTCAGCCCATATTATATATATAATTGTATTTCTGAACATGTTTTTGTAAACAGCTAAAATAACAAAACTTCCAAATCACACGTCACTGTCCAAATATTTCTGGACCTAACTGTAGTTCTACTTTTATCTAAGTGGTGAAAAAAACACCCGTAGTGTTTTCATTTTTCAGTATCTAGGGCTCAGTGACAGCTTATTTTTTGCATCTTGACCTGATGTTTTTAATTTTTTTATTTTTGGGTAGGTGTGATGTTTTGAGCCCCTGTTATTGCATTTTAATGCAATGTTGTGGAAACCAAAAAACGTAATTTTAGTGTTTGGAATTTTGATCTCTCTACACCGTGTACCAATCAGATTAATTGACTTTATATTTTGATAGATGAGGCATTTCTGAAAGCAGCAATACCAAAAATAGCAATACCATCAGCAGCGATACCATCAGCAAATTTGGCTTCCAGAACCAACTTTATGCTGATGACACACAATTACAGTGGGTACAGAAAGTATTCAGACCCTTTTAAATTTTTCACTCTTTGCTTCATTGCAGCCATTTGGTAAATTCAAAAAAGTTAATTTTTTTATTGTTAATGTACACTCTGCACCCCATCTTGACAGAAAAAAAACAAATGTAGATATTGATGCAAATTTATTAAGCAAGAAAAACTGAAACCACATGGTCATAAGTATTCACACCCTTTGCTCAGTATTGAGTAGAAGCACCCTTTTGAGCTAGTACAGCCATGAGTCTTCTTGGGAATGATGTAACAAGTTTTTTCACATCTGGATTTGGGAATCCTCTGTCATTCTTCCTTGCAGATCCTCTCTAGTTCCGTCAGGTTGGATGGTGAACATTGGTGGACAGCCATTTTCAGGTCTCTCCAGAGATGCTAAATTGAGTTTAGGTCAGGGCTCTGGCTGGGCCAGTCAAGAATGGTCACAGAGTTGTTCTGAAGCCACTCCTTTGCTATTTTAGCTGTGTACTTAGGGTCATTGTCTTGTTGGAAGGTCAACCTTCGGCCAAGACTGAGGTCCAGAGTACTCTGGAAGAGCTTTTATTCCAGGATATCTCTGTACTTGGCCACATCATCTTTCCTTCAATTACAACCAATCGTCCTGTCCCTGTAGCTGAAAAACACCGCCATAGCATGATGTTGCCACCACCAGCTTTCACTGTTGGGATTGTATTGGGCAGGTGATGAGGAGTGCCAGGTTTTCTCTACATATACCACTTAGAATTATCACCAAAAAGTTCTATCCTAGTCTCATCAGACCAGAGAATCTTATTTCTCATAGTGTGGGAGTTCTTCATGTGTTTTTTTGCAAACTCTATGCCGGCTTTTGTCACGGGCGGGGGACAGACCACAACTGGGGGGCCGCTCGAGGCGCTCGGATCCGAGCGGTGGCTGTGGCTCGAGTGGCAACCGGATCCAAGGTTTGCGCAGCCGTCTGTCGCCCACAAGTGTAAAGGGGTTATTTACAGGGGACAGAGTCTTTGTCAGTGACGCCACCCGTGGGTCACGGTGAGGGATGGTGACACCGCTGCTGCCTTGTATGTTGGTGCCTGGAGCTGATGGAGCGGGGCAGCAAGGTGGGATTCCCTCCATGGGTGGGGAGGTGTAGTCCCGGGGCCCTTAGGATGGTGAGGGATTGCAGGGAGCAGGCAACTCACAATTTCTTGTCGTGGTGCTGGATCTCCTGGTGCTGATTTGGAGGGGCAGTAAACACATGGAGTCATTTTGTAATACAAGGCCGGATGCCGGGAGCTTCTGGAGGGGTGTGCTGGTCCCGCACACAGATATACAGCCAGGGGCCCTCTCTCTCGCGCTCTCAGTCTGTCTCTCTCTCTGGACTAGTCCGCTTGAGACGGCCTCCGGACCGGATCCCCTCTCTCGGCACTGGCGGGCTACAACCCTGCTCCGGTCTACCTCAGGTTCCCCGTGACCAGATCTCCATCGCCTGTGGCCCTCACTACCACCTAGTTAGCGTAGCTAGTCCAGTCGTCCGGTGGTCCGGGACTCCAACGCCGACTACCACCCTCTCCAGGGAGCTTCACCTCCCTCCTGTCAGCTCTCCACTGACTACAGCCCAAAACTGATACTTCTCTGTCACTTCCTGAGCTCTTCTCCTCGGTCCCTCCCATTATTCTGGGGGCGGTGACTAGGGCCTGATTGGCTGGTGTATATCTGTGTGGGGACTGTGTTGGTGCCAAGGAGGAGAATGGCCTACACTTTGGTGCATTTGTGCAGGCTCTGTGACAACCTGGTTTTGCCAGGGCGTCTCACTTTCATATGTCTTGCATTGAGGAGAGGCCTCCGTCGGGCCACTCTGCCATAAAGGCCCGACTGGTGGAGGGCTGCAGTGATAAGTGACTTTGTGGAATTTTCTCTCATCTCCCTACTGCATCTCTGGAGCTCAGCCACAGTGATCTTGGGGTTCTTCTTTACCTCTCTCTCTGACTCTTTTCTCCCATGATTGCTCAGTTTGGTTGGACGGCCAGGTCTAGGAAGAGTTCTGGTGGCCCCAAGCTTCTTCTATTTAAGGATTACAGAGGCCACTGTGCTCTTAGGAACCTTGAGTACTGCAGAAATTCTTCTGTAACCTTGGCCAGATCTGTTCCTTGCCACAATTCTGTCTCTGAGCTGCTTGGCAGCTCCTTTGACCTCATATTCTCATTTGGTCTGACATTTGTAGCACCCATGGGGCAAGGGGTTAAATTACTTATCACCGGGCCTGGTGATGTCAGGTATGGGGATGTCATGGGCCTCTTCGCCCGGTTTCATGGCCCCGATGTGTACAATAAAAGGGGATGGGGATGATGATGGTGGAGGGTTGTTTTCGTGATGCCACCTGCAGTACGCAGCCAGGGAATTAGCCGCCGCTGCTCTTGTTGTCCTCCGTGGATGGTAGTAGCAGCTAAGTTATTTCTGCTCCCCACAGGTGGAGCAAGCCCCAGGGAGGATGATGAGGGGAGTAGTAATGGCGGGCGCCAAAGCGCGGGGCGCCGGCAAGAACAGGCGGACACAGTCTCTGTAGGTTCCAGGTCTCTTTACTCACAGTCCTGGTTTTACCCGAAAGATGCTGGTCACCGCCATAGTGATGGGCCCCAGTCGATTCCGAGCAATTTGAGGTCACCGCCGATGTTCCCACTGTGAGTCCTTTCTGGTTAAGGTCTCTCCAATCCCGGTGTAGGTGGAATGTGGAACGGGCCACGGGTGTTTCCTGTACACTCCGCAGACCCTGAAATCCCGTGAAGCTGTGGAGAACCCGGGCTGATCTGTATGCTCCAAGCCACGGGTCCTATGGAGCTCCCAGAAGTGTGCGGTAAAAGAAGATTGGACTGAGGTCCCAGGTGTGTGTCTCGCTCCAAGCTGTGCCTGGGGCTAACTGACTATGTGTAGAGGTGTTCCTTCCCTTTTCCCCCAATGGTTCCTACCCCCAAGGTGGTTGTCCCAGTGACCGGGAAAGTCCCATGCTTCGTGATGGCCACCCCCCTGTCTACCTCAGGCCATTCCCCCAGTGGGAAGGCACCTAACTGTTTGTGGTTTGTGAATGTGAGAATTACCAGCGATTAACCTCTCCTTACCCGGGATGAGTACTACATCTTAAAGGAGATGCAGTACCCTGTGGAGACTGAAGCCTCAGGGGCGCCACACATGCACTATGAGCTGTGAGGTCTTATTTAGACAAGTGTGTGCCTTTCCAAATCAAGTCCTATCAGTTTAATTAAACACAGCTGGACTCCAATGAAGGAGTAGAACAATCTCAAGGAGGATCACAAGGAAATGGACAGCATGTGACTTAAATATGAGTGTCTGAGCAAGGGTATGAATTCTTATGACCATGTGATATTTCAGTTTTTCTTGTTTAATAAATTTGCAAAAATTTTTACATTTCTGGGGTTTTTTTCTGTCAAGATGGGGTGCAGAGTGTACATTAATGAGAAAAAAATGAACTTTTTTGAGTTTACCAAATAGCTCCAATGAAACAAAGAGGGAAAAATTTAAAGCGGTCTGAATACTTTCCATACCCACTCTACCTCATCTCCTGACCTCACCCCCACTGTACTACAGAACACCAGGGACTGTCTGTCCGCAGTATCCAACATCATGTCCGCTTACTATTTGAAACTTAACCTTTCCAAAAACTGAACTTCAACTCCCTCCATCTACTAACCTCCCTAAACCTGACATCTCCCTCTCTGTGTGCGGCACCATGATAACTCCTAGGCAGCAGGCTTGCTGCCTGGATGTTATGCTTGACACTGATCTTTCCTTCACCTCCTATATACAATCTCTCGCCCGCTCTTATCGCCTGAATATCTCTAGTATCTGCTCCTTTATAACCATGCAAAGTACAAAAACCCTCACTGTGCCCTGATCCTCTCGTGCCTTGATTACTGTAATTCTCTATCATAGGATCCAATTCAAATTGCTTGTTCCCGCCTACAAAGTTTTCCACAGTGCACCTACATCTCCACCCTCATCTCTATTTATCACCCTACCGGTTCTCTATGCTCTGCAAACGACTTTCGACTAACATCCACGCTAATTTAAAACTCCCATTCTCGGCTCCAAGACTTCTCCCGAGCTGCACCAATCCTCTGGAATGCTCTACCCCATGAAACTAGGATGATCCAAAACTTGTACAGCTTCAGATGCTCCTTAAAAACACATCTTTTTAGGATAGCCCATCACCTTTCCTAATCAAAGTTAATTTATACAGAGCCCCTCCACAATTTTCAGAACATAATTCTCTGTCAGACTCCACCGCACCCAAAAGCAATACAAAGATTGGCTGTTGACTGGCTCATGCAACCTTTATCCCCCCATTTCTTCGAGATGGCTGGACCGTCATTGTAAATAAGCACCTGTACCTTGTGTCATCTCCACCTCACTCCATTGTAGATTGAAAGCTCTTATGAGCAGGGTTGTCATTATTTTTGATTTAATTATTGTATCTGCTATAACTGTTAAGGGCCTGTCACACACAGAGATAAATCTGCGGCAGATCTGTGGTTGCAGTGACATTGTGGACAATCAGTGCCAGGTTTGTGGCTATGTACAGATGGAACAATATGTCCATGATTTCACTGCAACCACAGATCTGATTGTTTTTATATGAACCTTTGAATTGTAAAGTGCCGCGGAATATGTTGCCGTTATATAAGTAAAGATTATTATTGTATGTGTATTGTTTTATTGTATTATTTTCAGTGGGAAAAAAGGGGGGTGATTTGAACTTTTAGGGGTTTTTTATTTGTGAATATTTTTGAAACCTTTTTTTAACCTTTTTTATTGATTTTAATAGTCCTCCTAGGGGACTTTATGGTTACACTATCTAATTGCTTCTGCTAATTAGAGCGATGCTTGAGCATCACTCTGATCAGCAGAAATGCTGTGTTCCTGTGAATGCCAGCGCTCTGCCAGTATTCACAGGAAGTGAGTTATGGCAGCGAGATGGAATCATTGTGGTAACGGGACAGACATGACCAAAGACGTACCAGTATGTCCTTGGTTGTTAAAGGGTTAAAGCGACTGTCCACCACTTTAACATTGATGACCTATCCTTAAGATAGGTCATCAAAGTCTGATTGGCCGAGGTCCAACACCTCCATCAATCAACTGTTATTAGGGCCAGCGGCGACAGCTAGAAACACATAGTTCCAGAGCTGCCACATCAACTGATTGTGGCCGACTGTGTCTGGGTGTCCACCTTCAGATGTCCTCTGAGATGTCCTTTTTCTAAGTTAAACAAATCTAACTTTTTCAACCTCTCATCATATGGGCGGCCTCCATTCCTTGTAGTAGGCTATTTGCCCGCCTTTGAACTGACTAACTTCTGAATGTCCTTTTTAAAATGTGGAGCCCAAAACTGGATCTATATTCCAGATGTGGCCTTACAAGTGACTTATAGAAGGGTAACAATACGTTGGGATCACAGGATCTAACCTCTCTTTTTATACATCCTAGGATTTTGTTTGCTTTAGCAGCTGCTGCCTGACTTTGAGTGCTGCTGCTCAGCTTACTTGTAACCAGAGTACCCAAATCCTTCTCCTGTTCAATAGTCCCGAGTTTATTTCCATTGAATGTATATGCAGCTATAGGATTACTCCGTCCTAGGTGCATTACCTTCTATTTATCAACATTAAATCTGATTTGCCAAGTATCTGACCATTCTGACATCTTATCCAGATCGTTTTGTAATATTGTACTATCAAGGTAAGTTTGTAATATCCTACATAGTTTGGTGTCGTCAGCAAAGACTGACACTATACTATCAATCCCATCCACAAGGTCATTAATAAAGATATTAAAAAGAATAGGTCTCAGCACAGATCCCTGCGGCACCCCACTGCTGACTATAGCCCATTTAGAGAATGTACCATTTATGACTACTCTTTGTTTCCTATCTTTTAGCCAATTCCTTAGGCCTGCAATACACATCCGTTTAAAACGTGCGTATTTGGTCCATTTACGTACATACTGGAGATACGACCAAACGTGCACATATGTTTTTTTATATTTAAAGGCACACGTGCGTGTTCTTTGATCTTACGTGTGTTCGTGTGCATCCCACGTTTTTTGCTCCATTTGGCATGGAAGCATGTTCGTTTTTGGGACGGAGCACGCACACACGGACATAATGTTAGCCTATGGGAGTCCAAATAAAACGTTCCTTGCACGGATGTGTGGTTATGTTGTCCGTGAGAAATGTCCGTGTGTGATGCAAAATGTCGTTACTACATGTCGGAAGACAGAGTAGCGGGATGAGAATGAACTCGGGTGAACTTCACCCGACTTCATTGTCATGCCGCGGCTCTGTCTGTGTGCCGTGTACTGATTAGCGGTCACCTGTGAAGGATTCACCGGTGACCGCTAATCCCCCGAGTGACTGAAGTTTCCCCCCTCTCTCATACTCACCGATCCCCGATGCGCGGCGCTGCACGGCGATCACACAGCTCCGGCGGCTTTTTCTAATTTGAAAAAGCCGGCCGCTCATTAAACAATCTCGTATTCCCTGCTTTCCCTGCCCACCGGCGCCTATGATTGGTTGCAGTGAGACACGCCCCCACGCTGAGTGACAGGTGTCTCACTGCACCCAACCACAGCAGCCGGTGGGCGTGTCACTATGGAGTATATAAATAAATAAATAAATAATTTAAAAAAACGGCGTGCGGTCCCCCCCTATTTTAATACCAGCCAGATAAAGCCATACGGCTGAAGGCTGGTATTCTCAGGATGGGGAGCTCCACGTTATGGGGAGCCCCCCAGCCTAACAATATCAGTCAGCAGCCGCCCAGAATGGCCACTTACATTAGATGCGACTGTTCTGGGACAGTACCCGGCTCTTCCCGATTTGCTGTGCCAGCGGCGGCGGCTGCGTGTGCACACGTGCACACAGCTATGACGTCATCGCTGTGCGCGCCGCTAGTCTCCACTCAGCGGCCGCCGCTGGCACAGGAGGACATCACAATGCTGCAGGAGAACGGGGACGGCTCCACTCAGTGGCACTGCCGCTGACACAGACGGGAGGAGGAGCGATGCTGCAGGAGAACAGGGATGGCTCCACTCAGCGGCCGCCGGCAGCCAGGAGGAGATCGCGGTGCTGCAGGGAAACGGTGACAGGTGAATATACTGATTCACTGCACCCCGCGCTGATGATGATGTGCGGGGGGGCAGTGAATACAGCCACACATGATCACTCCAGGCTGTAGTTGCCAGGGGTGATCATGCGGGCCGGCTGTTTATCACTCGCCCATCATCCCGCCCACCTGTCAGCGCCTGCTTCAGCGCTGAGAGAAGGGCGGGAGGATGGGCGTGCATATTAAATGAGCGGGTCCACGTGGTCACGGCAGGCGCTGCTACTGCCTGCTCGTGCTCCCGATGACCCGCGCCACCGCAGCACCCTCATTCCTCGCAGCCCTATATTCAGACCATAAGACGCACCCTTCATTTTCCCCCAGCATTTAGGGAAAAAAAAGTGCGTCTTATGGTCCGAAAAATACGGTATATTATATCTAAATATACAACCACTATTACAAAAGTGTGGAATCTATCTTAAATAAGCGGGAATAATAATAATAATAATAACAATAACAGTGGTATGATGAATGAAATATTAAATCACTGTGAAGTGATGTTATTATATTAGCAATGTAAAATAGGGTCCTGGCGACTATTCATACCATACAGGTGTCTGGTTTCCAGGGTGAAGATCCAGAAGGATTCCCTATTCAAGAGTCTCCTTCTGTGATCTCCACCCCGGATCGGTCTGTGTACTTTTTCAATGCCCATGAATTGGAAACCTGTAACATCTCCCTTATGTACTGATGCAAAATGTTTGGATAATGCAGAAATAGAAACCACATTCAAGTTAGTAGCGTCGGAAAGGTGTCTCCTGATTCTAATTTTTAATGGTCCTGTAGTACAACCAATATATTGAATATTGCAAATTTTGCATGTTACCAAGTATACAATATATGCCGAATTACAATTTATCAGGGTGTTGATGTTAAATACTTTTTGATTGGTAGTAGAATTAAATATTTTACCCTTCTGTACATTTGTACATGCCTTACATCTTGTTGCCCCACACTTATAAAAACCCTTCAAATTTATCCAAGAAGATTGTTTAGAGCATTTATTATCACTTATAAAGAGGCTCGGTGAAAGAATATTATTAAGTGTGGGGGCTCTTTTGGCAACGCATTTAACATTACCCTGTACTAATTTTTTCAGGATAGGATCTTCATTCAATAGAGGTAGATATTTTTTCACAATAGTAGTAATTAAATTGAATTGATTACTATAGTTAGTTGAAAATACTATATTGTTATTAATTTTCTTATTTTTGTATAATGTTTTTTTCTTATACAGTAAATCATCCCTATTGATTTTATCCACTATTATTCTGGCTCTATCCAAAGTCCACCGTGAATAACCTCTGTTGGAGAGTCTGTTACAAACCTTATTCTCTTCCCTGATATAATCACTATGTTGAGAACAATTACGCTTTGTCCGAATCAATTCCCCAACTGGCATATTATTTTTAGTATGTGAGCTATGACATGAATCAGCCGTCAAAATCGAATTGCAGGCAGTTGGTTTACGGTATGGGGTGACAATAACTACATCTTTATTGTTAATGGATAGGGTAATGTCCAGGAAATTCATAGTTTTAAGATGATTAAATGAAGTGAATTTCAAATTAAATTCGTTAGAGTTGATAACACGAAATTCTCTATCATATTTTCTGGGCCAGACCAAACCAATAGCAGGTCGTCTAAATACCTGCCGTACCATTGTATGTACTCAAAAAATGGGTTGCTGTCAGTATTTAGAAAATCCTCCTCCCACCTCGCCATAACTAGATTAGCAAGCGAGGGGGGAGGCGAGCCCCCATACTGACTCCTCTGCACTGTAGGTAAAATTTATTATGAAAAGAAATATAGTTGTGTTTTAGGAGGAATTCAACTGATGAAATTAGAAAATCTTCTAAGCAAGTATCATAGCTACTGAATCTGTCAAGGTGTTGAGATAAGCAACGTATTGCAACATTGTGCGGTATCGAAGGATATAAGGATATCACATCACAAGACAACCAAAAATATTGTGATTTCCAATTGAAACCATCCAGAGCCCTCACTACCTCCTTGGTATCCTTGATGTACCCAGGAATGTAAAAAGTCAGTGGTTGTAGGAATTGATCAATCCACCCCCCAAGTTTCTCCCCCAGTGAACCAATATCTGAAACTATTGGTCTTAAGGGGGGGGGATGTTTTTGTGAACCTTGGGGAGGCAATGATAAATCAGAACAACAGGATTTTTGTTAAACAGGAAATCTTTAGTTTTGTCATTTATGGCACCCACACAAACTCCTTCCTCTAGATTTTTCAGGAGTAGGTTATTAAAATGTCTGGTGGGTCCCTTTCTAATTCAAGGTATGTGTTAACATCTTGTAAATCCTGTAAGATCAATTTTTTTATACAAACCTGAGTTTACCAAGACAAAGGCACCCCCTTTATCTGCCTCTCCGATTATCAGGTCAGAATTAGATTTTAACTCTTCCAGTGCCAATCTTTCCCCATAGGTCAGATTATCCTTATGGGGGATGAAGGTCTTGCTCAACTCAATAAACTCAGTAACAATCAGTTCCTGAAACAAATCCAATATCGGTGGTCACGACTGGATAGGGTAATATTCATGGTTAGAAAGCACAGGGTTAATAGCATCAGTGGAATTCTTATGTTCTGCATCCATATCCATATATAGTAATCTCAAGTCCATTAATGCTTTTTGTTCTCGAAAGGAAAAATAATTTTTGTTATAAGAAATGTCCTCTTCTCTTCACCATTATCAACTTCCGAGGGGGTCTCATTGTTAGCATCAAAAAAGTACCATTTCAATGTAATGTTACGTGCAAATATGTTTAGGTCTAATATGGTCTGAAAAATATTGAAGTTCACATAAGGAGCAAATCCAAGGCCTCTACTCAATAGTGAGATTTGATTCTCAGACAGCACGTAACTGGAGAGATTCCAAACTGGGATCGTTAATGTCTCTAATTGTAGCTGAGAGCAGGGTAGGTATTGTTTCTGGTATTTCCTACCCGCTCGTCTTTTGCGTTTTTTGACTTGTTTTTAGGAAACATTTGAGGTGGATTTTTATTCTTATATTGTTTAGAGCGGGTGGTGATACCAGATGTATCAATAGAAGAGTTGGAAATACCCGTAGCTCTATCCGAAGTTGAAGCTATATAGAAATCACCTGTGGAATGTGTTCTCAAAATTAACCCTGTTGAAACTAGAGTGACGTCTCCTTATGAATGATCTTGATTTATAGTTCCAAGTATAGATTTCATCCTTAGCATAATTATTGGAGTCTCTCAGAAATTTTTTATTTTTCATCTTCATAATATTGTTCTTCAATTTCGACAATTTAGTTTGAATTTTGTCATAGGAGATTTTATATTCATCAAGACAATTACATTTTTTAAGAGAGTCCTTGATTTTAGCAATATTGGATTTAATCTGTACAAGTTCCAACTCCTCCTGTTGTACGATTAGTTGCATCAATTTGATAGAACAGTCACTCAGTATATTATTCCAACTCATTATAAATTCATTATTATATCTGCTGGTAGGAAACTTTTTCAAGCGTAACCCTCTAGGAATAATACCTTTGTCTATGTAGGTTTTAAGTGAGGTTGAGTCCCACCAGGTTTTAAGCTCCTTCACCATATTCCGCTCCAAATCCAACATGTGTTCCTGAAAAGTATCCTGTTCAGCCAGCGGTATATTCTCAGTCACATTAAATATTTGTGCCACTTTAGAAAGTCTATTGGAGTAATCTTCCTTGTCCGGGGGATAATCCACAACAGGTTCTGACATGGTGGAAAATAATTATAATGCCAATTTCATTAAAGGTAAGTCCTTAATCAATATAAGTTTCTATGGATAGTGTACTAATCAATTTAATATACGCGTGATATATGCCTTATTCGATTTGTCAGAGGGTCTCATTGTTTGAATTAATAATTCTTATATATACTTATTGGAATAAATTATTATAAATATAAAAAAAATATATATATCATGTATAATCATATTTATGATATATATGGAAATATATGATGTGAATTAATTATACATGCTACCTATTGTCCGTTTTCTAACTACCTTGGGGTTATGATCTTTTTTCACCCACAATTTGTTACAGAAAGTATTTTCTATCTGTATTTTAACTAACTATGTATATATTAGTTTGTATGTATATTTTTTGTTGTTTAAATTTCCATTTGTCAGATCTCCTGCAACTACTAGTTCAGGAGTTGTCATGAGTAACCATCACAGGTGCTCTTGATTATAGGAAGCAGGGAGATCTTTCAAAAGGAAGTCGGCACAGATTTATTAATTAAGAAATAACGTCTGGAACACCAATTCTGAGTCTGAACTGGGTGTAAAAACCTATAAAATCTACACTATATGGAGAGAAGGTATGCACACCAGTGACTATTTAAGGGGAATATATGAAAAGCAGAAACTGCTGTGTGAATACTGACATTAAAAATCCAATAGAGAGGACACACACTAGCTAGGGACCCCAACGTAGAGAAATACTTTAGCATAGTGTTGGGGGTCTGTTGCATTGATCAATTTAATAGCTAAATTTCTCTTAATTCATATGTTCATGGCAGAAATGCAGATTCCATTTTCATATTTCCATTCTTACATATAGCTATTGGATTTTTCATGTCAGTATTCACACAGCAGTTTCTGCTTTTCAAATATTCCCCTTAGTCATTGGTGTGCATACCTTCTCTCCATATAGTGTAGATTTTTTAGGTTTTTGCACCCAGTTCAGACTCAGAATTGGTGTTCCAGACGTTATTTTTTAATTGATTTGTAGCCTTTCGTTTGTGAACCTGGCCACACCACACCTATTGCCAGTCCACATTATATGCAGATATAGCCTAGGTCTGAGCTTCCCAACACAGTAAGTTTTTTAACTGCATGAGAGGACACACACAAGCTAGGGACCCCAACGTAGAGAAATACTTTGGCGTAGTGTTGGGGCTCTGTTGCATTGATCAATTCAATAGCTAAATTTCTCTTTATTCATATGTTCATGGCAGTAATGCAGATTCCATTTTCATATTTCCATTCTTAAATATAGCTATTGGATTTTTCATGTCAGTATTCACACAGCAGTTTCTGCTTTTCATATATTCCCCTTACATAGTCACTGGTGTGCATACCTTCTCTCCATATAATATGGCACAGATTTATTATCAGAACATGATTAAGACCTGAGCGTTGAAACACGTTGTTCTGTTGGTCATCTGACATTATATGCCACACTTGCTGGATTTTATAATATTTTTCAAAACAAATGGACTTTTAATATAAATCTCCAGCGCTGGAAATCCTTCCTTTTTCTAGAAAATTACACAGGTCTGCAAAAAAATTTTTTTCGAGAGCTGTTTTGGTTATTCCACGTAATCTTTATGATTTTGAGTGCGCTAAATCCGAAAATGACTTCCGTTTTGTCATAGGGCATCACATTTTCTGACAATTTAAGTAACTATGTTAAATAAGACAATACCTCAAAATAAATGAAAATAGACTCATAAAATTAATTTTTTATTACAAATGTTTCATGAAAATAATTTTTTAGCTGCAATGAGCTCACTAACACACACTAAAATTGATTTTTCTTCCCTGTGAGGCTTCTCTTGGTACATTTACGCTTGTGAGTAGCATCTGTAATGTCTCTCTGAAGCGTCCAACAGTAGTCTGCCATCATTGTAATGCTTCATCTTCCCTGATATCTTCTTTCCATCTCTTTAATGTCCTGGTTGAATGTTCACCTTGCTCTTCACTCACAGTTCCCAAAATTTCAGGAAAGTTGTCAAGGTGGGAATGGAGGAAATGCACTTTCAAACTCATCAGGCAACTTAAAGCTTGAAATGCTTTCATCATTCTTCCGACAATTTGTTTCTAGTCAGGGTCTTTGGTATTGCCTAAACATTTCTCTACGACCTCTTTAAATGCAATCCACCCTTCTTTTTGAGGATGCGTCATAGTATTGATAAACTCTTGATCAGCTATAAGCCTTCTAATGTCTGTCCTTCCTTCAATTTTGCCTCCGAGAGACCTGGAAACTCTGTGACCAAGTATTTGAAGCATTCTTCCTCTTTTAGAAGTGATTTTACGTAATGCTTCCTCAATCCCAATTTGATGTGGAGAGGTGGTAGGAGAACTTTATGGGGAGGAACCAAAGTTTCTCGGATGACATTTTTTTCACCAACTGTGAGCACCCTCGGCTGCCAATTCTTCTTGGTCCAGTGATTTTGTTGGTCTCGACTGTCCCATAGACACAGAAAACAAGGGTATTTGGTATACCCAGCTTGTTGCACGAACAGCATGCACAAGACTTTCAAATCCCCGCACACTTGCCAACTGTGGTCTTTATATTTAAGTTTACAAAAAAACAATTCCAAGTTCTCGTAGGTTTTCTTGAAGTGTACGGAATGACCTACAGGGATGGAAGAATAAAAAACGCCGTTGTGGAGTAAAACTGCTTTGAGACTTCTTTTTGAAGAATCTATAAAAAGACGCCATTGCGCTGAATCATATTGGATTTTGAATTGACCCATCAAACCTTCGACATCGATGCAATAAAACCAACTTATCTTCCTGGGCAAAGTAAGTAAAGAACTCGTCTTCACGATGTCTGAACCATCAAAAAGACACTCCTGGCAACAATAAACTCTTGCTTTTGAGCCTTGAGCCGAATAACTCAGCGGCATCTTTGGGAAGATTTAAGTCTCTTACCAAATCATTCATCTCCTCCTGGGAAAACAATTTTGGTCTTGTATCATCTTCAAAGTCAGAAATTGATTAATCTGGTTCAGGTATGACTCCACCTTCATCGGATATAGTTATTGCTTCCAAGGTAGCAGGGGCCTTGGGTACTGGTATATCTGTGCCATGGAGGATGGGACGAATTGCTGAGTGAATATTGGGGTATGAAATGGAATGATTCCATTTTGAATTACACGCTTTCTCACATGAACAAAAGTAACAATCGTCACTATGGTTCTTTTGCTCTCGCCATACCATAGGAATCCCATGACAGAAAGCTTTTTTCTTACCTTTGAACCAATTTCGGAGGTCCTCAACACACCGTTTTCACACTTTATGATGCGCCCTAGCTTTATCTTGATCTCCAAGCTTTAGTCCGAAATATGCGAAATATACTTTTTTCACAAAGTCTGTAATATTCAGCTGTTGCTTCAACACTGTATATTCACCACAAATGTAACAGAAACTGTCAGGCAAATTAATACACTTCCGCTGAGCCATAATGCTAATTTTAGGAAACACGGTTGAATATGAAGAGCTAACACGAACTGAGATTAAAAAGTGTGAACAGGCGAGAACAAAGATAAAACAATTGAAACAAACCTGGGCATGTCAGAGCCCGCTCATTCAGCTTGCAAAATGTTGATGCTGGTTTCCTTAGCTCACTCTGAAAGTTCTTTTCTTTGAAAGTTATATTTTTTTGGCATTATATATCTTCAATGCATTGATATGAATTAATTAATAGTAATTTTAACTTTCAAGACCCTAAAAAAAAAAAAGAAAAAAAATCATGAAAAATTTACTAAATTTGAAGAGAATTTTGCATTTTGTGGCAAATCCTGACGTCCAGGATTTTTTTCAATATTTTTTTCATTTTCAGCACACCAAAATACATGGAAATTAGATGAAAATAATCAAACAGCTTTTTAGTCGCAGACTTGTGTTATGTCACACAAAATAATAGATCAATTTCTCCATACAGGAGAAGCCTTGAAATGTCATCACTAACAAAGGCTTTTGTACAAACTATTAACCATTTACCGGCAAAGCCAATAATTTAAATTCCGTAGACGTCGCACACTTCGCACACAAGCAGCTCTGCCCTGTACTCATTGTACACAAGTGGCTCAGCTCCGCACACATTGTGCATGCAAGGTTACACTCCACGTACATCGTACACAAGCATCCCGGCACATGCGCCAGCGAAGCTGCTCTGCACACAACATATGTAGCGCACCTGAATACATCAGGGTGCTACAGGAAACTGCATCCTGTCCCCCAGTGTGCAGGGCCAAACCACCCATGGTTCCAGATTCCCAACAATGGTGTCACTAACATCCGCCTGTAGAGACACACCAGTGAGTTGGTCAGGTTGGAGCAGGGCCAACCACCTAGGGGTCAAGCAGACTGGTGGGAGGGAGGAAGTGGAGAGCAGAGGAGTCGAGTGTTAGCCCTCAGAGAGTGAGGAGCTAGGAAGTTGTAGCTCCCAGGGAGGCGACAGGTTGGGTCACAGACAGTGGTCCGGGACCACAGGAGTTGGGGACCGGTAGCAGGGATATTGGACAAGGGTGTAACGGACGAAGTCTAGGAGGACAGTCGGCACCAGAAGACCCAATTACCTTATCGATACAAAGCACGACGGGGAACAGGACCCTAGGTCAGGAGCAGGTTTATCCGTCCTGGTAATTAACCTGTGGAGGATAGTCTCTTTATGAACTTTTCCCAGGAGCTCAGAGATTGAAGGCATCAGCACAACGCGGGGTATAGGGTTCTCCAAAGTACACAACCCATAAAATGCCAAGTGCCAGCCATCAAGAGCACAGCTGCCATACAAACGGGTAGTGGGGCCCTGAAAGCTTCAGGCCAATCAATTTCTGCACGGAGGCAGGGCTCCGGACTTACCAGGTGACACCGGTGGGAGCAGGAACTGGACGAGCTCCCCCCTCTGAGACTGCGGTGCTTAGAGACTTTGGTTTACTATCTGTGTGAGTGTCTGCTTATTCCACCTAATCCAGCACCAAGACTACCGCAGTGAATAACCGGACCCCCGAATCCCTGCTTTCCCAAGGCCAAGCCACCCGTTAACGAAAACCCCTCTATCCGGAGCCTTCCCTACCTGCGGAGGGACTGACACCTTGCTGCCCCGACACCATCTGCCCTAGTACTCCCTTCGGCAGCGGCGGTACTCCACTTACCGCAACCCGCAGGTGGCATCACAAACATTTATTCCCTGTAAATACCCCCCTTTACATTCGAGTGGCCGCAAACCCCGGGTCCGGAGACCCTCGAGCCACAGCAATCCCGGATCCGAGCAGTTCGACTGCTGCAGGGGCGGCACACATACACGTGTGGACTCGCTCTCTGCGCACACTGTACACATACAGACCCGCTCAGCACACGTTGTACATGCTCAGCTGAGTTGCACACACATCGTACAAACACGGCTCTGCTCCGTACACATGTTGCGGGCGGAGGGGACGCGCTCGCCGCGCTCGGGTCCGGGGCTTCTGCTGCTGCTCGGTGGCTCAAGCGGTTGGCCGGACCCGGGGACTTGAGCAGCGCTCCTCGTCCACGAGTGAAAAGGGGGTGGTTTGTTTAGGGAGAAAGTTCGTGACGCCACCCACGGGTCGTGGTGATAAAAGGCACCACCGCTGCTGGTGACGGGGATCCCGGGAGCGATGGTAGGAAGCAGCTAGGATGTTGTCCCGTCCGTGGGTAGGGGTTGTTGATCCCGGGGCCCGGTGGTGTAACGGGGAGGCTGGATGGCTGGGATGCAGGGTTGCAGAGGCAACGCGGTGCCGGATGGCACTGGTGTACTCACTCAGATAGTCAATGACAGAGTCTCTGGTAAATCAAACGGCTGGATGGACGGGTCCCGCAGCCGGCTGCAGTGTTGTGCTCTCCCCGGACGGCTGATGGTGGCTGTCTTTCCCTGCACCTGGTTAGAATGTTCTGACTCTGATGGTTTCCCAACGGTAGTCCGCTCCCCGGCGTATAGGTACCGAAGGAGCCCGTTTTGCCCGCAGGCG
Source organism: Anomaloglossus baeobatrachus (assembly GCF_048569485.1). Taxonomy (NCBI): domain Eukaryota; kingdom Metazoa; phylum Chordata; class Amphibia; order Anura; family Aromobatidae; genus Anomaloglossus; species Anomaloglossus baeobatrachus. Next base: position 551,251,550 of record NC_134357.1, on the reverse strand, counting down.
CTTGCCCTTGTATCACTAGCCTATGGCGGTGGCTGTATATCCTGATGGTGTGGACTGTTGCCTTCTGTCAGGTCTTTGTTGTTAGGAAACCCCTGGGGTTCCGGTCACACTCGAATTTAACCGTTGTCGGCGGCTCCAAACCTAGTCGGGGTCCGATGGCCCTGCCTGTGTGCTTAGCTTCATTCCACTCCTCGGTTCGGTAATGGCGGTCCACCGCCCGACCACGGTCCTACGGTTTTGCAGAGCTCCACTAACTCCTGCAGATGGCCACCACCGTCTGCTAACCTTGTTGTTTGTGTCTGGGCCCCTACCCAGACACCGACAGTTTATGACCTTTCCTTTCACTGTCTACACAAAATCTGTCTCTTTTCCCGCCTCCAGGCCTGTGAACTCCTTGGTGGGTGGGGCCAACCGCCTGGCTCCGCCCCACCTGGTGTGGACATCAGACCCTGGAGAGAGGCAACAACGTTTTTTGTTTGACTGGTCTGACTATCCAGGGGTGGGTGTGTGTGTGTGGTGTTATGTCTGTGACTACCTGGCTAGTCCAGGGCGTCACACACACACGGCTCCTGTCTATACACATCGTACACACATGGCTCTGCTCTGTACACTTCATACACACACAGTTCCGCTCCGTACACGTCGTACACACACGGCTCTGCTCCGTACACGTCGTACACACACGGCTCCGCTCCGTACACCTCGTACACACACGGCTCTGCTACATCCACACTGTAAACCCCTCCTGACCCCACACAGAACCTTCCCCTCATCCAGCACCTGACACCCAGCACAGCAGAGTCCTCCATACACTGAGGAGCTGATCATGTGACCCCTGACTCCTCCCCTCCATGTGACATCATCACAGGTCCTGGAAGCACAGAGCAGCCATATATCTAGTGTGCGGCTCTGCAGGAGGAGGTGTGTGGAGATTCCCCATTACTGGGGCAGGGGGCATTAACCCCTTCAGCAATGAGATTATTTCTTAAAGTCGTGTAACTTTCTTTCCCTCCCATATCTCTGTATCAGATTGCGGCTATTACAATTGACCTGTGGAAGTTCGAGTTCAGTTTACAGCTCGGTTCGGGACCCAAACTTGACTCCGGACCCCATATAGGTCAATGGGGATCTGAACTTTGGTGCTTTAAAATGGTCGTAGTAAGGGATATGGGGCTGTATAGTTATGGCCTAAGATAGCAGCCCTCAGCCACCATAGAAGTGGTGCATCCATTTGATGCGATAATTCTGGTGCTTTGCTGGCTCTTCCCAATTGTGCTGCAGCTTTTCAACAAACTTTATTAGCATATGAAGAGCATTCGAACTTCGGACATGGACTTCTATGAAAAGTCTATGGTACAATCCCCAACTTTACAGTTTGGGTTCGCTCATCTCTAGTTATTACGGGAAGAGTTATTTTAAAGAATGTTTTGTTTTTCTAGACCGTGCTGAACATAGTCGTAGTTATCACAGACTATAAAAATCTGAAAACCCTATTCCTTATACATGTACATGGTTCTGACAGGAATACACACGTGCTATATTCGGATGTTTCCATCAGTTCCCCAAAGTAGGGCAACCAGGCCATACAAAAAAAGAGAACACAACATCTACATGTTATATCTACTATGTTCTCCTTGTTATCTCCAGTAATTGTATTATTACAGCGGATTCTTTATGATGTTACATCGTCATCTTCTCCCCATTCAGGTCCCTACAATATTGGATCCTCTCAGTGGAGATCTTCTATAGAAGAGAATTCTCCTGATTGCCCCGTGAAGGATGGATATGGACAGGGACAAGATGGCGGAGAGGATATTACACCTCACCCTAGAGATCGTCTTTCGGCTTACTGGAGAGGTGAGAGATTCTGATGACATCACATTACATCATTCTTATCTATGGGAATAACAGATGGACAGAACTGGAGAGGTGAGGACTCTGGAAATGTCTGTAGTGAGATTTATTACTGTGTCTTTCCATAACCAGGATTACACAGTAGTGAAGAAGACCTCTAGTGATCGCTGTCAGGCCCCTGTGTCTGAAGGATGGGGAAGACGCCTGAGCCCAATCACGGGGCCTCCACCTCACCCCCCGATACATGAGGACATCAATGACCAGAAGATCCTAGAACTCACCTACAAGATGATTGAGCTGCTGACTGGAGAGGTGACACTGCTGGGAATGCTGGGACATTATACAGTAACGCTATGGAGGGATCGGGGGGTGACGGTATCATTGTGTCAGGTTCCTATAAGGTGTCAGGACGTCACCGTCTATTTCTCCATGGAGGAGTGGGAGTATTTAGAAGGACACAAAGATCTGTACAATGATGTCATGATGGAGGTACCCCAGCCCCTCATATCACCAGGTAATAGACAGGACTAAATACACACGGCCTATAATTATCTGTATGTAAGGAATGAATTCAGTCCCTGTATGTGTCTCCTCCAGTTCTATCCAGTAAGAGGACAACACCAAAGAGATGTCCCCTTCCTCTTCTCCCACAGGACTGTAAACAAGAAGATCCCGATGTTCCTCAGAATCATCAGGTAGATGGAGAGAAGGTGTCATGAAATCTCCCTATGATGTGTAGACGGCTGTGAAGGTCTTGTGCTCAGTCTTGTTTTATCCACCAGTATTATTATACTTATGTAATGAGAACGGTGGAAATGGCAGGATTAGAGCTGATCATAGATGTGACTTCTCCATCTGTCTGTGACTTTTACAATATTTGTTTCAGGAGGGAGATATGACCCATATTAATACTACAGAGACATATGTGAGGGGTGATGAGCGAAGTAAAGAGGAGATTCCTACAGATAACCGCCCAGGTGAGTAGTAACCACTAAATGCAGAGAAGTCACAGATTCTTCTCAGTCACCGGCTGTGGCTGCTTTATTTGCAGTGTAGTCAGGCCATATCATAATCATGTGGTCACCATTCAGCCACTAAACCACTATTACTATTCCTATTACTTTTGGCATCTGAAGTTCTTCTGTTGGATGAGACAGTTTCGGCCAGAGCTCTAAACTATAAAGCCAAATGACATCATATGTAATGTGATGACAAGTTAGAAAATCAAGTGAAGAACAATATTATCAAAACAACAGGTACAAGATTGATCTTCCTACAGAGCGTTTATCCATCAAGTCGCCATGACTCGAGATCGAGCTGAAGGCCTCAGATTATTTTACTATACAATGAACACTATAAAACTGAAACAGATAATGACAGATTTTATATTTTATTCCCCCTATATTATCCACATTATTTTCCTCTTGGTACGTTGGTAGAAATCTTAAAAGAATTATGCGATGAAAGGGTTTAAGATAGTTTGGATTAATAAAAACTTACTCGTACTTAACAACATACTCTAATTATCCAGAGATGTTTCACCACTAGTTACTAAATCATTGAAGTTGAAGTTTTCATATGTATACGGACATTTTGAAAACCTATTATTTGGAGGGCACCAAATTTCTTTCAAAGTAACTTTTTGGGGCCTATAATTTAGAAAGCTCCAACATCATAGTTTTCAAAACCACATTAAGAAAGTTTAACCCTGCAGAAAAACCTAATAAAGTAACCCCATTTTGGAAACCTCTGGGAATTTTATCTATATTTGACTCCATTAGTACATGAATATTGTACAGTGAAATTTCAAATACTCCATTATAGTGCCCAATATATAGTCACTCTGAAGACACCAGCATCCTATATAGTTAATGGTATGCTATGGTAATGGCAAACATGTGGTCCCTAAATGAGGTTTGGGCACACTGCAAAACTCAGAATTAGGCCTCTTTCACACGTCCGTGCCTCCGGTACGTGTATGGTCAGTTTCCTCCCGTACCGGAGACACGGGCACACATAGACCCATTAAAATCAATGTGTCTGCATTCATGTGCGTATTCTGCCATGGACCGTGTGTACGTGTGGAGTATACATGTGCTCCACACGTAGACATGTCCACGATTTCTCCGGCATCACGAGTGTCACACGGAATGCAAATGGGTCACACGTAACACAAACGGACCACACAGATGTGTTCCATGTGACACGCATCGGAGAAACCACATGTATCTGCGAGAAAAAAAAAACAAAAACTTTACTCACCTTCTCCAGCCCTGCAGTCTCTGACACTGCTGTCACTTGCTTCCGACCACCGCTCATTATGCTCATTGAATATTCACTTAACTGCGGCCGGAAGCAGCAGCAGCAGCGAGGAGTCGGCAGGACCGGAGACCGAAGATCAGCACCACAGAGAGCAACTCCAGGGACAGGTGAGTAGAAACTTTCCGTTCTCCATATGTTATCACGGATAACACACGGAGAATACACGTAAGCCATAAACACGGCTCACGGAAAACAAAACGCACCTTTGACACGTCCGTGAAAAACGTGCGTGGTTTTTCACGGATGTGTGAAAGAGGCCTTATAGGGAGATTTGACTCTGGGAGCGTGTATTTTGCAGGAATGATTTATGGAAGCCATTTTGCTTTTCAAGAGCCTTTGAGCTTTCAATTTCTATGATCATTTTGTAATAGAAATGTTAATATAAAATTTTAATGTTATTCTATTAAAATATTAATTGGTTTAATTCCTACCAGATGACTGTACCAGGAGATCAGAGGGACAACTGTCATCATCCATTTGTAAATCAGATGACCTTGAGATGACGCAGGATATAATTGAAGTGAATCCCACTATTCCACATATCCCATCGTCCCTTCAGAGCAATGATCTATTATCAAATCATTTTAAACAAGTCTTATCCTCTGATTCATCACAGACTATTAACAAAAATAAAAGACACAAAAAGGGCATTAAAAAACTTAGTGCTCTTACAGCAAAGGAGATGTTTTCATGTTCAGAATATGGAAAAAGGTTTTCGCTCCAAACGTTTTTTGTTACAAATCAAAAAATTCACACAAAGGAAAAAATATTTTCTTGTTTAAAGTGTGGGAAACATTATAACCACAAATCAGATTTCATTAGCCATCAGAGAAGTCACACAGGGGAGAACCCATATTCATGTTCAGAATGTGGGAAATGTTTTGCAAACAAATCAAGTCTCGTCACACATTACAGAATTCACACAGGTGAGAAACCGTATGCATGTACAGAATGTGGGAAATGTTTTACTGTTAAATCAAATCTTGTTGTACATCAGAGAATTCACACAGGGGAAAAGCCATATTCATGTTCAGAATGTTGGAAATCTTTTAAAGATAAAACAGAGCTTGTTAGACACCAGAGAACTCACACAGGTGAGAAGCCATATTCATGTTCAGAATGTGGGAAATGTTTTACAGTTAAATCAAGTCTTGTAACACATAAGATAATTCACACAGGGGAGAAGGCATTTTCATGTTCAGAATGTGGGAAATCTTTTAAAGATAAAACAGGGACTGTGAGACACCAGAGAATTCACACAGGGGACAAATAATTTTTTTACCCACAAATCAGATCTTAAACATCAAAATCTCACACAGGGAAGAAACTATTTTCATACCTAGAGAGTGATACTTGAAAATCAGATTTTGCTGATGATCGAAGCATTCATACAGTGAGACACTGTTTAGATTTTGTTGACAAATTGTATAAAAAAAACACATAAACAGAGATATACAAATAAATAAAGGCGAAAGCAGGGCCAGCATTATGGAAGAGCAAACTGGGAAATTGCACAAGGCCCCATCTGCAAAGGGACCACCATCCTTTAACAGTCAGAAACTTTGCAGATAATGTTCAGTATATCACAAAAGTATGTACGCTCCTCACATATTTGTAAATATTTTATTATATATTTTCATTGGACAACACTGAAGATATGGTACTTTGATACAATGTACAGTCATGGCCAAGAGTTTTGAGAATGACACCAAACTTATTTTTTCACATGATCTGTTGCCCTCTGGTTTTTAATTGTGTTTGTCTGATGTTTACATCACATACAGAAATATAATTGCAATCATATTATGAGTACCAAAAGGTTATATTGACAGAATGATTTAATGCAGCAAGTCAATATTTGCAGTGTTGACCCTTCTCCTTCAGGACCTCTGCAATTCTCCCTGGCATGCTCTCAATCAACTTCTGGACCATATCCTGACTGATAGCTGTCCATTCTTGCATAAGCAATGCTTGTATTTTGCCAGAATTTGTTGGTTTTTGTTTGTCCACCCGTCTCTTGATGATTGCCCACAAGTTCTCAATGGGATTAAGATCTGGGGAGTTTCCTAGCCATGGACCCAAAATCTCTATGTTTTGTTCCATGAGCCATTTAGTGATCACCTTTGCTTTATGGCAAGGTGCTCCATCATGCTGGAAAAGGCATTGTTGGGCGCCAAACTGCTCTTAGACAGTTGGGAGAAGTTGCTCTTGGAGGACATTCTGGTACCATTCTTTATTCATGGCTGTGTTTTTAGGCAAGACTGTGAGTGAGCCGGTTCCCTTGGCTGAGAAGCAACCCCACACATGAATCGTTTCAGGATGCTTAACAGTTGGCATGAGACAAGACTGGTGGTAGCGCTCACCTCTTCTTCTCCTAATAAGCTGTTTTCCAGATTTCCCAAATAATCGAAAAGGGGATTCATCTGAGAAAATGACTTTACCCCAGTCCTCAGCAGTCCACTCTCTGTACCTTTTGCAGAATATCAGTCGGTCCCTGATGTTTTTTCTGGAGAGAAGTGGCTTCTTTGCTGCCCTCCTTGAAACCAGGCCTTGCTCAAAGAGTCTCCGCCTCACAGTGCGTGCAAAAGCACTCACACCAGCCTGCTGCCATTGCTGAGCTAGCTCGGCACTGCTGGTAGTCCGTTCCCGCAGCTGAAACAGTTTTAAGATACGGTCCTGGTGTTTGCTGGTCCTTCTTGGGTGCCCTGGAGCCTTTTTGGCAACAATGGAAGCTCTCTCCTTGAAGTTCTTGATGATGCGATAGATTGTTGACTGAGGTGCAATCTTTGTAGCTGCGATCCTCTTCCCTGTTAGGCCATTTTTGTGCAGAGCAATGATGGCTGCATGTGTTTCTTTAGAGATAACCATGGTTAACTGAAGAGAAACAATGATACCAAGCACCAGCCTCCTTTTAAAGTGTCCAGTGGTGTCATTCTTACTTAATCATGACTGATTGTCCTCATCAACACCCACACCTGTGTTAATGGAACAATCACTAAAACAATGTTAGCTGCTCCTTTTAAGGAAGGAATGCAATGCTGTTGAAATGTGTTTTGGGGGTTAAAGTTCATTTCTTAGCCAATATTGACTTTGCAAGTAATTGCTGTTAAGCTGATCACTCTTTATGACATTCTGGAGTATTTGCAAATTGCCATTAGAAAAACTTAAGCAGTAGACTTTGTAAAAATTAATATTTGTAGCATTCTCAAAACATTTGGCCATGACTGTATAGTAGTCAATGTCCAGCTTCTATAACAGTATAAATTTGTTGTGCCATCTAAATAACTCAACACGCAGCCATTAATGTATAAACAGCTGCAAACAAAAGTGAGTATACCCCTAAGTGAAAATGGCCAAATTGTGCCCCAAGTGCCCATATTTTGTGTGGCCACCATTATTTTCAAGCTATGTCTTAACTGTATTGGGAATGGAGTTCAGTAATTTCACAGGTTGCCACTGGAATCATCTTCCACTATTCCATGATGAAATCATGAAACTAGTGGATGTTCGGGACCTTGCGAGCCTGCACCTTCCGTTTGATGCCCAATAGGGTTTAGGTCTGGAGATATGCTTGACCAGTCCGGCTTCTTTACCTTTATTTAGCAAGGCAGTGGTTATCTTGGAAGTGTGTTTGGGGTCATTATCATTTTGGAATACTGCCCTGTGGCCCAGTTTCCGAAAGTAGGGCACCATGCTCTGCTTCAGTATGTCACAATACATGTTGGCATTCATGGTCTCTCATTGTACTGTAGCTCCCCACAGCAAGCAGAAGTCATGCAGCCCCAAACCAGGACACTCCCACCACCTTCTTTGACTGTAGGCAAGACACACTTGTCTTTGTACTCCTCACCTGGTTGCCGCTAAACATGCCTGACTAGACCACAAGACATGTTTCAAGTAATCCTTAGTCTGCTTGTCTTCAGCAAACTGCTTTGCAGACTTTCTTGTCCATCATATTTAAAAAATGTCTCCTTCTTGGACGACAGTTATGCAGACCAGTTTGATGCAGTGTGTGGCTTATTGTCTGAGCACTGACAGGTTGACCCCACCCCCACCCCTGTAACCGCTGCAGCAATGCTGGCAGCACTCATCTGTCTATTCTGAAAAGAGAAGCTCTGGATATGATGCTGAGAACATGCAATCAACTTCTTTGGTTGACCATGACGAGGCTTGTTCTGAGTTGAACCTGTCTTGTTAAACCACTGTATGGTTTTAACCACTGTGCTGCAGCTCATTTTGAGAGTGTTGGCAATCTTCTTGTAGCCTCGGCCATCTTTAGAGCAACAATTCTTTTTGTCAGATGCTCAGAGAATTCTTTGCCATGTGGTGCCATGTTGAACTTCCGGTGACCAGTATGAGAGAGTATGTGAGCGACAACAAGAAATGTAACACATCTGCTCCCCATTCACACCTGAGACCTTGTAACACTAATGATTCACATGATACTGGAGAGGAAAAATGGCTAATTGCGCACAATTTGGCCATTTTAACTTAGGGGTGTACTCAATTTAGTTGCCAGCAGTTTAGACATTAATGGCTGAGTGTTGAGTTATTAAGAGGACACCAAATTTACAATCATACAAGCTGCAAATTGACTACTGTACATTGTATCACAGTGTCATATCTTCAGTGTTGTCTCATGAAAAGATTTAACATTTTCAAAAATGTGAAGGGCGTACTCACTTTTCTGATATACTAATATACTCACTTTTCTAATATATAATATTTCTGATATAACACTGTGTTACTGATATGTGTATTATATACTTCTGTGTGTATGTAACATGTATCGTGCTTGCTACATGCAGGGTGTGTGTGCATGTGTAAAATGCAGTCTGCGTGTGATTGGATGCATATGTGTGTATTTGTAACATACAATGTATGTGTTTGTTATATACTGGTGTGTGTTATATACTAGTATGTAACATGCAAACAATAAATATAGTCTTCATTACTACTATTGAAATTATGTTTTACAAAAATGAGATACTTTGCACATGAATTGACCAATTAATGAGAGCCCAACTGCCAACCACAAGGCGTATCTCTTTGTTGGGACCCCTAACCTAATATGCCTCTATTCGACTAAAAGCCTACAATTTTATGGGTGGTTAGGATCCATCTTAATTGAAAACGCTTTACTCTGAAGTTAAGAGTGCTCAGTCAGAGAAGAGTGTAATACAATTATAAAAGACTGACCAGCACCCCCAGACAGGATAAGACATGTGTGAACGGTTTCAAGCTGAAAATGCAATATAAACAAAGAAATACAGCAGCACTCTGAAATGCTATAGCAGGCAGAAATGCAATGGAGACATTTGGGACTGCATTACTGCTAATTGAAATTGTGCACTAAGCATCTCATTTGTAAACAAAAATTGGCCACTTAATGAGAGCCTGACGACCAGTTACAAGACGTATCCCTTTGTTGGGACCCTACCCAAATATGCTGGGCTAAAAGCCTTTTTTTAAACATAGTTTCAGTAACAGTAATGCAATCCCTAATTCCTATATTCAATTTCTTTTTACCATTTTGAATTCTCAGCTTGCACCTGTTCACACTTGTCTTATCCTGGCTGGTCAGTTTTTCAGATTTATTTGTAATATGAACGTATGTGTGAGTATTTAATATGAAATGTGTGTGTCTCATGCAGTGTATGTGTGTAACATGACAATGTGTATGCACCAAAGTATGTAACATGCAGTGTGTGCGTGTTCAACATCCACATTTATTAATATCGGCTCTGCAACTGTGAGTTTGCAGATGTAACCATGACTGCAATTGCGATAAAAACTTATGCTCATTCGTCAGGTGAGTGCATAGTTTACGCAGGGAAAAAAAAAATTGTTCTTGGCAGCACATCAGCCAGTGTGTACTGCTTCCGATAACATAATTTTGGGGACAGGAATTTATATTAATGCTCATACTCCCTCCAACATTCCTCAGGCTCCGTGAAAAGGCATCCAAATAGCAAAAAAAAGCAATATTCCATGTTAACTGAATATATCAGATATAAAATACTGAGCAAAAGTTTTAGACAGGTGTGAAAAAAATAAGCAAAATAAAAATGCTTTAAAAAAATCGAAATGTTGTGAAAAATGAATCACTAAGGTCTTCAACCAAACCAAAGATGTATTCCAATTGTGTAAAAAATGTTTCATGCAAAAAAAAAATGTCCAAAACATATCTTCATGAATCAGAGTTTTTATTTATACTTTTATCCACATTTTTATCTAGTGTTTTGGATGTTGATATACAGTGGGTACGGAAAGTATTCAGACCCCTTTAAATTTTTCACTCTTTGTTTCATTGCAGCCATTTGGTAAATTCAAAAAAGTTCATTATTTTCCCATTAGTGTACACTCTGCACCCCATCTTGACAGAAAAAAACAAATGTAATAATTTTTGCAAATTTATTAAACAAGAAAAACTGAAATATCACATGGTCATAAATATTTAGACCCTTTGCTCAGGCACTCATATTTAAGTCACATGCTGTCCATTTCCTTGTGATCCTCCTTGAAATGGTTCTACTCCTTCATTGGAGTCCAGTTGTGTTTAATTAAACTGATAGGACTTGATTTGGAAAGGCACACACCTGTCTCTATAAGACCTCACAGTGCATGTCAGACCAAATAGGTTTCATAAGATAGCATTTCTGTATGCGAGGTGTCGATTCGTATTGAATTGATGATGCCCGACAATTTTGTTAATTCACTTTTTTTCTCTATCGCGTTCCGTTTTCAAGATAAAAATGCTAACTCCGTTGTTTTCCACCAGGTGGCGCAATAGATGGTTTCATTGCGTAGCGCATGGCTACTTTACTATATCTAGACACCACTTCTATGCCTATAGCTGCCGCCGTTCTCAAGTTAATGGCGGTGGACAGGATATGGGTGGACACACTGTATACCTTAACACGACACAGAGAACAAGGGAAATAAAACATAACAAAAGTATCACTGTGAACAAGAAGCATTCAACATTAGTACCAGACCGTAATATACTTACTATAGAATAAGAGTGAACAAGCAACTCAGAAAATTATCACTTTTAAATGGGTAACCTCAAAAAAGAGGAATTCCACATCTCCCAGACCTTATTATATTTCTCAGGGCAACCCCTATTTTGATATACTGTCCGTTCATAGGGGAGGATTGTATTTACTAGCTCCACCCATGCACGTACCGTCGGGGGGGAACTGCCCATCCATCGCAGGGCAATAAGATTCCTGGCCAAAAAAGGGACTCCCAGAGAAAGATTTTGTGGTGATGAGACCAAGTTCCCTCATCCAAGATTCCAAACAGACAGAGTGTCACATCTTAAATAATCTCAGTGGGGTAAGATATGCCTGTGTACTATATAGATTTGGATCATTTTGTTGTTAATTGATGGGGAGACCTTAGTGAGGGATTTCAAAACTTTCTCCCAGTCATCCTACTGCATATTACCAGTAGCCCCCACCTCTCCTTGACTGCCAAAGGTTTGGATTTGTTCCCCCCAGACAGTAGGTATGTAATGTATATAAAGAGGAGATCAATCCTTTCCGGCCATGAGACTGAAGTATCCCTATCAAAAAAAAGAAGATATTAGAATAGTCCCAGCTATAATTACCTAATATAATTACATCTAGCAACATTAAACTTGGATTGGATCTGGTCGAAGGATAACAAAACATTTTGTTCATATACAGTACCTCGTTGAGAGAGAAAACACCATACACAATCCAGAATATGGAAGATAGATGATCCTATAATGTGGAAAAATACATGTTTTGCCATAAGGGTATTTCACCTATGACATCAGAGAAATGCAGGACCTTCTTCGCCTGCCTCCACACCTCCTGTGCCAGCCTATGAAGGAACAGCAACTTCCGTGATCCCAATCCCTCCATTTCAAGAAAACCGAGTAGGCAATTTGTCCCTGCTGCATGAGCTAAATGACTCAGAGTTAGGCAAGTAAGAGCCAAGCATCCATGAGGATATTGCCTTTAACTGGCCCGCTAAATAATAATTAAAGAAAACTGGCAACGCTGCCCTTCCTAGTTGTTTGGACCTATGGAGGGTAGTTAGTTCAATTTTGTTCCCCATAAAAATTCAGTTATTAATATATTTAGGGATGAGAAGAATGATTTAGGGACTAACACCGCGCTATGTTGGAGAAAATAAATACATTTGGGGAGCAGTATCATCTTTATTAAATTAATATGTCCCTGGACTGATAAAGGAAACTTACTCCATGAAAGGAATTTATGTGTAGAGGGGATACATTTTCTAAATGGGGCATGGGAGAGGGACATCAAGTTAGATTTATCGCAGTTTATCCCTAATCCAGAATAGTTAGTAAAGTCATCTATAATATCAACAACCCGAGGCAGAGACTGCTCAACTTTATCCATAAATATAATCAGATTGTCTGCATACAGGCAGATTGTGTCCACCCGGTCAGCAATTGGAATACCCTTAATCAGAGCGTATCTTAATTTTAAGGCTTCAATGGCCAGGGCAAAGAGCACCGGGGACAAGGGATGCCCCTGACAATTCCCACTTTCTAGTAAGAAAGGTTCAGATGAGATCCCATTGACCACTATTATGGCCTTAGGGGCCCGTTACAACATCCGGATCCAGGCACAGAATCGGGGACCAAATCCAAAGTTCTGAAGGCAGGCCAGCAGGAAGTTCCACTATGCTTTGACAAAGGACACCTTGTCTGAAACGCATTGCATTTCATATTTGATTTTACCCCATGGCTCTATGTCTTATACATCTGGATTTTAAAGCTTGAAAATAAAGAATACATTTTTATGCACATGGAAGCTGGTATCCTTTTCTCTACAGCAGGACGTTCCACTCCAGGGAATCGAATGCCTTGGCTGAGTCTAACGAGGCCAAGGACCATTCGTTGTCTGTCACTATGGTACTGTATTGGACAACTGACTGAACCCTTCTAATAATATGGAAGCATTCTTCCCTGGCATAAAGCCCATTTGATCTGGGTTAGCAATATCCAGAATTATTGAGTTCAGCGTAGTTGCCAATATTTTAGTAAAGATTTTGTAGTCCACATTGACTAAGGAGATGGGACATTAAGACCCATGGCAGAGGGAGAGTATTAAATGCAGATAATGACTTATTCACGAGAGTCAATGACAGCATGCACAAAGACAAATCGTCCCTCCAGGTCCTTGTGAGTGGCCCGAAGGTCCCAGCGTAGAGATTTGTGTATCAGCAGGGAAACCCCGAGAGTAGCTTGTATGGAACGTATGTATGGACCACTGCACCCATGGTTTTTGTACAAATTTAGCGGTATCTCTGGTTAAATGCATTTCAATTAGTGTCACTATGTGGGGCATGTACTGCCGAAATTGTGAAAAGACCTTAGCCAACTTACCTGGAGATTTGAGGCCCCGTACGTTATCAAGCACTTAATGTCAGAACCCATCATGACCAAAGAAAAATATAAGTAGCTCGTATCAGGCACGCTACAATGACCCCTATCCTCCACCCAGAGACCTGCGACCACAGACCGGACAGTGCGTCAGTGCTTCAAATTCCATACAGTGTCCTGCAAAAGAAGAGGATTAGCACAACAGTCTCTGGCAGAATAACAATACAAGACAAGACATTAAACCAGAACTGCATCAAACATGTGAACACAGTGCCCGTCAAGGGGATGCCACCACTGTACTCAGTGTTAGGTATAGATGTTATAGCCTCCATAGTGACAGAGAATTCCCTTGTCCAGGTAGCTTGGCAGTACAACTGACAGGAAGGAATAACAAAGGAGGATACTTGTTCCACCTCCCCGTCCTGTGGAACAGAGCTAGCTGGTCAAGGCAGAGAATTTAATGAAAGAAAAGCACAATCACATCCCCCTGCATCCTGGGTGCAATTGAAGCCACTCAGCATCCTCATCCACGGTAGAAAAAAAACAGACTTGCACATGAGGATAATCCAGAGGTGAGCAGGGTAGACCATCGAGTAGAGGATGCTATGCTCTTTAAGTGACTTTTTTGACATCCAGAAACCGGGCTCTTTGCTTCTGAAAATCCACTGAGAAGTCAGGAAAGATAAAAATCATAGCAATATCATACTTGAGCGGGCCCTTCTTTCTGGCCAGACGCAGAGCTGTAGGTCTATCATTGCAATTAGGAAGCCATGTCAGGAAGGGACTAGTAGGTGCTCCAGGATGGAGAGGTCACATAGGAACTTTGTGAGCCCACTCCACTGCAAAGGTTGAGGAAAAGTCATTGCCCAAATTGGTTTTGAGCCATTCCTCCATTAACAGCTCAGGCTGCTGACCCTCCGAGCGCTTCAAGAGACCTATAACGCGGATGTTGTTCCGGCGCATTCTGTTTTCTAGAGATCATCTGCTTTCTATCGCCAGGTGTTTGTGGATCCAGCCACCTTGGCTACTTTAGAGGACATAGGAGTTACAGTATCCTTAATGTGGGATATCTTGGTCTCTGCCTCTGTGAAATGGCCCCTCAAGGCCTGTGGTTCAGGTCAAGACCTGGTCCAGAACTCAACTTTATCTAACCCGCCGAACCAAAACTTGAACGGGTCCACTCATCTGTACTGAGAAGTCAAAATATGAACTATTTTGCTGTAACAGAAGGCAGTTTGTTTCACAAAGAGCTGGAAAGCAGAAGAACAATGATTTCCTGCACCCAACATTGAAGCGTGGAGGAGGTTCCTTGCAAGTTTAGATCTGAATTTAAACAAATGGAGTTGGGGAATTAGTCATGGGCCAAAGTATCCTCAATGCTGGGAAAGACAAGCATATACTTATCCATGAATCATTGCCATCATGGAGGCATCTGACTGACTGTATTATTCTGCAGTACGACAATGACCCCAAACATACTGCCAATGTAATTAAGAACAGGTTTTTGAGACCACTTGGTATTGGCAAAGAAATAGACTGTAGGTCAAGGTAGTGGCTGATTTACTGTTAATGCTAACTGATTTAACTTTTTTAGACCTCCAAACTGAATGAACAATTAATTTTTTATTCTAAAGTTAGCAGAAGCAGCCAATAATCTTATAACCCTTCCTCTAACATCCAGACAGTTAAACTATTTCTTTAAGTCCGACTTTGGATCATTGGAAAACGAGGAAAGAACCTCCTGAGACCTATGAAATTTTGATGGGACTTTAGAAATGAGGTCAAGGCCAATGTAACATCCATGTGTGAAAATGCTCCTGCCATGATTAGGAGGTGGCCCAGCGTTAATGCTGTAGTTACCACTGGGAAGTGCAAGCATGGTTTAATTAAAACTTAAGACTTCTGGGACTTGTGTCCTTCAGCCTGTGTTTTCTGTTTTGCTATGGGAGCTCATTAGTTGATTTCAGTTAGTTATCTGCTGGAGCCTGGGGCGAGGTTCCTTCCTATATAAAGCTCCAGCAGTCAGTCCCTGGCTGCAACTTATAGCCTTGCTAGTGTGATTTTTGGTGATCTTCAGTATTGCAAGTTTATCCCCGTTATTGACCTTGGCCTGTGTTATCCATGAAAATCACAGATCCGAGAATGAGATCTGTGAGACTCAGTTTTGAGGCTCAAAATATGACTAAAGGGGGCTTTACACGCTGCGACATCGCTAATGCGGAGTCGTTGGGGTCACGGAATTTGTGACGCACATCCGGCCGCATTAGCGATGTTGCTGCGTGTGACACCGATGAGCGATTTTGCATCGTTGCAAAAACGTGCAAAATCACTCATCGTGACATGGGGGTCCATTCTCGATTATCGTTACTGCAGCAGTAACGATGTAGTTCGTCACTCCTGCGGCAGCACACATCGCTATGTGTGACGCCGCAGGAACAAGGAAGCTCTCCTTACCTGCCTCCCGGCCGCTATGAGGAAGGAAGGAGGTGGGCGGGATGTTACGTCCCGCTCATCTCCGCCCCTCCGCTTCTATTGGGCGGCCGCTCAGTGACGTCGCTGTGACACCACACGGGCCGCCCCCTTAGAAAGGAGGCGGTTCGCCGGTCACAGCGACGTCGCCGGGCAGGTAAGTATGTGTGACGGGTCTGGGCGATGTTGTGCGGCACGGGCAGCGATTTGCCCATGTCGCGCAACAGATGGGGGCGGGTACCCACACTAGCGATATCGGGACCAATATCTCAGTGTGTAAAGTAGCCTATACTTAATGGGTCTGTGTGTTATCCAAGAGAAGAAATCAGGCAGCACATGGACCCATCATGCACAGTCCCTTTGTATATAGCGTACATTTTTGCTTTATACAGTGTGTGCACCCATATCCTGTCCACTGCCATTAACTTGAGAATGGCGGCAGCTATAGGAATAGAAGCGGTGTCTAGATATAGTAAAGTAGCCATGCGCTACGCCTTGAAACCACCTATACGCCACCTGGTGAAAAACAACGGAGTTAGCATTTTTATCTCGAAAACGGAATGAGATAGAGAAAAAAAGTGAATTAAAAATTGTAGGCATCATCAATTCAATACGAATCGACACCTTGCATACAGAAATGCTATGATAAGAGTGTGTAAAACTCACAAGGCTGCGGACGTGAAGCGATACCTCATGGAGACCTTCCTACAAGTCAATGGGTATGGTGGCTGCGTGGAGTGGCCGCAACGTTCACCTGACCTGACCCCATTGGACTTCTTTCTGTGAGGTCACATCAAACAGCAGGTATATACGACCCCTCCACCAACATTGCAGGATCTACGATGAAGCTTCACAGATGCTTGAGCAAACATGTCACCTACCATACTGTACAACATGCAGCAAGATACAGTATGCTGCCCAGAGTCCAGATGTGCAGTGCAGCTGACGGTGGCCACTTTGAGCATCAAAGTTAAATGAGTGCTATATGCGTGACCAGCATTCAATGTTTTGGTTGGGTTTTGGGTTTCGTATCATAGCATTTCTGTATGCGAGGTGTCGATTCGAATTGATGATGCCCTACAATTTTTTAATTCACTTTTTTTCTCTATCTCATTCCGTTTTCTAGATAAAAATGCTAACTCCTTTGTTTTCCACCAGGTGGCGCTATAGGTGGTTTCATTGCATAGCGCATGGCTACTTTACTATACCTAGACAACACTTCTATTCCTATAGTTGCCGCCGTTCTCAAGTTAATGGCGGTGGATAGGGTATGGGTGGACACACTGTATATAGCGCCATCCCTTCGTATATAATGCATTCACCTATTATATATCGTACAGTCTTCGTATATAGCAGGGGTGGGCAATTAATTTTCCCATGGGGCCGCATGAGAAGTTGGGATGGTTTTAGAGGGCCGGACTAATATAATTAACTTGGTTCTACTATATATATATATATATATATATATATATATATATATATATATATATATATATATAAAAATATATACTGTATATATATATGTATATACACACATGCATATATACTGTGTGTATATAATATATATACACATACACACAATGTATACATACACACACAATCCCCATATTCTACATCACTACACCCGCCACATACTGCACCTGTAATAAACTACGCCTCTATATACTATACCACTATATACTACATCACTACACCCCTATATACACCTGTAATATACTACATCACTATATACTACACCTGTGATAACCTACATCACTACACCCCTATATACTACACTTGTATTATACTACACCACTACACCCCTATATACACCTGTATTATACTACACTCCTATATACTACACCTGTATTATACTACAGCACTACACCCCTATATACACCTGTATTATACTACACTCCTATATACTACACCTGTATTATACTACAGCACTACACCCCTATATACACCTGTATTATACTACACCCCTATATACACCTGTATTATACTACACCACTACTCCCCTATATACACCTGTATTATACTACACCACTACACCCCTATAGCCACCTGTATTATACTACACCCCTATATACACCTGTATTATACTACACCCCTATATACACACCTGTATAACAGAATACACCCCTATATACACCTGTATTATACACCACTATATACTACACCTGTATTATACTACACCACTATATACACCTGTATTATACTACACCCCTATATACACCTGTATTATACTACACCCCTATATACACCTGTATTAAACTACACCCCTATATACACCTGTATTATACTACACCACTACATCACTATATACTACACCTGTATTATACTACACCACTATATACACCTGTATTATACTACACTCCTATATACTACACCTGTATTATACTACACCCCTATATACACCTGTATTATACTACACCCCTATATACACACACCTGTATTATAATACACCCCTATATACACCTGTATTATACTACACCACTATATACTACACCTGTATTATACTACACCCCTATATACACCTGTATTATACTACACCCCTATATACACCTGTATTATACTACACCCCTATATACACCTGTATTATACTACACCCCTATATACACCTGTATTATACTACACCACTACATCACTATATACTACACCTGTATTATACTACACCACTATATACTACACCTGTATTATACTACACTCCTATATACTACACCTTTATTATACTACAGCACTACACCCCTATATACACCTGTATTATACAGGTGTATCTAGGGGTGTAGTATAATACAGGTGTATATAGGGGTGTAGTATAATACAGGTGTATATAGGGGTGTATGTGACGGGGTGTACAGCAGAGCAAGGAGAGACAACAGGCCGAGGATGATCCAACAGGTTTACTAACAGGAATACAGGAACAGCACACGACAAGTCCAAATAAAACAGATTTGGGGGCACCTCCCGATAATCCAAAGTGCCAGATCACGACGTAATAGTCCTTTTCAGAGTCCCAGAAATCCCACACAATCCACTGGACGGCGAGATCTGTCCGCAGAATCAGATCTCGCTCCCTTCCTCTTCAAAGCTCAGCTCCCAACTGCACTTAGAAACATGAGTGTATTGTCTGAGCTCGTGGGCCCGCCCCTCAAGGTAGGGGTGTATGCAATGGTTGGGCCCACTAGAAGATTCTAGAAGGTTGGCTCCGAGATGTCTACAAGTTTGTGTAGTTAGCGTTATCCACTGCTTACGAAACAATGGGAAGTTCCCCTGGCTGTGTAGACAAGAGATAATTGCATTATGGGCCCAGAGACACAGGAGATGGGGGGAAGGTATGGTTACTTACATCCCAAGACATTTCAAAGTGTTCAGTAAGTACAACCAAAGGAAAGTTACATCACATCCTGACATAGTATTACAGCAAATACAATGAGAAGGTAAAATACATCACATGGCATCTTATACAAAAAATATGGGATGGAGAAAAGTACATACATCATGACAGTGTAGTTTTATACTACACCCCTATATGCACCTGTATTATACTACACCACTATATATTACACCCCCCATATACCACAACTGTAAAACTACATTCCCATATACTACACCACTACACCCCAAATATTTGTCAACAGTTAACCCCCTCCCGCCCACCCCCCATTGTCCCCGCAGGTTACTAGTAACCTCTCTTCTTATTGTCCCCTCCTCAGGCACCTCTGTACGAGCCCCCTGCTGAGCGGCTTCTTTTTCACATGCCCAGGCTGCGCCGATGCTGTATTCCTAGGAGCCGCTGCTTCTCTCCATACGGCCCCCGCCGCTGCAGCTTCTTCTCCTGCTGGGTGGGAACTTTTTAAATGACACACGCGTGCCGTACTGACGATATCAGGGCGCGCGTGTGTCACAGAGAAAAGTGCCGGACAGGGAACAGAGGAGAGATTCCTGCGTTCCGCTGCCTGCACTGACTATGCGGAGCTGCAGGATCTGTCCTCTGTTTCCTACTCGGCACGCAGCGTGTGATGAGGGCAATCTGACCACGGGCCTCCCGGAGCCTGGAGCTCCGGACAACAGGTCAGATTGCCCTCATCACTGACCGGCCAGCAAGGACGCCCTGAGCCAGGCGGGCCGGTCACAGAGAGTAGGCGGGCCGGATGTGGCCCGCGGGCCGCCCCTTGCCCAGGTCTGGTATATAGTGTACTTATTTTTAATATATAGCACTCTCCTTAGTATATAGTGTACTCCGTTATTATGTAGAACCCAGACCTTTAGTATATAGTGTACCTGTACAGTGACTTCCTTAAAGCACCACTACAGTATATTTTTTTTTATTGCACCACTGGGGTGGCACTTTAAATGTAAGTTCCCTGCACTTTGTGTTATTCTCATCTTCGGTGGCTTCATCTCTCGCAGGCACAACTCCGGTCATGTGGCGCCATCTTGTGCCTGTAGCTTCTTACTGGCCGGAAGTCAGAAGTTATGTCACAAGCACTCAACGCATCTCTGTGAGAGCCAGAATGAGGCTCTCATAGAGATGTATTGAAAAGTGACCTCCAGTGCACTCTACCAAACACCGCAGCTGTCGGCAGATCATTTTCCCCTGCCCAGTGTGCTGCTGGAAAAGGAAGAAGGTGGCAGAAGGGGAGTATAACACTAGGGACAGAGGACTTACAATTAAAGCACAACTACATAATTGCAATAAAAAAATGCTGTAGTGGTGCTTTAATTAGATAGTTTCCTCTTTTATTATATATAACACCATCCTTTATTACGTAGCATCCTCTCTACTTATGTATGGTGCCATTCCTTATTTTCTTTATTATATAGCGTCACCACATCCCATTATTGCATACTGTCATTCATTCCTTGTTAAATACACTATAGTGTAAATCCTTACATAAGGTATTCCCATTATAATTGTTATTCACAGCGCCCTATCTTTATTATAGTCCTCTTTTGTTAGGTATAAAATAAAATGACTGCTGTTGAAGCAACAACTGACCAAAAGACAAGTCCATCAGCCTTCTCTATTAGAGAAGAAGATTCCATGAGCAGTCATTTAATTTTATAGCAAATATGAGTGGACGTTATAAAATAAAGATAGGGCGCTATAAATATAAAAAATAATAAGAGAATCCGATATGTAAAGGATGGTGCTTTACATTACAAAAGAAGGCAGGTCCTGGCACAGGTCATCAGGCAGAGGAGATGAGGCTCTGGCACAGGACATCTAATACTGTTGGGACAGAAGGCACAGGCACGGTTGTCAGGTACTGACTGGTACTGGCACTGGTCATCAGGTAGAGGACATCAGATACTAGCAGGAACTGTGACAAAGGCAAGGTTCGTGCAGGTACACAGGTGAGGAAGGTGCAAGAACACAAGCAAGGTTGGCAACATCGGACTCAGGTTATGCCGGACCCAGGAGTGATACCGAGACACAGGAACAGACTACAGGAACACAGACAAGATGGGTCAAAGAACACAGAACAAGTCTGGTACAGTAACACAGGCTGGACAGATCTATGAACATAGACTGGACATGCAAAGGTACACAGACTGGATGCATCCAGGAACATGGAAAGGTCAGGTACAGGAACACAGGTAGGACAGACACAGGTACACAGGCTAGATGGTTCCAGCAACATGGACAGGTCAGATACAGGAACACAAGCAGGACAAGTGCAGAAACTTCATCAGACACAGAACTGGTTTCAGGCAGGACTGGAACAGGATACACTATATGAAGAGAAGGTATGCACACCAGTGACTATGTAAGGGGAATATATGAAAAGCAGAAACTGCTGTGTGAATACTGACATGAAAAATCCAATAGCTATATGTAAGAGTGAAAGTATGAAAAATGGAATCTGCATTACTGCCATCAACATATGAATAAAGAAAAATTTAGCTATTGAATTGATCAATGCAATAGAGCCCCAACACTACGCCAAAGTATTTCTCTACGTTGGGGTCCCTAGCTTGTGTGTGTCCTCTCATGCAGTTAAAAAACTTACCGTGTTGGGAAGCTGAGACCCAGGCTATATATATGCGTATAATGTGGACTGGCAATAGGTGTGGTGGGGCCGGGTTCACAAATGAAAGACTACAAATCAATTAAGAAATAACGTCTGGAACACCATTCTAAGTCTGAACTGTGTGCAAAAACCTAAAAACTCTACAGTATATGAAGAGAAGGTATGCACACCAGTGACTATGTAAGGGGAATATATGAAAAGTAGAAACTGCTGTGTGAATACTGCCATGAAAAATCCAATAGCTATATGTAAGAGTGAAAGTATGAAAAATGGAATCTGCATTACTGCCATGAACATATGAATAAAGAGAAATTTAGCTATTGAATTGATCAATGCAATAGAGCCCCAACACTACGCCAAAGTATTTCTCTACGTTGGGGTCCCTAGCTAATGTGTGTCCTCTCATGAAAAAAATGGGTCATTTACTCATTTTCTCATATTTTTCTGCTCTGAAATATAACAATTTGGATACAAAAGAAAAACCATTTAACTCATAGAAAATGTGTACAAGGACCATGTGTGCAGAGGTAAAGAACCGAGGTTGAACGCTTTATTTCCAAAAGTCTACAAAGTAGGGAGCATGGGCAACTCCAAATTTCCTCGTCTATTTCATCTGGGAGCTTAAAAACTTATGAATTAACAGATTTAGGTAAAATTAAGTTCCATCAGTTTCCAATGATGGTTAAGAAAAACTACTATACTTAGCAGGGAAAGGGATATAATAAATGGATCACATCAGATGTTCATATAAAGAAGGAATGGATCGTAGATGGAAATAGTAATTTGTAATATGAACAGGTTTATTATTGTAGTATAGAGAAGTTACAGACACTGCTAAGACATGCAGATTGTGCGCCGAAAGTAACTGTAATGAATGGCAGATCGCTGAGATTGGGAGTTGGGAAGAAGAGGGAAGACATTTTGGCTACTTTTTGGGGTATGTATATACATGAATATATAACAATGTGAAATATTTAATGCACATTGAATATTGCCTTTTTATTTACTTTTTGAATGAAACATAATAGTAACTGTATATATTTTTTAATTCTAATAAAACATAAGTTCTAAAGTAAGTCTTTTTCTCAATTAATTGACTGCTATATTTTTTGTATACTTTGTCAATAACATGTATAATTTCTCACCTTCTGAGTTATTTGTGTTATTAGTGAACAATATAGGATTTTCACATTCTAGGTATTAAAGTATATGTTTTGGAAGGTACCCTTTTGGGTAAATAAATTTCCCACTTTCCCTGTGTGAGTTCTCTGGTGTCTAAAAAGATGTGATTTCTGTGTACTATATTTCCCACATTCAGAACATGAATATAGTTCGACCCTGTTTGACTTCTTTGGTGACTAACAAGAACAATCTAATCTACAAAAAATTTCCCACACTCTGAACATGAAAAAGGTGTTTAACAAGATCTGCTTTTCCTGCAAAATATTTTACACATTTTGAACATGAATATTCATGAATACTCCCCAGTGTGAAACAAGATTTGATTTCCATACAAAACACTTTCCACATTCTGATTAAAAATATGACTTCTCCCCTGTGTGAATTCTCTCATGATTGATTAGATTTTATTTCTGTGTAAAACATCTCCCACATTCTGAACATGAAAAATGCTTCTTACCTGTGTGAGTTCTCTGGTAACTATCAAGAACTGATTTCTGTAAAAAAAAAAAAAAAAAAAAAACAACAAAAAACCCCCCAACATTTTCCACATTCTGAATATGAATGTGGCTCCTCCCCTGTGTGAGATTTCTGTTGTGTAATGATGTGATTTCCTTGTGTAATTACTCCTGACCCCTCCAGACACTTAGGTTGGAGAAGAGCCCAGTGTGGACCCTCTGCATTCCTCAGTTAAAGGCTGGAGCGAGGTTATATATTATGATACTCATAAGCGCTCACTCCCCTGAAATGTGGTGAACTTTCCCCAGCAGCTGCCTCATATGATGTGTCACAACGGTGCCGTGCAAGGACTATATCAAGGTCTCAATCCGGTGGTGTTCTCCTGGTTCTAAAAAGTGCAGGAGAAGCAGGGTCTTTGGTCACAAGCATCCTCGCTCCAGACATTTTTTCATAGAGTCCAGAAATAGTAGGTAGTCTTGCCACTCCAGATAGTCTCAGTGGTATTCTCAATCATTGTTGGTTAATAGTTCCTGTAGTTATGGTTTGGGCAGGTCAGGTTATTTTCACAAAAGGTGGGACCTTTCTCCGTCAACCAAACAGTTGATGCAACGCCAATCCCACGTGATTCCGGATCTAGCTCCAGGAGCAGCACAGGTACCATCTTCAGGCGGTGAGTTCAATTTCACTGGTTCTTGGAATTCTCAGGAAAAAAGGGTGATATGGAGATGGCTATTAAGGCTTTGTTTCTTGGTTGGAGTCCAATGGATCCCCTTCCCAACGAGTTCAGAGTACAACAGTTGCGTCCTGGCCAAAACAACCCTTTTTCTGTGGGATTAGCCCACTAGGTGTCCATTTAGATGAAGAAAGAACACAAAAGATATGTTGTAACAGTGTGTCCCTCCCCCGCCTTTGCTCATGGTGTAATAGTCTGTCTCTCCTTGACTGTCCTATATGTACTACTAGTGGGGGATTGTTTGTTCTTCTCAGCATGGGACTTCTCCAATCCACAACTTGGTAAACATAACAGAGCCAGGAGTCTAAAGTCTATTCATGTATCAAGTGTCCAGGTGGAGTTGGACTCTTCTACCCACCTAAGGGTCTGATCCCAGGAGAGAAGAACAATGAGACCCATGTTAGTTCAGTTAGTTGGATCTCGGCTGGAGAAGGACTAGGATCTATTGCTGAGGCTGGATCCTAGAGCCTGTGTGTGTATGGACTGACACAGACTGGAGATCAGTGGCCACGTGGGATTGTGTTTTGTTGTTCACCCTGTTGGACTCAAGGAACTCATATAAGGACCATTGCCATATTTTCCCTGGCGTCGGAATACCGGGAGGTTCCCCTGGATCTTTTGTTTTGTTGTGGACTCCTTGCAGACTTTAAGGATTTATATTTGTTTGGTGCTTTATCTTTGTGGTTCCAATAAAGCCCTTTGGATTGTTCCTTGGCCTGGTGTCCCTTACTTCTCTGCCGCATATCCTGTCACAATATGTGCCAACCAACAAAGACATCTGGCCACTGATTTCTGTTGATCAACACACAACAGATAAAGAGCAAAGGCCTACCCTAAACAAAATTTTTGACAGGAGGTCGAAAGTGGCCAGAAGCATGGGTAATTGGATTCAAGCTTTCAAAATGCTTGCTTGCATTCTGGGTCAACAAAATCCTGAACGCTATTCTGAATTGTTCATTTATGGTGACTCAGTTTATCATGAGTTCAAATCACATGGGGGTATCTCTTGGTGTAAATACGATAAGGCGTTTTGCAGACATTTAGCTTTGCAACCTGATATTGGGTTGGGGGGGGGGATCAAGATGCTGAATGTAGAATTTCAACTGATCATTGTACCAAGAACCCCTTCCTTTCAATCAGTGACTGATGCTCCTTCATCATACTCCCAAGGGGCAGTTGCTGTGGAGCGTTGGCTCCTTAACGAGGGCCACTCTAGATCTTATGGCTTTTGTAAATATAAACATGAAGGCTCTGACTGCGGCAGATACAGTGGGAAAAAAAAGTATTTTGTCAGCCACCAATTGTGCAAGTTCTCCCACTTAAAAAGATGAGACCTGTAACTGACATCATAGGTAGACCACAACTATGAAACAAAATGAGAAAACAAATCCATTAAATCACCTTGTCTGATTTCGCAACATTTTATTTGCAAATTATGGTGGAAAATAAATATTTGGTCAATAACAAAAGTTCATCTCAATATTTTGTTATATATCCTTTGTTGACAATGAGAGGTCAAACGTTTTCTGTAAGTCTTCACAAGGTTGGCACACACGGTCGGTGGTATGTTGGCCTATTCCTCCATGCAGATCTCCTCTAGAGCAGTGATGTTTTGGGCCTGTCACTGGGCATCATGGACTTTCAACTCCCTCCCAAGGTTTTCTATGGGGTTGAGATCTGGAGACTGGCTAGGCCACTCCAGACCCTTCATATGCGTTTTACGAAGCCACTTCGTCGTTGCCCTGGCAGTGTGCTTGGGATCATTATCTTGCTGAAAGACCTAGCCATGTTTCATCTTCAATGCCCTTGCTGATGGAAGGAAGTTTGCACTCAAAATCTCACAATACATGGCCCCATTCTTTCATATACACAGTTCAGTCATCCTAGTTCCTTTGCAAAGAAATATCCCCAAAGCATTATGTTGCCACCCCCATGCTTCACAGTAGGTATGGGGTATGCCCGCAAGACCTTTCCGAGAACTTTCCACACTGTGCTATACGGGAGCCCCAATTACCTGGAAACACTGCGTGCCATGCTGTTCCCGGCAGGGTTGTTCGTGCCCTGTTCCACGATGGCAGTGGCAATGTCCTTCACAACCTCTCTGCTTACCGGTCGTTGCCTGCGCCCTGGCTGAAGAATCAGTAACACTGTTGTCTCAAAACGTGTCATCATCTGTCTCAGCGAATTGACAGCCATTCGACCGCTACATGTGTGAATGTCTATCAAATGACTAGAGACTCTCAGTGCAGCTGTAGCATTCCTGGCATTCTCATAAAACAACCGCACTAACAGCGCACGATCCAGCAAAGAGACAGGCATCTTACAGACTGAGTTTCAAAGCGCGCTCAATGTACAGTGCCACTTTTCCGCTGGTGGGGAGTTATTGTATATATATTTTTTTTATTTTAAGATGCCGTCCGTTTCCCCATGCCTTGAATAGCATACATACTAATTTTCAGCAAATTCTGTCCACTGGGTCAGTCTGCAGACGGCTCAAAACACTTTAGGTTATTTTATGGCCACCTTGTAGATCACTCTTTTTTATAATATTCTAATTTATTGAGAAGCACTTGTATCATTTGTCAAGTACTTAGGGGCTAGAAGAAGGAAAATATTAGAATAGATCATCATCCCCCCATTTCTGATCCCTTATTGGGGCATTGTTTAGAAAATTTTGAGGTAAGCTGATGCAGTGGAGCTTTCTGTAGTGTATAACAGTTTTAGAGTTCTGATGTTGACAAGGTTTTCATGGTTAAAAGATTGGTTATGTGAATAAAGAAATAAAGCTGTTGCCGACCCCCATCCAAAAAAAAATTATATACCTTTCAGGAATGTTAGTTGGGTGCTGTATTTAGGGAGGGAGGCATCTTCATTGTTCTAAAGTAATGGGTACTACAATATTTTGAGTCATATATAGTACAAACAAAAGAAAATAAACTTTCCAATACATCTTAGAGAAAATTGTTTTTTCTTCCTGAGACCAATTAATTTGCTCTCAAATCAAAAGCAAAATCTGTATTCAGTGTAGACATATTTTCAAAATTACTAAGGCAAAAGATAACGCTGTTGATATAAGTCTAGGGTGAACAGAAGAGGATGGAGATGGCAGAGGCCAGCACAGACAGGCTGCAGAAAATTCACCTGAAAGCTAGGAAGCTCTGCTCTCCACTGTCAATCAGAAGTGGAGGGGATCACTGGCGGTGTGAAGTTGAGAGGAGCCGAGGACTGCAAGTGCATAAATACCCCACCAACGCACTTACAAGTCTAATTTGCATATGAAAAAAACACGAATTTCTGTGCAACGGGGTAGATTGGTTTGGAAAGCTTTTCGGGCTGACATTTCATCGACATAAATTAGTTATATTACTAATTGATCTCTTAGAACATTGTCAACATTTAATGGCGATCACACCGAATGCACACAATATAATTATCCAGGGAATGAAGTCAAAAGATTCTCATTAGACTTGGGAGGATTTGAACCTACAAACTTTATTATAAAAGTATCAACAAAAAAATCATTGTGTGGAACAAATAAATTTTATCTGTACTGGAAAAGCTGAACCTGACAATGCTCCCAAGACCACAGTTACTGCACTTAGAACATAATGCACCTATTTGGCTCCCGATAAATCCTTTTCACCACATAAATGTGTTTTTCAGAGATCTGACTTGGAACAGAGGTCACCAGAGACTAAAACTATAAGTATTACAAAGAGCCAAGGATAATGCAGGACTGGCACTTCCAAATCTGTGGCTTTATTACCTTCCAGGACAAAGCCAGGATTAAAGAGGGACTAGGAATGGCTGTTCGTTGTGACATCTTGTAATATCTCCAGTATATGGATTTATCAGTTGCTTTGGAAAAGGTCACTTTACTCTAAAAATAACTCCTTTCAGAGAGTGGTAAGGGGGCATGACAAAATAAAAGCATAATTCACTGATTGGGGGTGATAGTATGTGGACTGATAGGGTTTGAGTGGCAGGGCTGCTTTTTGTTCCCAGTCCAGCCCTCTATGGACCCATAGACTTGTATTGGCAAATTTTATCCAAAATTATAATCGGGCTGCGCTTGCACACATTCTTCTCCAGTGGTTTTCAGCAAAATAGCACCGGTGGAGGCGCAAGTGCAGATTGAGATCTTGTCTCGTCCTTAACTTCAGGTGCGGCTCTGCACATGCCTGCACATTACCTGTGTAATTTTGCTGAAGACCGCAGGAGTTCAATCTGCACATTTATTGAAGACTGTGAGAAGATGAGTGTGCACAAGCCCTGCCTCCGGCAAGTGCAGTACTCGTGCATACTTTAGAAAAGGAGAAACGTACAGTGGAGCTCAAAATAGTGAGCACATAATTTCCTAAATGTTAAGGTCATTGTGTAGTCCTATATGATTATATTCTAACATGAGTAAATTAGCAGTATGTTAAGATTATTTCATACATTTAATTCATTGCAAAGCACATAATAAAAATGTAAATGAGATAAATGAAAAAGAACATGGACCAAAATTAGAGAACACTTTCAGATATCTGAAAGGTATTGGTGTTAATATGGCACCTGGGGCTAATGTCCTTAATAAACTGGCAAACACTATTTGCAGCCTGACTTTCCAGTTTCTACTGATTTTGCAAAAATGGTATGCTGTCCCAAAGTGACTGAAACCCTCCGGCAGCAGGTTGTCCAGAAGAAGGCCAAAGGGGTGACCTTATCATCCATAGCAAGAGAAGTTGGTCCTTCTATGTCTGTGATTTCGAAAATATTGCATCTTTACAACATTACAAACTCTTTCAAGTCTCCCAAGAAGGGTGGTCACCCTCGAAAGACAAATGCAAGAGAGGAGAAGATAATGTGGAGACTCTTCACGGGTAATCCATTTCAACAGTGCAGCTGGAATTGCGCACCAGTTCAGCACTGAACAGGGTAAGGATCTGTCTCATCATACAGTGTCACGTCGTTTAAGAGCATTTGGACGGAAGCCCACTCTGCAGTGACCAAACCTCTCATTACTAGACAGAATCAAAAGGCTAGACTCCCCTTTGGTGAGGAGCATGTTGTGTGGACAGAGAAGTGGTCCACAGTTCATTTTAGTGATGAAAGCAAGTTTCATTTATTTGGGTCTGATGGGAAACATGTTCATCGGCAAACTGGTTAAAGACTGAACCTAAAATGTGTTAAGAAGTCAGTGAAAAGTGGTGAAGGAAGTGTCATGGTTTGAGGAATGTTTTCTGCAGCAGGAGTTGGACCTCTCATACAGCTACATGGCAGAGTGAATGCAAGTGTGTATCAGAACCTTCCTCAACAACACATGGTTCCTTACTTGCGTTCATCACTCAATCAGCCAACAATTTTCATGCAGGACAATGCCCCCTGTCACACAGCAAAATGGGGAAAGAAATTCCTTGAAACAGAAATCAGTGAAATGGCCAGGCCAGAGTTCTGATCAAAACCCAATATAAAACCTTATGAAAATCCTTGGTAACAAAGTTACAGCCAAGAAACCCACAACAGTCAAAGAGCTGTGGAAGAGACTGGACCAAAATGAAACCAGAGCAATGTGAGAGACTAGTTATGTCCTGTGGTTGCAGATGTGCTGAAGTCATCCAAAGCAAAGGCCTGTACACTTCCTACTGATTGGTGACTGATGTTAACTGCAGAAAATGTACTTATCTTTCTCTGTGTTACAGTTCTTGCTGTTCTCTAATTATGATCATCACGTTTTGGGCAAAATAAAGGGTTTATGTTGATAAACTCTGGATCTTTTGTAAAACACTGTTCTAATGGCATGGTGTACCCCTTACAAAAAACCTTCAAATGTTCATCAATGTAGATTACATTATTTCTGAAAAAAGCAAGTGATCACACATTGTTCCAATTTTGATCTTCAATGTTCAACGAGGAGGGACTACGGCAGATTCGAAGACTCTACCCACAGTCCCGCCCCAATGAACAAAAAGCACCAACATTTCTAACATGCATTTAACAACCAGGAAACACATGTCTTCACTACAGGAATCTATTGAATAAGTATAACAGCTTCATTATAGCCATATCTTTACTTAAACATGCTAAATCATGATGACAGGTTCTCTTTAATGAGCACTTTGAAGAGCATATATTTACACATAACATTGCTCCATGGATAGTATATACACACTCAGCTCTGCTACATAAGCACATTTACATACACATATAGCTCTGCTACATATATACGTTAATATACACATGAAGCATGTATACATTATGTCACTCTGCAATTCCTTCAAAGTTGCTGTTGATCACAACCTAGAAGGTCCTGGAAATAGTTGGGTGGAAAGTTCTTCAGCTGCTCACTCCGGATGTGGAGCCTCTGGACAGGTCCCGGTAGCCTCTTCTCCTGCTCTGTACCAATCACATCAATTAGCATGGGGCAGAAGAGAGCAGTTCTCTCATTGATTGGGAAAGACACAATCCCAGCGTTCTCCGTAACAGGAAGCTGCCTTTGGACTGTAAGAGCCACTCACTTATTAGAAAGATTTTTTTTTTTGTTAGAATTGCATCTTATAGTCCACAAAAAATACTGTAAGTTCTAATTTCCCTCTCTCACAATTATTTGACTTCCGATTTTTTGTACAATTTATCAACATTTAAATTTCTTTCTCTGTAAGTTATTTTTGATCTGAAACAAGACATGATTTTACAGTAATTTTTCACATTCTAGGTATTATAATGACTTCTGCAGGTGTGGGATTTTTGATGTTTAAGAAGGTAACATTTTCGGTTAAAACATTTCCCACATTCTGAACATGAAAAAGGTTTCTCCCCTGTGTGAATTCGCTGGTGCTTAACAAGACTTGATTTATCTACCCAACATTTGCCACATTCTGAACATGAATATGGCTTTACCCCTGTGTGAATTCTCTGATGCTTAACAAGACTTGATTTATCTACCCAACATTTGCCACATTCTGAACATGAATAGGGCTTCTCCCCTGTATGAGTTCTCTGATGTGTAATAAGAGTTGATTTCTGTGCAAAACATTTCCCACATTGAGAACATGAAAAAGGTTTCACTCCAGTGTGGGTTATCTGGTGGTTAACAAGATGCGATTTCTGATTAAAATATCTCCCACATTCTGAACATGAAAAAGGCTTATCTCCTGTGTGAGTTCTCTGGTGCATAAGAAAACTTGATTTTTCTGCAAAAGATTTCCCACATTCTGAACATGAAAAAGGCTTCTCCAGTAGGTGAGTTCTTTGGTGCTTAACAAAATGCGATTTCTGAGTAAAATATTTCCCACATTCTGAACATGAAAAAGGCTTTTCCCCTGTATGAGTTCTTTGGTGTATAATAAAACTTGATTTATCTACCCACCATTTCCCACATTCTGAACATGAAAAAGTATTCTCCCCTGTATGATTTCTTTGGTGTCTAACAAGGTGCGATTTATAGATAAAACATTTTCCACATTTTGAACAGGAAAAAGGCTTCACGCCTGAGTGTGTTCTCTGATGTGTAGCAAGACTTGATTTATCTACAAAACATTTCCCACACTGTGAACATGAAAAGGGCTTTTCCCCTTTGTGAGTTCTTTGATGTCTAACAAGATATGATTTCTGGTTAAAACATTTGCCACATTCTGAACATGAATATAGTTTCTCACCTGTGTGAGTTTTCTGATGTGTAATAAGATTTGATTTCTCTGTAAAACATTTTCCACATTCTGAACATGAAAAAGGCTTTTCCCCTGTGTGGGTTCTCTGGTGAATAACAAGATGTGATTTCTGGTTAAAATATTTACCACATTCTGGACATAAATATGGCTTCTCCCCAGTATGAATTCTCATATGCCTAATAAGATGTGATTTATAGTTAAAAGATCTCCTACACTTGGAACAAGAAAATCTATCTGCTGTGTGATTTTGATGTTCAATACCAGAGGTTTCAAGGGTAAATATATTTTCAAATTCTGAACAAGAAATTGACTTCTTTGCTTTAAGAGCACTGTGTTTTTTAATCCCTTTTTTGTGACTTTCTTTTTTCTTACTAGTCTGTATTGAATCAGAAAATAGGACCTGTTTGAAAGGATCAGATGATAGATCTTTGCTGTGAAGGGATGATGGAATATCTGGAGTAATTACATTCACTTCAATTGTATCCTGTGAGATCTCGAAGTCATCTGATTTATAAATTGAAGATGTCAGTTGTCCCTCTAATCTGGTACAGTCATCTGCAAAGAATAAAAATTCGTTTTTAATAAAATAGCCTTGAAAATGTACAGTATGTTTTAACATTTCTACTTAAAATGTCCGTAAAAATGGCAAGTTATATAGCAAAATTGAATTACTCATTATGACAATGACAGATCACAGACTAATAGAAAACCTCATAGCATGAACCATAGAGCATGGTGTTCAACTGTTTGTTCATTTTGCGTCCTAAATATTGGAATAAGAAGCCATACAAAAATGTTATGTACGCGAAAAAGATACCAGTAAAAACGGCTATTAATCCCACATAAAACCAAGCCCCTATTCAGATCCATCATCTGATAATGGAAAAATGTAGCGCTTCCATATTATTAGTGGCTAAAAAGCAGCATGGCTTCCATAAACCTATCCAGCAAAATCGTCTGTCCAAAGTTCAAACTACTCCTCGCTTCTGAGCTTTGCAGTGCACCCAAATCTCATTTAGCTATGTATTTGGCATTATTGTAGTGAGAAGAACCCACTTAAAGGGAACCTGTCAGGTCCAATATGCACCGAGAACCATGAGCAGTTCTGAGTGCATATTGCTAATCCATGCCTAACCGTCCCTGTATACACTAGCATAGATAAAGAGATCTTTAGAAAAAGTATTTCTAAAGATCTTGTATCGTATGCTAAATGAGTGGAAGATCTTATATTGTATGCTAATTGGCGAGTGGACTATCCCCCTGGGCGTTAATTCCCCTGCCTAGTCGGCTCCATTAGAATGTTAGTACGCCC
Organism: Anomaloglossus baeobatrachus; assembly: GCF_048569485.1. Taxonomy (NCBI): domain Eukaryota; kingdom Metazoa; phylum Chordata; class Amphibia; order Anura; family Aromobatidae; genus Anomaloglossus; species Anomaloglossus baeobatrachus. The sequence goes on along the minus strand of NC_134357.1, from coordinate 551,218,162 downwards.
CTGTGGGCGTGCTAGCATACTAATGAATACGCAGTGTCACAGGATGATCGCACTCACCTCTCTACCGCCATCGCGTCCGATGCTGGATTTTGGCTCAGTACGCATGATCCCGGAGTTTCGGTCATGCGCACTACTTCATTTTGAAGCCAGAACGCGTACACTCGGTTAATAGTGCACAAGACCCAAACTCCAGGGTCATCCACACTGAGCTGAAATCCCCCGTCAGACGCGATGGCCGCGGAGAGGTGAGTGAGATCATCCTCTGACGCTGCACATTCATTAGCATGTTAGCACGCCCGCAGGGGTGTACTAACATGCTAATGGAGCTGAGTGGCAAGGGGAACCAACACCCAGGGAACTAGTCCCCGAGCTCAATAGCATACAGTGAAAGATCTTTAGAAATACTTTTTCTAAATATCTCTTTATCTATGTTAGTGTATACAGGGACGGTTAGTCAGGGCTTAGAAATATACATCCAGAACTGCTCGTGGTTCTGGGTGCATATTACACCTGACAGATTCCCTTTAATTTTTTGGTGTGCGTGTCTCTTGGAAAACAAGCTAGGCTCTAGTTGTTGTGCAATAAAATGGCATAGTCTCCCGGTACCTACCTGCACGCAACCTCAGATCCTCACAAGATCTTCTTCTCTTCTCTTTAGGCGTTAGTCACTAAATCATTCTTTTCATCCTTAAATACGTTAATAACTGGGTTTGTATGCAAGACCAAAATTGAAGCCAACTACTGTCCATAGGTCCAAACAAACAATTAGGAGTGGCAGCGTTTCTGGATTTCTTTTATTATTATTATTATTATTATTATTTAGCGGGCCAGTTAAAGGAGATATCCTCGTGGATGCCCGTCTCTCACTTGCCTAACTCAAAGAGTCATTTAGCTCATGCAGCAAGGACAAATTGCCTACTGTTTTCTTGAAATGGATGGATTGGGATCACGTAAGTTGCTGTCCCTTCACAGGTTAACAAAGAAAGAAAAAAAAGAGTATGCCACAATAGGGATCACCAAAATAAATGTTTTTTTTAGGAAATTGAAAAAACATTATCATAAGTGTACAAAAAAATGGCTCAAGGGACAATTAAACACAGAGCACAACGATTAATGTACAAGGGAAACACACATTGAAACATTAAAAACATTTAAAACAAGTGCCCAAATAGGGTATAGTTACTGAACACGCTAACCCCAACATGAATGTCAACACCGTTATGTGTCAAATAGCAGTTCTCATATATCATAGATAAGGCCCCACTGAGGATTTTACATTCAATATCCTCTTTTAACATGCATTATCCTGTATTGGTCACTGTAAAACCTGTATCAGGTCTGAAAATTCATCAAAACGTGGGTACAACTAAAGCCCACTGTTTAGTAGCATGGTATTCAATACATATACTTAAATCAGTGGTGAATTAGTATCAAACATACCACATTTGGAAAAGATTATTTCATTATTGGTATTGAACCTTATCTTTCATAGGCTGGCCAGACACTCAACAGTACAGAACGGGTACATATAAGTCAGCATAGGTTTAGTGAGGCATCTCAACGGATATCAAATTAGACCTTAAGAATCGTCACCTATTGGGTCCAGATCATCAGCCCAGGTAGATAGTGAAATACACAAGGGGAGGGAAGGGATAAGATAGTACCATTTCCCACATCAGAGTCTCCAATGATCCTGACCCAGTCACCAATGGGTTAAACACAGAGAAACCTCACAGACCCATGACACTGTAGTCATATTAACCCTGAGTAAACTGATCAGCCTGTTAGTGATACAGGGAGGCCATGCCAGCAAGCATTCATCACAGCTCAGAGGAAAATAGCATGTTATACTAGCAGTATAGTTACCAGATGTACCTCAGCAGCAAGACCTAAATAGGTACTGACAAGAAGACAGGGTCCCTATTCTAATGCATGGGGGGAGAAAACAAACAGGTTAAAGGGGTTAGCGTGGTGAACCCCACGCGCATCGCCACTAGGGGGTGTGGCTTCGTCAGGGGAAGTGTCCCTTCATAGGCTGGCACGCCTGGTCTGGAGGCAGGCGAAGAAGGTCCTGCATTTCTCTGATGTCATAGCTGAAATGCCCTTATGGCAAAATGTGTATTTTTCAATGTTATCAGATCACCTATCTTCCACGCATGGCGTATTCTCTCTTGGTGACATTTATGAGCAAAATGTTTTGTTATCCTTTGACCAGATCCAATCCAACTCAATGTTGCTAGATGTCACTTTTTTTTTTTTTTGCAGTTGCAGCTTAGAACGACAATCCAGCGCTACATCAGAGTGATTCCTGGGACCACTCGATTACTCTCTTTTCCTTTGATAAGGATACTTTGGTCTCAAGGCCCAAAGGGGTTGATCTCCTATTTAAATACATACTTACAATCCGTAAGTAGTACACCAGGCATATCTCACCCCACTGAGATCATGTAAGATGCGACACTGGGAGACGTTAGAGCAGGGGTGGGGAACCTCCGTCCCGCGGGCCGCATACGACGACTTTTTCTGCGGCCCCCGGGCTGATTCCTGGGAACTGTAGTGCTGGGGCGGGCAGCCGCATCTTACTGGCTGCTGGCCCTTTAAAATCCCACACAGTGCGTTCAATGCTGAACGCTGCATTTCCTATACCTGAAAGACTACGTCCCCACGCTGGCACTGCCTACGTGAGGACGTACTTTGTAGGTGGGGACGGCTTGAGGGTCGCTAAAAATCAAAAGGAGAGGATTGACTGCCAATCATCCCCCAGGACTTACTGTGCCGGCAGCGCTCTGTGCCCAGCGGCGGTGGCTCCCTGCGCCCGGCGGTTGCGGCGGCGGCTCCCTGTGCCCGGCGGTTGAGGCGGCTCCCTGTGCCCGGCGGTGGCTCCCTGTGCCTGGCGGCTACCTGTGCCCAGCGGCGGCTGCTCCTCTCTGTGCCTGGTGGCTCCCTGAGCCCGGCGGTTGCGGCGGCGGCTCCCTGTGCCCGGCAGCAGCTCCCTGTGCCCGGCGGCGGCTCCCTGTGCCCGACGGCTACCTGTGCCTGGCGGCGTTTGCTCCTCTCTGTGCCCGGCGGCTCCCTGCGCCCGGCGGTTGCGGCGGCTCCCTGTGTCCGGTTGCAGCTCCCTGTGCCCGGCGGTTGAGGCGGCTCCCTGTGCCCGGCGGTGGCTCCCTGTGCCTGGCGGCTCCATGCCCGGCGGCTACCTGTGCCCAGCGGTGGCTGCTCCTCTCTGTGCCTGGTGGCTCCCTGAGCTAGGCGGTTGCGGCGGCGGCTCCCTGTGCCCGGCGGCGGCTCCCTGTGCCCTGCGGCGGCTACCTGTGCCCGGCGGCGTTTGCTCCTCTCTGTGCCCGGCGGCTCCCTGTGCCCGGCGGCTACCTGTGCCTGGCGGCGTTTGCTCCTCTCTGTGCCCGGCAGCTCCCTGTGCCCAGCGGTTGCGGCGGCTCACTGGGCCCGGCGGCTCCCTGTGCCCAGCGGTTGCGGCGGCGGCGGCTCACTGGGCCCGGCGGCTCCCTGTGCCCAGCGGCGAAGGCAGCTGCTCCTCTCTGTGCCCGGCGGCAGAGCCCTCCGTGCCCGCAACCACCTCCAGCGCTCTGTGATCCCAGCCTCCCCCAGTTCTCTAACTACCTCCAAGCTCATCCGAGTCTGCCTGTGCCCCCAGCGCTCTGTAACTCCAGTGCTCTGTGCCCCTCTTTCTCCCCAGTGTTCTGTGCCACTGCCTCCTCCCCCAGTGTTCTGTGCCCCCCAGTCTCCCCAGTGATCTGTGCCCCCCCCAGTCTCCCCAGTGATGTGCCCCCCCAGTGTTCTGTGCCCCCCCAGTCTCCCCAGTGATCTGTGCCCCCCCAGTGTTCTGTGCCTCCCCCAGTCTCCCCAGTGATCTGTGCCCCCCCAGTCTCCCCAGTGATCTGTGCCCCCCCAGTCTCCCCAGTGATCTGTGCCCCCCCAATGTGTTCTGTGCCTCCCCCAGTCTCCCCAGTGATCTGTGCCCCCCAGTCTCCCCAGTGATCTGTGCCCCCCCAGTCTCCCCAGTGATCTGTGCCCCCCCAGTCTCCCCAGTGATCTGTGCCCCCCCAGTGTTCTGTGCCCCCCCAGTCTCCCCAGTGATCTGTGCCCCCAACGTGTTCTGTGCCTCCCCCCAGTCTCCCCAGTAACCTGTGCCCCCCAGTGATCTGTGCCCCCCCAGTGTTCTGTGCCCCCCCAGTCTCCCTAGTGATCTATGCACCCCTAGTGATCTGTGCCCCCGTCTCCCCAATGATCTGTGCCCCCCTAGTCTCCCCAGTGATCTGTCCCCCCCCCAGTCTCCCCAGTGATCTGTGCCCCCAACGTGTTCTGTGCCTCCCCCCAGTCTCCCCAGTAACCTGTGCCCCCCAGTGATCTGTGCCCCCCCAGTGTTCTGTGCCCCCCCAGTCTCCCTAGTGATCTATGCACCCCTAGTGATCTGTGCCCCCGTCTCCCCAATGATCTGTGCCCCCCTAGTCTCCCCAGTGATCTGTCCCCCCCCCAGTCTCCCCAGTGATCTGTGCCCCCCCCCCCCCCAGTCTCCCCAGTGATCTGTGCCCCCCCCCCCCCCCAGTCTCCCCAGTGATCTCAGTGCCCCGAGCCTCTCCCAGTTCTGTCTGTGCCTTCAGCCTCTCCCATTCTTCTCTGTGCCATCTGTGTCCCCAGCGTCCCCCTGATTTGTCTGTGCCTCCAGCCTCTCCCATCATTCTCTGTTCCCCCAGGGCTCTCTATGTCCCTCCGGCATCCCCCAGGGCTGTTTGCCCCCGGCTATTTATATAACCCCAGCAATGTTTGTGCCCCCCAGCTATGTCTGTGTAACCCAGTGATGTGTATATAACCCCAGTGAAGTCTGTGCCGCCCAGTGATTATGTACCCCCAGTGATGTCTATGCCCTGCTGCTTCCCTAGTGATGTATATTCCTCCCAGCCCTCCCCAGCAATGTTTATGCCCCCCAGCTATGTTTGTGCTCCCCATCAATGATGTATGTATCCCCCAGTGATGTATGTACCCCCCAATGATGTCTATGCCCCCAGCGATCTATATTCCTCCCAACCCTCCCCTGTGATGTATATACAGCAGTCCCAGCCAACTCAAACCTGGAAAAGCAGTTGTGAAAAGCAAAAAGATCAATATCGCCTAATATTACAGCTGCACCAAAGAGTAGAAGCTCCAGCCGCCACAGTGAGTTAATTGTTTGACCAAATATATTAGGGTAATTTTCAAGTTGATAATTTTGTGCGGCCCCCGAAGGTTGGTAAAAATTTCCAAATGGCCCCCGGCAGAAAAAAGGTTCCCCACCCCTGCGTTAGAGTGTACGCTGTGTGATGGGGAGGACGCAGACTTTGTCCAAGTGATCTGGGGCTGCCCGGTTAATTGTTGCCTTTTGGCGTGAGGTGGTGTCATTTCTATCATCTCTGGCCTCTTTCCCTATACCTCTTGACCCACTTCTGTTTGTTTGAAGTCTTGGACGAGGGAAATTGGTCTCATCACCACAAAATATTTCTCCGGGAGTCCCTATTTATGGCCAGGAAACTCATTGCCCTGCAATGGATGGGCAGTTCCCCCTGACGGTACGTGCATGAGTGGAGCAAGTGAATGCAATGCTCCCCTATGAACAGACAGTATATCAAACTAGAGGTTGCCCTGAAAAATATAATAAAATCTGAGAGATATGGAATTCCACTCCTCTGACGATGCCTGTTTAATAGTGATAATTCTCTAAGTTGCTAGTTTGCTCTTATATTAAGTAAGTATATTATGGTCTGGTACTAATGTTGAATGCTCCTTGGTTAGCGTCGATGTTTGAAACGGTCACTGCGATACTTTGGTTTTCCCTTGTTTTTTGTGTCTTCTTAAAGGTGTATACAGTATGCACCCCAGGTACCTGTACTATCAGGGCTGTGGAGTCGGAGTCGGAGTCGTGGAGTCGGAGTCGGAGTCGGAGCTCATTTTGGTGGAGTCGGAGTCGGAGTCGGAGTCGGTATAAAATGCACCGACTCCGACTCCTAAAATATATAATAAATTGGGGACAGGAGTGCAATGCAGAATGTGCTGAATATTTTACTAAATAACAACATTTAGTATAATGCTTATATTTAAGTGAAAAATTTATTGTAGTACAATGTGAACATCAGACATTTAATTGTTTTTATGATACAATAATCAAGATATTTGGATAGAACATAAAATATTTATTGGAATACAACTTTAGAACACAAAAAAACTAATAAATTGTAAATATGTAATATATATAATATATATATATATACAGTGTATATACACACACACAATATATATATGTAATCTACTGTATATTACATAGTGTATTACATATTTACAATTTATTACAGTTTTTTGTGTTCTAAAGTTGTATTCCAATAAATATATTTTATGTTCTATCCAAATATCTTGATTATTGTATCATAAAAATTATTAAATGTCTGATGTTCACATACACATATTCATGTACTACAATAAATTTTTCACCTAACTATAAGCAATATATGTAGGAGTCGGAGTCGGAGCCGGAGTCGGAGTCGGAGCCGGAGTCGGAGTCGGTGCAAGAGAATTTGAGGAGTCGGAGTCGGAGTCGGAGTCGAAGGTTTGGCTTACCGACTCCACAGCCCTGTGTACTATCCATTATTTTTGTACTGAATTCTTTTACAGTTCTGTAAGGATGCACTATACAGGTCCTATCTTGTACCTGGTTTATTTCTGTTACTTAATAAACAAATATTTAAAAAAAAAAAAACAAAAACAACAAAACACATAATAGAATTTATGACGTGGAGTGATGCCATGAAGCCAGTACTCAAGCCATGCCAACAAATGAGCTAAATAAATGTACCGTATTTTGTTCGTTTTATAAGATGCAATGGATTATAAAATGCTCCCCAAATTTCAAGGAGGAAAATAGGAAAAAATAAATTTTTTACTGTTAAAATGAGGGTTTGTCTTATAATCCTAGTACCTCTTATATTAGCTCACCAGGGGGGAGCGGCGGTAGTGGAGCGGCTCAGGAAGGTCACAGGAGGCAGGGTAGGCGATGCTGCGGGCAAGGAGAAGGGGGTTTCGCGGCTCAAGAGGGTCAGCGATGCTGTGGGCTCGGAGGAGGTTGTGTCACGGCTCAAGAGGGTCAGTGTGTGGAGGGTTAGCTATACTGCGAGTTCGGGGGGTGTCACGGCGGCGAGCACCATTGATCTGCCGGCTTACTGCGGGCTCCATTGAATCACCAGCCTTTGACGCAATGACTTTAAGAAAATGGCCGCAGAGTCTTATATGTGTACCCGCCACCTCCGTGGCTATTTTGTTGAAGTCCATCTCGTCAACTGCGGGCAATTCAAAGCAGCCCACAGATCAATGGCGCACACCCTGCAGCACCCTCTCCGAGCCCTCCGTATTGCCGACCCTGCTCCACCACTGCCGCCCTGGTAAGCCATATGTGGTTTGTAAGATGCACCCCCATTTTTCTCCCCAGTTTTGAGGGAAACAAAAGTGCGTCTGACAAACTGGAAAATACGGTATATTGCAGCCGTCAACCACGCACAGCTTACAGATATATCACGGCATAGTTGTAATGTTTTTTGTGTAGTTTATCATAATCCTGTTTGAAATTAGTCAGTTTTAAAAGGAAATTGGGAAAAAAAACAAAAAAAAAAAAACAAAACAGGATAACGTGAAACTCTGTTATTGCACAGAAATTCACTCTTGGCTCTCACTGCATATTTAATGTTATCAATAACTGGACCTGGTCTTGTAGGGACCACATTATCACATTCAGCAGCACAAAAGGGAGAGAAAGTAGATTCATCCACTAAGATATCAGGATCCTTGGAAGGAAACAGCATCATCACCCTCCACTTTCTCTGAGAGGCCTATCATAATATTTTTTTTTCAAGTGATTTCCTAACTTGTCTGCACATTCTATGTACACTGCCATTTGGCTTTGAAGCTTACAGATGTGGATAGGTAAAGGTCAGCATCTTGTAATTCTAGGAGGCAAGTGGATCCTTCAAGTTCTAAGCTCTATAGAAGAAGGGCTTTCAGCGCTCAAAGAAATTTGACCACTGTTAGGGGTACTTTGCACACTACGACATCGCATCTGCGATGTCGGTGGGGTCAAATCGAAAGTGACGCACATCCGGCGTCGTTGTCGACATCGGAGTATGTGAATCGTTTTTACTACGATTAACAAGCGCAAAGGTGTCGAAATTGTATGATCGGTGTAGTGTTGGGCATTTCCATAATGTCGCTGCAGTGACAGGTACGATGTTGTTCCTCGTTCCTGTGACAGCACACATCGCTGTGTATTAAGCCCCAGCGAGGAACTTCTCCTTACCTGCGTCCTGGCTGCAATGAGGAAGGAAGGAGGTGGGCGGGATGTTTACGTCCCGCTCATCTCCGCCCCTCTGCTTCTATTGGCCGCCTGCCGTGTGACGCTGCTGTGACGCCGCACGATCCGCCCCCTTAGGAAGGAGGCGGTTCTCCGGCCAGAGCGACGTGGCACAGCAGGTAAGTGCAAGTGAAGCTGCCGTAGCGATAATGTTCGCTACGGCAGCTATCACAAGATATCGCATGTGCAACGGGGGCGGGGACTATCGTGCTTGGCATCGCAACAATCGGCTTGTGATGTCGTAGTGTGCAAAGTACCCCTTGGGGGAGGAGCATGTGGTGGTCTAGCAGCAGAATGGTAGCCATTTGATATGGCCGGACTACAACCCTGATAAAGAAGCCACAGCCGGTGACTAGGAACAATCTGTGACTTCTCTGTATTTAGTCGTCACTACTCACCTGGGCGGTTATCTGTAGGAATCTCCTCTTTACTCCACTCATCACCCCTCACATATGTCTCTGTAGTATTAATATGGGTCAGATCTTCACCCTGAAACAAATATTATAAAAGTCACAGACAGATGGAGAAGTCACATCTATGATCAGCTCTAACCCTGCCATCTCCACCGCTCTCATTACACAAGTATAAAACATATAATACTGGAAGATAAAACAAGACTGAGCACAAGACCTTCACAGCCGTCTACACATCATAGGGAGATTTCATGGCACCTTCTCTCCATCTACCTGATGATCCTGAGGAACATCGGGATCTTCTTGTTTACAGTCCTGTGGGAGAAGAGGACGGGGACATCTCTCTGGTGTTGTCCTCTTACTGGATAGAACTGGAGGAGACACATACAAGGACTGAATTCATTCCTTACATACAGATAATTATAGGCCGTGTGTATTTAGTCCTGTCTATTACCTGGTGATGTGAGGGGCCGGGGAACCTCTATCATGACGTCCTTGTACAGATCTTTGTGTCCTTTTAAATACTCCCACTCCTCCATGGAGAAATAGACGGTGACGTCCTGACACCTTATAGGAACCTGACACATACAATGATACCGTCACCCCCGATCCCTTCATAGCGTTACTGTATAAATGTCCCAGCAGTCACCTCTCCAGTCAGCAGCTCAATCATCTTGTAGGTGAGTTCTAGGATCTTCTGGTCATTGATGTCCTCATGTATCGGGGGGTGAGGTGGAGGCCCCGTGATTGGGCTCAGGGGTCTTCCCCATCCCTCAGACACAGGGGCCTGACAGCGCTCACTAGAGGTCTTCTTCACTACTGTGTAATCCTGGTTATGGAGAGACACAGTAAGAAATCTCACTCCAGACATTTCCAGAGTCCTCACCTCTCCAGTTCTGTCCATCTGTTATTCCCATAGATAAGAATGATGTAATGTGACGTCATCAGAATCTCTCACCTCTCCAGTAAGCCGGAAGAGGATCTCTAGGGTGAGGTGTAATATCCTCTCCGCCATCTTGTCCCTGTCCATATCCATCCTTCACGGGGCAATCAGGAGAATTCTCTTCTATAGAAGATGTTAGAGGATCCGATATTGTAGGGACCTGAATGGGGAGAAGATGACGATGTAACATCATAAAGAATCCGCTGCAATGATAAACCTACTGGAGGTAATGAAGGGAACATAAGGATATAAAATGTATAGATGATGTATTCTTTCTGGTCTTATATGGACTGGAACATAAGTTAAATTGCTGACCAAGACATCACTGTATATGCTGACTAGTTATGGGTGAGCGTGCTTGACATGCTTGGCACTCTATCGCGCATTTTGCTGCTCGGACGCCATGCTTGTGTCTCCTCCCCATGTTTCCCGGCTTTTTTTCAGCCAGTAAACATGCAAGGATTGCCTGCCAATTATAGTAATGCTGTAGCCATCTTAGCTACTGGCATTACTGTGATGGGTCGGCCACATCACATCATCGGGTCTATATAAGACCCAGAGATACCATGTTTGCCGCACTGTACCAGGAAACAATGTAAGGAGATATTCTGCTGGAGAAGGGACAGTGTGTTATAGCGTGACAGTACCTGCTGGTGCAGTCTTTCAGTGTTAAAAGAAAGCCATTCTATTCTCTAATAATACCGCCGTTAGCTGCATTTAGTGTAGGGCAAGCTGCTGGAGAAGGGTTAGTGTATAAGAAGCCTGTAGGCAGGGATTCTAGTCTTACAGACTGTGCTGCTGACACTAAAAATGTAATTTACTCTCTATTAATACCTCTCTTAGGTGCGTACATAATTTAAAATGCGCAAGGCGTGCGGTAAGGACATGGAAGTGGGTGTTCTGCTGATGGTGGTGCACGCAGAGGCCGTGGCCATGAGTCAGGGCAAACTGGACCTGCGGTGGGCACACTGCAAACGCACTTACCATCTAGACCTTCCTACCTCACTTTGCAGGGGGCGCAGGACACCACTGCTGAAGCCAGAGCAGTGCGAGCAGGTTGTGTCAACACTCAGAATGGTCAGGAGCACAGAGTCCTCGCCACTTCCTCCTTGGGGCGTCTGTATCTAAAAGAAGAAAAGGAGCAAAAGCGTCACCAGTCATAGACATCAGCGAGAGAAAAACACCAAGAACGTCTCAGAGCTGAAGGGGTTAATGCCCCCTGCCCCAGTAATGGGGAATCTCCACATACCTCCTCCTGCAGAGCCGCACACTAGATATATAATACCCTGCACCTACCTCCACCTGCAGAGCCGCACACTAGATATATGGCTGCTCTGTGCTTCCAGGACCTGTGATGATGTCACATGGAGGGGAGGAGTCAGGGGTCACATGGTCAGCTCCTCAGTGTATGCAGGACTCTGCTGTGCTGGGTGTCATGGTGCTGGATGAGGGGAAGGTTATGTGTGGGGTCAGGAGGGGTTTACAGAGTGGATGGAGCAGAGCCGAGTGTGTACGAGGTGTACGGAGCAGAGCCGAGTGTGTACGAGGTGTACGGAGCAGAGCCGTGTGTGTACGAGGTGTACGGAGCGGAGCCGTGTGTGTACGAGGTGTACGGAGCAGAGCCGAGTGTGTACGAGGTGTACGGAGCAGAGCCGAGTGTGTACGAGGTGTACGGAGCGGAGCCGTGTGTGTACGAGGTGTACGGAGCAGAGCCGTGTGTGTACGAGGTGTACGGAGCGGAGCCGTGTGTGTACGATGTGTACGGAGCGGAGCCGTGTGTGTACGAGGTGTACGGAGCGGAGCCGTGTGTGTACGAGGTGTACGGAGCGGAGCCGTGTGTGTACGAGGTGTACGGAGAGGAGCCGTGTGTGTACGAGGTGTACGGAGAGGAGCCGTGTGTGTACGACGTGTGCGGGGCAGAGCCGTGTGTGTACGAGGTGTACGGAGCGGAGCCGTGTGTGTACGAGGTGTACGGAGCGGAGCCGTGTGTGTACGAGGTGTACGGAGCGGAGCCGTGTGTGTACGAGGTGTACGGAGAGGAGCCGTGTGTGTACGAGGTGTACGGAGAGGAGCCGTGTGTGTACGACGTGTGCGGGGCAGAGCCGTGTGTGTACGAGGTGTGCGGAGCGGAGCCGTGTGTACGAGGTGTATGGAGCAGAGCCGTGTGTGTACGAGGTGTATGGAGCAGAGCCGTGTGTGTACGAGGTGTATGGAGCAGAGCCGTGTGTGTACGAGGTGTATGGAGCAGAGCCGTGTGTGTACGAGGTGTATGGAGCAGAGCCGTGTGTGTACGAGGTGTACGGAGCGGAGCCGTGTGTGTACGAGGTGTACGGAGCGGAGCCGTGTGTGTACGAGGTGTACGGAGCGGAGCCGTGTGTGTACGAGGTGTACGGAGAGGAGCCGTGTGTGTACGACGTGTGCGGGGCAGAGCCGTGTGTGTACGAGGTGTGCGGAGCGGAGCCGTGTGTACGAGGTGTATGGAGCAGAGCCGTGTGTGTACGAGGTGTATGGAGCAGAGCCGTGTGTGTACGAGGTGTATGGAGCAGAGCCGTGTGTGTACGAGGTGTATGGAGCAGAGCCGTGTGTGTACGAGGTGTACGGAGCAGAGCCGTGTGTGTACGAGGTGTACGGAGAGGAGCCGTGTGTATACGAGGTGTACGGAGAGGAGCCGTGTGTGTACGAGGTGTGCGGAGCAGAGCCGTGTGTGTACGAGGTGTGCGGAGCGGAGCCGTGTGTGTACGAGGTGTGCGGGGCAGAGCCGTGTGTGTACGAGGTGTACGGAGCGGAGCCGTGTGTGTACGAGGTGTGCGGGGCAGAGCCGTGTGTGTACGAGGTGTGCGGAGCGGAGCCGTGTGTGTACGAGGTGTGCGGAGCGGAGCCGTGTGTGTACGAGGTGTGCGGGGCAGAGCCGTGTGTGTACGAGGTGTACGGAGCGGAGGCGTGTGTGTACGAGGTGTGCGGGGCAGAGCCGTGTGTGTACGAAGTGTACGGAGCGGAGCCGTGTGTGTACGAGGTGTGCGGAGCGGAGCCGTGTGTGTACGACGTGTGCGGAGCGGAGACGTGTGTGCACGAGGTGTACGGAGCGGAGCCGTGTGAGTATTATGTGTACATTTTGATAGTGCTAGCAAGTTACTGGTGAAACGTTTCCAATTTTCCGGTAACATACATAAATAAGCGATTTACATGAATAACCTCTGAACTATTCATAGAGTTGATAATTTTTTTTGGCAAATATTATTCAGGGCATTGCGATGTTCAGTTTGAGCACTTGAGGTCAAGGGCACCTCTTTTCAAATTAAACTAATGTACGATTACGTACGTTTGATTACGCGCCTATAGCATTATGTGACACAGAATTTCCAATTCATACAGAACCTTGAGACATTCATTTTGAGCACTTGGGGTCCAGGGTACCTTGATCCAAAGAAACATTATATATGATCAGTTGGTTTTGGAACAGTTGGTGCAGCATAGATGAATGAAAATCCAATAGCTAAACTCAAACTGCAGACTAACTTGAATCCGGTGAGCGGAGCCGTTTGTGTACAACATGCGGACTCTGGTTCCGCCAAGAACTTCATATAACACGCCATTGTGGATTGGTCCTGGATTCCCATCCATCGACTTTGAGTTTCGTCTCTAGATGAAAAGCCTTTTGGAAAGGCTATCCATTTCATCACTGAAGAGGTTGAACTTCGGGTGGGAATCCTGCACACAGAGAAAATCACTCTCCACGTGCTACCAGGCATGTTGCATCCTCTACTATTGGGTCTACCATGGCTTTAAAGACTGGAGATCTGTAGATGTGCTCAGATGGGGTAAGTCCTGTCACGAAAAATGTCTCATTCCAATTCGTCCTGCTCATCCCCCTGTGATGTCCTCAAATGTTTCAGGCCTGCCGTCCACCTACTTGGCATGCGTGGAGGTCTTCGACAAGAAAGAGGCTGAGACACTGCCACTACATAGGCTGTAAAATTGTCCAATCAACCTACTTCTGGGTTTCTCACCTCCCCGCGGCCGAATTTACCCTCTCTCAGGCAGAGACCTTAGCCATGTCCTAATACATCAAGGAGAACCTGGCAAGGGGATTCATCCAGAAGTTTTCCTCACCAGTCAGAGCCAGGTTCTTCTTTGCAAAGAAAAAGAATGGCTCACTGCGTCCCTTATTGATTATAGAGATCTCAACTAAATAACATTCAAAAATAAGTATCCGCTGCCGCTTATACCAGAATTGTTCGACCGTCTCCGAGGATCCAGGATTTTCATCAAGCTCAACCGACGGTGAGCATACAATATTGTCCATATACGGTTGGGAGACAAATGTTAGGCTATGTGCGCACGTTGCGTACTAGCCCTGCAGATATTTCTGCAGCGATCTGAAGAGCACATGTGCGCTTTAGATCGCTGCAGAAATGTCCGTAGTGAGCGCCGATTCCATGCGCTCTGCCTGCAGCTCCTGCCATAGACAGAGCAGGAGCTGCCGGCAAAGCGCAGGAAAGAAGTGACATGTCACTTCTTTTTGCGCAGCGCTTCGGCAGTAGCCGAAGCGCTGCGCTCTTAGACGCCACGTGCGCACGGCCCCTGCACAATCTCCATAGACTGTGCAGGGGACGCTGGACGCATGCAGTTACGCTGCGCTACAAAGCGCAGCGTAACTGCATGTTTTTACGCAACGTGCGCACATAGCCTAAAACTGCTTTTAATACCTGTGATTGCCTCTATGACTATCGGGTGATGCATTTCAGTCTCAACAATTCCCCAGTGGTCTTTTAGGAATTCGTCAATGATATCTTCCGGGATCTTCTATACTTATGCGTGAATGGTGTACCTGGATGACATAATCTCTAACAGTTCCCTGAAGATGGACCCAGAGAAGGTGTCGGAGGTTTTGAAGTGGCCTCGTCCTGACGGTCTTAAAGCAATTTAGCAGTTCCTGGGGTTCGCAAATTATTACAGACAAGTCATTTAGCAGTTTTCTTCTCTGATTTCCCTACCTTGGCTCTGATCCACAAAGGGGAGAATCCCAAGATGTGGACTCCTGAAGCTGAGAGTGCGTTTGTCTCCCTTGAACAGGTCTTCTCATCGGCTCCGGTGCTGCATACACTGGAGATAAACAGGCAATCCTTATTGAAGGTCGATGCATCTATCTCTGGGACTGGAGACGTCCTCACTCAGAAATCCACTTCCGGTAAGATGGTAATGTGCAGTTTCTTTTCTAGGGACTTCTCCGTCTCTGAGCATAATTACTTAAAAGGAAGGTATCGTCAAAAAAAAAAAAATTCAGTAACTGAAAAAATGTAAAGTAATAATGTTTAAATGTTTTGTTTAAATAATATTATTTGTTTTTAATTGTGCAAAATATAAAAAAAATTAAAAAGTTTGATATTTTCCACTGTTAAACACTAGAGGGAGCAGCTACTGAAATCTACAGAACTTCCACTGTAGAAAAAACTCACATTACAACTGCAGTAAAAGTGGGCGGAGTCTGCTCTCCTGTATTGTGTGATGGCACGCCTCCCCCTCCTAATCTAAAGGCCCCGTCACACTAAGCAACATCGCTAGCAACATCGCTGCTAACGAACAACTTTTGTGACGTAGCAGCGATGTTGCTAGTGATGTGACATCCAGCAACCCGGCCCCTGCTGTGAGGTCGCTGGTTGTTGCTGAATGTCCTGGGCCATTTTTTAGTTGTTGCTGTCCCGCTGTGAAGCACAGATCGCTGTGTGTGACAGCAACAACTAAATGTGCAGGCAGCAGGAGCCGGCTTCTGCGGACACTGGTAACCACGGTAAACAGCGGGTAACCAAGAAGCCATGTCCTTGGTTGCCCGATATTTACCTTCGTTACCAGCCTCCGCCGCTCTCACACTGTCAGTGCCGGCTCCTGCTCTGTGCACATGTAGCTGCAGGACACATCGGGTAATTAACCCAATGTGTACTGTAGCTAGGAGAGCATGGAGCCAGCGCTAAGCATTGTGCGCTGCTCCCTGCTCTGTGCACATGTAGCTGCAGCACACAACGGGTAATTAACCCAATGTGTGCTGTAACTAGGAGAGCAAGGAGCCAGCGCTAAGCGGTGTGCGCTGCTCCCTCCTCTCTGCACGTGTAGCTGCGTGCGCTGGTAACCAAGGTAAATATCGGGTTGGTTACCCGATATTTACCTTAGTTACCAAGCGCAGCATCGCTTCAGTGCGTCGCTGCTGGCTGGGGGCTGGGACACTGGTTGCTGGTGAGCTCACCAGCAACCCGTGTAGCGATGCTCCATCGATCCCTGCCAGGTCAGGTTGCTGGTGGGATCGCTGGAGCGTCTGACTGTGTGACCTCTCACCAGCAACCTCCTAGCAACTTACCAGCGATCCCTATCAGGTTGTATCGTTGTTGGGATCGCTGGTAAGTTGTTTAGTGTGACGGTACCTTAAGGCGGGCTTTGCACACTACGACATCGCAGCCCGATGCTGCGATGCCGAGTGCGATAGTGCCCGCCCCCGTCGCAGCAGCGATATGTGGTGATAGCTGGCGTAGCGAAAGTTATCGCTACGCCAGCTTCACACACACACTCACCTGCCGTGCGACGTCCCTGTGGCCGGCGACCCGCCTCCTTGTTAAGGGGGCGGGTCATGCGGCGTCACTGCGACGGCACACGGCAGGCGGCCAATCAGAGCGGAGGGGCGGAGATGAGCAGGATGTAAACATCCTGCCCACCTCCTTCCTTCCGCATATCCTACGGAAGCCGCAGTGAGGCCGGTAGGAGACGTTCCTCGCTCCTGCGACTTCACACACAGCGATGTGTGCTGCCGCAGGAGCGAGGAACAACATCGGACCGTCGCGTCAGCGTAATCATGGATTACGCCGACGCTGCACCGATGATACGATTACGACGCTTTTGCGCTCGTTAATCGTATCATCCTGCCTTTACACACTGCGATGTCGCATGCGATGCCGGAAGTGCGTCATTTTCAATTTGACCCCACCGACAATGTCGCAGTGTGCAAAGTGCCCCTAAGTGTTTACAACAGATAACAGAGAATGACAGGTAGGGATACAATGCAGAGCCATTTTACTGGTGACCAGAAATGTCTAAAGTGTCACCAAGGACAGCTGGAGTATCACACAGGATAGGATTAGATACATGGCTCAGCAGACAGTATCACACACAGGATAGGATTAGATACACAGCTCAGCAAACAGTATCACACAGGTGAGGATTAGATACACGGCTCAGCAAACAGTATCACACACGATAGGATTAGATACACGGCTCAGCAGACAGTATCACACAGGATAGGATTAGATACATGGCTCAGCAGACATTATCACACCGGACATGATTAGATACACAGCTCAGCAGACAGTATCACAGGCTTGGATTAGATACACGGCTCAGCAGACAGTGTCACAGGATTGGATTAGATACACGTCTCAGCAGACAGTATCACACAGGATAGAATTAGATACACAGCTCAGCAGACAGTATCACACAGGATAGGATTAGATACACGGCTCAGCAGACAGTATCACACAGGATAGGATTAGATACACGGCTCAGGAGACAGTATCACAGGAGAGGATTACATACACGGCTTAGCAGACAGTAACACAGGATTAAATTAGATACACGGCTCAGCAGACAGTATTACACAGGAGAGGATTAGATACACAGCTCAGCAGACAGTATCACACCGGACATGATTAGATACACAGCTCAGCAGACAGTATCACACTGGATAGGATTACATACACGGCTCAGCAGACAGTATCACACAGGATAGGATTAGATACACGGCTCAGCAGACAGTATCACAGGATAGGATTAGATACACGGCTAAGCAGACAGTATCACACAGGATAGGATTAGATACACGGCTCAGCAGACAGTATCACACCGGACATGATTAGATACACAGCTCAGCAGACTATCACACAGGAGAGGATTAGATACACAGCTCAGCAGACAGTATCACACCGGACATGATTAGATACACAGCTCAGCAGACAGTATCACACAGGATAGGATTAGATACACAGCTCAGCAGACAGTATCACACAGGATAGGATTAGATACACGGCTCAGCAGACAGTATCACAGGAGAGGATTACATACACGGCTCAGCAGACAGTATCACACAGGAGAGGATTAGATACACAGCTCAGCAGACAGTATAACACCGGACATGATTAGATACACAGCTCAGCAGACAGTATCACACTGGATAGGATTAGATACACGGCTCAGCAGACAGTATCACACAGGAGAGTATTAGATACACGGCTCAGCAGACAGTATCACACAGGATAGGATTACATACACGGCTCAGCAGACAGTATCACACAGGAGAGTATTAGATACACGGCTCAGCAGACAGTATCACAGGATAGGATTAGATACACAGCTAAGCAGACAGTATCACACAGGTCAGATTAGATACACAGCTCAGCAGACAGTATCACACCGGACATGATTAGATACACAGCTCAGCAGACAGTATCACACAGGATAGGATTAGATACACAGCTCAGCAGACAGTATCACACAGGATAGGATTAGATACACGGCTCAGCAGACAGTATCACAGGAGAGGATTACATACACGGCTCAGCAGACAGTATCACAGGATTGGAGTAGATACACGGCTCAGCAGACAGTATCACACAGGAGAGGATTAGATACACAGCTCAGCAGACAGTATAACACCGGACATGATTAGATACACAGCTCAGCAGACAGTATCACACTGGATAGGATTAGATACACGGCTCAGCAGACAGTATCACACAGGAGAGTATTAGATACACGGCTCAGCAGACAGTATCACACAGGATAGGATTACATACACGGCTCAGCAGACAGTATCACACAGGAGAGTATTAGATACACGGCTCAGCAGACAGTATCACAGGATAGGATTAGATACACTGCTAACCAGACAGTATCACACAGGATAGGATTAGATACACAGCTCAGCAGACAGTATAACACCGGACATGATTAGATACACAGCTCAGCAGACATTATCACACAGGATAGGATTAGATACACGGCTCAGCAGACAGTATCACAGGATAGGATTAGATACACGGCTCAGCAGACAGTATCACACAGGAGAGGATTAGATACATGGCTCAGCAGACAGTATCACACAGGATAGGATTAGATACACAACCCTGCAGACAGTATCACCGATACACACACAGGTACTCACATGCAGTGGCACACGCACACACACACACACAGATTGCTCTGCCAGCACACACGCAAAATGCTCTGCAACACACGCACACACATTGCTCTGTCAGCACACACGCAAAATGCTCTGCAACACACACACAAGCACGCACACACATTGCTCTGCCAGCACACATGCAAAATGCTCTGCAACACACACACAAGCACGCACACACATTGATCTGCCAGCACACACGCAAAATGCTCTGCAACACACACAGGCACGCACACACATTGCTCTGCCAGTACACATGCAAAATGCTCTGCAACACACACACAAGCACACACACACATTGCTCTGTCAGCACACACGCAAAATGCTCTGCAACACACACACAAGCATGCACACACATTGCTCTGCCAGCACACACGCAAAATGCTCTGCAACACACACACACAATCACGCACACACATTGCTCTGCCAGCACACATGCAAAATGCTCTGCAGCACACACAAGCACGCACACACATTGCTCTGCCAGCACACATGCAAAATGCTCTGCAACACACACAAGCACACACACACATTGCTCTGCCAGCACACATGCAAAATGCTCTGCAACACACACAAGCACACACACATTGCTCTGTCAGCACACATGCAAAATGCTCTGCAACACACACACAAGCATGCACACACATTGCTCTGCCAGCACACACACAAAATGCTCTGCAACACACACACACAAGCACGCACACACATTGCTCTGCCAGCACACATGCAAAATGCTCTGCAGCACACACAAGCACGCACACACATTGCTCTGCCAGCACACATGCAAAATGCTCTGCAACACACACAATCACGCACACACATTGCTCTGCTAGCACACATGCAAAATGCTCTGCAACACACACAAGCACGCACACACATTGATCTGCCAGCACACACGCAAAATGCAATGCAACACACACACACAAGCACGCACACACATTGCTCTGCCAGCACACACGCAAAATGCTCTGCAACACACACACAAGCACGCACACACATTGCTCTGCCAGCACACACGCAAAATGCTCTGCAATACACACATAACAAGCACGCACACACATTGCTCTGCCAGCACACATGCAAAATGCTCTGCAACACACACACAAGCACGCACACACATTGCTCTGCCAGCACACACGCAAAATGCTCTGCAACACACACACAAGCACGCACACACATTGCTCTGCCAGCACACGCGCAAAATGCTCTGCAACACACACGCAAGCACAAGCACGCCCGCTGCGGCCGGGGAAGGAGGGGGGCCGTACACTTCTCACACACAGGTGACAGGCCATGTTGGGAGAGCGTGGGGTATTATCAGAGACGGTAGCATCGGCGGCGGGGGGAGGGGCGCCAGTACACTACTCCCCACGGGCAGAACGGGTGACAGGGGGAAAAGTTCAGCACACAGCATGACCACTGTGAGCTGCTGAAAGATGGCGCTGATCTCCTCCCTCTGCTGTGATCTGGACCGCCCAGGGGGCGCGTCCATTTCACAGCAGGGAGCTCTCCTGTACTATGCCTAGGGGTTGGATTCCGACTATCAGAGTCTATGCACCGAGGCTGCCATGAAGCAGTGAGTAACTGTCGTTACACACACAGCAAATCCAGCATGGCAGCCCCCAGTGCCTCCAGTAACATTAGAATTAAATAAAAACTTAATAAGCTGCGATTTTAATTTTGTATTAAAAATACTTGATTTCATAATCACTATTTTTAATACAAAAATAAAAAACTGCGACACCTTCCCTTTAATTGGTGAACAAGAATTATTGGCAATCAAGATGGCTCTAGAGGAGTGGCGATACCTACTGGAAGGGGCGGTGCATCCTGTGCTCGTATATATAGACCACAAAAACTTGGCTTACTTACAGTTAGCTCAGTGATTGAAGCCGCGTTAAGCCTGATGGTTGCAGTTCTTCACCCGCTTTGAGTTTGTTTTCCGTTTCCCGCCGGACGAAAAGAACGTCAAGGCGGATGCACTCTCCAGGTCCTTTTTGTCGAACATTCATGAGAAGGAGCCTCAATACAGTATTGAGGTTTCCAAGATACTCAAGGTGGCTCCAGTAGATGTGTCTCAAGTTCCTCCCGGAAAGATGTTAGCCGTGAAAGCAGACAGGAAGTATGTTCTTCAGTGGGGCAATTCCTCGAAGTTGGCCGACCATGCCGGACAAAAGAAGTCTATTCAGCTGATATTTCGGCATTACAGATGGCCAACACTGCGTTAAGACGTCGTGGAGTTTGTTTGGCCTGACCCCCATGTGCCCACAGCAAGACTCCTAAAAAGCTTCATGTTGGGTGATTACTTTCATACCACTGATGTCCGTTCTTTGGTAGCACATATCTATGGACATCATCACTTACCTGCTGAGATCCTATGGTTGCACCATCATCTGGGTAGTAGTAGACGGATTTTCTAAGATGGCCTATTTCACTCTGCTGTCCAGTTTGCCTTCTGCCGAGCACTTCATCAAACAAATTTTCCGCTTGCATGTCCTACCTCTCCATATTGTGTTTGACAGAGGGGTCCAGTTCATATCTTGGTTCTGGAGGGCTACCTGTAAGCTGCTGGATGTTGCCTTGGACGTCTTGTCGGCCTACTATCTGCAGTCCATTGGCCAAGTGGAGCAGGTCAACCAGATCCTGGCGAATTTCTTGTGGCACTTCGTCAACGAGCACCACAGTAATTGGGTCAAACTTCTTTCATGGGCGGAGTTCTCCTACAATAATCAAGTGAGTGAGTCCTTTGCTAACTCTCCGTTCTGCATAGTGTATGGACAGCAGCCCAAAATCCCGTTCCCTGTGGCTATCGCCTCTGGCAACCCCACAGTTGATGATTTAATCAAGAAGTTCTCTGAAATCTGGGCAGAGAGCAAGCCCTCCTTGGAGCAGTCCTCCACTCGTATGAAGAAACATGTAAATAAGAGACACCTAAACCCTCTTTCCTTCCGGGCTGAAGAAAAGGTATAGCTCTATTCTAGATATGTCCATCTCAAGATGCCATCTTACAAGGTGGGTCCCTGTTTTATTGGTCACATCAAGGTACTCCAGTAGATCAATGATGTGTCTTATAAGCTGAGAGGCGAATCCCCCAACTCATCAACTCATTTTATGTGTTTCTCCTCAAGTCTGTTGTCCTGAGCCACTATTTCAAAAGCCCTGGTACCCTGCTTTCACCAATCAGTGCAGAAGACATCTTTGAGATAAAAGATATCCCTTCCATGAAGCGAGTGAGTGGTAGAACTCACTTCTTGGTGGATTGTGAAGAGTTTTGATGCTGAGGAGAGGCCATGGGAGCCCAGGGAGATTTTTATTCCCCCCTTCTCCTTAAGAGATTAGGAAAAGGGGGGCTTAAGGGTAGGGATATGGTGACACAAGTACCAGCATCTCCGCACTGTCTTGCCCCTCTGCCTTTGCGGGGACACTGTCACACTTGCCCTTCTGGCCACTCAGTGGTGGCTGCTCCATCTCTGCTCCCTGCCGCCGGCTCCCAGGGACTGCACATAACGCACAGGTCTCCCAGGAACACACGTAGGGCATGTGCACTTTTTATTAAAGAGCCAGTATGCCCTAACCCGGAAGTGCCTCTCAGCCCATGGCTTGGAGGCATTATGTATTTAGGACACCCTCAGCTTATGGGAGGGTCCTGGGCAATGTAATCTATACATTTCTAGTTGTGATGCTGCTGTATTGCTGTGTGCTGTATTGCTGTGTGCTGTATTGCTAACATCCGTCTGTGTTACAGTACCTGACCTATCCACTGGTGCACCATGTATACCAGATGTACTTGCCATACCTGCTGCTGCACCTAACCATACCTGCTGTACTTACCGTATCTGCTGCTACACCAATCTGTACAAGCTCCATCTGCAACACCCGCTGCTGCACAAAGCCGTATCAGTTGTATCTTCCAAACTAGCTACTGCAACCATCCATACCTGACATGCCTGTCGCATCAACAATCCCAGTTGCAACTATTATATCAGAAACTATCAGTGCCCGTACCGCAACCCTTGGGGCCAGCTGTCGCAGCATGGAGTCTCCCTGAGTGGCACCTAGTGACTACCATCGGCCAAGTTCACCCTCACCATCAGAAGTGAAAACCTGGTGTGCGCCAAACTCAGGCCCCTCAGGTATTCTTAGTGCTGTGGCCCATTGGGTCCTCTCCCCATTCTCACCTGCGAGCACTACACCATTAATAGATAAGAGCAGAAAACAGACTTTACTAAATGTTCAAATCCTGCCTTTGTTGCATTTGCCACTTTAAAGAAAAATTTTGTTTCTCCACCAGCCCTCACAGAGCCTGATGTTACACAACCATTCATTGTGGAAGTTGATGCATCGGAGGAGTGGGTAGGGGCTGTAATGTCGCAGAGATAGTCTCCCAGTAAATTGCGTCCGTGTGATTTTCCTCTAAAAAGTCTCCAGCCAAAAGAAATGACTATATCGGCAATAGGCAATAGAGAACTCCTTGAAATAAAGTTGTCTATTGAGGAATGGCGTTACCTTTTGGAGGGGGCAGTACATCTGGTGTGAGATAGTGACTGGCTATATAGGGAATGGCCGATATGTACCACATAAGTGGTATGATCCTGGAACTTTGTGTTGGTACTTTTAGTGTCATACATGTTTTATTATAGTATTCACAGGGCCCAGGATCACGGATGGCTGGAGAGATGGGTGGAACTGGCCATTCACATAACCCACCCTATGGGTGTGTCTGACACGTGTCTTAATGAGGTTATTCGAAACATGGCAGGAAAGACTTCAACCAGTATGGATAGTGCTGGGCTGTAGATAGGAGCCTCTGAGGGAAGTCCTGTACATACCCTGACAGGAGTCAGTGTATGGAGGGCTGCAATGTCCTGAAAAGAAACCTGTGGTGAAAGTTTGAAAGCCATGTGTGAATATTGGCCGGGATCAGTGGGATACCATTGTTATGGAATGTATTCAATTCACTATGAGTGATACCTCAGTTAAAGGTACTGTAACACTGTTATGTTCCTTTAAGCCAGAAGAGGCTTTTGTGTTTATGTTACATAGTTGCATAGGTTGAAAAAAGACCTAGGACCATCTAGTTCAACCTTCCTCCACCAGTTCTACATTTGGTCACTTATAACCAACAATGTTGTGTGTACTGAGGAAATTATCCAGCCCTTTTTAAAAGCTGTTATAGTATCTGCCATTACTACCTCTTGTGGTAGGGCATTCCAGTCTGACCGCTCTAACTATAAAGAATTATAAACCAAATTTAATGAAGACAGGAGTATTAGAGCAAAAAAACAAAAGAAGAAACTCCTAAAATAGATATTTATTAGTATTCAATATTAAAATCATTAACTATAAAAAGCTATATTGCTTCTCAATGTCTACTCAGTATAGACCGGTCATGTGAGGTGGGTGTGGAGAGTGGTAGAGACGATTTGTGAGATGAGTGATGGTAATCTCTTAGTTGTAGGTAAGCCAACTATAGTAGTTGTAGTTTTACAAGGTAGTCATCCTATGATTATAGGGGTGGGAGGGGGGTTTCTATCCCTCCCTATCACCTACCTATCAGAGGAGGTGCACCATAAAGTATTGGGTGCCTCCTGCTCCTCCTTGTCTCTCCCTATTCTCTCCCTGCAACCTGCCAGTTGCCAAAGGAAACACCCACCACCAAAAAGAGATAAATAGTGCCAGTTGTCACAGGTCAACAGATATTACTTTACTAAGGTTGCCATAAATAGGACAGCCGTAATCCAGATACACAATTAAGCCCGCAGTCGTACAAAAAGGGTAATTTATATATGTAATCACACTAAGCCTAGAAAGCGATGATAACAAATCCCAGCAGGGATGACTTATCTGCTGGGACCATCCAGTGACATATCCCGACATGTTTCCTCCCTATATGTTTGCTTAGAGGTTCATCAGGGGAAGTTCAAAGGGTTTCATATCCAATCCAATTTTTTTTTCCTCTAGACAAAAATATAGTTTCCATAATCAAATACAATGTAATGTCCAAAAACAACGCACATTCTCAGAAAGGACAGCTATTAAAGGCCGGACAGAGTGAAGTCACATACCTTGGACAGTCTGATACACTTGCAACCATAAAGCGATATCAATGGCCTATGATAGAGGGCAGGTCGTCTTCCATGTGGTGACTGGTTGCGCTGCAGGTATAGTAGATCCCACGGTGCCGTCTACCTGCAGGAGGTACACCCTCCGTGGCAGTTTCTGCCCTTTAAATGGACGGGTATTTCCCGCTCCACCCACGCATCACACAGTGATGCTGGGCCAGATGTAATCTCAATCTGACATGACGGCGCTACCAGGCATGCGCGGTTGCCATATCAGGAAGGTAGTTCCTGCTCCGCCTCCATCTCGCATGGCAGTGCTGGGTATAAGGCAATAAGAATAAGGTTTCCCCCTCCGCTTACGTCACATATAGTGACGCTGGGCAAGGTGTAATTCATTTATGACGTACCAGTGCCACTGCGCTTGCGCGGCTGACACAGCAAATGGTATAGGAGGAAAAAAATAGCAGAACGCTAATGCGTTCAATCTCCCCAGGATAGACATGCCGCCTTCCATTTGTGGAGCGCACCTGCGCACACCTTGCTCAGCGTCACTATATGTGACGTAAGCGGAGGGGGAAACCTTATTCTTATTGCCGCGCATGCGCAGCTGTGCTGGTACGTCGGGATTGGAATATGTCTGGCCCAGCACTAACATGCGAGATGAAGGCGGAGCGGGAACTACCTTCCTGATATGGCGATCGCGAATGCCCGGTAGCGCAGTCATGTCAGAATGAGATTACATCCGGCCCAGCGTCACTGTGTGATGCGTGGATGGAGCGGAAAATACCCGTCCATTTAAAGGGCAGAAACTGCCACGGGTGGGTGTACCTTCTGCAGGTAGACGGCACCGTGGGATCTACTATACCTGCAGCGCAACCAGTCATCGCATAGAAGACGACCTGCCCTCTATCATAGGCCATTGATGTAGGTATGTGACTTCACTCTATCCAGGCCTTTAATAGCTGTCCTTTCTGAGAATGTGCGTTGTTTTTGGACATTACATTGTATTTGATTTTGGAAATTATATTTTTGTCTAGAGGAAACATTTTTTGGATTGGATATGAAACCCTTTGAACTTCCCCTGATGAACCCCTAAGCAAACATATAGGGGGGAAACGTGTTGGGATATGTCACTGGATGGTCCCAGCAGATAAGTCATCTCTGCTGGGATTTGTTATTATCGCTTTCTAGACTTAGTGTGATTACATATATAAATTACCCTTTTTGTACAACTGTGCGGGCTTGTCTGTGCAGCTGGATTACGGCTGTCATATTTATGGCAACCTTAGTAAAGTAATATCTGTTGACCTGTGACAACTGGCACTATTTATCTCTTTTTGGTGGTGGGTGCTTCCTTTGGCAACTGGCGGGTTGCAGGGAGAGAATAGGGAGAGATGAGGAGGAGCGGGGGGCACCCAATACTTTATGGTGCACCTCCGCTGGTAGGTAGGCGATAGGGAGGGATAGAAACCCCCCCCCTATAATCATAGGACGACTACCTTGTAAAACTACAACTACTACAGTTGGCTTACCTACAACTAAGAGATTACCATCACTCATCTCACAAATCGTCTCTACCACTCTCCACACCCACCTCACATGACCGGTCTATACTGAGTAGACATTGAGAAGCAATATAGCTTTTTATAGTTAATAATTTTAATATTGAATACTAATAAATATCTATTTTAGGAGTTTCTTCTTTTGTTTTTTTTCTAACTATAAAGGACCCTTTCCTTTTTAGCTGCCGGAATCACTTTTCTTCCACTCGCAGTGAATGTCCCCTGGTCCTTAGTATTGTCTTTGGAAGAACTAAGTCCTGTGCCAGTCCTTTACATTGACCACACATGTATTTATACATATAAATGAGATCTCCTCTGAGACGTTTTTTTTCTAAGCTAAACATATCTAACTTTTTCAACCTGTCATCATATGGGAGGCATTCCATTCCTTGTAGTAGTCTAGTTAGCCACCTTTAAACTGACTCTAACTTCTGAATGTCCTTTTCAAACTGTGCAGCCCAAAACTGGATCCCATATTCCAGATGTGGCCTTACAAGTGATTTATAGAGGGGTAACAATACGTTGGGATCCAAGTGTGGTTTTTGCGGCTTTAAATAAACTAACTGGACCTTTAGGCTATGTGCGCACTAGAAAGTGCCTTTTTATTAAGAAAAATCTGGACCCTCTGAAAGAATCCCGCACCCGCGGTAAAACCGCACCCGCGTTTTTGCCGCGGATTTTCCGCAAGTTAGTCCCCACGAATTTTCACCATTATCTATGGCAAAAACTGCAGGTAACTGCAGAAAAGAAGTGATATGCTCATTAATTCCGCAGCGGGTAAATCCGCGGCTTTAAAAAAAACGCAGTGTGCGCACAGCATTTTTTAGAACCCATAGGTTTTGCTGGGGATTTGACTGCAGGAATGTTAGACACATTTTCTGCAGCAAATCCGTGGCAAAATTCACGGTAAATCCGCAGCGTGCACACAGGGCCTTAAATGGAAGTGTGTTCCTGAGTCTATCTCACATCGTAGCAAACTAAGTGAAAAAAGTGGAAAACCCCATTTTACAGTGTATGAACTGAGCACAATCTCACATTTGGTGATAAAGTGGGGGCAGCGATCGAGGACGCACATGTAGCAACTGCAGGGTGGTGGTTGCGGATCGGCGGGTCCATGAAAATTGGCTACACACTGCATAGGAATGAAGTTTTTCTTTTCTACACACTGCAAGGAGCGGTTGCCGGTGGATCTAACATGGGCGTGCTAACGGATATATATAATATATAATACCCAGGGGACTAGTCCCCTCGCTCATTAGCATACAGTAAAAGATCTTTAGAAATACTTTTTGTAAAGATCTCTTTATCTATGTGTTAAAAAATATACTCTTAAATATATTTTTCTTCAAATACGTAAAGGCGCATGAAAGAAAGAACTTCAAAAATGTAAAAAATAAATGTATTTTATCTATTTAAAAATGGTTGCTAGGGTTCAGTTACAGAAAGGAAAAATAATATACTTCATTAGCTTACGGAAAGAGTTCATTTATTCCATACTGATCAATAGAAAATCTTCATCCATCTCTCCTTGGTTTCTGAATGGCAAAGCCGGGGTGACATCCCTTAGGCTGGACAGCGTGTGTTCATCTTGCAGCCTCGGAGTCTTCTGGCCAGCTGACAACGTGCAGGAGCGAGCGAGTAGCCCCCTCCATCGTGTGTTATATACCAACTGTTCAGTCCATATAGGGTGTTTTAGTTGAACATAGTTCCATATGACATAATCTTCTAGAAGCTACCAGAAGATTTATATATATATCCTTCCATGTCAGTACTCAAGTATATTCAATATGGGCATTTTAATACTTATTCCTTATAAAAACTTTATTAATAAACTATGCCCTACAACATTATTATTATTATTATTATTATTTATTATTATAGCGCCATTTATTCCATGGCGCTTTACAAGTGAAAGGGTATACGTACAACAATCATTAACAGTACATAACAGACTGGTACAGGAGGAGAGAGGACCCTGCCCGCGAGGGCTCACAGTCTACAGGGAATGGGTGATGGTACGATAGGTGAGGACAGAGCTGGTTGCGCAGTGGTCTACTGGACTGAGGGCTATTGCAGGTTGTAGGCTTGTTGGAAGAGATGGGTCTTGAGGTTCCTCTTGAAGCTTTCCACGGTAGGGGAGAGTCTGATGTGCTGAGGTAGAGCGTTCCAGAGTAGGGGGGATGCACGGGAGAAATCTTGTACGCGATTGTGGGAAGAGGAGATAAGGGAGGGGCAGAGAAGGAGATCTTGTGAGGATCTGAGGTTGCGTGCAGGTAGGTACCGGGAGACTAAACAACATAAACAGAACTGTGAACTTATATGTCCTACTATAAAATATTTGATAACTAGATGTATTAATTTTAGTGTTTTTAACAATCCCCCCTTGAAGCGGGTGGACTTAACCCCGAAAATTAATTAATACATCATTAAAATAACAAATCTTCTTTCCTTATTTGGTGATAATGGATTAATATCAATAATAATGATGAATAATAATCAATTTGCATTATTCATGTTGTAAGTTCAATAATATAATAATGTGAATTCATGTTATGATAGGCCGTGACTGATCAATCATATAAAAATATATAACTATACTTCGCTAGACCTAAAAAGAAATGCAAAAAACAAATCCGGTCACCATATGATGTCCTCTGAGTTGATGTCTTCTTATCTCCGATGTAATCCGGCATAAACACAGTCTTTTAGAAATAAATCCTTTGATAAAAATGAATGGTTACCAATTTAAACAGTCCCGTATTGTGTTTATCATTGTTAGATCAAGTCCATAAACTTTATTCTTTATTACAAAGTCCATAGCCAATGTTGATAAACCACAGTTCATGAGTGTAGAAGAATAGCAAAAGTCTTTGATGTCTGTGCAGTGTAATTTACATTAGTCACCTTTATCCTCCATGCTGCCTGTTGTCAAATCCTGGAACAGATGTTAAGACGTTCTTGGTCAGCACGACAAGGGTTAACTTTAACACGTCATTGCTCTTCTTAGTATCTGTAGTGAGGTCTTAATGCACAGACCATGTGTCATTGTCCATCCTGGAACCATAGGATCACTGTGTTTCTGTGGTGCAAACGCGGTAAGTGTATTTTGTATGTAACACAGTCTTATTTGAGACGCTACCTTTTGGACCTCTTTGCAGAATCCCTTTTAACTTTAGGAAAATTATAAAGTCTTTTTATCTTCTGTAATCTTGATTGAAGACTTCATTCCCTAATCTAGATACCAAATATGGCAATAACTATCACTAATAAATGTCACAGCGTATCATAACTCTAATACTATAATACCATGTCATTATTATTATCGTAGAAGTATTAATATAATTGATACTTAGAATGATGTAATAATACTGCATAATGGTATAGACAATAGTATTCTCATGTAATGACCTTTTTTGTCATTGGTGCATTACCCTTCCAAACTCATAGGTGGCAATATGTTGAATGTAACCAAAATATAATATATAATATGAAATAATATAATGTGTACCTATAACATGTATCATATTATAAATATGAAAGGCAACAATGTGGCTTATTTAGTTAGATCATTTGTAAAATTATAAACCAAAGCAAATAACCTTTTAGAAAAGACTGGATGATTCCATCAAAACACAATAATACCCATTATAAATTATTTGTAAATATAGGAAGGTAAACCTAGATGTACCTCGATCTTCCATCTTTATTACTCTAATTTAATTTATTTGATTTGTCTATTATTTATTAAATAACCAACTATATAAGAAAATGTGTAACTATAAGTAATATTTCATCCTTATTGTGTTAACATATTAATATTAAAATAATGTATTACTAGGAAGTAGACAATTGTACATATTGATGAAGGAAGTATTCTTTTCTTCCAAAAAGTGGAACTTTTCCTTTTTAATATGATTCATATTTAATAAAGTAATATTCTTATATTAGATATTACTGAACTAAATATTGAAGTGTTTTCTCAATTGAGATATTTAAAATTTGAAGAAAAAATAAAAATTGTAGAATTTAAGATTTTGATTAAAAATGTGAATATTAAATAATAATAATTAATATAAAAAAATAGGAATAAAAGGAAAAATGAAAATCGGAATAAAAATAAAAATTGAAATTAAAAATAAGGCCTTCTATGTATATAACACCTGTGTCTTTAATAATACATAACCTTAATGTTACCAGTATCTTATAGGATTTCCATACCTATCATATCAGTAACCTATAAAAATAATTAAGTCATGTAACCTTGCAAATAATACTCTTCTCTTAGTATATAAATGCATTATGATATATTTCAAATATATTTTTTTTATTCCCAATTCTTCCTTTGTACTTGAAATATTAATTATTAAAGTATCCTGTAAACACATATATTTATCAAATATAAATGTGTGATTGAGACCAAACCTTTCCCTTTCAATATCATGAAATATGATATTATAGAAATTAATATACATAGTTACATAGTTACTTAGGTTGAAAAAAGACCTAGGTCCATCTAGTTCAACCTTCCTCCACCAGTTCTACATTTAGTCACTAAGTCATTTATAACCAACAATGTTTTGTGTACTGAGGAAATCATCCAGCCCTTTTTTAAAAGCTGTTATAGTATCTGCCATTACTACCTCTTGTGGTAGTGTATTCCACAGTCTGACCGCTCTAACTGTAAAGAACCCTTTCCTATTTAGGTTTCGGAATCGCTTTTCTTCCACTCGCAGTGAGTGCCCCCTGGTCCTTAGTACTGTCTTTGGAAGGAATAAGTCATGTGCCAGTCCTTTATATTGACCACACATGTATTTATACATATAAATGAGATCTCCTCTGAGACGTCTTTTTTCTAAGCTAAACATATCTAACTTTTTCAACCTGTCGTCATATGGGAGGCCTTCCATTCCTTGTAGTAGTCTAGTTGCCCGCCTTTGAACTGACTCTAACTTCTGAATGTCCTTTTTAAAATGTGGAGCCCAAAACTGGATCCCGTATTCCAGATGTGGCCTTACAAGTGATTTATAGAGGGGTAACAATACGTTGGGATCACGGGATCTAATCTCTCTTTTTATACACCCTAAAATCTTGTTTGCTTTAGCAGCTGCTGCTTGACATTGAGTGCTGCTGCTCAGCTTATTTGTAATGAGAATACCCAAGTCCTTCTCCTGTTCTGTAGTCCCGAGTTTACTTCCATTTAATGTATACGCAGCTATAGGATTACTCCGTCCTAGGTGCATTACTTTACATTTATCAACATTAAATCTCATTTGCCAAGTATCTGCCCATTCTGACATCTTATCCAGATCTTTTTGTAATATTGTACTATCCAGGTCAGTTTTTAATATCCTACATAGTTTGGTGTCATCGGCAAAGACTGACACTGTACTATCAATCCCATCCACAAGGTCATTAATAAAGAGAGTAAAAAGAATCGGTCCAAGCACAGATCCCTGCGGCACCCCACTGCTGACTATAGCCCATTTAGAGAATGTACCATTTATGACTACTCTTTGTTTCCTATCTTTTAGCCAATTCCTTACCCAGTTGCATATTGTGTCCCCTAGTCCTTGCTTCTGCAGCTTTAGTATAAGGCTATTATGTGGTACAGTATCAAATGCCTTTGCAAAGTCCAAATCTATCACATCAGCTGCATTACCAATATCCAGGTTTGAACTTACCCCCTCATAGAACCCCAACAGGTTGGTTAGACACGACTTATCTTTCATGAATCCATGCTGTTTGTCAGTTATCATATTATTTTCTGCAATATATTTTTGCATGTCATCCCTTAAAATGCCCTCAAAAACTTTGCATACTACTGATGTCAGGCTTACTGGACGGTAGTTGCCTGGATCTACCCTCTTACCTTTCTTAAATATCGGTACCACATCAGCAATTCTCCAATCCTGAGGCACCAACCCTGTTACAAGTGAGTCTAAAAATATGAGATACAGCGGTCTGTCGATTACGGAGCTCAATTCCCTCAATATTCGTGGATGAATGCCATCTGGCCCTGGGGATTTGTCAATGTTTAATTTACTCAGACGTAGGCGTACTTCATCTTGTGTTAAATTAATTATATCGGGTGGTGGACTTTGATTTTTCACTTGTTGAATGATCCCTGGTACAGTCAGTTCCTTGGTGAATACAGATGAGAAATGCCTATTTAATATCTCAGTCTTTTGTTTGTCCTCTATAACTAACTTGTTATTATATTTTAAGGGGCCGATACTATCCTTTGTTTTCCTTTTGGCATTAATGTATTTATAAAAGATTTTGGGATTTATTTTAATGTCATTGGCGATTTTTGTTTCAGTAGCTAATTTTGCTTGTTTGATTTCTTTTTTACATTTCCTATTGATATCTTTATACTCCTGCAATGCTATTTCTGTATTCTCAGCCTTTAAGATTTTAAATGCCCTTTGTTTTTGTTTTATTATACTTTGTACAGTCTTATTTATCCATAGTGGTTTCTTTTTATTCCTGGACATTTTATTACCACTGGGTATACGTTTTTTACAGGACTCTAGTAGTATATCCTTAAACTTACCCCATTTATGTTCGGTATCCCCAGTTACCATGACTTTGTCCCAATCTACACATTTAAGCTCTTCCCTTAATTTGTTGAAATCAGCTTTCCTAAAATTCCAGGTTTTAGCATTCCCCCTTTGAAATGTTCTATTGAATATTATGTTGAAGCTTACCATATTATGATCGCTGGTGCCCAAGTGCTCCCGGACCTGTAGATCTGAAATTGTATCCGGTCTATTTGACAGGACCAGATCTAGCAAATTATCTCCCCTGGTCGGTTCACCTACCATCTGAGAGAGGAAATGGTCTTGAATGGTAGATAAGAACTTACAGCTTTTAGCAGAACCAGAAGATTCTATGTCCCACTGAATGTCTGGATAGTTGAAATCCCCCATAATAAGAACCCGTTTATTATTATTAGCTGCCTTTTCAATTTGTTCCAGCATTTCACCCTCTATTTGTTCAGGTATGTTAGGAGGCTTATAGCAAACTCCAATTAGCATTTTTCCATTATTCCCCTCCCCATGTACATTTACCCATACTGATTCTACATTGTTGCTGTTCCCCTCAATGTCATCATACAACACAGGTTTTAGGTTAGATTTAATAAATATACACACCCCACCACCTTTTTGGCCTTTCCTGTCCTTCCTAAATGTACTATAACCCTGTATGTTTGTCACCCAGTCATGGCTTTCATCCAGCCAGGTTTCCGTAATGCCCACCACATCATAATCCATAGTTAACATAAGAGTCTCCAATTCATTCATTTTGTTTGCAAGACTTCTTGCATTTGCCAGTAGACATTTAATCCTATTAACACCTTTATTACTCCTAGCCTCCCTACGTTCCTTGTATGTCCCATCCCCCCCTAATCCTTCATTGACCCCTACCGTCTCCCTGTCTCTATCTGCTCTATCTATCCCCTTATTTGCTCCACTACCCCCCCCCCCCCCCCCGATCCTAGTTTAAAAGCTCCTCCATCCGTCTGACCATTTTCTCCCCCAGCACAGCTGCACCTTCCCCATTGAGGTGCAGCCCGTCCCTACCGTAGAGCCTGTAGCCGACTGAGAAGTCGGCCCAGTTCTCCATGAACCCGAACCCTTCCTTCCTGCACCAATTTCTAAGCCACATATTTATCTCCCTAAGCTCCCGCTGTCTTTCTAGTGACGCTCGTGGCACCGGTAGTATTTCTGAAAACACCACCTTGGAGGTCCTGGACTTCAGCTTCTCTCCTAGTTCCCTGTAATAATTTTTAAGGACCTTCCACCTGCCTCTAACTTTGTCATTAGTACCAATGTGCACCATGACCGCTGGGTTTTCCCCAGCCCCACCCAGCAATCTGTCTATCCGATCCACAATATGCCGAACCCGAGCACCCGGCAGACAACACACTGTTCGGCATTCACGGTCTCGGCGACAGATGACCCTGTCTGTCCGCCTAATTATAGAGTCCCCTACCACCAACATCTGTCTTGGCTTTGCTGCACTCCTATTTCCCTCCTTCCTACAGCAGTTGTTTTCCTGGTTGCTAGGAGCAACATCCTGCTGTAGTGACCCTAGTCCAGGCCCTTCATTCCCTGACACTTTTCCCCCTACCTCTTCTTCTAACTGTTACCCAGCTACCTACCTCTGGGTCCTGATCTTCCCCACTTCCACCCTCCTCCATATCACTGGCCCCAGCCAGAGAAAGCTCAGTGAGCTCTAAACTCCTCTCCAGGTTTGCAATGCCCCTTAGTGTTGCAAGCTGCTTATTTAGATCAGTTACCTTGGCTTCCAAATACGCAACATGCTTGCATCGAGTGCAGACATAGTCACCCTCGAACGGCTGCTCAAGGCATGCATACATCTGACAAGATACACACCTGGTAGCATTGTCCATGGAGCACCTATCAAATGGGGATCAACAGTAAAGTAGAAAAACAAAGAGAAAAAAAAGAAAAAAACCCAATGGAAAACGTATAAGGATAAATTCAAACTATGTTCTTGTGTCAAACTATGTAATTGTGTTGAAACTATGCACTTATCTTAAATTCAGCACTTTACTTCAGCTCAGCACCTCGCTCGCACTGGCTGGTTTATATAGATGTACAGAAGCTGCTAGAAGCTTCTAGAAACAGGTGTGACTAATCCTACTAATTAAATCACAAGATTTAAAGGTAAATCACTACCTTTTTTTTTTTTTTCCCTTTTCACAGAATCACAAACAGACACACAATTCCCTAATGAAATTCAACAATTACAGTTATCACCACTATGTAATTGTGTTGAAACTATGCACTTATCTTAAATTCAGCACTTTACTTCAGTTCAGCACCTCGCTCGCTATGTCAAGATTAAATTAAATTAAAATTTATGTTGTATATCTTCAAGACCATATTATAAATATCACTTCCGTATTTGAAAAGAAAAAATGATTACCAATCTGTGTATCAGTAAAAGAAGTGACTAACACAAACCCGTATAAAAATCAAAACGTTACAACCTTATTCTAGAATGTAACTCTTCAGAATAAGCCCTTAATAAAAAATCCTAACATCTCTATACTAAAGAAATATGTCTAAGAATAAAATATATTCAGTATAAATTCCTTCATTATGTATACTTATGTACACTTATGTACTATAACTTATTTATTCTGATAATATACATACATATTATAACCTCAGAGTTAAAACAAAAATTCCCTTTTTTTTTTTTCTGGATCCAAGTACTTGACATTGGCAGCTGCTCAGACAATCAATCATTCATAGACACATCTATGCACACAAGACTGTCATGGTTCTTTAACATATACTTCTACATAGAAACATTGACAGACACATATTCCTTTTTTTTCCCAATTATTCTATGTGCATTTCAAAAATTATGTTACTAATTTGAAGTACTTCTTGAAAAATACAAATTCCAATGTATTACATACTGTACATTTGACCATAGAACAAACATTTATTATTAGCTTTAGTAATTCAAAGGTCACATGCTCTGGTCACGTGCAAAGAACACCATTCCAAAACAGCAAGCAGTTTTACTACACTCCAAAGCTCAGATTACATTTCTAATAACTCTAAAGAAGATATATATATGTTCATAAAAGAAACGTTAAAGTAATAGTTCTCTGGCAATTGGTACCTGAGAAAATAATAATTATTATTAATCATGCTTTCGCGATTAACCTTACACAATAAGATATATGTTACCTGATTGAGGACAAGAACAAATGTATAAATAAAAAGTTAATACTTCATCAATCTGCTTTACTGATAAATTCTGAGGGAAATACAAGAATAAAATTATTATCATATTTATGATAAAAATGAAACACTTAGAATCTGTTACTTTCTCTTATTATTTCATTTTAAATATAACTATTCATATACAGAGATCAAACTATTAATTTATAACATTAAACTATCATTTTAACTAAATGAAATATGACCTTGATTTACTATCACTACGTTTAATATATATATATATATATATATATATATATATATATATATATATATATATATATATATATATTGTGAGACTGTGACCGGGGTTATCTATGACGGCCGGTATGTCTCGCCCCGGTTGTGCTCACTCCATGATAGAAAGTAAATCCACTCTAGGGTTAATGCTGTTTTCCTACAGGCTGAAGGAAGGGTTAAATGGAAACAGGAACAAGGGCAGGTGTGCCGGGTGTGAGGGAGTGAACAGAACTCCCTGAGTTCTCTGCTGGAGAGGCACATGTATATTGTTGTGAACTTTTGTTTGGACATTAAACCGTGTGCTGTGAACCTTAATGCCTGGATCCCGTGTCTTCTGCTGCGCAGCTGACCACGCTACCTCACAATATATATATATATATATATATATATATATATATATATATATGCATAGATTCACTGTATATGAACAATCACATTTATCAAACAATAAAATTAATTTACCCAGAAATCCACTTTATTTAGCTGAAGACCAAACCTAAATTTTTCTTCAAAGATTCGATTTATTAGATTCATTTTAAACTTATAGGAATCTCTGAACTTATGTAACTCAAGTTTTTTTCTTAAATGAGAAAGAATTTCTCTCTCTGAAAAACCACCCAGCTGTTGCTGGCTGTCAAATTCTAACCCAGGGAAAGAATCTGCACAAGACACCTGTTTCTGTCTTTCAAAACTTTTACTCATCATTTGTCTGGGATCCTCAATCCCAGTGACCAATCCCTCCACTGGAGGGTTTTTCCTGTGGAAAAAGATTTTTAGATGATAATAATTGGGATGGATTGTATGGTTTATAACACGTATGCATTTTCCTGCGAATTTCATATATCCTGTCACAGAAATATCTGGATCTGGGAGACACTGTTGGTTTTTCACAGAAACTCTCCCTTTTTCGTGTTGGTTTTTCAGAATTAATTAATTTCTGTTTTGATTGACTTTGGCGATTTTTAACAAAATCAATAAATGTCGTACATTCGAATAGGGACTTTTTATTTAATGCCACCGCACAAGCTGCATTATCAAGGAAATTAAATTTCTTGATGAATAAACGTATCATTCCATCCAATCTGACATTTGGAATGACCGCCCTATACAAACGTTCAAAAACGGACATAAATGAGAACGTACTCTCATTCTGTTCAATTTGTAATTCCTTTAACATCTCATAATTTGGATCAGATTCATTCCTTGCACAGAAGATGAGATTTTTCAGCCTTATGATATCGTTATCATTTGAACAATCAAATGTCTCATTGTCAGAAGACTTTTTTAATGCCAATTGTCTAAAGAAATGCTGAGGTATCCACATACGGAATGACTGATTCGTCTCACTATTGGTTAAATTTAACTTCTCTACGGAACTTTCAAATATCTCTGAATTTCTGCAAACATGTATTTTAGGATTATATGCGGGAATTAATTTGCATATGTCCAATAGACTCTTTCTAAGTTTAATTCCTAAATTAGTCTGTTCTATTTTTAGAAACTGATCGTCGCCATTTTCTCTCTGCACGTGTCCCACTCTGGCTCCTCCCCCTTCTGGCTTCTCTACGTCATTTCCTGCTTCTTTCTCAGTATGCTGAAAGTCACCTTGATTAGGTAGCACGTGTCTGTCGCCATTGTCAAAATTCTGATTTGAATTACAGTCTAAATCTGACTTTTCATTTCCATCATTACAGTCAGAATTCACAATATTACTGACTGACATTCCAGGTTCTAAGCAGTCTTTGGATTTCTCTGTCACTGACTCTCCTGACAATTCAGGTTGTCTATTTCCACCATTTTTACATTTTTCTACGATTAACTTGTGAAAATCATAGACTAAATGACAGACATTTCTGATTTTCTGTTTCTCTCTATTAAAAGACCTTGCACATTCTATACGTGAATTCTCAAGTTCACAATCCTCATAAAAGCGTAACCAAATCTCTTCCACATTAGAAATATCTGAATAAGTGAACTGAATTTTACTTTGCTTAACATAAGAAGAGATAAAATCCATTTTCTTACCTGAAATGATCAGATGATCTGATGGATGATCCTCTAAGAATTGATTCACCTTGTTCAACACATCCAATACTTCTGTCAGAGTTCCGGGTTTTCCAGTTTTCTTTTGAAAGAGCTTGCCCTTTGTTAACATGGAGTTTGCCGTTCTGTTGCCCTACTTCCTGTCCATCTGTTTAAAAGGCCGCCCCTAAGCTTAGTCCAGTGCCTGAGTATACTGCTTGCTGTGTACTCCTGCTTTGCTGCTCTTGGTTCCTGATTGACATTTGGATCCTCCTGAAAGACAACCGACACCGACTCTGGACTTCACCTGGTCTCATCAAGCTGTGCCCGGACTCCGTCTGCCATCTTTGTTCTGCACTTCTGCCCAGTTCCTTCCGGTTCGTTACCACTTTGGACTATCATCCCATACGGACATTTTTGGACTATACCTATTGCCCTTTGTGTCCCGGCTGCTGCGCATTTAGGCCTTCTGGGGTGATTGCCAGACAGTCCCTGTATAGGGGTTCGCTCTTGGTGGTCTCCCTGGGGGAGTCCGGTGCGTGGCCCCGGGAATTCCCCTCCGCTCCGATCCTGGAAGGTATTTCCTGTGTTTTATGTTCTACTGTGTTTTGTTCCGTTTATGTACATCTGGTTGGTTACATATTATAAACATCTTTGCACCAAGAACTCGTCTCTGGTTGTCATTGCCCTAACGCAATCGAAATCCTCAGTACATACAATAGTATTACATTATACTCAGGCCAAAAAAGGATTTCGCTGGGGCAATGACTGAGACACGAGTAGATCAGCTTTTTTCCATGATTAACTCCTTGCAGCAGGAGATGGAGGCGGTGCAAACTAAGCTTAGAGATGTGGAGGTACAGCTGGGCCATGATCACCAGGTACTGGGTCTGGCTATTCAGGATTTGCAAACCAGAGTGGAGGCTCAGGAAGCCGCCCCCCCTACGTCCGTATCAGCTGCCGGTATGCCTAGGTTACCCCCGTTTCGTTTCAGTGGTGATCGTAGTCAGTTTCGTGGATTTGTTAACCAGTGTATACTGTTTTTTGATGTACATGCTGATTATTACCGTTCTGACCGGTCAAAAGTGTTATGTATAATCATGTTGTTAACCTCCCGAGCACTGGCTTGGGCTAATCCTATGATAGAGAATCGTGATATCCGTTTAAATCACCTGGATGACTTTTTAACAGCAATGGCGCAAATGTTTGATGATCCGAATCGCCGTGCTACCGCTGAATCGGCTCTCCTTTCCTTACGTCAGGGAAAGCGGTCTGTCGTTGAATACGCCACTGAGTTCAAGAGGTTAGTGGTAGACACCGACTGGGGAAACAATGCGTTATTGTCAGTTTTCATGAAGGGTTTGTCCGGTACCATCAAGGACGAGTTAGCATGTTCCGAATCTCCAGGGGATTTTGAACTGTTTCTCCAACACTGTGTGCGTATCGATACCCGCTTGACGGAACGTAGACAGGAGAAATGGGCAGCTGTAAACCGGGTAACCAACTTTGCATTTCCTTCCAGAGAACCCGCTCTCAGAACGCCACGGGAGGCCGAGGATGTTCCTATGCAAGTGGACTCTCTACAAAAGCGAGAGACCAACGAACGTCGTGAACACCGGCTCCGTGAGCGTTTGTGTTTCTATTGCGGTCAATCGGACCATTTCCTGATTGACTGCCCAAAACGTCCAAATCGCCCAAATAAGGTATTGGCGGCCATGGCAGAGTGTGACAACACGGACGCAGAGTCCGATATCTCTGAGGCAAGTGGACACCTGGATGCGGTATTTCCCTTGACTGTAATGTCAACTTCACCTAAGGACTCAGAAGGGAAATACACCCATTGCTCGCTTCCCATTCAGATACGGTGGGAGGGACAGTTAATTCCAACATCTGCTATGATAGACTCTGGGGCAGGGGGAAATTTCATGGACTCTTCTTTTGCCAGGAAACACGGTATCCAGACACAACAAAGATCCTCACCGGTTACCATGGAGACGGTAGACGGATCTCCATTAGTTTCTGGACCAGTTGATCGGGAAACAGTACCCCTAGAATGTGTGATGAAGCCAGGTCAGCAGGAGACCCTTGTTTTCATGTTAATTTCTTCTCCCCATTTTCCGATAATTTTAGGAATTCCGTGGCTGCAGTCTACAAATCCAGTCATCGATTGGGAGACTAAAGAAATATCCTTCCCACCGCAGAGTGGTCCGACCATTAGTCCAACTGTACCGGTTCCAGTAACACCGAATGCGGAGGGCACTGTAAAGGTACCTGTTCTACCCCCGGTTTATCATGACTTCGCTGATATATGCGACAAAAGAAAAGCAGATCGGCTTCCCCCGCATAGACCGTATGATTGTCCCATAGACTTACTCCCAGGGGCAGAGATCCCGTTTGGTCATGTCTACCCGTTGGCGGCACCTGAGTTAGAAGCACTAAAGGATTACATCGATGAAAGTCTAGCCAAGGGATTTATTCGCCCTTCTACCTCACCAGCAGGGGCACCCATCTTTTTTGTAAAAAAGAAAGAGGGGACTCTGAGACCTTGTATCGACTACCGGGAACTAAATAAGATAACCATCCGGAACCGGTATCCGTTACCGTTGATTCCTGAGCTATTGGAGAGAGTCCAACAGGCAAAGATATTCACTAAATTGGATCTCCGTGGGGCATATAATCTACTCCGCATACGTCCCGGAGACGAGTGGAAGACAGCGTTCAGATGTCGGTATGGACATTATGAGTACCTAGTGATGCCTTTTGGACTTTGTAACGCTCCTGCGGCTTTCCAACACCTAGTCAACGATATTTTCAGGGATATAATGAACCAATTCATGGTGATTTACCTGGATGATATCTTAATCTTTTCTGATTCCCTACAGGAACACCAGGAGCACGTCAAGACAGTACTTACCCGACTGAGGGATAACCACCTGTATATTAAACTGGAGAAGTGCGAATTCCATTGCTCAAAAATACAATTTTTAGGATATGTCATCTCTCCTCAGGGACTGAACATGGAGTCTGGCAAGATACAAGCAATTCTAGACTGGCCGGAACCGGGAAACATCAAGGAGGTACAACGCTTTGTCGGTTTTGCCAACTTTTACAGACGCTTTATCCGTAACTTTTCAGAGATCGTCCGTCCTATTACTCTGTTAACCAAGAAAGGACAGAAGTTTGTGTGGTCCGCCCAGGCCCAGGAAGCTTTCAATCGTCTCAAGGTTTGTTTTACCTCAGCACCAATACTAATACACCCGAATCCCGCACTCCCCTTTATTGTGGAAGTCGACGC
Source organism: Anomaloglossus baeobatrachus (assembly GCF_048569485.1). NCBI lineage: Eukaryota > Metazoa > Chordata > Amphibia > Anura > Aromobatidae > Anomaloglossus > Anomaloglossus baeobatrachus. The sequence goes on along the minus strand of NC_134357.1, from coordinate 551,176,258 downwards.
TTCCGATTATGCGTTAGGGGCTATCCTTTCCCAAAGAACTGGGGACAAGAGTCTCTTGCATCCGTGTGCTTTCTTTTCTCGCCGGTTGTCCCCTGCAGAAAGGAACTATGACATTGCGGACAAGGAATTGTTGGCGATTATTGCAGCTTTTAAGGAATGGAGACAACACTTGCAGGGAGCAGCGCAGCAAGTGATAGTTCTCACAGACCATCGTAACCTGGAATTCCTTAAATCTGCCAGGTGCCTGTCTCCACGGCAAGCCCGTTGGAGCTTGTTCCTTAACCAGTTCAATTTTATCGTTACATACCGTCCAGGTTCACGTAATGGGAAAGCCGATGCCTTGTCCCGAATCCACGCCATGGACTCCGTGCCTGGAACCCCGTCTCAGACCGTGTTATCTGATGCCAATTTCGTTGGAGTAATTCAGGACCAGGACTTGTGGAAGGACATCAAGCTGGCCTATGATGGTGACGTATTTCTTGCTGCCCCCCCGAATGATGTGACTCTTGTCCTTCGGAATGGTGTGTGGTTGAGAGAGCGACGTATTTATGTCCCGGAGGCTGTAAGACTTCGGGTTCTCAAATTGGTCCATGACTCCGTGTTGGCAGGTCATAGGGGGGTACAGAAGACGCAGGAATTTCTGAGTCGTTTTTTCTGGTGGCCAACCTGTTTAAAGGATGTGAAAGACTATGTCCACTCATGTGTGGTTTGTGCCCGGTGCAAGGTCCCTCGTGTGGCTCCTACGGGACTCCTTCAACCGTTACCCGTTCCATCTCGCCCTTGGGGATCCATCTCAATGGATTTTATTGTGGAGTTGCCAGTCTCAGGCGGTAACAATACCATTTTAGTGGTGGTGGATCGGTTGACCAAAGCTGCTCACTTTATTCCATGTACCGGTCTTCCCTCAGCCGCAGAGACAGTGGATTTGGTTATCCAGAATGTATTTCGACTGCATGGGGTACCAGATGAGATCATCTCTGACCGGGGCGTGCAGTTCACGTCTAAATTCTGGAAGGGGTTTTGTTCGGCACTCCGTATTGATGTCTGTTTGTCTTCTGCATACCATCCTCAGACAAATGGGCAAACCGAACGGACTAATCAAACCCTGGAGCAGTACCTACGTTGTTATGTCAGCCATCTGCAGGATGATTGGTTGAAGCTGCTTCCTTTGGCAGAGTTCTCGTATAACAACACTCAGAGCAGCTCCACTAAGGTAACGCCCTTTTTCGCTAACTTGGGTTACCATCCGAATGTTTTGCCTAGGTCACCGGTGGTGGTTTCGGTGCCAGTGGTGGAGGACAGAGTGACGGAGCTACGACAGAATCTGGAGGTTTTAAAGGACTCTTTGGCTTCGGCTCAGGAGCGTTACAAGAAGTCGGCAGACACTCACCGGAAACAGGCACCCATGTATAAGGTAGGGGACTCGGTGTGGTTATCCACCAAAAACCTGAAATTGGGTGTTCCTTCGCAGAAGCTGGGGCAGAAATTCATCGGTCCGTTTAGGATCACCGGGATCGTGAGTCCTGTTGCCTGTCGGCTGAGGTTGCCGCACCATTTGAAGGTACACCCGGTCTTTCATGTTTCGCTACTCAAACCTGTCTCCCCTAATCCGTTTCATGGCCGTATCGTGCCTCCTCCTCCGCCTGTGATGGTTGACGGCCAGGAGCAGTTCGTGGTTGAGGACATTATTGACTCCCGGCTCCATCGGCATCGGCTTCAGTATCTGGTACGTTGGCAGGGGTACTCCCCCGAGGACGATTCCTGGGAACCCGTGGGTAACATTCGTGCGCCCCGGAAGGTTGCTCAGTTTCATCGGCGGTACCCGGACAAGCCAGGCCCTGATCCGTCCTGAGGCCGTTTCTGGGGGGGGGGAGTACTGTCAGAGTTCCGGGTTTTCCAGTTTTCTTTTGAAAGAGCTTGCCCTTTGTTAACATGGAGTTTGCCGTTCTGTTGCCCTACTTCCTGTCCATCTGTTTAAAAGGCCGCCCCTAAGCTTAGTCCAGTGCCTGAGTATACTGCTTGCTGTGTACTCCTGCTTTGCTGCTCTTGGTTCCTGATTGAGATTTGGATCCTCCTGAAAGACAACCGACACCGACTCTGGACTTCACCTGGTCTCATCAAGCTGTGCCCGGACTCCGTCTGCCGTCTTTGTTTTGCACTTCTGCCCAGTTCCTTCCGGTTCGTTACCACTTTGGACTATCATCCCATACGGACATTTTTGGACTATACCTATTGCCCTTTGTGTCCCGGCTGCTGCGCATTTAGGCCTTCTGGGGTGATTGCCAGACAGTCCCTGTATAGGGGTTCGCTCTTGGTGGTCTCCCTGGGGGAGTCCGGTGCGTGGCCCCGGGAATTCCCCTCCGCTCCGATCCTGGAAGGTATTTCCTGTGTTTTATGTTCTACTGTGTTTTGTTCCGTTTATGTACATCTGGTTGGTTACATATTATAAACATCTTTGCACCAAGAACTCGTCTCTGGTTGTCATTGCCCTAACGCAATCGAAATCCTCAGTACATACAATAGTATTACAACTTCTTACGGACTGACTATCTTTCTTGCTCAAAAATACGTCAAAAGTTAACTTCTGTGGCTTTATAAAGACTTTAAAGTTCATTTAAAAAAAAAACATTCATGCAACTTGACTTATACGTATTTCCTAGGTTCTGCGTGATTTTTTTTATAAATTGTCGATTCCCTCTCACTTTGCAGCAGGAGGCATACTTGAGATACTTATTACTCCAGACCCCCCTTATGCAAAGTGAAGGAAGAAGCACAAAAATGAAAAAAAAATCACGAATGGCTGGCTCACCAAATGTTAAAAAATATACTCTTAAATATATTTTTCTTCAAATACGTAAAAGGCGCATGAAAGAAAGAACTTCAAAAATGTAAAAAATAAATGTATTTTATCTATTTAAAAATGGTTGCCAGGGTTCAGCTACAGAAAGGAAAAATAATATACTTCATTAGCTTATGGAAAAAGAGTTCATTTAGTCCATACTGATCAATAGAAAATCTTCACCCATCTCTCCTTGGTTTCTGAATGGCAAAGCAGGGGTGACATCCCTTAGGCTGGACAGCGTGTGTTCATCTTGCAGCCTCGGAGTCTTCTGGCCAGCTGACAACGTGCAGGAGCGAGCGAGTAGCCCCCTCCATCGTGTGTTATATACCAACTGTTCAGTCCATATAGGGTGTTTTAGTTGAACATAGTTCCATATGACATAATCTTCTAGAAGCTACCAGAAGATTTATATATATATCCTTCCATGTCAGTACTCAAGTATATTCAATATGGGCATTTTAATACTTATTCCTTATAAAAACTTTATTAATAAACTATGCCCTACAACATAAACAGAACTGTGAACTTATATGTCCTACTATAAAATATTTGATAACTAGATGTATTAATTTTAGTGTTTTTAACACTATGCTAGTGTATACAGGGAAGGTTAAGCAGGGATTAGCAATATGCACCCAGAACTGCTCATGGTTTTGGGTGCATATTGGACCTGACAGGTTCCCTTTAAGTGAACATCATGATTGGGTTTTGGTGGGACATCCGAGGAGTAAAACGACCACTGAACTGCCCTCTTGTTGCTTTGGTGGTCTAAGTTACATCAAGATGGTCAGGATTATGTTTCAGCTTGCCGTGTTTGTGTGGTTTTGAAAATATCTCATACTCATCCATCTGGGGTTCTCTAACCATTGGTCATTCCTTGGCAACAATGGACACACCTGCTAGTGGATTTTTTTTACTAATCTACCCGTGGTTGCTGGTGAAACTGTAATACTGGTAGTTGTTGATAGGTTTAGCAAAATGGCTAATTTTACTGTGTTACCTGTACTTACAAGTGCTAAAATTTTTGGCACAAGTCTTTATCAATGAGACTTCATGGTATTGTATCAGATAGTGGGACCCAATTTTTTTTAAAGATCTTGGAAGCCATTTTGTGTTCTGCTAGGGATTCATTTCTCATTTTCATCCACCTTGCACCATCAGTCTAATGGGTAGACTAAACAAGTGAATCAAAACTTGATACACATCTAAGGTTTTTTGATTCTGAAAAAAAATAGGATTGAGTCTCAAATTTAACTTTTAGCAGAGTTTGCAGTGAATAACCTTCGTCATGAGTCTACAGGCAGGACGTCTACAGAAGGTCATTGGAATTCCCAATGAACTCTGATGACACCCGCGCTACAGCTTCACGGGTTCATCAGAGTTCATTGGGAACTGTGATGAGTCCCCGATGCTGTCCCGGCTTCCAGGTTCTCACTACACACACACACACACACACACACACGTATACACTGAGCATATATACACACATAATAGACACACATGGATACACCGCGCACATACACACATAGCATGTATACACTGAACACAGACACACACTCGGCTGTATACTCACCCTGGCACTGAAGTCCCCCACGATGCTCCGGCTTCAAACTCCTCAGTGCAGTGAATATTCAGTGAGTATAATGAGCGGGAGGCAGCAGAGCCGGAGAAAGCACCACTGGATACAGGTAAATATAGAAAATCTTTTTATTAAAAAGACCCGTGTTTTCTCCGGTGTCCACTAATGTCACACGGATCACATCAGTGTGCAATCCGTGTGACACCCGTGCTGCCGGACAAAAAACGAACGTGTGTGTGCGGAGCCACGCAGGGTCACACGGTTCATGTGAAAACATGGCTGTGTGAGTACCAGAATAGAATAAAATGGGTACGTATGGCATCCATGTTAAAAACGGATGTCACACGTACATGAAACACGGACGTCTGAAACCAGCCTTAGACGTTTTTCTGGGCTCTTTTGTTACCATTCGTATTATCTGTCTCTTTGATTTGTCATCAATTTTCCATCTGCGGCCACATCCAAGGAGGTTGGCTACAGTCCCATTGATCTTAAATTGCTGAATATGTGCAACTGTAGTCACAGGAACATCAAGCTACTTGGAGATCGTCTTATAACCGTTACCTTTAACATGCTTGTCTATAATTTTCTTTCTAATGTCCTGAGACAACGCTTTCCTTCGCTTCCTCTGGTCCATGTTGAGTGTGGTACACACCAGTTCACCAAACAGCACAGTGAGTATCTGTAGCCCTATGTACAGGCCAACTGACTAATTAAAAAATTGTAGACACATGTGATGAAGCATGGTTGAAAAGCAATGTCTCACTTTCATTTGTTCATTTCATAGATTTTTTTTTATTATTACTTTTGTCGGATTCAAGTTATTTCTGTGACCATTGTGGGTTTTTCTTTCATTAAAAGAGGGGTACCAACAATTTTGATCACGTGTGCATGACCCTTTGTTTCTCCACAAGGTTGGCATATCTACAGAGGCCAAAGGTCCGAAGTGCGTAGTGGAACCTGCTGATCTTGTACACGTGCTACAGGATTAGAAATGTTATTGTTTCTTGGATATAAATTGATAACAGTTAGATGGATTCAGACGAAAATTTCTACAAAACTTGATTAACAAAGTCATTACTACAGGACTGTATGAGAAAGTGATTTATGCTAGAAGAAATATTGGAGCCAAAAATGAGAGAATCTGGGCACCATGGTTATTTTTTTTCAACATTTTGTATGTGCTCTCAAATATTAAAACTTTATTAAGCCCTCTGCAGCACAAAAATTTGAATGGACAGTATACACACACTCAGCTCTGCTACATAAGCACATTTACATACACATACAACTGTGCTACATATATACATTTATATACAAGTACACGGTGTACACATTACGCACAGTCTCAGTGCAGGTCCTGGTAGCTTCCTTCCCTGCTCTTCACCAATCACATCGATCAGTGTGGGGCAGGAGAGGGGAGAGCAGTTTTCTCAGTGATCAGGCAGGACACTGTCTCAGCATTCTCCTCCATCACAAGAAGCTTCCTCTGAATTATAAAAGCACTCACATATTAATTTATTAGTAAGATGTGTTTTTCTTAAAAGTGCACCTCATAGCCCAAAAACTAAGTTCTAAAGTAATGTCACTTTCTCATTTAATTATATACCTGTCTGGTATATGATTTTTATTTATCAATAAAAATATATAATTTCTTCCCATTTTAGTTATATTTTATGGTCAAAATTTTTTTTTCTATTTCTTTGTTTTACATTCTAGGTATGATAATGACTTCTGTGTGGGATTTTTGATGTTTAAGAAGGTAACATTTACGGGTAAAACATTTCCCACATTCTGAACATGAATACGGCTTCTCCCCTGTGTGAGTTCTTTGGTGTTTAATAAGATCTGATTTCTGGTTAAAACATTTCCCACATTCTGAACATGAATATGGTTTTTCCCCTGTGTGAATTCTTTGGTGTTTAATAAGATTCGATTTCTGGCTAAAATATTTCCCACATTCTGAACATAAAAAAGGCTTTTCCCCTGTATGACTTCTTTGATGTCTAACAAGATAAGAATTGTGGAGAAAACATTTCCCACACTTTGAACAGGAAAAAGGCTTCTTTCCTATGTGAGATCTTTGGTGTGACAGAAGATGTGTTTTATGATTAAAATTTCTCCCACATTCTGAACATGAAAAAGATTTCTCCCGTGTGTGGGTTTTTTGGTGTTTAACAAGATTTGATTTCTGATTAAAATATTTCCCACATTCTGAACATAAAAAAGGCTTTTCCGCTGTATGACTTCTCTGATGTCTAACAAGATACGTTTTGTGGACAAAACATTTCCCACACTTTGAACAGGAATAAGGCTTATCCCCTGTGTGGCTGCTCTGGTGTCTAACAAGGTAATATTTGTGTACAAAACATTTTCCACATTCTGAACATAAATATGGCTTCTCGCCTGTGTGAGTTCTCTGATGTGAAAGAAAAAATGATTTTTTTGAAAAACATTTGCCACATTCTGAACATGAATATGGTTTCTCCCCTGTGTGACTTCTCTGATGTCTGTTAAAATTTGATTTCTCTGAAAAACATTTCCCGCATTCTGAGCATGAATATGGCTTCTCCCCTGTGTGACTTCTCTGGTGAAGGATAAGATGTGATTTCTGGTAAAAAAAATTCTCACATTCTGAACATGAAAATGTATTCTCCCCTGTGTGAAATCTTTGGTGAATAACAAGATGCGATTTCTGGTGAAAGCATTTCCCACATTCTGAACATGAATGTGGCTTCTCCCCAGTATGGATGCTCTCATGCCTAACAAGAACTGATTTCTGGTTAAAATATCTCCCACACTTGGAACAAGAAAATCTATCCTCTGTGTGAGGTTTTTCATGCTTAACAAAAGATTCTGAATGTGAAATTGACTTCTTTGCTTCAAGAGCAATTCGTTTTTTAATCCTTTGTTTTTGACTTTCTTTTTTCTTAAAAGTCTGAAATGAATCAGAGGATAGGACCTGTTTCAAAAGATCAGATGATAGATCTTTGCTGTGAAGGGATGATGGTATTTCTGGAGAAATGGCATGCAGTGTCATTGTATCCTGTGAGATCTCAAGATCATCCGATTTAGAAACTGAAGATTTCAAGTGTCCCTCTGATGTCCTGGTACCATCTGCCAAGAAAAAAGACAAATTATTTTTGAAGTAAAGATCTTTAAAATTTATATTTTTGAACATTTCTACTTAAAATGTCCATAGCATGTTTTGTAAAATTTAATTATTCATTATGACAATGAAAGATCACTATCACAGGGAAAACTGGGGACTGAGCTTCCTAAACTGGCTGTCAGACTAAGGGAGCCCTAAATGTCCCTGATCCCAGATATACGTCTGATGGTGACAATATCTGGGCTTCCTTCCTTGCCCTACTCCTAAACAACCCTGATCTAATGCCCCCTCTCCCTCACCGCAGAGGAGGGCCTGCATAGGGGTCGTATACAGGGCTGCCACTAGGCATTTCAGGGCCCCATACTGGCAAAATTTTGGGGCCCCCTTGAGACTCCGCCCAAGCTCCACCCCAGCTCCGCCTCCACCCATCAAGTCTTCTACAGTCGCACCGCCACTCTTGAAAAAACGTATATATATACACATAAACAGTATATTATATATACACACATACAGTCATGGCCAAAAGTGTTAGCACCCTTGCAGTTGTTCCAGAAAATGAAGTATTTCCCTCAGAAATTTAATAATACACCCCTTACACCGCCGCACTCCATAATAGACCCTTTACAAAACATATCTTCATAATATCTCTCCCACACTGCCCCATGTATAATATCCCCTCCACACACTACTCCTCTGTATACTATTCCCCCACACACACTGCTCCTCTGTATAATATCCACACACACACTGCCCTTTTGTATTATATCCCCCACACACTGCCCTTCTGTATAATATCCCCCCCACACACACATTGCCCCTGTCTATAATATATACTGCTTCAATGTATATCACCCACAAACACTACCACCCTGTATACTATCCTCCCACGCCCCCCACACACAAACACACATTGCCGTTCTGATTAATATTCTCCTGTTATATATGTCCTCCTCCTGGTATATATGTCCCCATCCTGGTATACATGTTCCACTACTGGGCTCATCCTGGTATATAAGTTCCTATTCTGGTTTATGTGTCCCCTTCCTAGCATATATATCCTTTTCGTGCTATATATGTCCTCATCCTGGGCCTGTTCTGGCATGTATATCCCTCTTCTGGGCACATTCTGGTATATATGTCCGCATCCTGGTTTCTGTCGCCTTCCTGGTATATATGTCCCCCTCCTAGTATATACAGTGCTGGCCAAAAGTATTGTCACCCCTGCAATTCTGTCAGATAAAACTCAGTTTCTTCTTGAAAATGATTGCAATCACAAATTCTTTGGTATTATTATCTTCATTTAATTTGTTTTCAATGAAAAGAAAAAAAAAATTGTCATAAAGCCAAATTGGATATAATTCCACACCAAACATAAAAAGGTGGACAAAAGTAATGGCACTGTTTGAAAAATCATGTGATGCTTCTCTAATTTGTGTAATTAACAGCACTTGTAACTTACCTGTGGCACCTAACAGGTGTTGGCAATAACTAAATCACACTTGCAGCCAGTTGACATGGATTAAAGTTGACTCAACTTCTGTCCTGTGTCCTTGTGTGTACCACATTGAGCATGGAGAAAAAAAAAGAAGACCAAAGAACTGTCTGAGGACTTGAGAATCCAAATTGTGAGGAAGCATGAGCAATCTCAAGGCTACAAGTCCATCTCCAAAGACCTGAAAGTTCCTGTGTCTACGGCGCACAGTGTCATCAAGAAGTTTAAAGCCCATGGCACTGTGACTAACCTCCCTAGATGTGGAAAGAAAAGAAAAATTGACGGGAGATTTCAACGCAAGATTGTGCGGAAGGTGGATAAAGAACCTCGACTAACATCCAAACAAGTTCAAGCTGCCCTGCAGTCCGAGGGTACAACAGTGTCAACTCGTACTATCCGTCGGCATCTGAATGAAAAGGGACTGTATGGTAGGATACCCAGGAAGACCCCACTTCTTACCCCGAGACATAAAATAGCCAGCCTGGAGTTTGCCAAAACTTACCTGAGAAAGCCTAAAATGTTTTGGAAGAATGTTCTCTGGTCAGATGAGACAAAAGTAGAGCTTTTTGGGAAAAGCCATCAACATGAAAAAAAAAAAAGAGGCATTCAAAGAAAAGAACACGGTCCCTACAGTCAAACATGGCGGAGGTTCCCTGATGTTTTGGGGCTGCTTTGCTGCCTCTGGCACTGGACTGCTTGACCGTGTGTATGGCATTATGAAGCATAATGTAGGGCCCAGTGTGAAAAAGCTGGGTCTTCCTCAGAGGTCATGGGTCTTCCAGCAGGACAATGACCCAAAACACACTTCAAAAAGCACTAGAAAATGGTTTGATAGAAATCACTGGAGACTACTAAAGTGGCCAACAATGAGTCCAGACCTGAATCCCATAGAACACCTGTGGAGAGATCTCAAAATGGCAGTTTGGAGAAGGGACCCTTCAAATCTCAGGGACCTGGAGCAGTTTGCCAAAGAAGAATGGTCTAAAATTCCAGCAGCGCATTGTAAGAAACTCATTGATGGTTACCGGAAGCGGTTGTTCGCAGTTATTTTGGTTAAGGTAGTGCAACCAAGTATTAGGCGAAGGGTGCCAATATTTCTGTCTGGACCATTTTTGGAGTTTTGTGTGAAATGATCAATGATTTGATTTTTGTTTCATTCCCTTTTGTGTTTTTTCATTGCAAGCAAAATAAATGAAGATAATAATACCAAAGAATTTGTGACTGCAATCATTCTCAAGAAGAAACTGAGTATTATCTGACAGGAGGTCAGGGTTGCCAATGCACTGCCACTGCAGGGGTGCCAATACTTTTGGCCAGCACTGTATGTCCCATCCTGGGCCCCTTCGGGTATATACATCCCCCTCCTGGGTACATTCTGCTATATATATATCCCTATCGTGGTATTTGTCTCCTTCCTGGTATATACGGTATGTCCTTCTCTTGATCTAACATCTTTTCTGGTTTAGGAACAGACAAGTGGAATTGATGTGCAATATGGAGGACGCCTGTGCTGATGATTGTAGCAATTATGGAAAAGATCGGTTTTACGCATAAAATTCTACTGATTTATTACAGAAAAGACAAATGGCATTTCCCAATGTAGAGCCCTTACAAATTTAGTAAATATGCCCCAAACATTCAAATACGTTTTTACACACAAACATATCTAATCACATGTATCTTTGCACCACCAATAAATAACAAATATTCTCCTATCCTTTGCAATATTTCAGGGGTTGTCCATTACTCTGTCAACCCCTTCACAATACCTATGTACCTATGTTTCCCTACTGTAAACTAATAACACCTATACTCACCTCAGCTGCGGCAGTGTTGGCAGTAGCTCTCCCAGGGATCACATGACACTGTAATGTCACATGATCCCTGAAGCCAATCAGAACTGACCTTTACCTCCTTCAGTTGTCTAGATTTGTCCGCAGATGGGGAGACTGGGAGACTGGAGCCAGCAGTGATTGGACAGTGTAACAATGTATTGCAATCCTTGGGAGAGCCAGTGCTTACACTGATGTAACAGTGCCGACACCAGTGGAGAGTATAGTAGTTACTATTTTTACTAGCTGGGAAAAGGGATTGAGAAGGGGATGCCGAAGTATTGGACTCCCCCTTTAAACAAAGATAGCCCACGGGCTGCACACTAATACCATCCGAGTGCTGTACTTGTTGTTCACAGGATCATACATTTGCATTGTCAATATTCATCCGTGCTGCTGGGAAAAAAACCCCGCATGTTTTGCATGGACACACTGACCATAAAAAAAAACTGGACAATTCTCTTGTACTGATCAAGGCAATGGATGTATTGGCGAAAGGTGACCGCATGTATGCAAATCACATGCTTGCGGTCATGCACCGGGGAATCCTGACAGCACGCACACTGTGAGCTCTAAGAATTCACAAGTTTGCAGTCACATAAATTGCAGACTTGTACACCAAGGCCGGACCACCCATTTGACCTCTGCAGGTTGTGATCCAGATCAACAAAGTTCTGAGTCACTATGAGACAATCCCTCCCAACCTCCTCTCATGTATTATACATTGTAACGCCAATCCCATAAAAGTTCACAGCTGCTCCGAGTATAAAGTGCTGAATTGATACCTATGCCCTTCACACACAAGTGAAACACACAGCACAGTGCAATACTTCAGGCCCAGCACACAGTGTAACACCCCTCCTCCTCATACAAGGTATGTAGTGCAGCTGACCCTACAGCCCTCAGCCCCACAGGGTAACATCCATAGCAGCCTCACTGGGTAACATACCCAGCAACCCACAGGGTAACATCCCCAGTCCCTCCCTCACAGTACACAATGCTGGATGGATGTTGTTTGCATCTTACCATCCATTCCAGAGACAGGAGCTGCCAGCAGGAGAATCACTGAGAGGCAGCACAGCAAGGAGGAGGCGGAGCCAGCACTGAGAGGCAGGCGGAGCCAACACTGAGCCCAGCACAGTCCTGCTGCAGCAACAGATGGCCGGCAATCCCAGGGGAATCTGCATGTTGTGTGCTCCATCTGGGCAGGCTGCTTTAAAGGTACAGCGATACCTAGCGGCCGCTAATGTAATAGTTTGGCACTCAACAGCTGTTGGAGGAGCAGCTCAGCAGGCATTTGCTCCCTGGGTCATCCCCAGCGATCTTCGGCTCACTGGAGCGCTTACCGACTTTCCCCATGGGCTGCCGCGTCCTCCTCGCCACCTCTGCACTCTGTGTTGCCTATGAGGTCGTAGAAAGATGACCTCATCACATTGAGCCGCAGGATGATACGCCTCCTCCCTTCTCTGCTCTACTGACCCTCCCGCCTCCAGCACACATGGCTAATTTGCACGCGATGCCTGTGAAGCGGCGTTGCCTGCAACTTTAGCAATGTGTTGTAGCTGAAGCGACATCGACAGGCCCCCTCTGCTATGGCTGTGACTGGGGCCCGCTGAAGAGAAGGGGGGCCCGGCCAAGGCCTGGGGCTCAAAGTAATTACCCCGGGCCTGGCCAGGCCCCCCCTCACAACGGGGCCCCCTACACCAGACACAGTAGTAATGCCCTGATGGCGGCCCTGGTCGTTTAACCCACAGATAAGGACAAACAGGGAAAATCAAAACTCGATCACACAGCACGCTCACACAGAGGTATTAGACAACAAGTGATAAGGAAAATAAGAGCAGGGAGGAAACAACGAGAGAACTCCACACACAAAGCAATACAAACATCAGCACAACTGGAATACAACAGCACACAAACCGGTGTAGCTTAAAGCTATAGTCGGCATGGGAAGACAGACTCCTCCATCTTGAAAAGGTGGGAAGTGACTGTGATAACTCTGCCACAATACGTGATCCAAGAGGTATCGAGCAGGCTAGCAGAAATTAACTCCTGCAAGCATGATCATTAACGCGAACACGGCTGGTCAATGCCTGAGCCTGTCTTTGTAACTCAGAAGCACCAAAGAATGCATAGTATGGAGTGTTAGACTCTGCAGTGTTAACAGCGCCAAATGCCGCCATGACACTCGGCAAGTTTAGAGCCAAACACTGTGTGACAATCAAAGGCTAATAAAAAACATAGCATTAACCAGTAGAGCATGGTGTTCAAATATTGTATTTGTTTTTTTTTGCCACCCAAATATTGAAATAAGAAGCCACCAACAAATGTTATGTATGTGAAAATGATACCGATAAAAACTTCTACTTACTTTGCAAAAAAAAACAAACGTGCACCCACTTAGGCAGGCAGGTCGTAGCCGGGCAAGTCCCGAGACGGTGATCTTTTCTGTGACCCCCGGGCAGATTTCTGAGGACAGCAGTGCTCAGCCCGGCAGCCACATTTTGCTGGCTGCCAGCCCATAAGCACACAGTTGCAGTGCAAGCACACACAAGAACCGTTCAAAGCTAAATGCTGTGTGCACATGCATTGGAAGGAGTTCATCTGTGTGAGGAGTTAGAGCACAATGCACTCCCATCCCACAGATAAAAGAAGAGCAGCAGAGACAGAATGCTGTATGCCCCACCCCAGTAATGTTTGTGCTCATCCAGTAACGTGCATGCCCCCCCCAGTAGCGTGTATGGCCCCCAGTAATGTGTATGACCCCATGAAGTGTATGACCTCCAAATAATGTGCATGCCCTCCAGTAATGTGTATGCCCCAGTAGTGTGTATTACTCCATATCATGTATGCCCCAAATAATGGCGTAAGCCTCCCAAATAATGTGCATGTCTCCCCATTAAAGTGTATTCCCCCAGAAATGTGTATGCTTCCCAGTAACAAGTATGTCCCCACAGTAACGTGTATGACTCACTAGTAGCATCTGCGTGTGCATGGGGCCCCCAGAGACTCTTTCGCCTAGGGCCCATCTTTCAATGAAAAAAACAGTATGTCCACATTACTAGTGGCTTAAAAGCTTGTGAAAAGCAACATGGCTTTTTATAAACTAATCCAGCAAAATCCACTCTCCCAAAGTCAAATCTCCTGTTTATTTCTGAGTCTTCCTGAGTGGCCAACCCACATTTAAAAATCAGTCTATTTGGCATTGCAATGAGAAGAACCCACTTGATTTTTGGAGTGCGTGTCTCCTGGAGAGCAATCAGAGCACTATGTGCTTACAATAAAATTGCATCTGTGCAATTTTCACTTAGCAACATCCACTGCGTATTACTTTCTGAAAGTGTCTGTGCACTCAAAATAATCAAAGACACTGAGGGTTATACTTTCAAAATTGGAGTCACTTTGTGGGGTTTTCTATTGGTTTAGTTTTCTGCCATTCTGTAACATTAAGGCTTTTGTAAATGGTGTCTTACATCTCTTCAGGGATCTGCTTCACCAGGCATGCCTTATTCATTCTGCAGGCGGCACTGATGATGGAGAAGATATCAGAACCAAAACTTCTGGGCAGCCAAGGTTCTGTCCAATCACTAAGATTATTGTGGCTAAATCCTGTAGTACCATGCAGTCTGACAGTATGGGTGTGTGTGCAGTCCAGCTGGAGTAATCAGCTCTCTGCTTCAGCCAACTGGAAAGCACCACACCCTATTAAAACTCAAAGCATATTGCTGGAAGCTGCCAGATATAGCCTTGTTCTCCTTTAGATTAGTCCTGTGTGCTCAGCTCCCAGCTTATGCATTTGTTTCCTGTTGTGACACTGACCTGTTTACTGACAACTTTTGCGTATTTTCAGTTTATCTGCCTTTATGGTCCTGACTTGGCTATCTGACTATTCTTCTTCCCATCTCGCGCCACCGAAAAGCAATCAGCTATCAAAGTGACCCCAGCCTAGGGGTATCTGTGTAAGATCAGACCCATAAATAGCTGTTAGGGGGTGAAGGGCAAGGCAAGTCCTTGGATCTGTAAAGCAACTAGATAGCGCCAAGCCGGTTTGTGGTAGCCATCTTTGAAATTACCTTTTGCTTGCAAACTATTCAAGCAAAATCTGTGTTTCAAAACTTAATTAGTTTCCTTTCTCTCTGAGCTCTGCCATGTACTGTACAACCGTATATAGGATATTGTTGGATTCAGGAGAAATTAAAAATAACACTGGTCAACAACAAAATTGCATTTGGTTTGTAATATAACAAATCATATGTATTTTTGCCTCCAGATTCCAAATATACCGTCAGAAATGGTGTATCACGTAAAATTTTTTAGATATTGTGGATAGTGCAGATTTTTTAAATGTATTTTGTGTACTTGCTTTGTCACCGCAAACCCTCTTGTTTTTTTGTTTGAAATTATTGAATCAGCGACTAAGCATGTGATAGTATTCATTTTGGTGTAATATCCAGTGTCATTGTAAATAAGCACTTGTACCTTGCCCCCCATATCTCATTGTAGATTGTAAGCTCTCACGAGCAGGGTTGTCTTTTTTTTTCTCTCTAAATATTGTATTTTCTATAACTGTTACTTGTTTGTTTATGATCCACCTGAATTGTAAAGCGCTGCGGAATATGTTGGCGCTATAGAAATAAAGATTATTATTATTGTTATTAAAAAGCTATAAACAGTCACCAGAGGGCAGGAAATTGCTAAAAGGTGAAACGTTAGAGTCAAAACTCAAGAAGCATGAGTCATCTGCTGTACTCCTTCAAAGCAATTGTTGATTGTTTCTTGGGTAACAATAAAGATGATTATGTTTCCACAGTCAATGAGTTATTGGAAAAACTACAAAGAAATGGGCTGTAGAATGTCATTGAAAATTTATTTTTTACATTCACACCTTGACTTTTTTCCAGAAAACTTGGGTTCTGTTAGTGACGAATAAGGTGAGCGTTTTCACCAGAACATTCTTACCATGGAGAAATGCTAACAAAGGATACTGGAATCCTGCAATGATGGTCGACTACTGCTGGATGTTGCGTAGGGAGACAGATGAGACTACATACAAAAGGAAAGCCTCATCAGCCCATTTTACCCAAGCAACATGACATTAGATTTTGGATTTTGATAGCAATTAAGCTGAAAGTGTATGATTTAAGTGTTATTGCTATTATTATGACTTTGAGTCATCATTGCGACTTTATGACATTGACAGTGTAAAGCGGGGTTTCCACGCTGCAATATCGGTACCGATATCGCTAGCGTGCGTACCCACCCCCCCTCGTTTGTGCGACACGGGTATATCGCTGCCCGTCGCGCACAAAATCACGCACCCCCGTCACACGGACATACCTGTCCTGCGACTTCGCTCTGGCCGGCGATCCGCCTCCTTTCTAAGGGGGCTGGTCGTGCGGCGTCATGCGGCAGGTGTCCAATAAAAGAGGAGGGGCGGAGATGAGTGGGACGTAACATCCCGCCCACCTCCTTCCTTCCACATTGGCGGTGGAGGCAGGTAAGGAGATGTTCCTCGCTCCTGCGGTGTCACACACAGCGATGTGTGGTGCCGCAGGAACGAGGAACAACATCGCTAATTAGAAGAGAACGATTTTTTGTTTTAGGACGACCTCTCCGCGGCAACTGATTTTGGGCGATTTTGCGATCGTTTTAGGTCGCACATAAGTGTCACACCCTGCAATATCGTTACTGACGCCGGATGTGCGTCACTAACGACGTGACCCCGACGATAAATCATTAACAATATCGTAGCGTGTAAAGTCTGCTTAGCTTTTAAGTAGGCCTAATAGTTTCTTATTGCCTTTATTAAAATGCTGTGTATCGGACTTCCGGATCCGGTCCTGGCTGAGGAGGCAGCATAGAGGGGAAGCTCCCGACACCCCTCTGAGAAACCGACGATAAAGAACATACCCAGGCAAGTGATAGAGCCGAGAGCAGCGCGTCTGGGAGTAGGAAGCAAGCAGCTATGGAGCGGTACTTACTGAGGAGTGCTGGCAGCGGTGAGGGGCCCTGGAGGAGTGGAGATCCTGACTGGCAGCGTGGAGAAGAGGCGCCGACGAGCCTGATGGAGGAGGAGCCAGAGTCCCCAGTGCAAGATGTGGTAATGAAAGGCAGGAGAGGGAGAAGTGAAGGAGATGAGAGCGGGGGGTCGGGGGAGGATGGAGCAGGAGAGAAATCGCTGCAGGGGATTGAAGAGGGAGAAACACAATGGATAGAGGAAGGTGACATGGAGGAACAAGAGAGAGAGGAGGAGGAGTGCGGCAGGGAAAGGGTGCACAGAGACGCAGGAGACCGGATTGATCACTCAGACACGCAGTATAAGGTGTCTAATCATGATCAACGCCAGCAGAAGCTGCATGTCAGAAAAAGTAACACTCCTTCTAAAGTAAACAAGAAGCAGCCGGCCACACCATTATCTAAATCCTGTAAACAAATGGGGGAGCGTGGAAAACCCTCAGCACAGAATAAGAGAACTAAGAAAACAGCACCACCTGCAGGCCAAGACAAGCATGCACAAGAGCTCAATGTTGATTATAAAAACTGGCTGAGGAAGTGACATCACATCTGTCAAAATAGATTAAAGTGGCCATTGAAACAGCCATACAAACATCCCTAGCAGCTATGCAAAAGCAGATTAGTGGCCACTCATCTAGACTGGCAGAAACAGAGCAGAGAATATCTGACTCAGAGGAGAAAATACTGGCTATGCAAGAGCAAATAGCAGCTCTAGTGAAATCTAACGATTATTTGAGAGATAAAGCGGAAGATTTGGAGAACCGATCAAGGTGCAATAATTTGCGCATTGTAGGGCTGCCAGAATCGGTATCTTTGGGACAGCTGGATAACATATGTGAGCAGGAGTTACCTCAGGCCCTGGGCATTAAGGCTAAATTCAGAGTGGAAAGAGTGCACAGAGTGGGACCACTGAGACAGCAAGAAGCGAATAGGGGAGAGGATCCAAATCCAAACAAGAAAGCCCCGCTGAGAGCTAGGCAAGTGATAGTCAAATATCTTGATTATAAACATAAAGAGGAAATACTGAGGGCCTTTAGAGACAGACAGCAACCATTGCATTACCAAGGCAACAGACTGCTAATTTTTGGAGATTACTCAGCCGAAGTCTCCAGAAAGAGAAAAGAATTCAGCAAAGTATGTTCATTCCTGTATAACAAAAAAGTCAAGTGCCAACTGCTATACCCTGCCACACTGAAAGTCAGAAATCTCAATGGTTCGTTTGCATATTACAAAGACTATAAAGAAGCAGAGTGTAGTCTCATGGCAGAACAGGATAAGAATCGGGCTGACGGACAAAAAAGAGGAAATAATGGAGAAGGGACCAGCAGAGGAGGATCCCCAAGAGGCCCAGGGAAAGACCCGAGAAGCTTTGAGGAGCAATCGCGGGTGGAGAGTAGAGAGGAAAGGAGATTGAACCCAGTACAACAAAACAATCCTCGCTCGGAACACAGAGACTAACTGTTGGTAATGGTTCATGATAACTGAACTGAACTAGATATTGCTAATCCTGTTCTCGCTCTCTCGCTCTCTTACTTTCACTTTCTCGCTCATTTTCAGTTTCGCTTTCACGCTTCCTTTCAGTTTCACTTTCAGTCTCACTCCCATATTCCGTTTCACTTTCATTCTCACACTCACTTTCAGTCCCACACTCACTTTCAGTCCCACACTCACTTTCAGTCCCAAACTCTTTTTTTTTTCCCTCACATATTCAGTCTCATTTTCAGTTTCACACTCACTCCCATATTCAGTTTCATTTTCAGTCCCATATTTACTTTCAGTCCCACACCCACTTTGTCTCACACATATTCAGTCTCATTTTTAGTTTCACGCTTACTTTCAGTTTCACACTCACTCCCATATTCAGTTTCACTTTCAGTCTCACGCCCATATTCAGTTTCACTTTCATTCTCACACTCATTTTCAGTCCCACACTCACTTTCAGTCCCACACTCCTTTTTTCTCACATATTCAGTCTCATTTTCAGTTCCACGCTTACTTTCAGTTTCACACTCACTCCCATACTCAGTTTCACTTTCAGTCTCACACTCGCTCTGTCTCACACTCTTTTTCTCTCGCATATTCAGTCTCGCATCCTTTCAGTTTCACTTCCAGATTCACTTTCACTCGCCTTTGTCCAGGAACGACTTCCAGGCGCAAATGAAGTGGATCTGTCTGCTCTAAGTGTTGGGACGGCCACCAGAAAGTAGAGCTACGTTGGACTTGAGGTTCTTATAAAGGTCTTGTCGTACTGTACTATTTTCGACATATTATTTAAGGCTCGTTCATGTGAATCCGGGGCTAGAAGGTATACTCTAAGGGGGGTGACTAGGGAGCTCAACAGTTTTTCTAGGAAAAAGGGAAGTCATCAGCATAGCGAAAAGAGCCAAAAATTTCCCAGAAGGGAAAACTTGTTCTACAGTTACTTGTTTATTGTTATATTTGTTATACCTACAAGGTGGGGAAAAGATGTGTCAAGCCTGGGGGGCAAATTCTATACCTGGCGATAAATGTCTCGTCTCTTGTGAGTTTAGGGCTCACAGGGGAGGAAGTAGAAAGAGCAAAATACAAAAGGCAAATATGGTACAAATAACTACATGGAATGTTAAAGGCTTGAGATCTCCTAACAAACGAGCAATGATACTAAGACATCTGAAAAGACTAAAAACAGATATTGCATTATTACAGGAAACGCATTTGGGGAAGGAGGACTTTTTCCGCATGAAGAAATACTGGGTGGGTACTGTATATGGGGCAGAAGCACAAGGTAGGAAAGCGGGGACAATGATTCTAATACATAAACAGCTCAGCCATGAAGTAGTGACACACGAGGCAGACGATCAGGGACAGTGGCAACATTTAACAATCATTAGTCCAGCGGCTAAATTAAGTATATACAATGTCTACGGTCCAAACTCCCAACAGAGCATATTTCATGATGGCATAAAGGCCAACATACTAGCAGATGGGGAGACCAACATCATAGTGGGAGGTGATTTCAACACAGTTCCAGACTCAGCTGAAGACAGGAGGAGGGGGAAGGAGAGGACAGGGGATGCGGACAGAAGGCCGGACCATAGCGATGTAACATTAAAAGACGTGGGTTTGAAGGACATCTGGAGATTAGCTCACCCGCATGATAGAGAATATACACACTTCTCGCATCCTCATGATAGCTGGTCGCGTATTGATCAATTTTGGATTTCTCAAGGCCTAGTTTATGGGGCACAAGAATGTGTGATAGAAAACATGGTGATATCTGATCATAGTCCGGTGAGATTGGGTATCAGAGAGAAGTTCAAGAGAGGTACAGATATCATATGGAGATTTCCATCGTTTCTTCTCAGACAAGATAATTTCCACAGGGTATTACAAGAGTGGTGGGGAGAATTCACAGAGGAAAACAAGGAACACAAAAGGGAACCCAGTGCTATACTGGGAAACTGCAAAAGCGGTCTTGAGGGGTCGCCTGATTGGTTTTCCTTTTGATCATGGCCGCATATCCAATGAGAATTATAACGCCCAGAGTGAAGCAGTGCGGGTAGCATACACAAAGTATTTGGCAAATAGATCTCCCACGGCAAAAGACAGATGGTTGGAGGTGAAAAGGTGGTTCGATGAATGGGCGAAAAAAAAGGAGCAACTATTTTGGTCGCACAAGGAAGCAGAGTTACATAGATTTGGCAACAAGGCGGGGAGGATGTTGGAAAATTTGGCAAGGGGTAGCAGGAAAATGACAGTGATTTCCAAACTAAAAAAAAAGGGGGGGAGGTGACCACAGATCTTAAGGAAATTAATAAATTGCTGGGAGATTTTTATAGAAAACTATATGGGCCAGGAAACAATGACATGACGGACGAGGCAGAGTGGTTAAGACAAAGCGCACTTGCCTAGCTTAACAGAGGAAGATCTGAGTGACCTAAACGCAGATATCACAGTTGAGGAGGTGACTAGAACAATCGGGGAGCTTAACACCAACAAGGCACCAGGCCCCGACGGTTTTAACAGCGAATTTTATAAGGCTATGAGAGATCTGATCTCGCCGGGTTTAACTGCTGTATTTAATGCATTTTTGGAAGGAGAGGAAATTCCTAAAAATTCAAACGTAGCATATATCAAATTACTCCCTAAGGGAACTAAAGACCTGGATGATCCCACTAGTTATAGACCCATATCACTTATAAACCAGGATTTAAAAATAATGTCTAAGATTATGGCTAATAGATTGGCCATGATTCTTCCAAGGATCATTACAGAGAACCAGGTAGGGTTTATTAAAGGGAGAAATGCTGTCACTAATATCCGGAAGACAATATTAGTGGTGGATGCGGTGAGATTGGAACAGATAGAGAGGGGGGCAAGACCTGCTCTAGTTACACTCGACGCAGAAAAAGCGTTTGACAATGTAAATTGGAGCTGGTTGGACAAAGTACTAGAGCCCACAGGGATTGTAGGCAAAATGAGGCTTTACATTAGGAATCTTTACGCTAACTCGGGAGCTAGGATACACACTCCAGGTTTTCTATCAGACGTGTTCCCTTTGATGAAGGGAACAAGACAAGGCTGCCCGTTATCTCCCCTTCTATTCAACTTGGCCATTGAACCATTGTCAAGAATACTGCAGGGCCCGAAAAGTTTTAAAGAGATTAAGGTAAGGGGAACTGAAATAAAGACAGCGCTTTTTGCCAATGATGTCATACTATATATGGGGGACCCTAACGCGGATTTGCCACAGACTCTAGCCCTAATTGAAAAATTTGGATTAGTCTCAGGATTCAAATTGAATAAAAAAAAAGTGTGAGATCCTGTTCCTAAAAGGGGGGGGAATGCAAGAGATGGTTGTCTATGTGGCATTCCTATAGCACAGACATCACTTAAATACCTGGGAATTCATATAGGAAGAACGGTGGAATCAATTTACGAGATGAATTATGGCCCACTAATTAGGAAAATTATAGCACAACTAAAAGGGATGGAAGGGTCTGCCTCTACCACTACTGGCAAGGTGCCACCTGATAAAAATGATGAGCTTTCCTAGGCTTTTGTACCCATTCCAGACGATCCCGATATTGCTGAAACTGAGGGACGTAAATAGGCTCAACTCAGCGTATGCGGATTTTATATGGCGGGGAAGGAAACCTAGAATAAAGTTACGATCACTGATGAAGTCAACAGAGGAAGGAGGTCTCAGTTTCCCAGATGTTCGGGGTTATAACCTGGTGTGTATAATGAGACATGTGTTTGATTGGATGAGAGGAACGAGCAGGCACTCAGACTATGGCATGGAAGCCAAGTATGCATCACCGTGGAATTTGGCGTCCATTCTACACTCCCCATTGTCCAGGGCGGATGGGCATATAAGGAACTCAATCTTATTCCGAGATACTATGCTAACATGGAAACTGGTAAGAAAGAAATTGGGGCTGTCATGGAAAGTATCTAAGTACTTAAAACCCTGGGCATCTCTGAACTTTCCCATGGGACAGGAAAATAAGCTATTTACTAGATGGAAAGAGAAGGGCGTCGAGAGAATGAAGGATGTCATGAATGTGGAGGAGAGAAGGTGGCTGACAGGGCGGGAAGTGCTTGACAGGTATGACCTTAATAGCTCACATATCATCCAATATGAACAATTGAAGCGTGGAGTATTTGTAGATTTGGGGGAGCTTGGAAAGGAATTGAATAAGAGTTTGATTGATGAGCTTATGGAAAGTGATGTAGCAAGTGTAAATGTCTCCCAAATTTACCGAACATTTCGGGGAGTGCTTATATCTGGGGAGGATAGCCGAACTCTGACAGCGTGGGGGAAACAATTGAAAGGGCAGGAAGTTGTAGGGGATATATTGAAGGGATTGGGTACAGATGCGGAAACATGTTACCAATGAGAGATGGAGAGACACCCAATTTAGAATTTTACACAGGGCTATTATGGGCTTCAACATTCCGGGAAGAGATATGTGGTGTCCTAAATGTCAAAGAGGAAAAACAGATATGCTACATGGACTATGGGAGTGTAAGGAAATTCACAGGTTCTGGAATCAAGTTAGATTATTTGTCCAGGCAACATGGGGAATTTCTGGAAATCTAGAGCTAATGGTGTGGATTTTTCATTCCTTTGAGGGAGGAGTAAGAGGGGGAATCGGACATGCCGGGAAAGAAGAAATATACAATAATACATGACATAGCCATGATAGTCAAACGGTCCATCTTAAAGCATTGGATACAAAGGGAGGGACCATCCATAAAAGAGGTCATCAGTGAATTACATAATCTATTGAGACTGGAGAAACTGGAAGCGGAAAGGGACAAAGACAGGTTGACACCCAAGTTCTTTGGGAAATGGAGAAACTTCATTGAAAGTCAATTTACTCAGGGAGAAATAGATAATCTGATGACACCTTTTGTACAATCGGAATGGTACCTTCTGAATGATATCCAGGACAACCTGGGTAAATTGAAAATCACGTAGGTGTGGGTTCCGGAGGGAAGAGGAGACGAGACGCTAAAGTAGCAACAAGACGTGCCAGAAAATTTGGAAGCATTCGGGGTTGGCACAGGGGTTTAATGATTCTAATTGACTTGTATCGCGTCTGTTATTTCTTAGTACTTTTGCCTTGGTTTAATAGAGACCATATCAATCAGATAAACAGTTTAAAATATCAAGTTGGGGCATCGCACCCTATTATGTCACATATTGTCAGACAAATGTTTTTCCTTGTGTAACCATGAATATCTTGTTATGTTTATAAAAAATTGGAAAATTAATAAAACGTTTTGGAAAAAATAAAAATGCTGTGTATCTATTAAATGCGATGTGATAGAAAGAATCTGACTTTTTCACTGAAATCAGCACCCAAAAATTAGTTAAAGTCACCAATTTTTAAACCAGATACAGAAATATTTTTTTTGGTTGACCAGTGTAATTTGTAAGGTCCACTTCTTTCCTATTACCCTTTGTTAAAATGAAAAAATTAGGGCTACAAGAAAATTTTAGTGAAAAAATAATTATTTTAAATTCCACTTTGTGTTAATTCCTGAATGTGTTTTTTCATATAATGAAGAAAGCAATTTTCTAAAATCTAAGCCCCTCAAAGTAATTTAAGATAAAAAAAATGGGTTACCCAAAAAATAGATTTTGTAGATTTAATCGAACATATAAACACTTGTTGCTAAACCTTCTAGAATCCTAAGAGAAAAATAAAATGATGCTGGAAAAATGCCAAATGGTAAGTGTTATTTATTAACTATTTTGTGTGGAATTACCTCTTTAGTAGAATATAAATTTAAAGTTTGAAAAGTTACACCTCTTTGTAAATTATTTGGTAATCTTCAGGTTTTTCCAGAAACAAAGTGTCAAAGAAAAAGTATTTCAGAATCCCTGCAATCAGAAGAGGTATCCAAAGTTATCACCTCATAAAGTGACTCGTGACAGCTTCGAAAAAATGGGCCTGGTCAGGACCACAAAACCGGCTGTGGGAAGTGGTTAAATCAGAGTATTTTGGGCACTAACGACTGTGGTCAAAATCTGTGACTATAGGGGGGCGGAGCCGAACATGGCTGAGTGAGGACACTGTTTTCCTGAGCTCCTCTCTACACTCTCCCATAAAGCCGGTTTTAACTTCAAAATGGGCAAATCCTCCACTAAAAAGAAGAAACCCTGCACCCCAGGGCGCCCACCTACCTCCCAAAGCAACATCGGAGCTCATCTTATCCGCTCCCGGGAGCTCGGGGCCGTTTCACTACCAGGGCAGGAATTGAGACCTGCAGACCCTGCAGCCCAGCTGGGACCGGAGAACCAGCATAACTCGCCTGCGACCGGCGCTGGTGGAATCCGGGAGGTGGGAACCGGCCGACGCGAGGTACATGTGGGCCTGGGCTCAGGCGATGACTCACCGCTGCAGCAGCGGGCGCTGAGGAACCAGCTGCTGCGCAATGAAGCTGATCGGCAGGAACCTCCATCATCACCTCCATCATCATCAAACACAGGTGCTGTGGCTGGGAGAGAGGAGGGTATAATGATTAACCCTAAGGGACTGCCTGGCTGTATCACTCAGAAGCAGGGACAGCAGGGGGTCCTGATGGACAGGGCTCAGGCTGGGGGCAACAGTAATAACCCCAGCCATACCTTCTATATGGAGGTCCCACAGCCTTCGGGGGGAGCTGGAGAAGGAGGGAGGCCACAGGAGCCCCTGGTGGATGCTGGTGAATCGTGGGGACTCCCTCAGAGAGAGGTATCCCCCACACCCTCAAGGAGCTGGTCCACGGGATCCTCCTGGGCTGAGCACCTGTCAGGCCCTAATAGGGATCTAGAGAGGGGCACACTGATGCCCGTGAACAGGGGATCCAGGATGCTGGGGTCTCCCTCAATCCGTCTTGCGGCAGACCCACGGGCGTGGGATGACATAATCAACCCTCATGACACGCAAAACATGATATATGGTCCAACTCCACAGGACTCTTTTCGTGCATACGCCAACATATCTCATACAGCCGCCGCGATGAGCGAGGACCGCCCGGCATCCCTGGCAGAGCTGCGGTCATTGCTACAAGCGATTCCCACCAAAAATGATATTGCTGCACTGGCCAGCCAAGTGGTAGCGGAATGTAAACAAGAATTCACCCAATTACGGTCTGAACTTTCCATACTTACCCACAAGGTTGACGCTCTTGATGAGCAGCAATCAAATTCTCATGTCTCTATACAATCTATCCAAGAGACAGTAAAAAAAACCAGTCCAAGCAATTATTTGCCCTCCAACAGCACGTAGATGATTTAGAGAACAGAAACAGAAGGAACAATCTACGTGTTAGGGGCCTTCCCGAGTCCATTGCTGCCCCCGATATCCCAGCAGTCCTTTGTTCACGTTTTAATGGCTTGCTAAAGAGACCACCAGGTGCCCCCCTTGAACTTGACAGAGCTCACAGGGCCCTACGTCCTCCTGACCCAGCGGACTCTCGCCCGAGGGCTGTAGTGTGCAGGGTGCACTTTTTTGCCATCAAAGAGGCCATCTTGCAAGCTGCTAGGAGGAAACAGACCTTATCATACAATGGCTCCGCCATCCGTATAATGCCGGATCTCTCAAGGCACACCCTGGCCCAGCGCGCCAATCTTAAGCTTCTCCTGGATGTATTAAAGGAGAAGGATTTACCGTTCCGATGGGGATTCCCTTTCTCCCTATCGGTGCAGAAGGACTCGCGGTGGTGGGTCCTACGTTCCCCAGAGGACTTTCCGGCCTTCATCTCGAGCCTGGGTCTACCCGCAGTCTCAATTTCAGCATGGCCCACCACCCTGCTTCAGCCGTGGGTCCACGGGGGAGAACGAACACTCCCAAGTCAAACCCACCTGCAGAATCCAGCAGGGGGCTACCCCGGCGAGGAGAAAGGGGTCGCAGAGGGGGCCGCCTGAGGCAGACGACATAGAAAAGCCCGGAGGCTACGCACGCCTTTACGACTCATGTTACTTACAGTCATTTATGCTAATTAACCCTCATATGTCGCCCTTTAAAACTTACTTATTGCCCGTATAGCTTAAACATTTGTTACCTTTGCCGGTGTTTATGGTTATCTTTAATGTTCTAAGTATAGTTTGAGCTCTGCTCGGTTATGTCTGACATCTTCTTTCCCTAAATAGGTTGGGATCCCCTGTCCTGCTTAGTTGAAGCGGATATGTTCCCTATGAACGTTTGTTCGGACTTAGATTACTGTGTAAGGTCTTTATACCTGCTGTTCTTGTTGTTTTTTTCTCTGATACACTCTACCCTTCCCAAGTCTTTCTCTCCTCTACTCTTCCGCGGCCGGGCTGATCGTGTTCGATCCCCTCTTTCATATATCTCGCATGTCTCATTCCCTTACAGATGGCGGACCTAACCATCGCTTCTTTCAATGCCAAGGGCCTCAATATTTCGGAGAAACGGACACAGGTACTTTACCACCTTCACAAACGGAAAGTGGGAATAGTGTGTTTCCAGGAGACCCACTTCAAGCTAGGACATGCCCCCATTATTAAAAATAAGTATTACCAGACATGGGTATTCACTGACAACCCAGATTCCCGTGCTAAAGGAGTGGCGATTGCCATCCATAAATCCCTCCTGCATCAATTCTTAAAATGCTCGACTGATAGTTTTGGCAGATACATCATCCTCTCTCTGAGAGTGGGGGACCAAACTCTCACAATAATCAATGCCTATGCCCCAAACCAAAGGCAGGACAGCTTTATTACCCGCTTGGTCAACCAGGCGATCCCGCTGATACAGGGCACGGCAATTCTGTGTGGCGACCTCAATGTCACCTTGGACCCCACATTGGACAATTCCAGGGGGAAATCCAGCATTTCATACACTACCATTGAACGCATCAAAAAAGCTTTATTGCATATTCAACTGTTCGACACATGGAGACTGAAACACCCGTCGGACAGAGACTATAGCTTCTACTCCCATACACAAGACTCATACAGTCGTATAGACTATATACTACTACAGCACAATGCTCTTCCATGGATCCAACATTCTAGGATGGATAACATTTTGTGGTCAGACCACGCGCCGGTCTATTGTACGATTGCAATTCCCTCTCTCTCGGCCCCTTCAGGGTCGTGGCGGCTGAATGAGTCGTTGCTGCTGGATGAGCTCTGCGTCACAGACGTTCAGACCTCTATCACAAGGTTCATGGAGGACCACTCGGCGGACGACACAGCCCCCACTTACAAGTGGGAAGCATTGAAGTGTGTCCTACGAGGTATTTTTATCAAGCATGGGTCCCGAATTAAAAAAGAAAGGGCCCAAGGCATAGTAAACGCTCTCCATAGGGTCTCTGAACTGGAGCTCATCCATAAACGATCCTTATCGGCCACAAATTTACAAGCTCTTTTGCAAGCCAGGATTGAGGTTAAAAAACTGTTAGATTCCTCTTACAAGCGCCTACTACAGGTGGGGAAAGGGAAGTTTTACGAGTTTGGGGACAAGCCAGGAAGATTGTTGGCTAATGCGTTGAGAGAAGGGAGAGCCCATACCATCATTCCTTGCATCAAAAACTCACGCAACGAACTGCTCTATGCTACCCCTGACATTTCAAACATCTTTCATGACTTTAATTCCAAGTTATATAACCTACCTGTTGAGCCCCCGGAGCCGAGGGTAGGCGATCCTTTAATGCCCTCACCTTTCCGACGTCTTAATAGCTCTATAATTGAAAACTTGGAAAGCCCATTTTCACTGGAGGAATTGTTGGCGGTGATTAGCGACTCAACTGATAATAAGAGTCCTGGACCAGATGGGTTCCCCGCCAAATTCTACAAATCTTTTTCTGAACAATTTGCTCCCCTAATGCTTCTCTCCTTCAATTCAATTTCTGACTCTGTCCCTCTCCCGCCCCATTCCACTACGGCCCACATCTCCTTGCTCCGCAAGGCTGGAAATGACCCCACGGCGTGTAGCAGTTTTAGACCGATCTCACTCCTTAATGTCGATTTAAAATTCTATGCCAAGCTTTTGGCAAATAGACTTGGCCCTTTACTCCCTGACCTGATACATCTGGACCAGGTCGGATTTGTCCCGGGTAGGGAGGTGAGGGACAATACAATAAAGACCTTGGACCTGATCCAACATGCACACACAAAAAAAAACTCTTTGATGTTGCTATCTCTGGACGCTGAGAAGGCCTTCGACAGAGTCTCCTGGCAGTCGCTTTCACAAACACTGGACCATATGGGCCTGGGGCCAGTTTATTCGTCCAGGATTATGGCCTTAAATCATTCTCCGACTGCACACCTTAAAATTAATGGCACTCTGTCGAGGCCCTTCTCCATCCATAACGGGACCAGGCAGGGGTGTCCCTTGTCACCTCTGCTATATATCCTGGTCATGGAGCACTTGTTGTCGGCCATTAGGACCAACCCGGATATACAGGGAATTAGGATCGCCAATAGGGAACATAAATGCGCCGCCTTTGCCGACGATCTTCTTATTTACCTCTGTAACCCCCTCACATCACTCCCACCCCTAATGCTAGAACTAAACCGCTTTAATAAATGGTCCAACTTTAAAATTAATTTTAATAAATCAGAGGCCCTAAATATTACTTTGCCACAAACGACAATAAATGCAATAAAACCTAACTTCCCCTTCCGATGGCCACCCCACGGCAGTATTGGTTACTTGGGCATCAATATCCCATCCGATTTGACGAGACTTTTTCAACTAAACTATCAAAGCTTCCTGTCAAAACTTGAGGGAGACCTGACCTTGTGGCAGAGAGGTACTCGTTCATGGTTCGGCAGGATTGGCGCCCTTAGAATCACATCCCTGCCTAGATTGCTGTATTTGATACAGACGGTCCTGGTTTACGTTCCGGCAGCCTATTGGGCCAGGATACAGCGCTTATTTAATCAATTCGTTTGGTCAAAGAAGCGCGCCCGTCTCAGGAGCAGCATTCTAACTAGGACCAAGAACGCAGGAGGTGTGGGGCTGCCCGACTGCAGGCGTTATTACATGGCGGCCGCCCATGCCAGAGTTTTGGACCTCTTGCATAGCTCTGGGTCTAAGCTTTGGGTCTGCCTAGCGCAGGATCTATGCCCCTTGTCAGTGCTGACCCTGCCGTGGACCTGGCCACTCCTTACCAAACATAAGATCGAAATGTCTTATAGCACTAAACAAACATTGAAAACTGTACACTATACATCATTACGCAATCGCCTGATTCAGCCGGGAGGACCCCTTATGCCATTAACCGATTACCCTGAGTTTCTACCGGGGGCATCACCCAACAACTTCCTGGGCAGTACGAAACAGAGCCCCTTAAGACTGAACCAGGCGGCCCCTGGGGGTTCCCTTCTACCACTTCTGGAGATTGTGGAAATCGTAATTTCAGGATGCGGTTTCATTTTGAATATGCACAACTCAAACACTTCATAATCTCACAAAACATTGTTATGGCGCATATTCCACCCCAAACCCCATTTGAAAACCTTTGCACTGGGTCCTTAGATACACGTCATGCGATATCAAAAATATATAAGATCATAACCAACGCGGCAGAGGCGTCCCTTCCTCGCTTTGTGCGGCGTGGGAAGCAGAGGTCAACCAGACGTTCCTCGGGAATAAGTGGGCACGTTGCTTCCGACTGACCCACAAGTCCGTCGTGGCCACCAGAATGCAAGAAACCAGCTATAAAATACTCTCCAGGTGGTACAGAGTCCCAGCGTCTCTTCATGCGTGGTGTCCTGAGGTAAATGATACCTGTTAGCGTTGTGGAGCACAGGGAGGCACCACATCTGGTGGTATTGCCCGGGCTTGGGGGTCTTTTGGAAAAAAGTACTAGCAGCTATACAGGAGGTCACAGGGATCATAGTCCCCAGCCGCCCAGAGTCAGTCCTACTATACATTTTTAATGTCTCGGAAAAGGCCTTTAGAAAGTCCCTCTTGGGCCACCTTCTCCAGGCAGCCAAGACAGTGGTCCCACGGTGCTGGAAAGATCCTGACCCCCCTACGATAGACGAGTGGGTAATGGAGGTGAATGTGATCCACCGCATGGAAATGGTGACGGCCCAGTCGCATGGACAGACGGTGGCGACAGCCACTAAATGGTTTCAATGGGAGTCATTCCTCTCTGGCAAAAAATTTCTTGAACTAATCTAACCTCTGGAAAATAGGCACCTTGGCCCCACTTACTTCAGATAATATTCACCACCCTTCCAACATGTCTTGGTTCAACGGACAAAGTATCAGACCTGGCCGATGCGCTCTATTCTCCATCTCTTCCCCTCCTGCCCTGACTTCTCCTTCCTTTGCTATTTTTCGTGATCATACTGCTTCTTAACCTTTCCTCAAATGGCTTATTATTCTTTTTGGTTCAAAACGACTATCCATGTATTATATCAATCATTTACATACTGTCATGACGTTTGCAAATGTGTTGTGTCGCATAGACTTTGGTTTTGCATTGTCAGTTATAACATGGATCCATATTCTTTAAAACTCAATAAAACATTAAATTGGAAAAAAAAATCTGTGACTATAGACAATAACAAATCTACTGAAATGATCAAATTCAACAGTCTTCATCAATAAAAAATGTGTTATTAGTGGCGAAACATGTCAGGGGTAATTAGAGTATGTGGCTTGGTGGCTCTTGGTGATCTAAATAATTGTAGGGGACCAATATTTTCAGTCACTACCTCCTGTAGCACCTTGTTCCACTCTCTGACTGCCTTCACTGCCAGAAACTTTTCCTAATGTCTAATCTGAATCTCCTTCCTTTTAGTTTTATCCCATTGCTTCTTGTACTTACCTGTGCTAATGAGAATTGGGGGGTTCCCTCTTCACTGACTTCCTTTCAGATATTTGTAGCCCGCTATTAAGTTTCCTCTCAGCCTTCTGTTTTGCAAACTAAACATTTCTAGTTCTTTTAGCAGGTCTTCATAGGACATAGTTTGTAGACCTTCTACCACCTTGGTTGCTCTTTCCTGGACTTGCTCTAATACATTGATGTCTTTCTTTAATTGGGGCGCCTAAAACTGTGTACAGTATTCCAGGTGGGGTCTGACCAGGGCAGAGTAAAGGGGAATAATTATCTCTCGATCTAGATACAATGCTTGTCTTGATACATCCCAAATTTTGTTGACATTTTTAGCTGCAGCTCCACACTGTTGGCTACTGTTGAGTCTGGGATCTTCTATTATGCTCAAATCCTTTTCCCTGATGCTATCGCTTAGTTCTATTTCTTCCATACTATATATGCTTTTTACATTTCTTTTACGCAAATGTAGGACTTTGCATTTGTCCATGTTAAACATCATTCTTTTCTCCTTGGCCCATTGTTCTAGTATATATTTATCATGGAGTAGGTGGAATGTTTTTTGTGTAGTTTATAGCATTCCTGTTTTGGAGTTAGTTGGTTTTAAAAGAAATTAAAAAGTCAGGATAAAGGGAAACTCTGTTAATATACTAGAATTCACTAGAATTCACAAAGTCAACAACATCATTACCCTCTGCTTTCTCTTAAAGGCCCTTCATAATATTTTTCTTTACGTGATTTTCTAACTTGTCAGCACATTGTATGTACGCTGTAATTTGGCTTTGTAGTTAACATATCTGGACATCTTCTAATTCCAGGGGGTACCGTATTTTTCGCTTTATAAGACGCACTTTTGTTCCCCCAAATTTTGTGGGAAAGTAGGGGGTGCGTCTTATAAGCCGAATATACGGGGGGGGGGGGTGTATGTATATATATATATATATATATATATATATATATATATATATGTACACTGCAGGGTCCAGGGGAGGTGGGGGCGCTGTGCTGGGGGCAGGTGATTGCTGCGGTGGCAGCGTTTGATCTCCTGCTCCCGCTCATATAAAATGCACAGCCGCTGTCCATCTCCGATGGTGCTGAAATCGCACGCAGTGAGGGGCTAGGGCAGCGGTGCATATTATATGAGCCTGTGCCCCCCTGTGATGGCACATGCCCCCCCCTATGTTAGATTTGGCCCCCATGCTGCTGCTCATTCTAAAATAAAAAAGCTTTACTTACCTCCTCCAGCGTTTCTCCCCGTGTCCCTGCTTCCACTGTGATCAGGCAGGCAGAGATCTCAGTCTGCTGTGCCGATCACATGACCGCACTGAGAACCAGGAAGTAAGGAAGAGAAGCACGGAGGGAGACAGGAGGGAGATAAACGCTGGAGGAGGAAAGGAAAGAGGGTTTTATTTTACTATGGGCAGCAGCCTGGGGGCGATATCTAACACAGGGGGACTTGTGCGATCTATATAGGGGCCATGGGCAGCACTATGGGGGCGATATCTAACACAGGGGGACTTGTGCGATCTTTATAGGGGCCATGGGCAGCACCATGGGGGCGATATCTAACACAGGGGGACTTGTGCGATCTATAGGGGCCATGGGCAGCAGCATGGGGGCGCTATCTAACACAGGGGAACGTGTGCAATCCATAGGGGACCATAGGCAGCACAGGGAAATGTATGCAATCCATAGGGAGCCATAGGCAGCACAGGGGAACGTGTGCAATCCATAGGGGACCATAGGCAGCACAGGGGAATGTATGCAATCCATAGGGGGCCATAGGCAGCACAGGGGTACGTGTGAAATCACAAGGGGGCTATATTCAAAATAAGGGGGCCATATCCAGATTAAGGGGGCTAATTTTAGGATGGGGGGCTATGAGGGACATATACCCTATATGATTTGTTAGAGGGACACTGGCATTATAAGATGGACCCCATTTAACATTAAAAAAAAATAATTCTCTTTTCCTTCACCAAATTTGGGGGTGCGTCTTATAATCAGGTGCGTCTTATAAAGCGAAAAATACGGTAAGTGGATCCAAGTTGTAAGCTCTATGGAAGAAGGATTTTCAATACCCAAAGCAATTTGACCAGTTGTTGGGTGGAGGATAATGTTGTGGTTTAGTGGCAAAATGGTGACCACATGATTGTGATATATCCAGACTACACCACCGATAAAGTACCCACAGCCGGTGACTGAGAAGAATCTGTGACTTCTCTGCATTTAGTGGTCACTACTCACCTGGGTGGTTATCTGTAGGAATCTCCTCTTTACTCCCCTCATCACCAATCACATATGTCTCTGTAGTATTAATATGTGTCAGATCTTCCTCCTGAAACAAATATTTTAAAAGTCACAGACAGATAGAGAAGTCAAATCTATGATCAGCTCTAATCCTGCCATCTCCACCGCTCTCATTACACAAGTATAAAACATATAATACTGGAGGATAAAACAAGACTGAGCACAAGACCTTCACAGCAGTCTACACATCATAGGGAGATTTCATGGCACCTTCTCTCCATCTACCTGATGATCCTGAGGAACATCGGGATCTTCTTGTTTACAGTCCTGTGGGTGAAGAGGACGGGGACATCTCTCTGGTGTTGTCCTCTTACTGGATAGAACTGGAGGAGACACATACAGGGACTGAATTCATTCCTTACATACAGATAATTATAGGCCTTGTGTGTTTAATCCTATTACCTGGTGATGTGAGGGGCTGGGGAACCTCCATCATGACGTCCTTGTACAGATCTTTGTGTCCTTCTAAATACTCCCACTCCTCCATGGAGAAATAGACAGTGACGTCCTGACACCTTATAGGAACCTGACACATACAATGATACCGTCATCTACCGATCCCTTCATAGCATTACTGTATAATGTCTCAGCATTCCCAGCAGTGTCACCTCTCCAGTCAGCAGCTCAATCATCTTGTAGGTGAGTTCTAGGATCTTCTGGTCATTGATGTCCTCCTGCATTGGCGAGTGAGGTGGAGGCCCCGTGATTGGGCTCAGGGGTCTTTCCCATCTCTCAGACACAGGGTCTTGACAGTGCTTCCTAGAGGTCTTCTTCTCTACTGTGTAATCCTGGTTATGGAGACACACATTAATAAATTTCACTACAGACATTTCAAGAGTCCTCACCTCTCCAGTTCTGTCTATTTGTTATTCCCAAGAAATATGTAATGTGACGTCATCAGAATATCTCACCTCTCCAGTAAGCCGAAAGAGGATCTCTAGGGTGAGGTGTAATATCCTCTCCGTCATCTTGTCCCTGTCCATATCCATGCTTCACGGGGCAATCAGGAGAACTCTCTTATATAGAAGACCTCCACTAAGAGGGTCTGATATTGTAGGGACCTGAATGGGGAGAAGATGACGATGTCACATCATAAAGAATCCGGTGTAATAATACAATTACAAACACCAGGAGAAGAAGAATGGGTATGATTGCCACGATCCCATAGTCAGAGAAACATCCAGGAGTAGGTCAATAGTGATTTATTTCTACGCTTTTCAGAGAGAACCCTCTCATTCCTGAGGAAAATCACATATGTGAGGTTTTATACACAAGCTGTCTAGGTGAGCATCGCCAACATTTTTTTTAATCATCTTTTTCGGATAAAACCCCAGATTGCGCTTTTTTTCCTGAAGCTCACTGCAATAATACAATTACGGGAGACAATAATAGGAAACATATGATTAGAAAGAATATGGTATTGCATTCTCTTTTCTCGTATGGACCGGAACATAATTTAAATTGCTGACTAAGATGTCTTTTCCATGCTACCATTCACTTGCTACATTACCCAACTAATTTGCTGAAGAAATCACAAATTCAATGGGAATGACTAGGAAATACAGATACTGGCGGGGACCTAAGCAGCGATGGTACAGGATTAGGGGGGATTCATTAATGTGCAGCGGCATGGTGGCTCAGTGGTTAGCACTGTAGTCTTGCAGTGCTGGGGTCCTGGGTTCAAATCCCACCAAGGACAATATCTGCAAGAAGTTTGTATGTTCTCCCCGTGTTTGCGTGGGTTTCCTCCCACACTCCAAAGACATACTGATAGGGACTCTAGATTGTGAGCCCCAATGTGGACAGTGTTGCCACTGTATGTAAAACGCTATGGAATTAATAGCGCTATATAAATGAATAAGTAAAATATAATATATTAATGGGTTATTAATTTTATTATTTTACAACATCCAGTTTTTCACTTTATATATATATATACACACTAATAAAACATTTTTCTTTTAGGCCACACACACAACAAGCAGTTTCGTCCTCGGAGTCAGCAGCTGAATACATTGCTTATAGACTCATCTTCCATATCACTAATTCTCGTCTCATTTACCGACACTGGAATCGGCATCAGTAAAACTGCAGGAGATATTCATTACATGCGAGATGAGAAATAACGACTTCATGATGAGGACGACATCTTCATTTTCTACTATGTCTCTATAAACCTATTTAGCCAGAGTCCGTCACTGACTCTATCACCACCAACTGCCTATATAAAGGTTTCCCATCTTCCCTGGCCTGTAATCTTTTATCAAATTAGATCCCATGTCTGATTCACACAGAAGTTTGATACATTTCTAAAAAGTTTTTTGTAAGAACTGTCATGATTCATGCACAGCTCTGCCATCCCTCAGCTGGTGCATGTATCCTACCTCCAGGAGGGGCCTGTTTGATCTGACCTCGTTCCTTGGGTCTCGCCACAATATCTTGGTGCTGCTGTCTTCCCGACGCTGTCAGTGATATTTCTGGATTTCACATCGTGTTACCCTGCTTGACCTCTGGCCCTCCAGCCCGACCTGACCTCCGCTGTCCCTACTTGCTCCATCCTCTGTCTGTCCTGCCCAGTCTTACCTCTATGTTTCCCCAGTTACCCGGTCTTCTGTCCTCCCCAGCGTTTCTCCTGTGTAGTTTGCTTTCCGGTATGGAAACTCAGCTCTGTTCTTGACTGTGATTAATTTTGTTCGCTTTTCCAAGACGTGACTTCTCGGCATTGACCCTTTTCTGTTTGACTTCTCTGACGATTAGGTTGGCGACCTCTGGTCAGCTTCTGTAGTATTACACTCAGGTTAGTTTTCCTGCCTGAGTGTCTGCACCACCTACTGGTATTCTGACAAGAACACTGCGGACGGGAGTTATTTGTAAATTTTGGCTTCAGTCTTTTTTCTGGTATTTTCCTCTTAGGTTTTTCTATATTACATGAAAAACAGGAGAAAAAAAAAACAAGTACTAAAATGTTGCAAAATAAAATTGGTACCAACAGCACATGTAACATATCATACAAGAATTGTGAAACAGATGGTGCACATTTCATGCCAAATCTTAAACATTTGTTTAAAAAAAAAAAAAAAAAAAAAAAGGTTTTGGTACCGTGTTAGCCAGTTGAAAAATGATTGATTGCTCTCAGTGAGAGAAACAAAATTAAAATTTTGTAGTTGTGATACCTTTTAATGGCTAACTAAAATAAAAATAAAATATGATGTTATAAAGCAAACTTTCCAGACATCTCAGGTCTCTTCCTCAGGCATGATATTGTCCCAATATCCATGTAGGATCAGAGGCCTGGTGCCCTCGTAGTCTCTGGAGCTGACCTCTCAGATTTTGTACTGAGTCATAAATCCTTCTTAGAGGTTAAGTCCTGTGTCCACAGAGTTAAACATTGTGATGAATTTGTATTCCCAGACCCTGCGATGGCTCTGTGATCTGAAGTTGCCTTTTAATATGACAACTTTCATGTGGTTTATGTTGTGTCCTAGAGCACAGAAATGTTTGGCCACAGGTAAATGGATTTTTTTGTCTGTAATTGGGT
The DNA here is from genome assembly GCF_048569485.1 of Anomaloglossus baeobatrachus. Lineage (NCBI taxonomy): Eukaryota > Metazoa > Chordata > Amphibia > Anura > Aromobatidae > Anomaloglossus > Anomaloglossus baeobatrachus. The sequence continues at coordinate 551,139,246 of NC_134357.1, read as the reverse complement.
GCTGGTGAGCTCTCATCCTTGCTCTCAGTCTCTGTCCTGTTTCTCCAACATAGAGGCCCCCAATAGGACATATAGTGCACAGGATTAAGTACACCACGTTGGAAGAGGAGCATGTGAATGTCCCAGGAATCTTATAGTCCTTCTGTGTGTTAGGGATCTGTATCCGGTCTTTGGTCTCTACATGAGCGCAGGTTTTACAGCTCTTTACATTGCAAGGATAAGTTCCTCTTGGTGTGTCTGAGGGCATAGAAGTTCGGATCATGATGCTCCTTAAATTAGGAGGTTGACTGTAGCACAGCAATGGAGGATCTTTGAATATTGTTTTCAACCGGTCATCCTTGTGTAGAATGTGGGGAAGTTTCTTGGCCGTACTTCTCAGTACCTCAAGCTGTGGGTTGTAGGTCACCACCAGAGATACTATTTTCCTTTTTTTGTTTGTATTGAAGCAGTTCACTTCTAGGGGTCCTTGTGGCTCTAATGATCTGATCATCAATGGAGGTGGGGTGGTAGCCTTGGTTTAAAAATGTCTTTTTAAGATGGGTTAAGTGTTCATCCCTGTCTGCTGGCCTGGAACAGATACGATTATATCTGAGGGCCTGGCTGTAGACAATGGACTTTTTAATGTGTTTGAGATGGAAACTGTCCCATCTGAGGTGTGTAGGATGGTCAATAGGCTTCCGATACACGGATGTCTGGATTGAGCCATTTTGAATTTTTATGGGGTATCCAAGAAGTTGATTTCTCTTTTTGAGTGGTCCAATGTCAAGTTTATGGTTGGATGAAATGCATTAAATTTTTCATAAAATTTTAGAAGCTCATGCTCAGATTCGGTCCAGATTATTAAGAGGTCATCGATGAAACGGAAATAGGCCAATGGTTTGAGGATGCAGGATGCTAAATAGTCATTTTCCAGTTTAGCCATGAAAAGGTTGGCATACTGTGGTGCCATTTTGCTTCCCATAGCAGTTCCAGTGCGTTGTAGATCTAGCTCCTTGCCAAAAGAGAAAACGTTGTGTGTGAGGATGAATCTGGTGAGTCTTAATACAGACTCAGAAGGGATCCCATTAGCTTCAAGAAACATTTGGTAGGCGGTTAGCCAATCTTCATGTGGGATGTTAGAGTATAAGGATTCCACATCCATGGTGGCTAAGATGGTACTCTCGGGTAGAGGACCTATTGTAGATATGTGGAATCCTTATACTCTAACATCCCACATGAAGATGGACTGAGTCTCAATCTTAAAAAGACATTTTTAAACCAAGGCTACCACCCCACCTCCATTGATGATCAGATCATTAGAGCCACAAGGACCCCTAGAAGTGAACTGCTTCAATACAAACAAAAAAGAGGAAAATAGTCGAGTATCTCTGGTGGTGACCTACAACCCACAGCTTGAGGTATTGAGAAGTACGGCCAAGAAACTTCACCACATTCTACACAAGGATGACCGGTTAAAAACAATATTCAAAGATCCTCCATTGCTGTGCTACAGTCAAGTTCCTAATTTAAGGAGCATCATGATCTGAAGTTCTATGCCCTCAGACACACCAAGAGGAACTTATCCTTGCAATGTAAAGAGCTGCAAAACCTGCGCTCATGTAGAGACCAAAGACCGGATACAGATCCCTAACACACAGAAGGACTATAAGATTCCTGGGACATTCACATGCTCCTCTTCCAATGTGGTGTACTTAATCCTGTGCACTATATGTCGTTTTGGGGGCCTCTATGTTGGAGAAACAGGACAGAGACTGAGAGCAAGGATGAGAGCTCACCAGCACCCAATTACAGACAAAAAAATCCATTTACCTGTGGCCAAACATTTCTGTGCTCTAGGACACAACATAAACCACATGAAAGTTGTCATATTAAAAGGCAACTTCAGATCACAGAGCCATCGCAGGGTCTGGGAATACAAATTCATCACAATGTTTAACTCTGTGGACACAGGACTTAACCTCTAAGAAGGATTTATGACTCAGTACAAAATCTGAGAGGTCAGCTCCAGAGACTACAAGGGCACCAGGCCTCTGATCCTACATGGATATTGGGACAATAAAACTCACACAGCTAATCAAAGCTAATTAAGGATTCACTTTCCAAGCTCATTGTTTAATTAAATGTGCTTTTACTATTCATCGCTCTGCCCTGTTTTGTGTATATATTTGTGTTTCTTCAGATATTTTGTCATACCATGCCTGACGAAGAGACCTGAGATGTCTGGAAAGTTTGCTTTATAACATCATATTTTATTTTTATTTTAGTTAGCCATTAAAAGGTATTACAACTACAAAATTTTAAATTTTGTTTCTCTTACTGAGAACAATCAATCATTTAAAAAAAAAAAACAACAAACACATCGTACAGGATTGTTGCGGGAATGTTATGGTTACGGCTCCAATGTAAATCCTGCCAGATTAATGACTTGTCAAAATCAACCATGGCATCTAATAAGGTTGACAGCGTTACGGGGTTCCCTTGTGCGACTCATTTCCCCTCCTCAACTTCCCAATTTTGGGGGCTGCTGAGTTACTATGGTGCCTGGATGCTAAATAACAGTCTCTGGGTCTGTAAGGTACAAAAGTCTATTAGGTCAGTCTAGAGTCAGCGTCCAGTAAGTTACATCTTAACGGCCCCATACACACTAGACTAAAGTCAGATGAGACTGCTAATTACAGGGTTAAGTGGGTGACTATGTAATGTATGTGGGGTCTCCCGACAGATTATGTCAGGGCAGAGAAGGATCCGGCAAGCTGAATTTTAAAGACTGATCAATTTCTTCTTCCTGGAGATACTCCTTCGCTCCAGAAGTCTGGTGGCGTCTCTCTCATAGAGACCACAGAAAATCTGGAGTGTTGGTGTATGGGGAAGTCGGGAGAGAAACTGTCAGCCCAATGATGGTTCGGCCGACAGTTATCTAATGTGTATGGGGCCATTAGTATTACACTGACAGGAGAATACTCTGCACTTCAGTAATGAATGCGGGTATCACCGAAGCAATCAGAGGCCGGATGTTGTGTGATCACTAATGAGAGTTGTTGAAAAAAGTCATAAAAACTTTTTAAACGATAAATACAATAATAGTTATAGCAATCGAGAAAGAAACCATGTAACTAATATTCTTGATGAAGATAGAGAGAAGGCATCTTCCACATTTTTAAAGTAATTGAAAGACAGCAGCCATTATTTTATTGAGACAGAAAGAAACAGAGTAAGGCTATGTGCGCACGTTGCGTATTTGCTTACAGTTACGTTGCGATCTGCACCGCAGCGTAACTGCATGCATCCTGTGTCCCCAGCATAATCTATGAAGATTATGCAGGAGACGTGTGCACGTGGCATTTTAGAGCGCAGCGCTTCGACTGCTGCCCGAAGTGCGCGTTCTAAGAAGTGACATGTCACTTATTCCGTGCGCTCTTCCTGCAGCCCCCGCTCTGTCTATGGCTATGTGGGCACGTTGCGTATTTGCATGCAGTTACGCTGCGATCTGCACCGCAGCGTAACTGAATGCGTCCTGCGTCCCCAGCATAATCTATGAAGATTATGATGGAGACGTGCGCAAGTGGCGTATTAGGCTATGTGCCCACGCTGCGGAAAATGCGCGGATTTTGCCGCGGATTTCTCGCGAAAAAGCCGCAGATTTTCCAGAAATCTGCAGCACAGCTACTCCCCAGCCATTTATATGGCATTTGGGAAATGCTGTGCCCATGCTGCGGGTTTTTCCGCAGCGGAAATTCTGCGGAAAAATCTGCAGCATGTCAATTATTGTTGCGGATTTTCATGCGGATGTTGCCTATTCAATTGAATAAAAAAAATAAATAAATAAATCGCAAAATACGCAACAAAATTTGCGTCAAATCCGCATCAAATCCGCACCTATGAAAAGGTGCGGATTCCGGGGGAAAGCTGCGGATTTTGATGATGAAAAATCCGCAGATACAGAGTCCCGTGGGCACATAGCCTTAGAGTGCAGCGCTTCGGCTGCTGCCCGAAGTGCGCGTTCTAATAAGTGACATGTCACTTCTTTCCTGCGCTCCGCCTGCAGTCCCCGCTCTGTCTATGGGAGGGGCTGCACTCAGAGCGCATGGAATCGGCTTATTTTTTTCACTACGGACTCTTTCTGCAGCTATATGAAGCGCACGTGTGCTATTCAAATCGCTGCGGAAATTTCTGCAGGGACAGAACGCTACGTGCGCACATAGCCTAAAGCCTCTTCCATTCTATCTGAGGCACAGAGATGGGGAGGCCTCTGTACACAATCAACAAATCCCACAATTGTATTCTAGAACAATGTCATTAAAATTCTAGATCTAAAACAAACAAGATAAAATACAACTACACTGACTAAAAAAATTCTCCTTCTGGAATGACGTCCCCAGAATGTCTTCAGTAGGTCTTGTGCGCATGCTGCGGTTTTTGCCGTGTTTTTTGGGTGCAGTTCTGTTCCCAAAACTGCATGCATTTTCTTCCCCAGCAAAGTCTATGAGATTTCAGATTTTCTGTCCACACGTTGCAGCTTTTTTGTTGGCTACGTTATTGTGGTGACCATAAAGATGCAGCAGGTCAATTCTTTCTGCATTTTTCAACCCTTCTTGTCAACAGATTTGACTTAAAAAAAAAAATGCACTGGGCAAAAATGCGGTAAAAAAACGCAGCAAAACATGGCAAAAAAATGCATGCCGAGGGTATTGGGACCAAAAACGTGCACCTTTGTGGTCACCACAAAGATGCAGCGTGCGCACATTGCCTTACACTGTGCAGCATTACACATTGCCTTACACTGTGCAGCTCAGACCGCAGATAACAGCCCCTCATAGATCTATAGCCCTGCCGACCGCCGGATCCACATTTCCATACTGGGGAAACTGATCCAGGAGGTCGGTGCTGAGTCCTGGGGTCATCTGTATCTGCAGCAAGAATGGGGAGAAGGATTTAATAACGGGTGGGGTGGATGGTACCACAAATTGTATGTTATGATATCATGTAGTGGGGGGAACTTGTAGTATCATTATGTGTGTAGGGGGATGCAGTACTGTGGGAATATTATACTGTGTGCATGGGATGGTGGTACTGTGGGAACATTAAACTGTGTGGGAGGGTTAGCGGTACTGTGGGAAATTGTACTATGTATGTGGGGATAGTGGTACTGTGGGAACATTATACTGTTTGTGGGGGATGGCAGTACTGTGGGAACATTAGACTGTGTGTGGGGGAGGCGATACTGTGGGAACATTATACTGTGTGTGGGGGGGGGATAGCGGTACTGTGGGAACATTATACTGTTTGTGGGGGATGGTGGTACTGTGGGAACATTATCATGACATTGGGGGGATGGCAGTACAGTGGGAACATTATAATGTCTGTGGGGGGATAGTGGTACTGTGGGACCATTATACTGTGTGTGGGGGATAGCGGTACTGTGGGACCATTGTACCGTGTGGGGGGATAGCGGTACTGTGGGAACATTATACTGTGTGTGGGGGGATGGCGGTATTGTGGGAACATTATACTGTGTGTGGGGGGATGGCGGTACTCTGGAAACATTATACTGTGTGTGGGGGATGGCGATACTGTGGGAACATTATACTGTGTGTGGGGGGATGGCGGTACTGTGGGAACATTATACTGTGTGTGGGGGGATGGCGGTACTGTGGGAATATTATACTGTGAGGGGGCGTAGCGGTACTGTGGAAATATTATACTGTGAGGGGGCATTACACTTGTGGTGACCAAGAAAGGGGCCCCATACTACTTGTTTCCGCTCTTTTATAGTTGGGTCGTCTGTATCTATTAGGCTGCTTTCACACATCAGTTTTTTTTTCTATCAGCCACAATCCGGTTTGTGCCTGATGCAACGGATCCGTCGCAGGTTGTGTAAAAACGTATGCGAAGGATCCAGCAAAAAACGGATACGGTTTTTGTTTTTTTTTCTTTTTCATGCCAAAGGGAGAGAGAGAGAAAGAAACCCCATCATTACCGCAGACACCGTCACTGCCGCCCCCCATCATCACCGCACACACACAGGCACTACTACCCCCATCATCACCGCACACACAGGTACTACCGCCCCCTTCATGACAGCACACACGCAGGTACTACCGCCCCCATCATGACAGTACACACACAGGTACTACCGCCCCCATCATGACAGCACACACGCAGGCACTACCGTCCCCATCATGACAGCACACACACAGGCACTACCGTCCCCATCATGACAGCACACACACAGGCACTACCGTCCCCATGATCACCGCACACACCCAGGCACTGCCGCCCCCATCGTCACCGCACACACAAGTACTACCACCCCCATCATCACCGCACACACAGGTACTACCATCCCCATCATCACCGCACACACGCAGGCACTGCCGCCCCATTATCACCACACACACGCAGGCACTGCCGCCCCATTATCACCGCACATACGCAGGCACTGCCCCCCATCATCACCGCACACACGCAGGTACTGCCGCCCCCATCATCACCGCACACGCGCAGGCACTGCCGCCCCCATCATCACCACACACACAGGTACTACCGCTCCCATCATCACCGCACATACAGGTACTACCGCTCCCATCATCACGACACACACAGGTACTACTGCCCCATCATCACCGCACACACCAGCACTATTGCCCCCATCATCACCGCAAACACGCAGGCACTACCGCCCCCATCATCACTGCACACACGCAGGCACTGCCACCCCCATCATCACCGCACACACGCCGACACTATGCCCCCATCATCACCGCACACATGCAGGCACTACCGCCCCCATCACCGCACACACGCAGGAACTACCTCCCCCATTATCACCGCACACACACCGACACTACCTGAGTGATGTCCCCGCTGATGGGGTCTCATAGACGTCTGCCATGATTAACCTAAGACTTAGTGGCAGCTATGGGCACCAGGGCAATTCGGTATGAGCCGGGTAGAATCCTGTCGAATCTAATGGATGCGGCAATTCCGGGCGGCTGCTGGCTGATATTTTTAGGCTGGGGGACTCCCCATCACGTGGGGCTCCCCATCCTGAGAATACCAGCCTTCAGCCGTGTGGCTTTACTTTGGCTAGTATCAAAATTGTGGGGGGACCGCACGCCGTTTTTTTTAAATGATTTATTTTACTGCAAGATATAGACCTGCCCACCAGCGGCTGTGATTGGTTGCAGTGAGACAGCTGTCAGTCAAGCGTGGGGGCGCGTCTGACTGCAACCAATCATGGGCGCCGGTGGGTGGGAGAAGCAGTGAATACGTGATGGAATAATGAGCGGCCGGCATTTTCATATCAGGAGAAGACGCTGGAGCTTTGTGACAGCCTTGCAGCACCACGCCGGTGATTGGGGAGTATGCGAGAGGGGGTGAGAGGGAGAGACCGACCGACCGACAGACAAACAGAGAGACCGACAGATAGACAGAGAGGCCAGAAATTAATTTACATCTCGTCTGAGCATGCTCAGATTAAAAAACCGGATCCATCACTGGAATGCGTGTTTTGCCGCATTCTGACGAATCCAGCGCTCATAGGCTTTTAGTCTCCAACATACCGTACCTTTCGGCGCAGTGCGTTTTTTTGCCGGAGACAAAAAATGTCCCAGTGTGCGAACGCCGGATGAAACGCGACGCTAGTTTTGTCCGTAATTTGCCGAATTGTGCCTGCCGGCGAAAACCCGATGTGTGAAAGAGAGACCTTAAAGGAAAAGGAACAAAAGTCTCACCTCATAGAAATCAGCGAGAGAAAACCACCAAGAAAGTCTCAGAGCTAAATGGGTTAATGCCCCCTGCCCCAGTAATGGGGAATCTCCACACACCTCCTCCTGCAGAGCCGCACACTAGATATATGGCAGCTCTGTGCTTCCAGGACCTGGGATGATGTCACATGGAGGGGAGGAGTCAGGGGTCACATGATCAGCTCCTCAGTGTATGCAGGTCAGGGCTCTGCTGTGCTGGGTGTCATGGTGCTGGATGAGGGGATGGTTATGTGTGGGGTCAGGAGGGTTTTACAGTGTGGATGTAGCAGAGCCGCGTGTGTACGAGGTGTACGGAGCGGAGCCGTGTGTGTACGAGGTGTACGGAGCGGAGCCGTATGTGTACGAAGTGTACGGAGCAGAGCCGTGTGTGTAAGAGGTGTACGGAGCGGAGCCATGTGTGTACGAGGTGTTCGGAGCGGAGCCGTATGTGTACGAAGTGTACGGAGCAGAGCCGTGTGTGTACGAGGTGTACGGAGCAGAGCCGTGTGTGTACGAGGTGTACGGAGCAGAGCCGTGTGTGTACGAGGTGTACGGAGCAGAGCCGTGTGTGTACGAGGTGTACGGTGCGGAGCCGTGTGTGTACGAGGTGTACGGAGCGGAGCCGTATGTGTACGAAGTGTACGGAGCAGAGCCGTGTGTGTACGAGGTGTACGGAGCAGAGCCGTGTGTGTACGAGGTGTACGGAGCAGAGCCGTGTGTACGAGGTGTACGGAGCAGAGCCGTGTGTGTACGAGGTGTACGGTGCGGAGCCGTGTGTGTACGAGGTGTACGGAGCGGAGCCGTATGTGTACGAAGTGTACGGAGCAGAGCCGTGTGTGTACGAGGTGTACGGAGCAGAGCCGTGTGTGTACGAGGTGTACGGAGCAGAGCCGTGTGTGTACGAGGTGTACGGAGCAGAGCCGTGTGTGTACGAGGTGTACGGAGCAGAGCCGTGTGTGTACGAGGTGTACGGTGCGGAGCCGTGTGTGTACGAGGTGTACGGAGCGGAGCCGTGTGTGTACGAGGTGTACGGAGCGGAGCCGTGTGTGTACGAGGTGTACGGAGCAGAGCCGTGTGTGTACGAGGTGTACGGAGCGGAGCCGTGTGTGTACGAGGTGTACGGTGCGGAGCCGTGTGTGTACGAGGTGTACGGAGCGGAGCCGTGTGTGTATGAGGTGTACGGAGCGGAGCCGTGTGTGTACGAGGTGTACGGAGCAGAGCCGTGTGTGTACGAGGTTTACGGTGCGGAGCCGCGTGTGAGGAGTCGCGTGTGCACGAGGTGTGCGGAGCGGAGCCACATGTGTATATGATGTGTATGGAGCGGACCCATATGAATAGGATTGTGTATGAAGAGAAGCCATGGTGTACAATATATATGTGTTTATGGAGCAGTGCTCTGTGTATTATGTTTAGAGTAGAGCCGTGTGATGTGTGGAGCGGAGCCGTGTGTTTGCCAAAATACATGAGGCAGCAGAGTTACTCCGGACTCTGTTTGGTCTCTGTTCCGCGGCGTCTGTCTTAGCAAAGGTGAACAAAGCTGTTTTTGACTGCACTTTTGTGTACGTCTAAAAAGACATAAAAAAAGATGGACACCGCTGCACCAGAAGAGAGTTCAAAGCAGGGCTGTGGAGTCGGAGTCGTGGAGTCGGAGTTGGAGCTCATTTTGGTGCAGTCGGTATAAAATGCACCGACTTGACTCCTAAAATATATAATAAATTGGGGACAGGAGTGCAATGCAGAATGTGCTGAATATTTTACTAAATAATAACATTTAGTATAATGCTTATATTTAAGTGAAAAATTTATTGTAGCACAATGTGAACATCAGACATTTACCGTAATTATATTTATGATACAATAATCAAGATATTTAGATAGAACATAAAATATATTTATTGGAATACGACTTTAGAACACAAAAAACTAATAAATTGTAAATATGTAATACACTATGTAATATACAGTAGATTGCATATATATCTTGTGTGTGTGTATATATATATATATATACAGTTAGGTCCAGAAATATTTGGACAGTGACACAATTTTGGCGAGTTGGGCTCTGCATGCCACCACATTGGATTTGAAATGAAACCTCTACAACAGAATTCAAGTGCAGATTGTAACGTTTAATTTGAAGGTTTGAACAAAAATATCTGATAGAAATTGTAGGAATTGTCACATTTCTTTACAAACACTCCACATTTTAGGAGGTCAAAAGTAATTGGACAAATAAACCAAACCCAAACAAAATATTTTTATTTTCAATATTTTGTTGCGAATCCTTTGGAGGCAATCACTGCCTTAAGTCTGGAACCCATGGACATCACCAAACGCTGGGTTTCCTCCTTCTTAATGCTTTGCCAGGCCTTTACAGCCGCAGCCTTCAGGTCTTGCTTGTTTGTGGGTCTTTCCGTCTTAAGTCTGGATTTGAGCAAGTGAAATGCATGCTCAATTGGGTTAAGATCTGGTGATTGACTTGGCCATTGCAGAATGTTCCACTTTTTTGCACTCATGAACTCCTGTGTAGCTTTGGCTGTATGCTTGGGGTCATTGTCCATCTGTACTATGAAGCGCCGTCCGATCAACTTTGCGGCATTTGGCTGCATCTGGGCTGAAAGTATATCCCGGTACACTTCAGAATTCATCCGGCTACTCTTGTCTGCTGTTATGTCATCAATAAACACAAGTGACCCAGTGCCATTGAAAGCCATGCATACCCATGCCACCACGTTGCCTCCACCATGTTTTACAGAGGATGTGGTGTGCCTTGGATCATGTGCCGTTCCCTTTCTTCTCCAAACTTTTTTCTTCCCATCATTCTGGTACAGGTTGATCTTGGTCTCATCTGTCCATAGAATACTTTTCCAGAACTGAGCTGGCTTCATGAGGTGTTTTTCAGCAAATTTAACTCTGGCCTGTCTATTTTTGGAATTGATGAATGGTTTGCATCTAGATGTGAACCCTTTGAATTTACTTTCATGGAGTCTTCTCTTTACTGTTGACTTAGAGACAGATACACCTACTTCACTGAGAGTGCTCTGGACTTCAGTTGATGTTGTGAACGGGTTCTTCTTCACCAAAGAAAGTATGCGGCGATTATCCACCACTGTTGTCATCCGTGGACGCCCAGGCCTTTTTGAGTTCCCAAGCTCACCAGTCAATTCCTTTTTTCTCAGAATGTACCCGACTGTTGATTTTGCTACTCCAAGCATGTCTGCTATCTCTCTGATGGATTTTTTCTTTTTTTTCAGCCTCAAGATGTTCTGCTTCACCTCAATTGAGAGTTCCTTAGACCGCATGTTGTCTGGTCACAGCAACAGCTTCCAAATGCAAAACCACACACCTGTAATCAACCCCAGACCTTTTAAGTACTTCATTGATTACAGGTTAACGAGGGAGACGCCTTCAGAGTTAATTGCAGCCCTTAGAGTCCCTTGTCCAATTACTTTTGGTCCCTTGAAAAAGAGGAGGCTATGCATTACAGAGCTATGATTCCTAAACCCTTTCTCCGATTTGGATGTGAAAACTCTCATATTGCAGCTGGGAGTGTGCACTTTCAGCCCATATTATATATATAATTGTATTTCTGAACATGTTTTTGTAAACAGCTAAAATAACAAAACTTGTGTCACTGTCCAAATATTTCTGGACCTAACTGTATATATATATACATATATATATATATACACACACAAGATATATATGTAATCTACTGTATATTACATAGTGTATTACATATTTACAATTTATTAGTTTTTTGTGTTCTAAAGTTGTATCCAATAAGTATATTTTATGTTCTATCCAAATATCTTGATTATTGTATCATAAAAATTATTAAATGTCTGATGTTCACATACACATGTTCATGTACTACAATAAGTTTTTCACCTAACTATAAGCAATATATGTAGGAGTCGGAGCCGGAGTCGGTGCAAGAGAAATTGAGGAGTCGGAGTCTGAGTCGAAGGTTTGGCTTACCGACTCCACAGCCCTGGTTCAAAGTGACCACATCTGCCTCATTACAGTACAGAAAAGGCACTCCCGAACTTGAAAGTGATGCAGGTTTATTTAATGTGCTTGAAAAAAACGTTTTCGGTCCACAACGGACCTTCCTCAGTTGCACATTAGTGGAGTGAACTGGAGGCATAGTATGGTGCAGCGGTGGATACCGCACTTCACGCCATCCTATGCCTCCAGTCCACTCCACTAATGTGCAACTGAGGAAGGTCCGTTGTGGACCGAAAACGTTTTTTTCAAGCACATTAAATAAACTTGCATCACTTTCAAGCTCGGGAGTGCCTTGTTTAATTACCTTGTACGGCTTTGGAACCTGAAGAGCACCCGTATTTCTCTTGACATCCCTACAAGGAAGTGCCTTTTCTTTTTTCTTCATCACAGTACAGAATCTTGTCTGAATCACATTTTTCAGAGATTTAGGCTATGTGAGCACTTTGCTTTTTTTCATGTGTTTCCGCAGCGTTTTGAACTGCAGCGTTTAATGCTAAATTGCATGTGTTTTGATTTTCAAGCAAAGTCTATGGGAAATGGTGATTTCTTGTGCGCACAATGCTGTTAAAAACGCCGCATTTCAGTTGCAGAAAATTTGTCAAAATCTCTGCGTTTAAAGAAGCAACATGTCAATTGTCTTTGCCATTTTGGCAGCGTTTTACGAACATTAGAGTCAATGAGAAGTTTCAAAACGCAATCTAAATCAAAATGCTAGCGTTTTACATGCTTTTTTGACAAATTAAAGCCATGCATTTTAGACATTATATTAAGGGCATGATATGTCCCTTTACACACACACACACATAGTCTGACAAATTATTGAAAATCAATAAATTAACGTTATTTTATACATAAATATTAGAACACAGTTATCATTTTATTAACAATCTATTTTGTGTGTGATTTTAATCATGATATTTGTAATCATTTTTTTCATAGTGTTTGAATGAGAGGGGCATTGCAGCTATAAGTCCCCTTACCTGGCAGCCAGACTGGCTTGCAAAGTCTCCTTAAGGAGAATAGTGTTCCCCCGTGGAATTTTAGGGGCATTGCAGCTATAAGTCCCCTTACCTGGCAGCCAGACTGGCTTGCAAAGTCTCCTTAAGGAGAATAGTGTTCCCCCGTGGTCCCCACATAGCTTTCTCATGAGCCAGATCAGACACCCCCATACTTTGCACTGACGAGGGGCAAGCACCCCGAAACACCGTGTCTGCAAATTGGGATTCTGATCTGGCTTATATATCCTGAGTCATATTGCAAAGGATTGTCGAAAATCCACTTGTGACTTTTAGGATCGCTACTTCCAATAGGTGGCGCTGTGCTAGAGTTTGTCTCCTTTACTGGAGAGACAATTTGAATATTTCCCAGAGGGGCATTGCAGCTATAAGTCCCCTTACCTGGCAGCCAGACTGGCTTGCAAAGTCTCCTTAAGGAGAATAGTGTTCCCCCGTGGAATTTTAGGGGCATTGCAGCTATAAGTCCCCTTACCTGGCAGCCAGACTGGCTTGCAAAGTCTCCTTAAGGAGAATAGTGTTCCCCCGTGGTCCCCACATAGCTTTCTCATGAGCCAGATCAGACACCCCCATACTTTGCACTGACGAGGGGCAAGCACCCCGAAACACCGTGTCTGCAAATTGGGATTCTGATCTGGCTTATATATCCTGAGTCATATTGCAAAGGATTGTCGAAAATCCACTTGTGACTTTTAGGATCGCTACTTCCAATAGGTGGCGCTGTGCTAGAGTTTGTCTCCTTTACTGGAGAGACAATTTGAATATTTCCCAGAGGGGCATTGCAGCTATAAGTCCCCTTACCTGGCAGCCAGACTGGCTTGCAAAGTCTCCTTAAGGAGAATAGTGTTCCCCCGTGGAATTTTAGGGGCATTGCAGCTATAAGTCCCCTTACCTGGCAGCCAGACTGGCTTGCAAAGTCTCCTTAAGGAGAATAGTGTTCCCCCGTGGTCCCCACATAGCTTTCTCATGAGCCAGATCAGACACCCCCATACTTTGCACTGACGAGGGGCAAGCACCCCGAAACACCGTGTCTGCAAATTGGGATTCTGATCTGGCTTATATATCCTGAGTCATATTGCAAAGGATTGTCGAAAATCCACTTGTGACTTTTAGGATCGCTACTTCCAATAGGTGGCGCTGTGCTAGAGTTTGTCTCCTTTACTGGAGAGACAATTTGAATATTTCCCAGAGGGGCATTGCAGCTATAAGTCCCCTTACCTGGCAGCCAGACTGGCTTGCAAAGTCTCCTTAAGGAGAATAGTGTTCCCCCGTGGAATTTTAGGGGCATTGCAGCTATAAGTCCCCTTACCTGGCAGCCAGACTGGCTTGCAAAGTCTCCTTAAGGAGAATAGTGTTCCCCCGTGGTCCCCACATAGCTTTCTCATGAGCCAGATCAGACACCCCCATACTTTGCACTGACGAGGGGCAAGCACCCCGAAACACCGTGTCTGCAAATTGGGATTCTGATCTGGCTTATATATCCTGAGTCATATTGCAAAGGATTGTCGAAAATCCACTTGTGACTTTTAGGATCGCTACTTCCAATAGGTGGCGCTGTGCTAGAGTTTGTCTCCTTTACTGGAGAGACAATTTGAATATTTCCCAGAGGGGCATTGCAGCTATAAGTCCCCTTACCTGGCAGCCAGACTGGCTTGCAAAGTCTCCTTAAGGAGAATAGTGTTCCCCCGTGGAATTTTAGGGGCATTGCAGCTATAAGTCCCCTTACCTGGCAGCCAGACTGGCTTGCAAAGTCTCCTTAAGGAGAATAGTGTTCCCCCGTGGTCCCCACATAGCTTTCTCATGAGCCAGATCAGACACCCCCATACTTTGCACTGACGAGGGGCAAGCACCCCGAAACACCGTGTCTGCAAATTGGGATTCTGATCTGGCTTATATATCCTGAGTCATATTGCAAAGGATTGTCGAAAATCCACTTGTGACTTTTAGGATCGCTACTTCCAATAGGTGGCGCTGTGCTAGAGTTTGTCTCCTTTACTGGAGAGACAATTTGAATATTTCCCAGAGGGGCATTGCAGCTATAAGTCCCCTTACCTGGCAGCCAGACTGGCTTGCAAAGTCTCCTTAAGGAGAATAGTGTTCCCCCGTGGAATTTTAGGGGCATTGCAGCTATAAGTCCCCTTACCTGGCAGCCAGACTGGCTTGCAAAGTCTCCTTAAGGAGAATAGTGTTCCCCCGTGGTCCCCACATAGCTTTCTCATGAGCCAGATCAGACACCCCCATACTTTGCACTGACGAGGGGCAAGCACCCCGAAACACCGTGTCTGCAAATTGGGATTCTGATCTGGCTTATATATCCTGAGTCATATTGCAAAGGATTGTCGAAAATCCACTTGTGACTTTTAGGATCGCTACTTCCAATAGGTGGCGCTGTGCTAGAGTTTGTCTCCTTTACTGGAGAGACAATTTGAATATTTCCCAGAGGGGCATTGCAGCTATAAGTCCCCTTACCTGGCAGCCAGACTGGCTTGCAAAGTCTCCTTAAGGAGAATAGTGTTCCCCCGTGGAATTTTAGGGGCATTGCAGCTATAAGTCCCCTTACCTGGCAGCCAGACTGGCTTGCAAAGTCTCCTTAAGGAGAATAGTGTTCCCCCGTGGTCCCCACATAGCTTTCTCATGAGCCAGATCAGACACCCCCATACTTTGCACTGACGAGGGGCAAGCACCCCGAAACACCGTGTCTGCAAATTGGGATTCTGATCTGGCTTATATATCCTGAGTCATATTGCAAAGGATTGTCGAAAATCCACTTGTGACTTTTAGGATCGCTACTTCCAATAGGTGGCGCTGTGCTAGAGTTTGTCTCCTTTACTGGAGAGACAATTTGAATATTTCCCAGAGGGGCATTGCAGCTATAAGTCCCCTTACCTGGCAGCCAGACTGGCTTGCAAAGTCTCCTTAAGGAGAATAGTGTTCCCCCGTGGAATTTTAGGGGCATTGCAGCTATAAGTCCCCTTACCTGGCAGCCAGACTGGCTTGCAAAGTCTCCTTAAGGAGAATAGTGTTCCCCCGTGGTCCCCACATAGCTTTCTCATGAGCCAGATCAGACACCCCCATACTTTGCACTGACGAGGGGCAAGCACCCCGAAACACCGTGTCTGCAAATTGGGATTCTGATCTGGCTTATATATCCTGAGTCATATTGCAAAGGATTGTCGAAAATCCACTTGTGACTTTTAGGATCGCTACTTCCAATAGGTGGCGCTGTGCTAGAGTTTGTCTCCTTTACTGGAGAGACAATTTGAATATTTCCCAGAGGGGCATTGCAGCTATAAGTCCCCTTACCTGGCAGCCAGACTGGCTTGCAAAGTCTCCTTAAGGAGAATAGTGTTCCCCCGTGGAATTTTAGGGGCATTGCAGCTATAAGTCCCCTTACCTGGCAGCCAGACTGGCTTGCAAAGTCTCCTTAAGGAGAATAGTGTTCCCCCGTGGTCCCCACATAGCTTTCTCATGAGCCAGATCAGACACCCCCATACTTTGCACTGACGAGGGGCAAGCACCCCGAAACACCGTGTCTGCAAATTGGGATTCTGATCTGGCTTATATATCCTGAGTCATATTGCAAAGGATTGTCGAAAATCCACTTGTGACTTTTAGGATCGCTACTTCCAATAGGTGGCGCTGTGCTAGAGTTTGTCTCCTTTACTGGAGAGACAATTTGAATATTTCCCAGAGGGGCATTGCAGCTATAAGTCCCCTTACCTGGCAGCCAGACTGGCTTGCAAAGTCTCCTTAAGGAGAATAGTGTTCCCCCGTGGAATTTTAGGGGCATTGCAGCTATAAGTCCCCTTACCTGGCAGCCAGACTGGCTTGCAAAGTCTCCTTAAGGAGAATAGTGTTCCCCCGTGGTCCCCACATAGCTTTCTCATGAGCCAGATCAGACACCCCCATACTTTGCACTGACGAGGGGCAAGCACCCCGAAACACCGTGTCTGCAAATTGGGATTCTGATCTGGCTTATATATCCTGAGTCATATTGCAAAGGATTGTCGAAAATCCACTTGTGACTTTTAGGATCGCTACTTCCAATAGGTGGCGCTGTGCTAGAGTTTGTCTCCTTTACTGGAGAGACAATTTGAATATTTCCCAGAGGGGCATTGCAGCTATAAGTCCCCTTACCTGGCAGCCAGACTGGCTTGCAAAGTCTCCTTAAGGAGAATAGTGTTCCCCCGTGGAATTTTAGGGGCATTGCAGCTATAAGTCCCCTTACCTGGCAGCCAGACTGGCTTGCAAAGTCTCCTTAAGGAGAATAGTGTTCCCCCGTGGTCCCCACATAGCTTTCTCATGAGCCAGATCAGACACCCCCATACTTTGCACTGACGAGGGGCAAGCACCCCGAAACACCGTGTCTGCAAATTGGGATTCTGATCTGGCTTATATATCCTGAGTCATATTGCAAAGGATTGTCGAAAATCCACTTGTGACTTTTAGGATCGCTACTTCCAATAGGTGGCGCTGTGCTAGAGTTTGTCTCCTTTACTGGAGAGACAATTTGAATATTTCCCAGAGGGGCATTGCAGCTATAAGTCCCCTTACCTGGCAGCCAGACTGGCTTGCAAAGTCTCCTTAAGGAGAATAGTGTTCCCCCGTGGAATTTTAGGGGCATTGCAGCTATAAGTCCCCTTACCTGGCAGCCAGACTGGCTTGCAAAGTCTCCTTAAGGAGAATAGTGTTCCCCCGTGGTCCCCACATAGCTTTCTCATGAGCCAGATCAGACACCCCCATACTTTGCACTGACGAGGGGCAAGCACCCCGAAACACCGTGTCTGCAAATTGGGATTCTGATCTGGCTTATATATCCTGAGTCATATTGCAAAGGATTGTCGAAAATCCACTTGTGACTTTTAGGATCGCTACTTCCAATAGGTGGCGCTGTGCTAGAGTTTGTCTCCTTTACTGGAGAGACAATTTGAATATTTCCCAGAGGGGCATTGCAGCTATAAGTCCCCTTACCTGGCAGCCAGACTGGCTTGCAAAGTCTCCTTAAGGAGAATAGTGTTCCCCCGTGGAATTTTAGGGGCATTGCAGCTATAAGTCCCCTTACCTGGCAGCCAGACTGGCTTGCAAAGTCTCCTTAAGGAGAATAGTGTTCCCCCGTGGTCCCCACATAGCTTTCTCATGAGCCAGATCAGACACCCCCATACTTTGCACTGACGAGGGGCAAGCACCCCGAAACACCGTGTCTGCAAATTGGGATTCTGATCTGGCTTATATATCCTGAGTCATATTGCAAAGGATTGTCGAAAATCCACTTGTGACTTTTAGGATCGCTACTTCCAATAGGTGGCGCTGTGCTAGAGTTTGTCTCCTTTACTGGAGAGACAATTTGAATATTTCCCAGAGGGGCATTGCAGCTATAAGTCCCCTTACCTGGCAGCCAGACTGGCTTGCAAAGTCTCCTTAAGGAGAATAGTGTTCCCCCGTGGAATTTTAGGGGCATTGCAGCTATAAGTCCCCTTACCTGGCAGCCAGACTGGCTTGCAAAGTCTCCTTAAGGAGAATAGTGTTCCCCCGTGGTCCCCACATAGCTTTCTCATGAGCCAGATCAGACACCCCCATACTTTGCACTGACGAGGGGCAAGCACCCCGAAACACCGTGTCTGCAAATTGGGATTCTGATCTGGCTTATATATCCTGAGTCATATTGCAAAGGATTGTCGAAAATCCACTTGTGACTTTTAGGATCGCTACTTCCAATAGGTGGCGCTGTGCTAGAGTTTGTCTCCTTTACTGGAGAGACAATTTGAATATTTCCCAGAGGGGCATTGCAGCTATAAGTCCCCTTACCTGGCAGCCAGACTGGCTTGCAAAGTCTCCTTAAGGAGAATAGTGTTCCCCCGTGGAATTTTAGGGGCATTGCAGCTATAAGTCCCCTTACCTGGCAGCCAGACTGGCTTGCAAAGTCTCCTTAAGGAGAATAGTGTTCCCCCGTGGTCCCCACATAGCTTTCTCATGAGCCAGATCAGACACCCCCATACTTTGCACTGACGAGGGGCAAGCACCCCGAAACACCGTGTCTGCAAATTGGGATTCTGATCTGGCTTATATATCCTGAGTCATATTGCAAAGGATTGTCGAAAATCCACTTGTGACTTTTAGGATCGCTACTTCCAATAGGTGGCGCTGTGCTAGAGTTTGTCTCCTTTACTGGAGAGACAATTTGAATATTTCCCAGAGGGGCATTGCAGCTATAAGTCCCCTTACCTGGCAGCCAGACTGGCTTGCAAAGTCTCCTTAAGGAGAATAGTGTTCCCCCGTGGAATTTTAGGGGCATTGCAGCTATAAGTCCCCTTACCTGGCAGCCAGACTGGCTTGCAAAGTCTCCTTAAGGAGAATAGTGTTCCCCCGTGGTCCCCACATAGCTTTCTCATGAGCCAGATCAGACACCCCCATACTTTGCACTGACGAGGGGCAAGCACCCCGAAACACCGTGTCTGCAAATTGGGATTCTGATCTGGCTTATATATCCTGAGTCATATTGCAAAGGATTGTCGAAAATCCACTTGTGACTTTTAGGATCGCTACTTCCAATAGGTGGCGCTGTGCTAGAGTTTGTCTCCTTTACTGGAGAGACAATTTGAATATTTCCCAGAGGGGCATTGCAGCTATAAGTCCCCTTACCTGGCAGCCAGACTGGCTTGCAAAGTCTCCTTAAGGAGAATAGTGTTCCCCCGTGGAATTTTAGGGGCATTGCAGCTATAAGTCCCCTTACCTGGCAGCCAGACTGGCTTGCAAAGTCTCCTTAAGGAGAATAGTGTTCCCCCGTGGTCCCCACATAGCTTTCTCATGAGCCAGATCAGACACCCCCATACTTTGCACTGACGAGGGGCAAGCACCCCGAAACACCGTGTCTGCAAATTGGGATTCTGATCTGGCTTATATATCCTGAGTCATATTGCAAAGGATTGTCGAAAATCCACTTGTGACTTTTAGGATCGCTACTTCCAATAGGTGGCGCTGTGCTAGAGTTTGTCTCCTTTACTGGAGAGACAATTTGAATATTTCCCAGAGGGGCATTGCAGCTATAAGTCCCCTTACCTGGCAGCCAGACTGGCTTGCAAAGTCTCCTTAAGGAGAATAGTGTTCCCCCGTGGAATTTTAGGGGCATTGCAGCTATAAGTCCCCTTACCTGGCAGCCAGACTGGCTTGCAAAGTCTCCTTAAGGAGAATAGTGTTCCCCCGTGGTCCCCACATAGCTTTCTCATGAGCCAGATCAGACACCCCCATACTTTGCACTGACGAGGGGCAAGCACCCCGAAACACCGTGTCTGCAAATTGGGATTCTGATCTGGCTTATATATCCTGAGTCATATTGCAAAGGATTGTCGAAAATCCACTTGTGACTTTTAGGATCGCTACTTCCAATAGGTGGCGCTGTGCTAGAGTTTGTCTCCTTTACTGGAGAGACAATTTGAATATTTCCCAGAGGGGCATTGCAGCTATAAGTCCCCTTACCTGGCAGCCAGACTGGCTTGCAAAGTCTCCTTAAGGAGAATAGTGTTCCCCCGTGGAATTTTAGGGGCATTGCAGCTATAAGTCCCCTTACCTGGCAGCCAGACTGGCTTGCAAAGTCTCCTTAAGGAGAATAGTGTTCCCCCGTGGTCCCCACATAGCTTTCTCATGAGCCAGATCAGACACCCCCATACTTTGCACTGACGAGGGGCAAGCACCCCGAAACACCGTGTCTGCAAATTGGGATTCTGATCTGGCTTATATATCCTGAGTCATATTGCAAAGGATTGTCGAAAATCCACTTGTGACTTTTAGGATCGCTACTTCCAATAGGTGGCGCTGTGCTAGAGTTTGTCTCCTTTACTGGAGAGACAATTTGAATATTTCCCAGAGGGGCATTGCAGCTATAAGTCCCCTTACCTGGCAGCCAGACTGGCTTGCAAAGTCTCCTTAAGGAGAATAGTGTTCCCCCGTGGAATTTTAGGGGCATTGCAGCTATAAGTCCCCTTACCTGGCAGCCAGACTGGCTTGCAAAGTCTCCTTAAGGAGAATAGTGTTCCCCCGTGGTCCCCACATAGCTTTCTCATGAGCCAGATCAGACACCCCCATACTTTGCACTGACGAGGGGCAAGCACCCCGAAACACCGTGTCTGCAAATTGGGATTCTGATCTGGCTTATATATCCTGAGTCATATTGCAAAGGATTGTCGAAAATCCACTTGTGACTTTTAGGATCGCTACTTCCAATAGGTGGCGCTGTGCTAGAGTTTGTCTCCTTTACTGGAGAGACAATTTGAATATTTCCCAGAGGGGCATTGCAGCTATAAGTCCCCTTACCTGGCAGCCAGACTGGCTTGCAAAGTCTCCTTAAGGAGAATAGTGTTCCCCCGTGGAATTTTAGGGGCATTGCAGCTATAAGTCCCCTTACCTGGCAGCCAGACTGGCTTGCAAAGTCTCCTTAAGGAGAATAGTGTTCCCCCGTGGTCCCCACATAGCTTTCTCATGAGCCAGATCAGACACCCCCATACTTTGCACTGACGAGGGGCAAGCACCCCGAAACACCGTGTCTGCAAATTGGGATTCTGATCTGGCTTATATATCCTGAGTCATATTGCAAAGGATTGTCGAAAATCCACTTGTGACTTTTAGGATCGCTACTTCCAATAGGTGGCGCTGTGCTAGAGTTTGTCTCCTTTACTGGAGAGACAATTTGAATATTTCCCAGAGGGGCATTGCAGCTATAAGTCCCCTTACCTGGCAGCCAGACTGGCTTGCAAAGTCTCCTTAAGGAGAATAGTGTTCCCCCGTGGAATTTTAGGGGCATTGCAGCTATAAGTCCCCTTACCTGGCAGCCAGACTGGCTTGCAAAGTCTCCTTAAGGAGAATAGTGTTCCCCCGTGGTCCCCACATAGCTTTCTCATGAGCCAGATCAGACACCCCCATACTTTGCACTGACGAGGGGCAAGCACCCCGAAACACCGTGTCTGCAAATTGGGATTCTGATCTGGCTTATATATCCTGAGTCATATTGCAAAGGATTGTCGAAAATCCACTTGTGACTTTTAGGATCGCTACTTCCAATAGGTGGCGCTGTGCTAGAGTTTGTCTCCTTTACTGGAGAGACAATTTGAATATTTCCCAGAGGGGCATTGCAGCTATAAGTCCCCTTACCTGGCAGCCAGACTGGCTTGCAAAGTCTCCTTAAGGAGAATAGTGTTCCCCCGTGGAATTTTAGGGGCATTGCAGCTATAAGTCCCCTTACCTGGCAGCCAGACTGGCTTGCAAAGTCTCCTTAAGGAGAATAGTGTTCCCCCGTGGTCCCCACATAGCTTTCTCATGAGCCAGATCAGACACCCCCATACTTTGCACTGACGAGGGGCAAGCACCCCGAAACACCGTGTCTGCAAATTGGGATTCTGATCTGGCTTATATATCCTGAGTCATATTGCAAAGGATTGTCGAAAATCCACTTGTGACTTTTAGGATCGCTACTTCCAATAGGTGGCGCTGTGCTAGAGTTTGTCTCCTTTACTGGAGAGACAATTTGAATATTTCCCAGAGGGGCATTGCAGCTATAAGTCCCCTTACCTGGCAGCCAGACTGGCTTGCAAAGTCTCCTTAAGGAGAATAGTGTTCCCCCGTGGAATTTTAGGGGCATTGCAGCTATAAGTCCCCTTACCTGGCAGCCAGACTGGCTTGCAAAGTCTCCTTAAGGAGAATAGTGTTCCCCCGTGGTCCCCACATAGCTTTCTCATGAGCCAGATCAGACACCCCCATACTTTGCACTGACGAGGGGCAAGCACCCCGAAACACCGTGTCTGCAAATTGGGATTCTGATCTGGCTTATATATCCTGAGTCATATTGCAAAGGATTGTCGAAAATCCACTTGTGACTTTTAGGATCGCTACTTCCAATAGGTGGCGCTGTGCTAGAGTTTGTCTCCTTTACTGGAGAGACAATTTGAATATTTCCCAGAGGGGCATTGCAGCTATAAGTCCCCTTACCTGGCAGCCAGACTGGCTTGCAAAGTCTCCTTAAGGAGAATAGTGTTCCCCCGTGGAATTTTAGGGGCATTGCAGCTATAAGTCCCCTTACCTGGCAGCCAGACTGGCTTGCAAAGTCTCCTTAAGGAGAATAGTGTTCCCCCGTGGTCCCCACATAGCTTTCTCATGAGCCAGATCAGACACCCCCATACTTTGCACTGACGAGGGGCAAGCACCCCGAAACACCGTGTCTGCAAATTGGGATTCTGATCTGGCTTATATATCCTGAGTCATATTGCAAAGGATTGTCGAAAATCCACTTGTGACTTTTAGGATCGCTACTTCCAATAGGTGGCGCTGTGCTAGAGTTTGTCTCCTTTACTGGAGAGACAATTTGAATATTTCCCAGAGGGGCATTGCAGCTATAAGTCCCCTTACCTGGCAGCCAGACTGGCTTGCAAAGTCTCCTTAAGGAGAATAGTGTTCCCCCGTGGAATTTTAGGGGCATTGCAGCTATAAGTCCCCTTACCTGGCAGCCAGACTGGCTTGCAAAGTCTCCTTAAGGAGAATAGTGTTCCCCCGTGGTCCCCACATAGCTTTCTCATGAGCCAGATCAGACACCCCCATACTTTGCACTGACGAGGGGCAAGCACCCCGAAACACCGTGTCTGCAAATTGGGATTCTGATCTGGCTTATATATCCTGAGTCATATTGCAAAGGATTGTCGAAAATCCACTTGTGACTTTTAGGATCGCTACTTCCAATAGGTGGCGCTGTGCTAGAGTTTGTCTCCTTTACTGGAGAGACAATTTGAATATTTCCCAGAGGGGCATTGCAGCTATAAGTCCCCTTACCTGGCAGCCAGACTGGCTTGCAAAGTCTCCTTAAGGAGAATAGTGTTCCCCCGTGGAATTTTAGGGGCATTGCAGCTATAAGTCCCCTTACCTGGCAGCCAGACTGGCTTGCAAAGTCTCCTTAAGGAGAATAGTGTTCCCCCGTGGTCCCCACATAGCTTTCTCATGAGCCAGATCAGACACCCCCATACTTTGCACTGACGAGGGGCAAGCACCCCGAAACACCGTGTCTGCAAATTGGGATTCTGATCTGGCTTATATATCCTGAGTCATATTGCAAAGGATTGTCGAAAATCCACTTGTGACTTTTAGGATCGCTACTTCCAATAGGTGGCGCTGTGCTAGAGTTTGTCTCCTTTACTGGAGAGACAATTTGAATATTTCCCAGAGGGGCATTGCAGCTATAAGTCCCCTTACCTGGCAGCCAGACTGGCTTGCAAAGTCTCCTTAAGGAGAATAGTGTTCCCCCGTGGAATTTTAGGGGCATTGCAGCTATAAGTCCCCTTACCTGGCAGCCAGACTGGCTTGCAAAGTCTCCTTAAGGAGAATAGTGTTCCCCCGTGGTCCCCACATAGCTTTCTCATGAGCCAGATCAGACACCCCCATACTTTGCACTGACGAGGGGCAAGCACCCCGAAACACCGTGTCTGCAAATTGGGATTCTGATCTGGCTTATATATCCTGAGTCATATTGCAAAGGATTGTCGAAAATCCACTTGTGACTTTTAGGATCGCTACTTCCAATAGGTGGCGCTGTGCTAGAGTTTGTCTCCTTTACTGGAGAGACAATTTGAATATTTCCCAGAGGGGCATTGCAGCTATAAGTCCCCTTACCTGGCAGCCAGACTGGCTTGCAAAGTCTCCTTAAGGAGAATAGTGTTCCCCCGTGGAATTTTAGGGGCATTGCAGCTATAAGTCCCCTTACCTGGCAGCCAGACTGGCTTGCAAAGTCTCCTTAAGGAGAATAGTGTTCCCCCGTGGTCCCCACATAGCTTTCTCATGAGCCAGATCAGACACCCCCATACTTTGCACTGACGAGGGGCAAGCACCCCGAAACACCGTGTCTGCAAATTGGGATTCTGATCTGGCTTATATATCCTGAGTCATATTGCAAAGGATTGTCGAAAATCCACTTGTGACTTTTAGGATCGCTACTTCCAATAGGTGGCGCTGTGCTAGAGTTTGTCTCCTTTACTGGAGAGACAATTTGAATATTTCCCAGAGGGGCATTGCAGCTATAAGTCCCCTTACCTGGCAGCCAGACTGGCTTGCAAAGTCTCCTTAAGGAGAATAGTGTTCCCCCGTGGAATTTTAGGGGCATTGCAGCTATAAGTCCCCTTACCTGGCAGCCAGACTGGCTTGCAAAGTCTCCTTAAGGAGAATAGTGTTCCCCCGTGGTCCCCACATAGCTTTCTCATGAGCCAGATCAGACACCCCCATACTTTGCACTGACGAGGGGCAAGCACCCCGAAACACCGTGTCTGCAAATTGGGATTCTGATCTGGCTTATATATCCTGAGTCATATTGCAAAGGATTGTCGAAAATCCACTTGTGACTTTTAGGATCGCTACTTCCAATAGGTGGCGCTGTGCTAGAGTTTGTCTCCTTTACTGGAGAGACAATTTGAATATTTCCCAGAGGGGCATTGCAGCTATAAGTCCCCTTACCTGGCAGCCAGACTGGCTTGCAAAGTCTCCTTAAGGAGAATAGTGTTCCCCCGTGGAATTTTAGGGGCATTGCAGCTATAAGTCCCCTTACCTGGCAGCCAGACTGGCTTGCAAAGTCTCCTTAAGGAGAATAGTGTTCCCCCGTGGTCCCCACATAGCTTTCTCATGAGCCAGATCAGACACCCCCATACTTTGCACTGACGAGGGGCAAGCACCCCGAAACACCGTGTCTGCAAATTGGGATTCTGATCTGGCTTATATATCCTGAGTCATATTGCAAAGGATTGTCGAAAATCCACTTGTGACTTTTAGGATCGCTACTTCCAATAGGTGGCGCTGTGCTAGAGTTTGTCTCCTTTACTGGAGAGACAATTTGAATATTTCCCAGAGGGGCATTGCAGCTATAAGTCCCCTTACCTGGCAGCCAGACTGGCTTGCAAAGTCTCCTTAAGGAGAATAGTGTTCCCCCGTGGAATTTTAGGGGCATTGCAGCTATAAGTCCCCTTACCTGGCAGCCAGACTGGCTTGCAAAGTCTCCTTAAGGAGAATAGTGTTCCCCCGTGGTCCCCACATAGCTTTCTCATGAGCCAGATCAGACACCCCCATACTTTGCACTGACGAGGGGCAAGCACCCCGAAACACTGTGTCTGCAAATTGGGATTCTGATCTGGCTTATATATCCTGAGTCATATTGCAAAGGATTGTCGAAAATCCACTTGTGACTTTTAGGATCGCTACTTCCAATAGGTGGCGCTGTGCTAGAGTTTGTCTCCTTTACTGGAGAGACAATTTGAATATTTCCCAGAGGGGCATTGCAGCTATAAGTCCCCTTACCTGGCAGCCAGACTGGCTTGCAAAGTCTCCTTAAGGAGAATAGTGTTCCCCCGTGGAATTTTAGGGGCATTGCAGCTATAAGTCCCCTTACCTGGCAGCCAGACTGGCTTGCAAAGTCTCCTTAAGGAGAATAGTGTTCCCCCGTGGTCCCCACATAGCTTTCTCATGAGCCAGATCAGACACCCCCATACTTTGCACTGACGAGGGGCAAGCACCCCGAAACACCGTGTCTGCAAATTGGGATTCTGATCTGGCTTATATATCCTGAGTCATATTGCAAAGGATTGTCGAAAATCCACTTGTGACTTTTAGGATCGCTACTTCCAATAGGTGGCGCTGTGCTAGAGTTTGTCTCCTTTACTGGAGAGACAATTTGAATATTTCCCAGAGGGGCATTGCAGCTATAAGTCCCCTTACCTGGCAGCCAGACTGGCTTGCAAAGTCTCCTTAAGGAGAATAGTGTTCCCCCGTGGAATTTTAGGGGCATTGCAGCTATAAGTCCCCTTACCTGGCAGCCAGACTGGCTTGCAAAGTCTCCTTAAGGAGAATAGTGTTCCCCCGTGGTCCCCACATAGCTTTCTCATGAGCCAGATCAGACACCCCCATACTTTGCACTGACGAGGGGCAAGCACCCCGAAACACCGTGTCTGCAAATTGGGATTCTGATCTGGCTTATATATCCTGAGTCATATTGCAAAGGATTGTCGAAAATCCACTTGTGACTTTTAGGATCGCTACTTCCAATAGGTGGCGCTGTGCTAGAGTTTGTCTCCTTTACTGGAGAGACAATTTAAACTTTATTTAGTAGTGTATTTGTATTCAAAACGCATCTGACTTTATGAAATGAAAAAGCATGTAAATCGCGGTAAAAACGCGGCCAAAACGCAAGCGTATTTTTATCATTTTTGTGGTGAAAACCAAATTTATCAAAGACAATTTCTGCCAGAGGATGCGTTTAGAACTGCAACTAACTCAACACAAAGTGCGCACACAGCCTTAAACATAATCCCCGGTGTAAGCGCTTAGTGTAGAGTTGTCGGGAAGCCAAGACCCCAGAAACGATCAGTGCCTGTGCCAGCTCGATTGCCAGGACATACCGTTACATAGTTACATAGAAGACAAACCAATAGGCTGGAATAACGAGGCATCACAGAAAACCATATATAGACTCAAAGACCTGTCATTTACATAGTGTATGTAATCAGAGTAAGGGCAAAGTGCATGAGTATTTACAAACCGCAACATAAATATCTTTATAAATACATGAATAAAGTGTCACGTGCAGAAAGAGGTAATAAAAACAATATAATATGTGCATGGTTATACAAATACTATAGTTATATAAAAACTGTGCATGTCCCAGGGTGTCCAAAAAAATCACAATGCCGAATGAGCTGCATAACAGGAGCCATAGTATCATAATCAAGATCAAAATTACTACCTACATATAGGGTTAATACCACAATATAGGGTGATAGTAAAGTACATAAACCCCAATAAGGTGGCTAGAATAACTGAAATTGTATATATAAATGCCAGAGCACACAATGGCAGAAAGGCAGACAAAAGGCAATAACCTCAGTACCAAAGAAGGAACCACTGAAAGGAAAAGGAGAGGTACATAGTGATAGATAGCAACATCATACAAGAGACTGCACATAGTAACAACAGCGTCATAGGGGCTATATAAGCCAGCTGACATTTTGTGATCACGCAGTCATTGAGGAGCTGGCGGTGTAGATAGACTGTATTATGTGCGGGAGAGCGTTCGTAAATTCAACTAATAAATAGTCCTAAGGGCTGAAGACAGTGTCCAGTAGCTGCTAGCAGCTCCATAAATCGCCATACCGCAAATCTGTGAATGTGGACCCAGCTATAGGACCAGTGACAGTGCAGTGCCTTGTAAGTGATAGCGTTCATGCTGCAAACTCCTAAATAGTCGTTCTAAGGGCTGAAGCCAGTAGTCAGCAGCTGCTAGCAGCTCCATAAATCGCCAGGCTGCAAAACCATGAATGCGGACCCAGCTATAGGGCCAGTATTAGTGCAGTGCTTTGTTAGGTGAGAGCGATCCATCTTAAAAAAAAAAATAAATCCTCTTATTAGTGCTGCATACGGTATGTTAGTGCAATGTCTGATATAGGGAGAGCTTTTTCAGAGGCAGGGAGAGATTTAAAGCTGTCCTGACATATGCTACTAATTAGTCAACAATCCCAGCACTGCTACATCTCTTATGTCTCTTCTATTAGGGATAACGGGGGAACACTATTCTCCTTAAGGAGACTTTGCAAGCCAGTCTGGCTGCCAGGTAAGGGGACTTATAGCTGCAATGCCCCTAAAATTCCACGGGGGAACACTATTCTCCTTAAGGAGACTTTGCAAGCCAGTCTGGCTGCCAGGTAAGGGGACTTATAGCTGCAATGCCCCTCTGGGAAATATTCAAATTGTCTCTCCAGTAAAGGAGACAAACTCTAGCACAGCGCCACCTATTGGAAGTAGCGATCCTAAAAGTCACAAGTGGATTTTCGACAATCCTTTGCAATATGACTCAGGATATATAAGCCAGATCAGAATCCCAATTTGCAGACACGGTGTTTCGGGGTGCTTGCCCCTCGTCAGTGCAAAGTATGGGGGTGTCTGATCTGGCTCATGAGAAAGCTATGTGGGGACCACGGGGGAACACTATTCTCCTTAAGGAGACTTTGCAAGCCAGTCTGGCTGCCAGGTAAGGGGACTTATAGCTGCAATGCCCCTAAAATTCCACGGGGGAACACTATTCTCCTTAAGGAGACTTTGCAAGCCAGTCTGGCTGCCAGGTAAGGGGACTTATAGCTGCAATGCCCCTCTGGGAAATATTCAAATTGTCTCTCCAGTAAAGGAGACAAACTCTAGCACAGCGCCACCTATTGGAAGTAGCGATCCTAAAAGTCACAAGTGGATTTTCGACAATCCTTTGCAATATGACTCAGGATATATAAGCCAGATCAGAATCCCAATTTGCAGACACGGTGTTTCGGGGTGCTTGCCCCTCGTCAGTGCAAAGTATGGGGGTGTCTGATCTGGCTCATGAGAAAGCTATGTGGGGACCACGGGGGAACACTATTCTCCTTAAGGAGACTTTGCAAGCCAGTCTGGCTGCCAGGTAAGGGGACTTATAGCTGCAATGCCCCTAAAATTCCACGGGGGAACACTATTCTCCTTAAGGAGACTTTGCAAGCCAGTCTGGCTGCCAGGTAAGGGGACTTATAGCTGCAATGCCCCTCTGGGAAATATTCAAATTGTCTCTCCAGTAAAGGAGACAAACTCTAGCACAGCGCCACCTATTGGAAGTAGCGATCCTAAAAGTCACAAGTGGATTTTCGACAATCCTTTGCAATATGACTCAGGATATATAAGCCAGATCAGAATCCTAATTTGCAGACACGGTGTTTCGGGGTGCTTGCCCCTCGTCAGTGCAAAGTATGGGGGTGTCTGATCTGGCTCATGAGAAAGCTATGTGGGGACCACGGGGGAACACTATTCTCCTTAAGGAGACTTTGCAAGCCAGTCTGGCTGCCAGGTAAGGGGACTTATAGCTGCAATGCCCCTAAAATTCCACGGGGGAACACTATTCTCCTTAAGGAGACTTTGCAAGCCAGTCTGGCTGCCAGGTAAGGGGACTTATAGCTGCAATGCCCCTCTGGGAAATATTCAAATTGTCTCTCCAGTAAAGGAGACAAACTCTAGCACAGCGCCACCTATTGGAAGTAGCGATCCTAAAAGTCACAAGTGGATTTTCGACAATCCTTTGCAATATGACTCAGGATATATAAGCCAGATCAGAATCCCAATTTGCAGACACGGTGTTTCGGGGTGCTTGCCCCTCGTCAGTGCAAAGTATGGGGGTGTCTGATCTGGCTCATGAGAAAGCTATGTGGGGACCACGGGGGAACACTATTCTCCTTAAGGAGACTTTGCAAGCCAGTCTGGCTGCCAGGTAAGGGGACTTATAGCTGCAATGCCCCTAAAATTCCACGGGGGAACACTATTCTCCTTAAGGAGACTTTGCAAGCCAGTCTGGCTGCCAGGTAAGGGGACTTATAGCTGCAATGCCCCTCTGGGAAATATTCAAATTGTCTCTCCAGTAAAGGAGACAAACTCTAGCACAGCGCCACCTATTGGAAGTAGCGATCCTAAAAGTCACAAGTGGATTTTCGACAATCCTTTGCAATATGACTCAGGATATATAAGCCAGATCAGAATCCCAATTTGCAGACACGGTGTTTCGGGGTGCTTGCCCCTCGTCAGTGCAAAGTATGGGGGTGTCTGATCTGGCTCATGAGAAAGCTATGTGGGGACCACGGGGGAACACTATTCTCCTTAAGGAGACTTTGCAAGCCAGTCTGGCTGCCAGGTAAGGGGACTTATAGCTGCAATGCCCCTAAAATTCCACGGGGGAACACTATTCTCCTTAAGGAGACTTTGCAAGCCA
Source organism: Anomaloglossus baeobatrachus (assembly GCF_048569485.1). Lineage (NCBI taxonomy): Eukaryota > Metazoa > Chordata > Amphibia > Anura > Aromobatidae > Anomaloglossus > Anomaloglossus baeobatrachus. The sequence continues at coordinate 551,108,698 of NC_134357.1, read as the reverse complement.
GTCTGGCTGCCAGGTAAGGGGACTTATAGCTGCAATGCCCCTCTGGGAAATATTCAAATTGTCTCTCCAGTAAAGGAGACAAACTCTAGCACAGCGCCACCTATTGGAAGTAGCGATCCTAAAAGTCACAAGTGGATTTTCGACAATCCTTTGCAATATGACTCAGGATATATAAGCCAGATCAGAATCCCAATTTGCAGACACGGTGTTTCGGGGTGCTTGCCCCTCGTCAGTGCAAAGTATGGGGGTGTCTGATCTGGCTCATGAGAAAGCTATGTGGGGACCACGGGGGAACACTATTCTCCTTAAGGAGACTTTGCAAGCCAGTCTGGCTGCCAGGTAAGGGGACTTATAGCTGCAATGCCCCTAAAATTCCACGGGGGAACACTATTCTCCTTAAGGAGACTTTCCAAGCCAGTCTGGCTGCCAGGTAAGGGGACTTATAGCTGCAATGCCCCTCTGGGAAATATTCAAATTGTCTCTCCAGTAAAGGAGACAAACTCTAGCACAGCGCCACCTATTGGAAGTAGCGATCCTAAAAGTCACAAGTGGATTTTCGACAATCCTTTGCAATATGACTCAGGATATATAAGCCAGATCAGAATCCCAATTTGCAGACACGGTGTTTCGGGGTGCTTGCCCCTCGTCAGTGCAAAGTATGGGGGTGTCTGATCTGGCTCATGAGAAAGCTATGTGGGGACCACGGGGGAACACTATTCTCCTTAAGGAGACTTTGCAAGCCAGTCTGGCTGCCAGGTAAGGGGACTTATAGCTGCAATGCCCCTAAAATTCCACGGGGGAACACTATTCTCCTTAAGGAGACTTTGCAAGCCAGTCTGGCTGCCAGGTAAGGGGACTTATAGCTGCAATGCCCCTCTGGGAAATATTCAAATTGTCTCTCCAGTAAAGGAGACAAACTCTAGCACAGCGCCACCTATTGGAAGTAGCGATCCTAAAAGTCACAAGTGGATTTTCGACAATCCTTTGCAATATGACTCAGGATATATAAGCCAGATCAGAATCCCAATTTGCAGACACGGTGTTTCGGGGTGCTTGCCCCTCGTCAGTGCAAAGTATGGGGGTGTCTGATCTGGCTCATGAGAAAGCTATGTGGGGACCACGGGGGAACACTATTCTCCTTAAGGAGACTTTGCAAGCCAGTCTGGCTGCCAGGTAAGGGGACTTATAGCTGCAATGCCCCTAAAATTCCACGGGGGAACACTATTCTCCTTAAGGAGACTTTGCAAGCCAGTCTGGCTGCCAGGTAAGGGGACTTATAGCTGCAATGCCCCTCTGGGAAATATTCAAATTGTCTCTCCAGTAAAGGAGACAAACTCTAGCACAGCGCCACCTATTGGAAGTAGCGATCCTAAAAGTCACAAGTGGATTTTCGACAATCCTTTGCAATATGACTCAGGATATATAAGCCAGATCAGAATCCCAATTTGCAGACACGGTGTTTCGGGGTGCTTGCCCCTCGTCAGTGCAAAGTATGGGGGTGTCTGATCTGGCTCATGAGAAAGCTATGTGGGGACCACGGGGGAACACTATTCTCCTTAAGGAGACTTTGCAAGCCAGTCTGGCTGCCAGGTAAGGGGACTTATAGCTGCAATGCCCCTAAAATTCCACGGGGGAACACTATTCTCCTTAAGGAGACTTTGCAAGCCAGTCTGGCTGCCAGGTAAGGGGACTTATAGCTGCAATGCCCCTCTGGGAAATATTCAAATTGTCTCTCCAGTAAAGGAGACAAACTCTAGCACAGCGCCACCTATTGGAAGTAGCGATCCTAAAAGTCACAAGTGGATTTTCGACAATCCTTTGCAATATGACTCAGGATATATAAGCCAGATCAGAATCCCAATTTGCAGACACGGTGTTTCGGGGTGCTTGCCCCTCGTCAGTGCAAAGTATGGGGGTGTCTGATCTGGCTCATGAGAAAGCTATGTGGGGACCACGGGGGAACACTATTCTCCTTAAGGAGACTTTGCAAGCCAGTCTGGCTGCCAGGTAAGGGGACTTATAGCTGCAATGCCCCTAAAATTCCACGGGGGAACACTATTCTCCTTAAGGAGACTTTGCAAGCCAGTCTGGCTGCCAGGTAAGGGGACTTATAGCTGCAATGCCCCTCTGGGAAATATTCAAATTGTCTCTCCAGTAAAGGAGACAAACTCTAGCACAGCGCCACCTATTGGAAGTAGCGATCCTAAAAGTCACAAGTGGATTTTCGACAATCCTTTGCAATATGACTCAGGATATATAAGCCAGATCAGAATCCCAATTTGCAGACACGGTGTTTCGGGGTGCTTGCCCCTCGTCAGTGCAAAGTATGGGGGTGTCTGATCTGGCTCATGAGAAAGCTATGTGGGGACCACGGGGGAACACTATTCTCCTTAAGGAGACTTTGCAAGCCAGTCTGGCTGCTAGGTAAGGGGACTTATAGCTGCAATGCCCCTAAAATTCCACGGGGGAACACTATTCTCCTTAAGGAGACTTTGCAAGCCAGTCTGGCTGCCAGGTAAGGGGACTTATAGCTGCAATGCCCCTCTGGGAAATATTCAAATTGTCTCTCCAGTAAAGGAGACAAACTCTAGCACAGCGCCACCTATTGGAAGTAGCGATCCTAAAAGTCACAAGTGGATTTTCGACAATCCTTTGCAATATGACTCAGGATATATAAGCCAGATCAGAATCCCAATTTGCAGACACGGTGTTTCGGGGTGCTTGCCCCTCGTCAGTGCAAAGTATGGGGGTGTCTGATCTGGCTCATGAGAAAGCTATGTGGGGACCACGGGGGAACACTATTCTCCTTAAGGAGACTTTGCAAGCCAGTCTGGCTGCCAGGTAAGGGGACTTATAGCTGCAATGCCCCTAAAATTCCACGGGGGAACACTATTCTCCTTAAGGAGACTTTGCAAGCCAGTCTGGCTGCCAGGTAAGGGGACTTATAGCTGCAATGCCCCTCTGGGAAATATTCAAATTGTCTCTCCAGTAAAGGAGACAAACTCTAGCACAGCGCCACCTATTGGAAGTAGCGATCCTAAAAGTCACAAGTGGATTTTCGACAATCCTTTGCAATATGACTCAGGATATATAAGCCAGATCAGAATCCCAATTTGCAGACACGGTGTTTCGGGGTGCTTGCCCCTCGGCAGTGCAAAGCATGGGGGTGTCTGATCTGGCTCATGAGAAAGCTATGTGGGGACCACGGGGGAACACTATTCTCCTTAAGGAGACTTTGCAAGCCAGTCTGGCTGCCAGGTAAGGGGACTTATAGCTGCAATGCCCCTAAAATTCCACGGGGGAACACTATTCTCCTTAAGGAGACTTTGCAAGCCAGTCTGGCTGCCAGGTAAGGGGACTTATAGCTGCAATGCCCCTCTGGGAAATATTCAAATTGTCTCTCCAGTAAAGGAGACAAACTCTAGCACAGCGCCACCTATTGGAAGTAGCGATCCTAAAAGTCACAAGTGGATTTTCGACAATCCTTTGCAATATGACTCAGGATATATAAGCCAGATCAGAATCCCAATTTGCAGACACGGTGTTTCGGGGTGCTTGCCCCTCGTCAGTGCAAAGTATGGGGGTGTCTGATCTGGCTCATGAGAAAGCTATGTGGGGACCACGGGGGAACACTATTCTCCTTAAGGAGACTTTGCAAGCCAGTCTGGCTGCCAGGTAAGGGGACTTATAGCTGCAATGCCCCTAAAATTCCACGGGGGAACACTATTCTCCTTAAGGAGACTTTGCAAGCCAGTCTGGCTGCCAGGTAAGGGGACTTATAGCTGCAATGCCCCTCTGGGAAATATTCAAATTGTCTCTCCAGTAAAGGAGACAAACTCTAGCACAGCGCCACCTATTGGAAGTAGCGATCCTAAAAGTCACAAGTGGATTTTCGACAATCCTTTGCAATATGACTCAGGATATATAAGCCAGATCAGAATCCCAATTTGCAGACACGGTGTTTCGGGGTGCTTGCCCCTCGTCAGTGCAAAGTATGGGGGTGTCTGATCTGGCTCATGAGAAAGCTATGTGGGGACCACGGGGGAACACTATTCTCCTTAAGGAGACTTTGCAAGCCAGTCTGGCTGCCAGGTAAGGGGACTTATAGCTGCAATGCCCCTAAAATTCCACGGGGGAACACTATTCTCCTTAAGGAGACTTTGCAAGCCAGTCTGGCTGCCAGGTAAGGGGACTTATAGCTGCAATGCCCCTCTGGGAAATATTCAAATTGTCTCTCCAGTAAAGGAGACAAACTCTAGCACAGCGCCACCTATTGGAAGTAGCGATCCTAAAAGTCACAAGTGGATTTTCGACAATCCTTTGCAATATGACTCAGGATATATAAGCCAGATCAGAATCCCAATTTGCAGACACGGTGTTTCGGGGTGCTTGCCCCTCGTCAGTGCAAAGTATGGGGGTGTCTGATCTGGCTCATGAGAAAGCTATGTGGGGACCACGGGGGAACACTATTCTCCTTAAGGAGACTTTGCAAGCCAGTCTGGCTGCCAGGTAAGGGGACTTATAGCTGCAATGCCCCTAAAATTCCACGGGGGAACACTATTCTCCTTAAGGAGACTTTGCAAGCCAGTCTGGCTGCCAGGTAAGGGGACTTATAGCTGCAATGCCCCTCTGGGAAATATTCAAATTGTCTCTCCAGTAAAGGAGACAAACTCTAGCACAGCGCCACCTATTGGAAGTAGCGATCCTAAAAGTCACAAGTGGATTTTCGACAATCCTTTGCAATATGACTCAGGATATATAAGCCAGATCAGAATCCCAATTTGCAGACACGGTGTTTCGGGGTGCTTGCCCCTCGTCAGTGCAAAGTATGGGGGTGTCTGATCTGGCTCATGAGAAAGCTATGTGGGGACCACGGGGGAACACTATTCTCCTTAAGGAGACTTTGCAAGCCAGTCTGGCTGCCAGGTAAGGGGACTTATAGCTGCAATGCCCCTAAAATTCCACGGGGGAACACTATTCTCCTTAAGGAGACTTTGCAAGCCAGTCTGGCTGCCAGGTAAGGGGACTTATAGCTGCAATGCCCCTCTGGGAAATATTCAAATTGTCTCTCCAGTAAAGGAGACAAACTCTAGCACAGCGCCACCTATTGGAAGTAGCGATCCTAAAAGTCACAAGTGGATTTTCGACAATCCTTTGCAATATGACTCAGGATATATAAGCCAGATCAGAATCCCAATTTGCAGACACGGTGTTTCGGGGTGCTTGCCCCTCGTCAGTGCAAAGTATGGGGGTGTCTGATCTGGCTCATGAGAAAGCTATGTGGGGACCACGGGGGAACACTATTCTCCTTAAGGAGACTTTGCAAGCCAGTCTGGCTGCCAGGTAAGGGGACTTATAGCTGCAATGCCCCTAAAATTCCACGGGGGAACACTATTCTCCTTAAGGAGACTTTGCAAGCCAGTCTGGCTGCCAGGTAAGGGGACTTATAGCTGCAATGCCCCTCTGGGAAATATTCAAATTGTCTCTCCAGTAAAGGAGACAAACTCTAGCACAGCGCCACCTATTGGAAGTAGCGATCCTAAAAGTCACAAGTGGATTTTCGACAATCCTTTGCAATATGACTCAGGATATATAAGCCAGATCAGAATCCCAATTTGCAGACACGGTGTTTCGGGGTGCTTGCCCCTCGTCAGTGCAAAGTATGGGGGTGTCTGATCTGGCTCATGAGAAAGCTATGTGGGGACCACGGGGGAACACTATTCTCCTTAAGGAGACTTTGCAAGCCAGTCTGGCTGCCAGGTAAGGGGACTTATAGCTGCAATGCCCCTAAAATTCCACGGGGGAACACTATTCTCCTTAAGGAGACTTTGCAAGCCAGTCTGGCTGCCAGGTAAGGGGACTTATAGCTGCAATGCCCCTCTGGGAAATATTCAAATTGTCTCTCCAGTAAAGGAGACAAACTCTAGCACAGCGCCACCTATTGGAAGTAGCGATCCTAAAAGTCACAAGTGGATTTTCGACAATCCTTTGCAATATGACTCAGGATATATAAGCCAGATCAGAATCCCAATTTGCAGACACGGTGTTTCGGGGTGCTTGCCCCTCGTCAGTGCAAAGTATGGGGGTGTCTGATCTGGCTCATGAGAAAGCTATGTGGGGACCACGGGGGAACACTATTCTCCTTAAGGAGACTTTGCAAGCCAGTCTGGCTGCCAGGTAAGGGGACTTATAGCTGCAATGCCCCTAAAATTCCACGGGGGAACACTATTCTCCTTAAGGAGACTTTGCAAGCCAGTCTGGCTGCCAGGTAAGGGGACTTATAGCTGCAATGCCCCTCTGGGAAATATTCAAATTGTCTCTCCAGTAAAGGAGACAAACTCTAGCACAGCGCCACCTATTGGAAGTAGCGATCCTAAAAGTCACAAGTGGATTTTCGACAATCCTTTGCAATATGACTCAGGATATATAAGCCAGATCAGAATCCCAATTTGCAGACACGGTGTTTCGGGGTGCTTGCCCCTCGTCAGTGCAAAGTATGGGGGTGTCTGATCTGGCTCATGAGAAAGCTATGTGGGGACCACGGGGGAACACTATTCTCCTTAAGGAGACTTTGCAAGCCAGTCTGGCTGCCAGGTAAGGGGACTTATAGCTGCAATGCCCCTAAAATTCCACGGGGGAACACTATTCTCCTTAAGGAGACTTTGCAAGCCAGTCTGGCTGCCAGGTAAGGGGACTTATAGCTGCAATGCCCCTCTGGGAAATATTCAAATTGTCTCTCCAGTAAAGGAGACAAACTCTAGCACAGCGCCACCTATTGGAAGTAGCGATCCTAAAAGTCACAAGTGGATTTTCGACAATCCTTTGCAATATGACTCAGGATATATAAGCCAGATCAGAATCCCAATTTGCAGACACGGTGTTTCGGGGTGCTTGCCCCTCGTCAGTGCAAAGTATGGGGGTGTCTGATCTGGCTCATGAGAAAGCTATGTGGGGACCACGGGGGAACACTATTCTCCTTAAGGAGACTTTGCAAGCCAGTCTGGCTGCCAGGTAAGGGGACTTATAGCTGCAATGCCCCTAAAATTCCACGGGGGAACACTATTCTCCTTAAGGAGACTTTGCAAGCCAGTCTGGCTGCCAGGTAAGGGGACTTATAGCTGCAATGCCCCTCTGGGAAATATTCAAATTGTCTCTCCAGTAAAGGAGACAAACTCTAGCACAGCGCCACCTATTGGAAGTAGCAATCCTAAAAGTCACAAGTGGATTTTCGACAATCCTTTGCAATATGACTCAGGATATATAAGCCAGATCAGAATCCCAATTTGCAGACACGGTGTTTCGGGGTGCTTGCCCCTCGTCAGTGCAAAGTATGGGGGTGTCTGATCTGGCTCATGAGAAAGCTATGTGGGGACCACGGGGGAACACTATTCTCCTTAAGGAGACTTTGCAAGCCAGTCTGGCTGCCAGGTAAGGGGACTTATAGCTGCAATGCCCCTAAAATTCCACGGGGGAACACTATTCTCCTTAAGGAGACTTTGCAAGCCAGTCTGGCTGCCAGGTAAGGGGACTTATAGCTGCAATGCCCCTCTGGGAAATATTCAAATTGTCTCTCCAGTAAAGGAGACAAACTCTAGCACAGCGCCACCTATTGGAAGTAGCGATCCTAAAAGTCACAAGTGGATTTTCGACAATCCTTTGCAATATGACTCAGGATATATAAGCCAGATCAGAATCCCAATTTATTAGGGATAGGTATTGCAAATTCCAAATTCCAAATTTCCAAAACAACGGGTTCAGGTGTAGTGTAGTGCCTGTCAGCCACCATCTCAATTCATACCAGCACAGTTGCGTCTTTGTGTTGGCTTCATAGTGTACATAAACTCCATAGTACCCTGCTGCTAAAAAAAAATAGTGTAAGTGTAAAAAAAAATAAAAAAATTGCTGTCACAGCCTGTAGTTCTGCCTGAAGCCAAATACCGTTATAGCACCAACCTAGCATCCTGGTGTTTCATTCATATCATATAGAACCTAGATAGTGGCCTGCTGCTACTAAAACACAGTGTCAGGGCTACAAAATTTAAATTAATTGTCGGTGTCAGTGGATCTACTTCTGCCTGAAGCCAAATACCATCATAGCACCAACCTAGCATCCTGGTGTTTGCTTCATATCTTACAGAACCTAGATAGTGGCCTGCTGCTAAAAAAAAACAGTGTCAGTGTGCCGCCCCCGCATCAGCAGCCTGCCGCCGCTGCTCGGATCTGGATCCGCAGTGGCTCGAGGGGTCTCCGGACCAGGGGGTCGGGGTCGGGGTCGCGCGGCCAGTCGGAATAAAGGGGGGATATTTACAGGGGATTGTATGGACAGTTCGTGACGCCACCCGTGGTTCATGGTAAGATGAAGTACCACCGCTGCAATGGGGAGTACCCGGTTCTGATGGTGAGGGCAGCCAGATGTTTAACCCCTCCACGGGTAGGGGGGATGCCCCGGGACTAGGTGTTGGTGACAGAGAGGTGCCGTTGGGACGGTTAGGGATCACTTTAGTACTCACTCAGTCCAATAACGCTGACACCGACAACCGTGGTAAACCAAAGTTCGTAGTACCGCTGCAGCAGGGAGGGAGCACACCTGGATCCCGTGCCCATTGGTTTTTCTTGTTAGCCTGTGGCCTTTTCCATGGCACCTCACTTCTAACTGGTTCCTCTAGTGTAGAACTATCAGGTCCCGCTCACCAGTATGGCTAACTGTGTGAGCTTACTCTCAGGGTTCACGCTTGGGATTTTGTGGACTATGTAGAGGGAAAGTCCTATCCCCCCCTCGTTGCGCTAGTACCCCGATTTTTGGAGCGGGTGGAGAACAGATCTTGAAGACTCAGTCCTCATCTGGTAAATTGTCAAGATGCTTGAAGCTCCTTCTCGACCTAAGATCCACGTACCCAGTCATGCCCTGGCCCCTGCCCGGTGATAGCACAAGGTGGCCGGCTGTCCTCCTCGACAGTCCGTGCCCCTTGTGATGATCTCCATGCGACCGGGGTCCAGCTCCTACCAGGCCCAGACCAACGTCTCCCACCTAGTAATTAAGGAGCCCAGCTCCTGACCTCCTCTTACTTCCACCTCCAACACTACACTCTCTGTCTCCTAACACTCCTGACCTCCCCTTAACCAACCCCCCAAGTGCCCAAGTGGGCGACCCTATTCCCTTCAGGTCAACCACTGGTGTGTCTGGAGGGTGTGGTGCAGAGTGTTCCTAGGATTTTAATTATCTTGTTCTTGGCAACACCAAAGGTCAGGGATCCGTAACCAAGGAGGAGATGGATACTGTGCAGAAGGGCAGATTGCAGAATCCCCTGTGACGGCCTGATAGGCCAGGGCGTCGTATCAGTGTTACAAAATTTTAATTAATAGTTGGTGTCAGAGGCTCTACTTCTGCCTGAAGCCAAATACGGTCATAGCACCAACCTAGCATCCTGGTTGCTTCATATGTTACAGAACCTAGATAGTGGTCTGCTGCTACTGAAACACAGTCTCAGTGTCAAAAACCAATACAAAAATAAAAGTGGTATCAAACCTTGTTTTCTTTTAGGGCTGAAAGATATTCACAACATCTTTGTCGACTCCTCCAAGTGGTACTTTGTCCAATAAAGGTACCTTGCGTTTTTTAGACTTACAAAAACAGCTATCGTGGGAAACTATTAACACAAGTTTAACAACTGGGCATCAGTGTTGTTCCAATGCCTGTACAAAAGGTCACGTTGCAGTGTTCACTTTCAAATAATCAAACCAAAAAATGGGAAAAAGAGGCGGTAAGGGTCGTGGACGAGGTGATAGTGACAGTGGTGGTCGCTCAAGCAGTGTGACCAAGCCAAAGAAAAAGGTTCCTGCTTTATCTACCTCTGCCTTCCTATCCCAATTTTCTGTTCCACGTGGGAAACCACTTTTGCTCCCTGAACAGTGCGAACAGGTAACGAGATGGCTAGCAGAAAATGCCTCCAGTTACTTGTCAAGTAGCAAATCCCAAGGGTCCAGACAGACAGACTTGAGTAGCCAGAGGCTGGGCCATCGAATCCTCAGCCTGGTCCTCCTTCCTCACAACATCAGTATTTTAAGGAAGCATACTGTATGACCTCAAAGCAGGTTACTCTGAGAAACTGTATACGGGACCCTTTGACCTTTCTTGCCTCTCACCGCGTAACACCACCAACGCACATGAGGCCGTGGTGTGCAGTGAGGTACAGATCTTTGAGCACCCAATGCCAGAAGAAATCCATGTTGTTGGCCATGACATGCTGGGCAAATAGGTGGAAGTGTTTGAGGGTCATGAGACACAGTTGTGCCTGAAACCTCCATTACCGAAGATGTTGACCCTCAGGAATGTGAAGACAACCTGGTCGATGATGAGGTGACTGATCCAACATAGACGGGTGGCATGGATTATGAGAGCAGCAGCGCAGAGGAGCATGTACCTGTAGTCCGCAAAAAGGCTGTAAGAGATAGGGTTTAGACCACTGCCAGAGGTCAACCAACTGTGCATAGGGCACCACCACCTGTGTCATCTCAGAGTCCAAGGGTCCGTGCTGCGATTGTGAGATGGTTGCCATTTGTCAAATGTGTCAGACCAAGCTTAGCAGAGGCAGAAATACTTCTAGCTATTTTTTCTTAGAAGGTGCGTGACTGCATTTCTGGTGTCTTGGAATAACGTGCTAAGAGCAACATGCGGCTTTTACGTAGCCGCTGGAACAGTTCTCAAACCAAAGTAAAAGAGGTGAAATTGATAAGAAACAGTTTGTAGTGCCTAATTACTTTAATAAAACATAACATCAAGCCCCGACCTAAAAAAAAACCACTGTAGCATATATTCACACGTTTTGTTTTTTACATTTTTCTCCCTTTTTCGATTAGAAAGGGCTGTAACTTATACATTATATTGGTGTCTGTCTCGCACTTCCTTTTTTGGGACATATTTGACAGCACTTTAAAAGGTCCGCTACAATGTGCCCGTTGGGGTGTTGGCCTTGCCCTCCTCCTCCACCAACACCACCGGCTCCAGTGGCCCTCTATCAAATGTAGAAAGGGCCACTGGCGGTCCTCAAATCTCAGACTTCTTAGGCCCCTCAGGTTAGCATTGTAATATACATTGGGGAGGGACGGCAGTCATTTATAGTTCTCTGCGTCCCCTATGTCATTAGTGTGAAAGTTGGAATACGTACTCCATAACACTTTACAGTGCTATTGCCAATGTGGCCATTTGGGTGTTGGCCCTGCCCTCCTCCTCCACCAACACCACTGTCTTCAGTGGCCCTCTATTCAAATTCTATTCAAATTATCCATTATTATGTCTGTTTTATGGACAAATGAACGCCACGCTGGGACATCGAAGCTGATGTCTATTTCATCTGGCCAAAAGCAGGTTGGAAGCAGGAGGCATCATCGCCTGCTTCCTAGACCGCAGTTTGTGAAGCATGCAGCACCGTGCAAGTGGCAGTTGTTTCACTCTGGAACTCAGGCTTTATTCCACTAGCTAACACCGAGGATTTAAAAAAATTCAGTTTCCCCAGGGGGTAATGGTTCAGACACCATGGAGCACAGCATCAGAAGGTACTCCCAACTGCTTTTTTTTTTTTTAAAAACTGGGAGGATTTGCAACAGTGCAAAACATGCCAAGGAGTTAAAAAAAATTCTGATTCCGCAGGGGGCCATGTGTAACACACCGTGGAGCACAGCATCAATAAAGAACACAAATAGAGACTGCCTGACTAATTGTTATAGACAGTGTAGCCTCAACAGTGGTTGTGCCAGTGCATAATGTACAAAGGCTTGAAAAATATTGCCCTGGGTGATTGGGCCAAACAATTAAATCGCAGCAGCATAACAAGTTACATTAGTCATGCGGTGTCATTAGATGATAGAAGACAAAATAGTCTTGAATGAGAAGTAATGGAACTTATTTGAACTTAAGAAATACAAATTTTGGGGCTACAGTTATTATTGGGTCTTGTTAACAGGCAGCCTGAGATACTCTGGGGCAATCAATCTATGGATCATTTTGATCATCGTCAAACTGTCTGCACTTTCCGTGGATAGTCGTTTGCGAGTATCTGTTATTATTGACCCCGCTGAGCTGAAAACACGCTAAGACAACACACTCGCAGCAGGGCAAACTAGCACTTCCAAAGCATATAAGGCGAGGTCTGGCCAAGTGTTGAGCTTGGAAACCCAATAGTTAAAGGGAACTGTAGACTCTGAAAGCACGCTGATATGGTCACCTACATAGTCTCTCACCATCTTACTTAAGTCCTCCCTCCTTGTCATAGTTCCCCCAACCGGTATCTGATTCGAAGTTGACGGTTTGTGGAAAATGGACCAGTTTTGGCACATTAGCCCCCGCCTGTATTGCTCCTACTATGCATAGCCCTCTCTTGTAATCCTGTTGCGTGAGATGACACGCTACCTCTGACGCTAGCATTATCTCATTATCTGAGGGTATTCGTTTCATCAATTGCTCCACTACAGCCCTCTTAAATGTTTCCGTAGTACCATCCTTATTTGCCTTGACAAGTAGCAAAGCGAATTTGTCTTTGTAGCGTGGTCAAAGAAAGTACATAACCAGTGTTTGTTGTCTGCCAAAATGTGGACTAGCCGACAGTCATGAGAAAGGCAGTATGACATGAACTGTGCCATGTGTCCCAGACTCCGAACTGAAAAGCTTTGTGTGTCACTGCTAAGAATACATTCTGTCTCCCTAAAACTCCTCTCCTCCTCAGTCTCTCTCTCCTCCTCCTGCTCCTCCTCAGGCCATCCATGCTGGACAGCCCTGAAGCTTGGATTGTCAATCCCTTGATTACCAACTTCAAAGCATTCCTGTTCTTCATCGTCCTCCTCATCCTCATGATGCTGACCAAAGGTTGCCTGAGCGTGTTGGCCTAGGTTCTGTGGATTACTAGCAACCATTGTGAAGTCTGGATCCACAGACACCTCGAGTGCATTAACACTTTGGTCAGTCAGACCATCCAGAGAGCGTTTCAATAAACAAATCAGTGGAATGGTAATGCTCATAAGAGCATCATCACTGCTCACAATGTTGGTACAGTAATCTAAATTCTCTAGGACCTGACAAATGTCTACAATCCACACCCACTCTGCAGTACTTATGTCTTGCAGCTGCATCTGACGGGCATGTTCCAGCTGGAATTGGGATACTGCCCTCTGCTGTTCATTGATCCTGACCAAGACATGATAGGTTCAATTCCATCTCGTAGGGAGGTCACATATTAGTCTGTGATAAGGCAAGTGTAAGCACTGCTGCAGCACTGCCAGGCCAGCAAAAAAGTCAGATGACTTGCAAAAATGGGTGCTAATACGCCGTACCTTGGTAAGTAGGTCTGGTCTCTCAGGGTATTTTTTGGGAAAGTGCTTAACTACTAAATTTACAACATGGGCCATACAAGGAACGTGTACAAGCTTTCCAAGCTTTAAAGCCGCCACCAGATTACAACCATTATCGCACACTACCATCCCTCTCCGCACCTTCAATAGGGTTGTGGTAGCCTGCCGCATGAGACAATGGTCTACTTAGGTATAATAGCAGCGAATAGCTTCTGCTCTCTATTCATCTTTTCTCTCCTTTAGCTTTGTCTTTCCTTCTTAAGTTCAGTGTCTCTCTCTTTCAACCTGATGTCGCACTTGTCCTTTTGCACTTATAATGCCAGGGGTTTGAACAAACCAGAAAAGAGGAGCCAGATTTTGTATTGCCTCCATAAGAAGGGGATCAAAATAGCCCTCTTCCAGGACACACATTTTATAGCATCCAATACCCCCAGCTGCAAGGCCAAAAATTATCCAATCTGGTGTCATAGTCCCCACCCTTCCCAAAAGGCATGTGGGGTATCCGTGGCTTTTCATTAGTCGTTTCAACCCGATATTATTGATACATTGATTGGCCCAGACAGGCGCTATCTATTTCTTAAGATTTCAGTCCTGGGTAATATGTATACTGTGGCTAATGTCTATTTCCCCAATCAAGGCCAGCTGACCTTTGGAGTGGAGATCCTGGGAAGACTGGCGGACTTTGCAAGTGGAACGTACATCATCCTGGGAGGAGACTTCAACTTGACATTAAACCTTGTCATGGACTCGTCCTCGGGTAGGTCGGCAAACCCTTTCTTTGCACTCCGTAGATTGAAAAAAGAGTTGGTAGCACTTAGACTGGTAGATCTTTGGTGTGTTTTACATCCCAGAGACAGGGTCTACAGCTTTCATTCAACAGTACACAATAGCTACACTTGACTGGACCATATATTTGTATCCCATGACCTAGTAGACAACGACCCAACCTGCTCAATGGATGTTTTCCTTTGATCAGATCATATACCAGTATATGGGCAACTGGGAGTTAGAATCAGAGGTTGGCAGGGGTACACTTGGAGGCTAAACGACAACCTGCTTAAAAATGAAGTGTCTAGAAGAAATTCGCAGTTATCGAAAATATTGAAATGGATCATGTGACAGACCCAACTCCTGAACCCACTTAAGTGGGAAATGCTAAAATGTATGATTCGTAGTGTCTGCATAGCTCACAGATCCAGACTTACAAAAGAAAGATCAATAGAATTAAAGGATCAACTTCTCCAATTAGGCACAAAAGAGGCGGCAAATAAAACCAGAGCTAGCGATGTCCACAAAACTGAAATCTCTGCTCTGCACCACCAAATATTATATATTCTGGATCAGAAGTCACTTTGCGCTAGAGACAAATTCCGTAAAAATATCTTTGAGTTTGGCAATAAGAGTGGGAGGTTGTTAGCCAGAACTCTTCATCCAAGACAGGCTCAGTCTCCTATCCTCATGTTGCGTACAAATTCAGGGAACACAATTCACTCTACAAATGACATATTGGAGGAGTTCAAGAAATACTATACTAATCTATATAACATACCAAGTCATCACGAGTCAGATACTGGCCTGGACCACCCAGGAATCTTAGCCTATCTAATGAGAACGCCCCTAAATCCCTTAGGGAGAGGGAGGCAGTGGACCTGGAAGAGGATTTCATGCAGCAGGAGTTCCAAGAAACCATTAAAAATCTTAAAACAGGGAAAAGGCCAGGCCTCGACGGGTTTTCACCCAGATTCTATCAAGTGTGTGGAGAGATATATGGCCCCTTAATGCTGAAAGCACTTAACTCCATTTCTAAATCATGTTAGTTCCCCAAACAAACGCTCCAGGCTTGAAGAACGGTCCTCCCTAAGCCGGAAAGAGACACCTTAATATGGTCTAACTACCGGCCCATATGCCTAATAAATGTGGACATTAAACTCTATTTCAAAATTATCGCGCTGAGATTAAATCTCCTTATTCCTAAATTGATACATTAGAACCATATCCGTAACATCGTGGGCCTGTCATCGTAGGATTCCAGCCTGCTTATTAACAGTCAATGCTGAAAAAGCATTTGATAGGGTCCATTGGGGCTTTTTGGAGGCATCCCTCCAGGCAATAGGGTTGCACCCGCATATGTCACAATGGATATAAGCCCTATATTACGATCCGACAGCACAGATTGGTTTGAATGGCCGTATGTCTGCCCCCTTTGACACCAGAAATGGGACCAGGTAGGGGTGTCCCCTTTCCCCTTACCTTTTACATCCTGGTAGTGGAGTCCCTCGCCAATGCACACAGGAGGAATGTTCGTTTGGTACTAAAGGGGCTGAAGGAGAATCAGTTAAACGCCAAATTTGAGAAATGCCACTTTAAACGGATGTCTCTTCCCTTCCTGGGCTACATAATTTCTGACACCGGCCTGAAGATGGACCCAGAAAAGGTGTTGGTGCTTCTGAAGTGGCTTTGTCTGGTCTGAAAGAGATTCAGCAGTTCATAGGCTTTGCAAAATTATTACAACCAATTAATTCTAAAGTTTTCTTCTCGGATTCTTCCTATCTTGGTTCTGACCCATAAGGGGGCCAATTCCAAAATGTGGACTCCTGAAGCTGAGAGTTCATTTTTCTCCCTCAAACAGGCCTACCCATCGACTTTGGTGCTGTATAGCAAGCAATCCTTATTTAAGGTGGATGTGGTCAACCGCCAGGTTCTAAAAGTATTTGAGGGCTCTCATTCCAAGGCTTATAGTATTGTTGTTATGTCATATCCTTTTACCATGGCTATTTTGCTTTTATGCAGGCATTGTGCACAAAATCTTGTATTTCCATCTGCAACTTTAGTCAGGACTAATCATAATAACTAATCAGGATCCTGGGGACAACTAACAGGTTTTCTGGGTGATTTGGGGTCTCTTTTTTTGCCCGTCAGGGTTACTGGTAACTCCTACCCATGATGTGTAAACCTTATTCTTGGATCTAAAATATCCCCTGTTCAAATCTTGTATTTGGACGATATTTTGCACATAATATGTATTACTTATCTGATGGTCCACTGATGTGTGTTGTTTTTTAATGGTTTTTAAACTTGTCTGTATTTTGCTAGTGGCTATTTCACTTTGTTAGTGATAAGCCTAGGTGTCTCTTTGTTACCAATAAACTATTTATACTTTTTTTCTACTTAATTTATGTTTGGTTGATCCCTCATTTCATTGGCACTGTCTTGTTCTTTTTGCTTTGACTGCTTCTTTTAGTGCTAGGGGTGATCCCAGAGGTCTAGTGGTGCCCTCCTTATCCCCTTCTTCTTATCATGTGAATACTGACTAAATTTTTGAAGATGCGTTTTTAATGCAATAATGGCCTGATCATGAGGGATGGCGGGATATAATCCCACCACATCGCAAGTGAGCCATGAACATGTCAAGGGAAATTTAACTGTATCCAAAGAAGAGATAACGTGTCTCATACCTTTTACAAAACCTGGCAAAGAGCTTACTAGGGTTTGTAAGTGTAAATCAACTAATTTGCTTAATTTTTCGGTTAGGCTACCAATAACTGCTACAACTGGTCCTAAAGCTGTGGAAAGCAATCTTTATGAAATTTCGGGAGGGAGTGGAAGATGGAAACAACCGGGAATTCAAGAAATAAATCCACTGATAGGACCTGTTTCACTGAAATTATCTCCACTCCCTCCTGTAACAACAATTTCAATCTCTCCTTAAATCTACTGGTAGGATTAAAGCTAAGTGGCAGATATACTTGTGTATCACTCAGTAAATTTATATATAATTTGTGGTATATACCAGAGTTTAATAAAACTACACCGCCACCCTTATCAGCTTTACGTACAATAAGCCGAACCAACACAACTTGGTACCGTTTTACTGACCAAGAAAGAAGTGAATCAATATGATATGATAGCCACACATCCAAGCCCTCTTCACCTCATGCCGATTACAACTCAAAAACATCTCCCGGATCCGTGCTTTCCTTAACCAAGAATCAGCAAAAACATTAGTGCATGCCCTCATCATCTCCCGCCTCGACTACTGCAACCTCCTGCTCTCTGGCCTCCCTTCCAACACTCTTGCACCCCTCCAATCTATCCTAAACTCTGCGGCCCGCCTAATCCACCTCTCCCCTCGCTACTCCCCAGCCTCGCCACTCTGCCAATCCCTTCACTGGCTTCCCATCACCCAACGACTCCAGTTCAAAACACTAACCATGACATACAAAGCCATGCACAACCTGTCTCCTCCCTACATCTGTGACCTAGTCTCCCGGTACCTACCTGCACGCAACCTCAGATCCTCACAAGATCTCCTTCTCTGCCCCTCCCTTATCTCCTCTTCCCACAATCGCGTACAAGATTTCTCCCGTGCATCCCCCCTACTCTGGAACGCTCTACCTCAGCACATCAGACTCTCCCCTACCGTGGAAAGCTTCAAGAGGAACCTCAAGACCCATCTCTTCCAACAAGCCTACAACCTGCAATAGCCCTCAGTCCAGTAGACCACTGCGCAACCAGCTCTGTCCTCACCTATCGTACCATCACCCATTCCCTGTAGACTGTGAGCCCTCGCGGGCAGGGTCCTCTCTCCTCCTGTACCAGTCTGTTATGTACTGTTAATGATTGTTGTACGTATACCCTTTCACTTGTAAAGCGCCATGGAATAAATGGCGCTATAATAATAAATAATAATAATAATAATAATAATTTACTATCAAATATTATTTTATTTTCAATAAATTCAAACAACAATAATAATATCAAACAAGAGAGCCGCCTGGGGGACACATGGTTCCAGACTATAAATAAACTTCCTGCCCTTTATGACACAATGCAGTATCCATACCATATATCAATATTAAATATCAATATTAAATATTACCGTCTACCGTTCTGTTACCATAATGAGTCACACATCATGGGGCATAAGATCTATTATTATTCTTACTCAGGGCAAAGGATATGACTTCAGATTCCAGAATTGTATATTATATTATCTCATTATCCTATATGCCATTTAGATTTCCATCAGCCCTAATGACTATTCCCATCATGTCACATTCATTTGGTAACAGAAAGGTTTCACCCGGTCTAATAAGTATAACATTATCTATGAGAATGACAATGGTCATAGAATTAACACAGCAATTCACTATGTACTAATTGCAAACAGTAATTACCATCAAAAAGCAGCAGTTACTTACATCAAACAATACGTTATCTGGCCATGCGCCCCTCCACCCTTAACGCACGTTTCGCCACAAGCTTTGTCAAAAGAGGGCGTGTCAAGGTGGGGAAACATCTGTGCTTATATATTGTAATCCCGCCAATACCAATGCCATGTCATACCATCATCATTACGTAGCGTGGGCTACTTCCGGTATATGTCGGCGCATGACGATGTTGCCGCTTCCTCTTTGTAAACGGACTTCCGGACTGCGCGCGCTGACCCGCAAACGTCATCACGTTCTTGGGCACTCAGTGTACGTGCGTCCGGAAGTCTAAGGAGCGGAACAACAGAGCATGCGCACTACCAGCGATGATGCCGCACCTAGAAATAACATTCAAATACACATATAGATATATATAAAGGATGCAGTATACACATATTCAAATGCAAATGCAGATATATTATATTATTTCATTATAAGAGGACAACCGATGCAGTACCCACAGACAGCCACATAACTCACATACGGCGGCCCATCGGCTCTGCATCGGCGCTCCTCACACACATATATACAGAATGCAATATGCATATACATCAAAACTCCCAAATGCAAATATTATATTATAAGAGGATGACCGATGCAGCTCTCACAAAACAATCGCGTATCCCACATCCAGAAGGTCATCAGCTCTGCATCGGTGACCCTCACACATCATCACAATATCCATTATTCAAACATGCATGTATCTCTCATCACATGTTAAACCACATATATATTGTACAATACTTACAGATTCCATATACCGTATAGCAAAACATATACGTTACCAGCAATGATATCAGAAATACTCACATATACAATGGACATTATATAAACAAACATACAGCAACTATGCATATACCAAGGTGTTTAAATGCCAACACAGCAAACATTATACCATATGAGGATGACCGATACAGCCCTAACATCCACGCATACTGTATCTGGTGAGTGATTAGCGCCGCATCGGTAGTCCCCCAAAGAACACCACAAAATCCTTTATTTCACAAATATATGTATCCCACATGTATCAGGGCATATATCAAAAAATACATATTAATCATTTCGGATTCATATGCAGCCAATATCCTCCACATGGGTACTCCTTCTATTTTCATCATGGATTCGTGGTTGTAAAGTCTCAAAAAGTATTACACTGCATCCAACATGTCAATGGATCCCCATATACGTCATCCTGCCTCCATCGCCGTAATCAGGTACAACCATTGACATTAGTTCCTTGGCTGGGATAAATCAAATCAAAAAATTAAAATCAGTCACTAACACTTAAAATCATTAACCCACCCTTAAAAACCACCACAGACAATTAGGACTTATCATGCTTCATTTTAACCAATATGGCTAAACAACAAATCCCTCCTATATTTGCTGCTTATAAACTTCAATAATGCAAATATATACCTGTACCAGTAATACACCCGAAATGGATGAAACAAAATCCCACTCTTGTTTATTTAAACCTCCATATGACTGTCACCCTCATTTTCAATGATGTGACAGTCTGCTGATGGAAAACCATCCCATTATAGAAAAGAGCCGAAGCCATTACTTTCGTTTAGTCCTTGTGGGGCCATGGAGCCCAACCGATATATCCATTTACATTCAAGCCTTGCTAATGCAAGGCCTAAATCACCACCCCTTGGACCCAAGTTGATCTGATCTATTACCCGGAATTTTAGCCCTCTAGGGCTGCATCCGTGAAACCTGTGGAAGTGGCGCGGCAATGTTTTCAGAGTGGATACATCCTTGGCTGTCTGTGCATTGCGAATATCCTTCAGATGTTCAAGGGCTCGAACTTTGAATTCTCGTATAGTTAAGCCTATATAAATTTTCGCACAAGGACATTCAGCCTGATATATAATACCACTCGACGAACAGTTCAAAATCTTCCGTATATCATACGTTCTAGATCCGTCATGATTTTTGAAAATCTTGGTCTTCACACAATTGCCGCACGCCTTACACAGGCCACACGGATAGAACCCATACAAAGGGCCACCTAAAAAGGATTTTTTATCCAGATCAGTTTCGTAATGGCTGTGAACGAGAATGTCGCGTAAATTCCGCGACCGTCTCGCCACCATCTGCGGTGTTTGTGACAACTCCTTTTTCAAAATGGGATCCATCATGAGCACACTCCAATGTTTGTTTATAATAGATTTAAGTTCACTCCATCTCGAGTTGTATGTGGTGATGATACAAGTTGTACCATCTGCGATTTTATTTTTATTTTGTTTGACACGGCTACCATATAGCAAATCCTCTCTATTACTTCTGAGAGCCTTCCCATATCCGCTTTTAATATTACGATGACTATACCCACGTTCCGCAAACCTACGTGCTATGTCCCCCGCCTGCTTTTTAAAGTTATCCATGGTGGAACACAATCTTCTGGCTCTCAAAAACTGGCCCCCAGGTATGCTCCGTATGGTTGCGGGCAGATGTGAAGAGGTCGCATGAAGCAGGGAGTTTGTAGCCGTAGGCTTGCGGTACATGTCTGTAGTAATATCTCCATTTCCACTGATGCTAATCAAGATGTCAAGAAACTCCAACTGAATTCCACTTTTATAGGTAAGTTTGATATTTTGCTCATTGGTATTTAAACCCACCATGAATCTGTCCAACTCCTGGCTGGTACCCATCCACAAGAACCACACGTCGTCTATATAACGCATCCACTCCTGAACCTTCGACACTGCTGGCAAATCATCATCCAAAAAAATTTGTCTCTCCCAAAATCCCAAAAATAAATTTGCATACGAGGGGGCACATGAGGCCCCCATCGCAGTACCTTGTAGCTGTAAAAAAACTTTTTTATTAAAAGTAAAAAAATTGTGACGTAAAACAAACTCCAGCAGTGTCAGAAGTAGTTCAGCAGTGGATGCGTCAAGACTGCTGGTACGGAGAAACCACTCTACTGCTTTAAGACCATCCTTATGTCGAATCGAGGTGTACAATGATTCGACATCTGCCGTCACCATGATCATTCCCTCATCTGCATGTAAATTACTAATCCTCTGAAGAGCCGAGGTGGTGTCCTTTATATATGAAGGCAGAGTGGCCACAATGGGCTTGAGGAAATGATCAATGGTGACGGAGACAAGTTCACAAAGGGCTACCATTACCTGATATAATTGGTCTTCCCGGTGGATCACTCGGATTCTTGTGTATCTTGGGAATCAGATACATGGTGGGTAAACGTGGGTGTAGTTTCCTGACAGCCTCCAAAAACTTTTTTGGTATCAAACCCTCATCAAAGGCTTTTTCTAAGATGTCAACCAACTTGCCTTGATATTGAGTCGTAGGATTATTAGGTAAAATCCTATAACACTTGGTGTCACTCAACAGACTATATGCCTGTTTCTCTTAAAGGTCCCTAGGCCGGACTACGAGGTTACCGCCTTTATCTGCGGGTTTGAATAAAACCTCTCGTAGCTGGCCCAGGTCCTTCAATGCCTTTCTTTCTTCGGGTGTCAAATTAGATTTCAATGAAAAATTCTTTGGAGGCATCTGCTCAATGTCATTGATAACAAGTTTGGTGAATATTTCCACCGCTGGAGATAAAGAGAGGGAAGGAAAACTCCTAGACTTACCCCACAGATGTATCGGAAATTTAACAGTACTAACCTCACTCTCTGAGGCCAAAGATTCCAAAGCCTCTAAAGCTTCCCTCTCAGCCTCTGTATTAAATGTTTCACCCCCGCTAGACTTAGAATGTAAGCGGCGAAGAATTAACTTCCGTGAGAATAGGTGAACATCCTTTACAGCAACAAATTTATCCAGAGGCTGAGAGGGAGAAAAGGTAAGGCCTCTTTCCAAAACATCCAACTGTGTCCTAGTTAATTCATATTTAGAAAGGTTAATTACCTTGTATTGGTCTCTTTTCTTATGTTGGTCATTAGGATTCTTGAAGATCTCATGGTACTTGTTTCCACCTCTATTTTTGGCCCGTGTTCTCTGAAAAATATCACCACCATCCTCCATGTCGCTGGAGGATGCATAACTATCTGATACAGATATATTGCCATTATTCCCAGATTGATTTTTCTGTGATCTTACTTTTTGTGGCATATTTCCTTTCAATTGCCACCTATAAATTTTATTATTCTCAAAATCACCTAGATCTCTTTGATATTTTTTCATTTTATTTTGGCTTATCTCCTGCTCCCATTTATCAAGTTCTTTTTCCACTTCATTCATATATTTATTGAGTTGGTCGAGAGCCATATCTTTTTTAATCGATTCCATCAGAACCTCTATCTCCTCATCAATCTTTTTCAACGATAGGAGATTGTTATCAATAATTATCTGGATAAATTCCAGGGAGCAGGTTTCAGCAGCCTTTTTCCATCTCTCAATCAGAGTCTCATTATGCAAATCAAATGACGGATACACCTGTATCCTGAGACCTCGTGGAATAATTTTCTGGGAATAATAGTTATTTAATGAAGTTTTATTCCACCATAATTTAACTTTCTTGTGCAGCAAATTCTTATGTTGTCTCATACACTCCTTATTATCTGCGGTTTTTTCCATGCTGACAAATGGGGCTCCCTGTTTGAATAATTCAGTCGCCTTGGATAGCCAAAGTGTCTCTTTATCTTTAAAATCCATTATAGTGAAACTTTGGACACACTGTTTATCAAACAGAAACAATAATTAGTTTTACCCAAGTCCAATTACTATACACACTTCAGTTACACTGAACCAACACAACTTGGTACCGTTTTACTGACCAAGAAAGTCAATATGATTTACTATCAAATATTATTTTATTTTCAATAAATTCAAACAACAATAATAATATCAAACAAGAGAGCCGCCTGGGGGACACATGGTTCCAGACTATAAATAAACTTCCTGCCCTTTATGACACAATGCAGTATCCATACCATATATCAATATTAAATATCAATATTAAATATTACCGTCTACCGTTCTGTTACCATAATGAGTCACACATCATGGGGCATAAGATCTATTATTATTCTTACTCAGGGCAAAGGATATGACTTCAGATTCCAGAATTGTATATTATATTATCTCATTATCCTATATGCCATTTAGATTTCCATCAGCCCTAATGACTATTCCCATCATGTCACATTCATTTGGTAACAGAAAGGTTTCACCCGGTCTAATAAGTATAACATTATCTATGAGAATGACAATGGTCATAGAATTAACAGCAATTCACTATGTACTAATTGCAAACAGTAATTACCATCAAAAAGCAGCAGTTACTTACATCAAACAATACGTTATCTGACCATGCGCCCCTCCACCCTTAACGCACGTTTCGCCACAAGCTTTGTCAAAAGAGGGCGTGTCAAGGTGGGGAAACATCTGTGCTTATATATTGTAATCCCGCCAATACCAATGCCATGTCATACCATCATCATTACGTAGCGTGGGCTACTTCCGGTATATCATCATGGATTCGTGGTTGTAAAGTCTCAAAAAGTATTACACTGCATCCAACATGTCAATGGATCCCCATATACGTCATCCTGCCTCCATCGCCGTAATCAGGTACAACCATTGACATTAGTTCCTTGGCTGGGATAAATCAAATAAAAAAATTAAAATCAGATACGCGATTGTTTTGTGAGAGCTGCATCGGTCATCCTCTTATAATATAATATTTGCATTTGGGAGTTTTGATGTATATGCATATTGCATTCTGTATATATGTGTGTGAGGAGCGCCGATGCAGAGCCGATGGGCCGCCGTATGTGAGTTATGTGGCTGTCTGTGGGTACTGCATCGGTTGTCCTCTTATAATGAAATAATATAATATATCTGCATTTGCATTTGAATATGTGTATACTGCATCCTTTATATATATCTATATGTGTATTTGAATGTTATTTCTAGGTGCGGCATCATCGCTGGTAGTGCGCATGCTCTGTTGTTCCGCTCCTTAGACTTCCGGACGCACGTACACTGAGTGCCCAAGAACGTGATGACGTTTGCGGGTCAGCGCGCGCAGTCCGGAAGTCCGTTTACAAAGAGGAAGCGGCAACATCGTCATGCGCCGACATATACCGGAAGTAGCCCACGCTACGTAATGATGATGGTATGACATGGCATTGGTATTGGCGGGATTACAATATATAAGCACAGATGTTTCCCCACCTTGACACGCCCTCTTTTGACAAAGCTTGTGGCGAAACGTGCGTTAAGGGTGGAGGGGCGCATGGCCAGATAACGTATTGTTTGATGTAAGTAACTGCTGCTTTTTGATGGTAATTACTGTTTGCAATTAGTACATAGTGAATTGCTGTGTTAATTCTATGACCATTGTCATTCTCATAGATAATGTTATACTTATTAGACCGGGTGAAACCTTTCTGTTACCAAATGAATGTGACATGATGGGAATAGTCATTAGGGCTGATGGAAATCTAAATGGCATATAGGATAATGAGATAATATAATATACAATTCTGGAATCTGAAGTCATATCCTTTGC
Organism: Anomaloglossus baeobatrachus; assembly: GCF_048569485.1. Classification (NCBI taxonomy): domain Eukaryota; kingdom Metazoa; phylum Chordata; class Amphibia; order Anura; family Aromobatidae; genus Anomaloglossus; species Anomaloglossus baeobatrachus. Next base: position 551,083,654 of record NC_134357.1, on the reverse strand, counting down.
CCTGAGTAAGAATAATAATAGATCTTATGCCCCATGATGTGTGACTCATTATGGTAACAGAACGGTAGACGGTAATATTTAATATTGATATTTAATATTGATATATGGTATGGATACTGCATTGTGTCATAAAGGGCAGGAAGTTTATTTATAGTCTGGAACCATGTGTCCCCCAGGCGGCTCTCTTGTTTGATATTATTATTGTTGTTTGAATTTATTGAAAATAAAATAATATTTGATAGTAAATCATATTGATTCACTTCTTTCTTGGTCAGTAAAACGGTACCAAGTTGTGTTGGTTCAGTGTAACTGAAGTGTGTATAGTAATTGGACTTGGGTAAAACAAATTACGTACAATAAGGTCTGTATTAGATTTAATTTCTTGTAAAGTCACTGACTGTTCTTTAGTAATATTATATTTTTGTTTAATTTTTCTCGTGTTTTCTTTAACTTTAATCAATTCTTCCTCGACCACTTCTTGGAAAATATCCAAGGCTGGGGGGTGAGACTGAACTGGATAAAAAAAACAAACGAATTTTTAACTTTGAAAAGATGATTTAGATCAATAGTTTTCCAAATTATTTTCACTAGACAAAGACCTGAAATGGGATATAGACAATTGATCTTGAAAAGAACCTATATAAAAGTGGCTGGAAATTGGAGGGACAGAATTAGATTATCATATAGAGCCTGCAAATCAGTATAAGTAAAAATGATATATGAGTGTCAACATACGAGCAAGCCTATTAACATCAAGAATAGTTCTGAAAACATTGAATTCATTAGTAGGGGCAAAGGAGAGTCCTTTAGACAACAATTCCCATTGCGCATTACTAATGATGTAATTGGAAAGATTGATCACTTCTAGTTGTGAGGTTTCTTGTTCCTCTGTGACCGTCTGAATTGTCCTGCGATGTTTTGTCCCACCCCGCCTTCTGCTCCGTTTTTTTATTTAGATTGCTCTTGTATACTTCCACTAAAATTTTTGATGGTATACTTCTTATAATAGGTTTTATTCCTCGCTCCTCTATAAACAGAGTTGGTTGCAATTTTTTTCACCCACAGCCCTCTAGGAATCATCTCCTTTTCAATATATGAACTAATTGTGGTTCGATACCACCATGTTTTAAGTTCTTTAATAAGGAGGCTTTCAGTATTTTCACTAGGTTTTTAACAAACGCCAGCAGAAAAAATGTTATCCGCTTTTAATTTTCTGGCAGTCTCGTTTTCACTAATGATACCGTCTGGACTAGTTGGATCAACAGAAGCCATGTCAGATTCCATGGTTAAGGAAAAACACCCAAATATAATTCCACAGTCTTCATTAAATTTAAAACATGCACAATTTGTGTTGACTGCAATTTACAGTATGTCGGTTGGACCTCAGGACCTCTGAAGAACAAGATCCGCCGTCACTTATCCAATGCGACAAAAAAAACTACAGGTGAAGTGCTCCTTAGCTTCCAGTCATTTTTCTTTGGTTCATAATGGCAATACTGACTCATGCAGGGTGACTGGGATTGAGAGAGTTCATATGCCCCCTAGGGGTGGAGATCTGAGACAGATCCTGTTCAACAGAGAGTCCTGGTGGATTTTTTTTGTTGCAAACCAGAATATCTGATAGTCTGAATTGTAGGTATGATCTGATCTATCAGTGTGTTTGAAGGGGTGGACCTTGTTTAATGATTTTCAGTGATTGGCCTGTCGTTCTAGAAGTAACAGGATGTGTGATAAAATGTCTAGTGTTTGTGCTGTTCTGTATGCGATGATTTAGGACACCATCGTCCGAAACATGTTTGCCTTACTTTGAGATATCTCTGTACATTTTTTTACCCTGTCAATTTCCTATGGTTTTAATTAACTTTTTGGAATTTGTATGAATTTTTACATTGTTGGAAGTTATATTTTCTTCCTAATAGGTGCGAGTTCTATACAAGAAAAATGACATTTGAATAAAAGCTAAGAAAAAATTATAGACTGTGACAACTATAAATCATCTATAGGGGATATACAACCCTCTGTATCTCCACAAGGTTGCTATACTTACAGAGGCCGAAACTCCGAAGTGTTTAGCTGAACCTGCTGATCTTATACACATGCTGCGGGATTATAAATGTTATTGTTTCTCACACATACATTGATAACATTTAGATGATTCAGATGAACCCTCCTACAAAATGTGATGAGCAAAGTAATTACTACAGGATGGTATGAGAAAGTGATTTATTCTACAAGAAATATTGGAGCCAAAAATGGGTAATTTTTTCAACAATTTGTATGTGTTCTCAAATATTAAAACATTGAGCACTCTACAGCGCACATAATTTACACACAACACTGCTGAATGGACAGTATACACACTCAGCTCTGCTACATAAGCCCATTTACATTAACATTTATCTCTGCTACATATAAATATTTATATACAAGCACATGATGTACACATTACGCACAGTATCTGTGGTCCTGGTAGCTTCCTCTGCTCTGCACCAATCACATAGATCAGTGAGGGGAGCGAGCAGTTCTCTCAGTGATGAGGCAGGACAGTGTGTCAGCATTCTCCTCCATCACAGGAAGCTACCTCTGGATTACAATAGCACTCGATTATTAACTTAGTAAAAAAAAAAAATAAATAATCTTAAAAGTGCATTTTATAGTCCAAAAATATGGTAAGTTCTAAAGTAATTTCCTTTTCTCATTTAATTACATTACTGGTATAGGATTTTTGGACAATTTGTCAATAAAATATATAATTTCTCCCCATTTTAGTTATTTTTAATGGTCAACAAAAAGATTTTCCATTAATTTACTTTTACATTCTAGGTATGATAATGGTTTCTGTGTGGGATTTTTGATGTTTAAGAAGGTAACATTTTCGAGTAAAACATTTTCCACATTCTGAACATGAATATGGTTTCTCCCCTGTGTGAGTTCTTTGGTGTTTAACAAGATCTGATTTCTGATTAAAACATTTCCCACATTCTGAACATGAAAAAGGCTTCTCTCCTGTGTGAGTTCTTTGGTGTTTAACAAGATTCGATTTCTGGCTAAAATATTTTCCACATTCTGTACATAAAAAAGGCTTTTCCCCTGTATGACTTCTTTGATGTCTAACAAGATTCGAATTATGGAGAAAACATTTCCCACACCTTGAACAAGAAAAAGGCTTCTTCTCTATGTGAGATCTTTGGTGCGACACAAGATTTGTTTTCTGGTTAAAATTTTTCCCACATTCTGAACACGAAAAAGATTTCTCTGTTGTGTGGATTTTCTTGTGCTTAAGAAGATACGATTTCTGGTTAAAATATTTCCCACATTCTGAACATGAAAAAGGCTTTTCTCCTGTATGGCTTCTTTGATGTCTAACAAGATAAGTTTTGTGGACAAAACATTTCCCACACTTTGAACAGGAAAAAGGCTTATTCCCTGTGTGACTTCTCTGGTGCCTAACAAGGTAACATTTGTGTACAAAACATTTTCCACATTCTGAACATAAATATGGCTTTTCGCCTGTGTGAGTTCTCTGATGTGAAAGAAAAAACGATTTTTTTGCAAAACATTTCCCACATTCTAAACATGAAAAAGGCTTCTCCCCTGTGTGAGTTCTCTGGTGTAGAACAAGATCTGATTTCTGGTAAAAATATTTCTCACATTCTGAACATGAAAATTTATTCTCCCCTGTGTGAAATCTCTGGTGAATAACAAGATGCGACTTCTGGTGAAAACATTTTCCACATTCTGAACATGAAAAAGGCTTCTCCCCTGTGTGAGTTCTCTGGTGAAGAACAAGATCCGATTTCTGGTAAAAATATTTCCCACATTCTGAACATGAATGTGGCTTCTCCCCAGTATGTATTCTCTCATGCCTAACAAGAACTGATTTCTTATTAAAATATCTCCCACAATGGGAACAAGAAAATCTATCCTCTGTGTGAATTTTGTGATGTTTAACAAAAGATGTTTCAAGAGTATTTTTTTTTCCAACTTCTGAATGTGAAATTGACTTCTTTGCTTTAAAAGTAATTAGTTTTTTAATCCCTTTTTTGTGGTTTTCTTTTTTCTCAGATGATAGATCTTTGCTGTGAAGGGATGATGTTTTTTCTGGAGAAATGGCATTCACTTTAAGTGTATCCTGTGAGATCTCAGGGTCATCTGATTTATAAATTGAAGAGTTCAAGTGTCCCTCTGATGACATCATACAGTGATCTGCAAGGAATAAAGACAGTTATTTTTGAATAAAAGATCCTTAAAATTTATATTTTTGAACATTTCTACTTAAAATGTACATAGCAATGGCAAGTTGTGTACCAAAATGTAATTATTCATTATGTCATTGCCATATCACAGACTAATAGAAAACCATACAGCATAAACCAGTAGAGCATGGTGTATAATTGTGTGTTCATTTTGCCTCCCGAATATTGGACTAAAAAGCAACTCCAAAACGTTATGTACGCAAAAATGATACCAATAAAAACTTCAACTCATTTGGCGAAAAAACACAAGCACCCATTCATGCAAGGCCGGTGTCATCATGCGGCTGAGCCTGGCAAGTACAGGGCGGTGATCTTTTGTGCGACCCCAGGGCAGATTTCCGGGAAATGCAGTTCTGCTGGCCCATTAAACCCGCACTTACAGTGCATGCCCGCAGCATTCACTGCTGAATGCTGTGCGCACATGCATTGAATGAGGGAGTTCATCTGTGGGCGGTGTTAGCGTGCAATGCACTCCGGTCTCATAGAAAAGAGAAGACCAGTAAAATGTATGCCCCCCTGAAACATATGCCTCCCCATTAACATATATGCCTACCAAGTAACTTGCATGCCCCCCCAGGAACGTGTATGCCCCACAGTAATGTGTATGCCCCCCATAACTTGTATGTACTCCCAACCCTACAATAACGTTTAATTTCCCCCAGTAATGTGTAGGCGTGAGGAAAGGTCAAAGACCGCCTGCTCATGAGCACTACAATACTTGGATCTGACCTCAGCAGGGCAGATCAAAGTGCACCTGCGCAGGACAACAATGACGGCTTGTATGGATGACGTAGCTCGTGTCACTCACAAGGGCCTCAGAAGAAGAAGGACGGCGATCGGACAAGATCGGACCACCCCCTAGGTGAGAATAATAAAGTTGTTTTATTCTGTTATACAGAGGAGACTGGGCTCTTATATACAGTATTCTAGAATGCTGTATATAAGAGCTCAGTGGTGGTGGCTGCAGATTCTAGGGGAAAAACCTGGTGACAGGTTCCCTTTAAGTTCCACTTTTTGTTAATTCCTGTTTTTCATATTATCAAGAGTGCAATTTTCTAAAATCTAGGCCACTCAAAGTAATTTAAAAAAAGATGTTACCCCAAAAATAGGTTTTGTAGATTTAATTGAAAATATAAACACTTTGTGCTAAACCTGTCAGCCTTCTATCATATCCTAAGGCTATGTGTCCACGGTAGAATGTACCTGCGGATTTTTCTGCATGAAAATCCGTGCCTTATTTTTGCCGCGGATTTGCCGCGGATTTTGATGCGGATTTTTTTTTTTCTCCCCCATTCTATACCCAAAATCCGCACCAAAATCCGCAACAATAATTGACATGCTGCAGATTTTTCCGGATCAAAATCCGCGGCAAATCCGCCGCGGAAAAATCCGCAGCATGGACACAGCATTTCCAAAATGCCATTGAAATGGCTTGGAAGTGCCGCTGCTGCAGATTTTCGGAAAATCCGCGGTAAATCCGCGGCAAAATCCGCAGCGTGGGCACATAGCCTTAGAGAAAAATAAAATGATGCTGGAAAAATGCCAAATGGTACATGGTATTTATTAACTATTTTGTGTGGTATTACCTGTTTCGGAAGAATACAAATTTAAAGTTTGAAAGTTACAAATCTTTCTAAATTATTTGGTTATCTTCAGGTTTTTCAAAAACAAAGTACAATGTGTCACAGAAAAAATATTTCAGAATCCCTGCAATCAGAAGAGGCATCCAAAGTATGCTTTTCATTCCTTCATACAAAGTACTTTTTCCTTCTACTCAATTTTCCGTTAACCCCTTCAGCCCTCAGCCTATTTTGACCCTAAAGACCAGGCCACTTTTTGCAATTTTGACTAGTGTCACTTTATGAGGTTATAACTCTGGAACGCTTCCTCAGATCCCGGTGATTCTTAGATTGTTTTTTCGTGACATATTGGGCTTCATATTAGTGGTAAATTTAGGCCAATATTTTTTGCGTTTCTTTGTGAAAAAAACAGAAATTTCAAATTTTGTAATTTTCAAACTTTGAATTTTTATGCTCTAAAACCAATGAGACATATGACACAAAATAATTAATAAATAACATTTCCCACATGTCTACTTTACATCAGCACAATTTTGGGAAAAAAAAATAAATTTAAGGAAGTAATAGGGGTTCAAAGTTTATGAGCAATTTCACATTTTTACAACAAAATTTACAAAGCCACTTTTTTTTAGGGATCACATCACATTTGAAGCGATTTTGAGAGGCCTACATGACACAAAACACCCAAAAGTGACACTATTCAAAAAACAGCACCCCTCAGGCTACTCAAAACCACATTCAAGAAGGTTATTAACCCTTCAGGTGCTTAACAGTAACTAAAGCAATGTGGAAGGAAAAAAAATAAACATTTTACTTTTTGCAACAAAAATGTTAATTTAGCCCCAAATATTGCATTTCACAAGGGTAGCAGGATTAAATGAACCCCCAAAATTTGTTGGGAAATTTCTTCTGAGCACGCAGATACCTCATATGTGGCGAAAAAACACTGTTTGGGCGCATGGCAGGACTTGGAAGGGAAGGAGCGTCATTTGACTTTTTGAACAGAAAATTAGCTGGAATCGTTAGCCACACCATGTTGAGTTTGGAGAGCCCCTGATGTGCCGAAACAGTGGAGCTCCCCCACATGTGACTCCATTTTGGAAACTAGACCCCCCATAGCATAAAAAAAAAATCAGGGCGCACGCACGGATGTGCTACAAAAAGGGGGGGACTAGGTGAGATGGAAAAAAGAAGTCCTGTCCAAAGTACGGCTACAGGACGCTTGCTGATCAGGTACCTAATTGTTCAAGTTTAGTTTTGTTTTTTTTTTTTATTTGTGGTGCACAAATAAAAAAAAAAGCAAAAACTCGAGAAACAATTACGTACCTGATTAGCCAATCACGTAGCTGATCAGCGCTTGGCGGCAAGCGGGTGGTGGGGGGGTTGGGTGGAAATAGGGAGTGGGAGTTGGGATTGGGGATAGTTAGAAAAGAACCACGAACAATAATTACAGGGTGGATCAGAACAGCAGCAGGATCACAGGAGAGATGGCAGCAGATGGGGGGGGGCAGCGGCAGATAAAAGGATGAGAGGTGAGGAGAGAGCGGACAGCAGATCACAGGGGTGAGAGGTGAGGAGAGAGCGGGCAGCAGATCACAGGGGTGAGAGGTGAGGAGGCGGACAGCCGATCACGGGGGTGAGAGGTGAGGAGGCGGGCAGCCGATCACGGGGGTGAGAGGGGAGGGGGCGGTTAGCTCATCACGCAGGTGAGGGGGCGGGCAGCGAGCAGCACATCACGGAGGTGAGGGGGGAGGGGGCGAGCAGCACATCACGCAGGTGAGAGGGGAGGGGGCGGGCAGCACATCACGCAGGTGAGGGGGCGCTCAGCACATCACGCAGGTGAGGGGGGAGGGGGCGAGCAGCACATCACGCAGGTGAGGGGGGAGGGGGCGAGCAGCACATCACGCAGGTAAGGGGGCGGGCAGCACATCACACAAGTGAGGGGGCGGGCAGCACATCACACAGGTGAGGGGGCGGGCAGCACATCACACAGGTGAGGGGGCGGGCAGCACATCACACAGGTGAGGGGGCGGGCAGCACATCACACAGGTGAGGGGGCGAGTAGCACATCACACAGGTGAGGGGGCGCGCAGCACATCACGGAGGTGAGAAAAGAGGGGGCGAGCAGCACGCAGGTGAGAGGGGAGGGGGCGAGCAGCACATCACGCAGGTGAGGGGGCGCTCAGCACATCACGCAGGTGAGGGAGGGAGGGGGCGAGCAGCACATCACGCAGGTGAAGAGGGAGGGGGCGAGCAGCACATCACGCAGGTGAGGAGGCGGGCAGCACATCACACAGGTGAGGGGGCGGGCAGCACATCACACAGGTGAGGGGGCGGGCAGCACATCACACAGGTGAGGGGGCGGGCAGCACATCACACAGGTGAGGGGGCGGGCAGCACATCACACAGGTGAGGGGGCGAGTAGCACATCACGCAGGTGAGGGGGCGCGCAGCACATCACGGAGGTGAGAAAAGAGGGGGCGGGCAGCACATCACGCAGGTGAGAGAAGAGGGGGCGGGCAGCACATCACGCAGGTGAGGGGGGAGGGGAAAAGCAGCACATCACGCAGGTGAGAGGACAGGGGGCGGGCAGCACATCACGCAGGTGAGAGGAGAGGGGGCGGGCAGCACATCACGCAGGTGAGAGGAGAGGGGGCGGGCAGCACATCACGCAGGTGAAGGGGGCGAGCAGCACATCATGGAGGTGAGGGGGCGGGCAGCCGATCACGAGGGGGAGGGGGCGGGCAGTAGATCGGGGAGAGCGGTGGCAGATGGAGGAGGGCGGAGGTGGATCGGGAGGCTTTTTGCCGGTTTGATACAGTACAATGGCAGCGCGGCAACTTCCGGGTCCCATGCTCTGGTCCCATAACAACATAGGACCGGAGCTTGTCGCCCTGCCATTGCACTGTATACACTCACTGTACTGGCATGCTCAGGACAGACAAGTGAAGCTGAGGGGGGGCGGTCACCGGCAACAGGTCCACGGTGATTGGAGAGATCGGTCACAAGGCCGGTCTCTCCAATCAGAGCTCCTGGAGCAGGGGGAGGGTGATCCAGCTGAGGTCACTCAACTCCAGCCAATGATTGGTGCTACAGCTGCACTGACCATGGCTGGATTTCAAATGTTTTAAGCCATTTTCAATGGCTGAAACATAGTGGCTGTGATTGGCTGACGAACGCCACTCAGCCAATCACAGCCTCCGTAGGTCCGGGGAGTAGGCACCACCCCTCCTGATGTCAGGCACAGGTCCCCTCCTTCCCGAATCTGCGGTTTGTGTGAACCGATCGCAGTCACCGGGACTCAGGTGCCGCGATTTCGCCATGACAGATATATCCATCATGGGCCTTTAAGTACCAAGGCACCATGTCGGATATATCCGTCAAAGGTCGTGAAGGGGTTAATATGCTTAAATACAGCACCCTGGGAATAGCCAGCTTCTTTAGCAATGACCTTTTGTGGCTTACCCTCCTTGTGGAGTGTGTCAAGGACTGCCTTCTGAACATCTGTCAAGTCAACAGTCTTCCCCATGATTGTGTAACCTACTGGACCAGACTAAAGGACCATTTTAAACACTTAGGAAGCCTTTGCAGGTGTTTTGTGATAATTATTCTAGTTTTCGGAAATAATGACTTTTGGGTTTTAATTGGTTGTAAGCCATAATCATCAACATTAACAGAAATAAACACATCACTGTGTTTGTAATTACTCTATATAACATATGCGTTTCACTTTTTGTAATGAATTACTGAAATAAATTAACTTTTGAACGAAATTCTCATTTATTGAGATGCACTTGTATGTCTTTCTTCAATTAGGGTGCCTCTAACTATGCACAGTATTCTAGGTGGGGTCTGACCAGGGGAATAATTACTTTTCTTGATCTAGATTCAATACTTGTCTTGACACATCATATAATTTTGTTGGCCTTTTTAGCTGCAGCACCGCACTGTTGGTTCATGTTGAAACTGGGATCTACTATTATGACAAAGTCCTTTTCCCCGATGCTATCATTTAGTTCTATTTCTCCCTTACTATATGTGCTTTTTACATTTCTTTTGCGCAGATGTAGGACTTCGCATTGGTCCCTGTTATACACCATTCTTTTCTCCTCGGCCCATTGTTCAAGTATATATTTATCATGGAACAGGTGGAATGTTTTTTTGTGTAGTTTATCTCAATCCTGTTTGAAGTTAGTCGGTTTTAGAAGAAATTCAAAAGTCAGGATAAAGGGAAACTCTGTTAATGTACTGAAAATCACAAAACGCAACAGCATCATTACCCTCCGCTTTATCTTAGAGGCCCATCACAATATTTTTCTTTAAGTGACTTTCTAACTTGTCAGCACATTCTACCTACACTGTCATTTGGCTTTGTAGTTTACAGATCTGGGCAGGTAAGGGTCAGCATCTTCTAATTCCGGGGAGTAGGTGGATTCTCCAAGTTGGAAGCTCTATACAGGAAGGGCTTTCAATGCCCAAAGCAATTTGACCAGTGTTGGCTGGAGGAGAATGTTGTGGTTTAGTGGCAAAATGGTGACCAAATGATTGTGCTATATCCGGACTACACCACCAAAAATGTAGCCACAGCCAGTAAATGAGAAGAATCTGTGACTTTTCTGCATTTAGTCGTCACTACTCACCTGGGCGGTTATCTGTAGTAATCTCCTCTTTACTCCACTCATCACCCCTCACATATGTCTCTGTAGTATTAATATGGGTCAGATCTTCACCCTGAAACAAATATTGTAAAGTCACAGACAGATGGAGAAGTCCCATCTATGATCAGCTCTAATCCTACCATCTCCACCGCTCTCATTACACAAGTATAACACATATAATACTGGAGGATAAAACAAGACTGAGCACAAGACCTTCACAGCCGTCTACACATCATAGGGAGATTTCATGGCACCTTCTCTCCATCTACCTGATGATCCTGAGGAACATCGGGATCTTCTTGTTTACAGTCCTGTGGGAGAAGAGGACGGGGACATCTCTCTGGTGTTGTCCTCTTACTGGATAGAACTGGAGGAAACACATACAGGGACTGAATTCATTCCTTACATACAGATAATTATAGGCCGTGTGTATTTAGTCCTATTACCTGGTGATGTGAGGGGCTGGGGAACCTCCATCATGACGTCCTTGTAAAGATCTTTGTGTCCTTCTAAATACTCCCACTCCTCCATGGAGAAATAGACGGTGACGTCCTGACACCTTATAGGAACCTGACACATACAATGATACCGTCACCCCCGATCCCTTCATAGCGTTACTGTATAATGTCCCAGCATTCCCAGCAGTGTCACCTCTCCGGTCAACAGCTCAATCATCTTGTAGGCGAGTTCTAGAATCTTCTGGTCATTGATGTCCTCATGTATTGGGGGGTGAGGTGGAGGCCCCGTGATTGGGCTCAGGGGTCTTCCCCATCCCTCAGACACAGGGGCCTGACAGCGCTCACTAGAGGTCTTCTTCACTACTGTGTAATCCTGGTTATGGAGAGACACAGTAAGAAATCTCACTCCAGACATTTCCAGAGTCCTCACCTCTCCAGTTCTGTCCATCTGTTATTCCCATAGATAAGAATGGTGTAATGTGACGTCATCAGAATCTCTCACCTCTCCAGTAAGCCGGAAGAGGATCTCTAGGGTGAGGTGTAATATCCTCTCCGCCATCTTGTCCCTGTCCATATCCATCCTTCACGGGGCAATCAGGAGGATTCTCTTCTATAGAAGATCTCCACTGAGAGGATCCGATATTGTAGGGACCTGAATGGGGAGAAGATGACGATGTAACATCATAAAGCATCCGCTGTAATAATACAATTACTGGAGATACAAGAAATCCCCTTCACTATAGGGAAAACCCTGAGCATAGAACAAGATGGAGACGACATTTCCCAGTGCAGAGGCCGGAATATCAGCAGAACGTATGTGACCGAGACAGACAGAGCCGCCGCCATTATATCTGAGGGGGAGAGAGGAACCTCCCCCGCCCCAAATAGTCTCAGAGCTGAAGGGGTTAATGCCCCCCTGCCCCAATAATGGGGAATCTCCACTCACCTCCTCCTGCAGAGCCGCACACTAGATATATGGCTGCTCTGTGCTTCCAGGACCTGTGATGATGTCACATGGAGGGGAGGAGTCAGGGGTCACATGATCAGCTCCTCAGTGTATGCAGGACTCTGCTGTGCTGGGTGTCATGGTGCTGGATGAGGGGAAGGTTATGTGTGGGGTCAGGAGGGGTTTACAGTGTGGATGTAGAGGAGCCGTGTGTATACGAGGTGTACGGAGCAGAGCCGTGTGTGTACGAGGTGTACGGAGAGGAGCCGTGTGTGTACGAGGTGTACGGAGCGGAGCCGTGTGTGTACGAGGTGTACGGAGCAGAGCCCTGTGTGTACAAGGTGTACGGAGCAGAGCCCTGTGTGTACAAGGTGTACGGAGCGGAGCCCTGTGTGTACAAGGTGTACGGAGCAGAGCCGTGTGTGTACGAGGTGTACGGAGCAGAGCCGTGTGTGTACGAGGTGTACGGAGCAGAGCCGTGTGTGTACGAGGTGTACGGAGCAGAGCCGTGTGTGTACGAGGTGTACGGAGCAGAGCCGTGTGTGTACGAGGTGTACGGAGCAGAGCCGTGTGTGTACAAGGTGTACGGAGCGGACACCTGTATATTATGTGTATGGAGCAGAGCCATTTGTGTTATGTATGTGGAGCGGTGCAGTGGGTATATGTACAGAGCGGAGCCATGTGATGTGTGCAGAGCTGCAGTTGTGCCGCCCCTGCAGCAGTCTGACTGCTCGGATCCGGGGTTGCTGTGGCTCGAGGGTCTCCGGAGCCGGGGGCTCGAGGTCACCCGAAAATAAAAGGGTGCTATTTATAGGGGATTAATGTTCGTGACACCACCCATGGTTCGCGGTAAGGGGAGTACCGCCGCTGCCGATTGGAGTACCCGGGGAAGATAGAGTGGGGCAGTCAGATGACGTTCCCTCCACAGGTAGGGGAGGCCCCGAGACTCTGGATGGGATGAAGTGTAGAGGAGCGTGGTGCAGGTTGGACGCAGGGGAGGGCAGCGTACTCACTCAGGCCGTGTCGGTGTTGGTGAGACCATAAAGCAGACTCTGACACAGTAGTAAACCAAGTCTCTGGGTGCTGCTGCCACTTCAGGGGAACTCGTCCGGGAGTCCGTTCCCGTTGGTATTGCTGATGGTCCTGACCTGCCTCCATGCACTGATTTTAGACGTTTCTGAATGACCCCTCGGCCTGAAGCTTTCGGGGTCCCGCTCCCTATAGTTTGATAGAGGAGCTGTGCTCTTGATGGCTGACACTTGGGATTTCAGTGGGCCGCATAAGCTGGAAAGCCCTATCCCCCTCATTGTGTTGGTGCCTTCGATCTCTGAGCTCTTGGGGAAAGTTCATAAAGAGACTATCCTCCACAGGTGAATTATCAGGTTGCGTGAAGCTACTCCTTGATCTAGAATCCAGTACCCCACCGTGCTCAGTACCGGTTCGGTTACTAGATTTTCCGGTGCCGACCGTTCTCCAAAACTAAGTGTGGCACCCCTTTCTAATACCCTGCGACCGGGTCTCCAACTCCTTTGGTCCCAGACCACCGTCTGCGACCTAGCCAACGTCTCCCAGGGAGCTACAACTCCCTCCAGCTCCTCATTCTCAGGGCTACCACTCAACTGACTCAGCCCCTCCCACTAGTCTGCCTGATCCCTAGGCCGGTGGCCCTGTTCCAGCTAGACCACCCAGTGGTGTGCCTGACAGGGTGTGGTGTGGGGTGTGGCTAGGATTTGACTGCTGATGGAGCAATACCAAAGGTCAGGATCCCATAACCATGGGGGGTTGAGCTCTGCACTAAAAGGGAAAGGAGTGCAGGACCCTGTGACACTGACTATTTCAGGGGTGCCACACAGTCACCAGTATAAAACACCTCGTCTGTATATAATGACTACAACCCCCAGTCAGTAAGGCCCTGTGCGCACTGGAAAATGGAATTTTCTCAAGAAAATTCCGCAGGTATTCAAAGATTACCGCACCCGCGGTAAAAAAAACGCGGCAAACCGCACCCGAAAACCGCATGCGGTTTGCCGCGATTTTACCGCAGCATTGTTCACAGTATTGCCGCGTGCGGGTTGGTATGTGCTTTATTGCATTCAATGCAATAAAGCACATTGAAGAAAAAAAAAAAGTAATTTCATTCTGAGATAGAGAAATAGACAGAAGAATAGATAGACAGACAGAGGGATAGATAGAAGGAGGGATAGAGTCCCTGTGAGCAAACTACATTTCTCACGGTCGGCAGTGAGTTCACATTACCGGCCGTGGGAAATGACCGGTAATTACCTCTGCTGTCTCGCTGCGAGGCTGCATTCATTCAGCGCTGTGTGTCAGTCGCAGCTGGATGTAAGCAGCGCAGGACCTGTGGATTACGTCGGAGCTGTGTGTTTGGGAAGTTAATAAAAGGGTGAACGAGGCTTGTTTGTGTTTTATTTAAAATAAAGGATTTTCCGGTGTGTTTTTTCACTTTACTTACGGGTTGATCATGTCAGCTGTCACATAGACGCTGCCATGATCAAGCCTGGAGTTAATGGCGGTGATCCACCACCATTAACCCCTTGTATTACCTTGACTGCCACTGCTACACGGCAGCAAGAAGAGCCGGGGACACGCCGGTACTGCCGCATAATGCATGCGACAGTCCCGGGGCAGCTGCGGCTGATATTCTCGGCTGCGGGAGGGGGCGGGACGCAGGGGACATTAACCCTGCCCCTCTCCCTCCCCAGCCTGAGAATACCGGGCCGCCGCTGTGTGCTTACCTCGGCTGGACGGTAAATATGCAGCGGAGCCCACGTGCTTTGTTTTCTATATTTCCGTTTGCTTTCTATGTGTGTTCTATGTGTCTGTGTCTATGTCTGTGATGTCTGTGTGTGTGTGTCTGTGATGTGTGTGTGTGTGTGTGATGTGTGTGCTTACTCTCTCCTCCGCTTCTTCTTCTTGTAATGACATCACTTCCCTGCAAAACCGCAGGCAAGCGATGTACATTACCGCAGGTAAACCGCGAAATACCGCAGGAAAACGCAGTGAACCGCACAGAATTTGCTGCCTGCGTTATTCCCTTCGGGATTTCACGATTACATTGGAGTCAATGGAGTGAAATCCCGCAGCGACGTGCGGAAAAGAATTGACATGCAATTGTTTTTGCTGCGGGAATCCCACAGCAAAACATGCAGCTGTCAAATTCCGCCCAGTGCGCACAGGATTTTTTTTTTCCATACGTTTTGCTGGTGATTCACTGCAGAGATGTTATGAACATTTTCTGCAGCGAAACATGCAGCAAAACCGCAAAAAATCCGCGGCAAAATCCGGTAAGTGCGCACAGGGCCTAAATCTCCCCCTCAGGAGTAATCCCCACATAGTCCGCACTGGGAGGCCACATTCCCCTGATCAGGATTTGGGGAGTTTTTGGCCTTGTAGATTTTTTGCTTGTATTGGATAATTCAGGTTATTTACATTTTTATTGGCTTTTAATGCGTTTTTTGCATTTTTATTTCATTTTGTGATATTAGTCTCTTTATTAAATGAAATTTTTGTTTATTTTTTTTTTTTTTTAAATCAAGCTTCTTTGTTTTTGATGATTCCCAATATTTGGCTATAACAAGTTTTTGATACAGTCATGTGCAGCTTAGATATGTATTTAACCCTGTTGAGGGGGGCCATTGGATCAAATACTTAATTAACCTTGAGGGTTGTGGGAAATCACCAATGAAACGTATTATTTCACCTTACATAGTCAGTTCAGATATATCATCATGTGACGCATATTAAAGATGCTTGCCATTTCCTGTTCTCCACACTCTGCTTTGGTATGCAGGGAATGTCCAGATGTAAGAAGACCACCATATAAAGGAAAGACCCACTGGCCAACCTAGATGACCAAACCACAGATGACCTCACGGATCCACCCACGATAACGCCCACCAATCAGCCCATGGACTAAACCATTGTTCAACCCACCAGCCAATGGCATATCCGAACATGCCTACTACAGAGCTAACCACGCCCCATACCTTTGTTTATATAAGTTGCAGCTCTCTTTGGGTCAACCTCTGATCAAGGAAAAATGCACATCCGACTGTATGTCTGGTGTTATTCTTTCGTGCATGCACTTGATCCACACTAATAAGGTCAGACGCAGGCAACTGGTGGACATTTCAAACTGTTCACCCTAACAACCCTTTCACCCTCAATCCTGTTTGCACCTTCCTGACCAGCCATTTTTTGCAATTCTGACCACTGTATCTTTATGATGTTATAACTCTGGAACGCTTCAACAGATCCCGGTGACTGTGAGTTATTTTTTCGTGACATAATATACTTCATGATAGTGGTAAATTTAGACCAATATTTTTTGTGTTTATTTGTGAATTTCGCAATTTTCAAACTTTGCTTTTTTTATGCCTTAAACCAGAGAGTTATAAATCACACAAAATAGTTACTAAATAACATTTCCCACATGTCTACTTTAGATCAGCACCATTTTTGAAACATTTTATTTGGTCAGGAAGTTAGAAGGGTTCAAAGTTTATCAGAAATTTCTCATTTTTTTCAACAATATACAAAACCATTTTTTTAGGAACCACATCACATTTGAGGTGACTTTGAGAAGCCTGAGTGACAGAAAATACCCAAAAGTGACACCATCCTAAAAACTGCACCCCTCCAACTGCTCAAAACTTTACGTGCTTCACAGGAACTAAAGCGATGTGAAAGGAAAAAAAATGAATATTTTACTTTTTTCAGACAAAACTTATTTTAGACCCATATTTAGCTTTTTCACAAGGGTAACAGGAAATAGTGCACCATTCAAGTTATTGTTCAATTTCTACTGAGCACACAGATACCACATATGTGGTGCAAATCACCTGTTTGGCCGCATGGCCGGGCTCAGAAGGGAAGGAGCATTGTTTGAATTTTAAAGTGCCAAATTGTCTGGAGTCATTAGCGGATGCGATGTCGTGTTTGGAGAGCCCCTGTGTTACGGGTCGACTGGTGAATTAGGAAAAAGGTTGTAAATCTCCCAATTGCCAGTCGGGGTCCACCATGCAGTGATGGTAAACTGCTGCTTGCAATCCGAAGGACAGGCGGATAAGACAGAGCTAGGAGGCTCCGAAATAATATAAGACTGACCCAAGTTAAAAGTCACTGGGCTGCCCATACATCACAGGATCCAATTCAAACTACTTGTTCTCACCCACAAAGCTCTCCACAGTGCGGCACCCCCCTGCATCTCCACCCTCCTCTCTATCACCCCATCCGTTCTCTACGCCCTGCAAGCGACTTTCGACTAACATCCACACTAATTCGAACCTCCCATTCTCGGATCAAAGACTTCTTCCGAGCTGCACCAACCCTCTGGAACGCTCTACCCCAAGAAGTTAGGACAAATCACAACTTACTCCGCTTCAGATGCACCCTAAAGACGCATCTTTTTAGGGCGGCCCATCACACTCCCTAATCAGATTCGATTCACATAGTCCGTCTACAACTTCTCACAACATAACTCCACATCAAACTCCATAGTACCCAAAGGCATCTCAAGGCTCGGGCCCACTGGTCCAGGAAACCACTATCTAGCCCCCATCTCCGTGAGATGGCTGGATTGTCATTGTAAATAAGCACTTGTACCTTGCCCCTCCCCCCCCATCTCATTGTAGATTATAAGCTCTCACGAGCAGGGTTGTGTTTTTTTTTTTTTTTCCACTAAATATTGTATTTCTATAACTGTTACTTGTTTGTATATGATCCTCCTGTAAGGCTCTGCGGAATATGTTGGCGCTATAGAAATAAAGATTATTATTATTATTATTACTTGGACCAGGACTATTGTGAACCCTGTTAACGCCAAAGGGCCCACACACCGAAACAAAGGCCTCCTCTGTTAATACCACAGGGAGTCCTGGGGGTAACTGTCCATGCTAGTGCGGGACAGTAAGCGCAGTAGACAGAGCCCAGTTAAAACCACTGGGCTGCTACGGCAGAACTGGAATAGTAGGAGGGGAAGCGGGAAAACTGACCCTCGTTGTGCCTCGCCGCGAATCTTGGCACGACAGGCACCGGACGCCTAACTCTACCTACCGCTTCCAGTATAGTGGCCCTAGCCGCAATGTGGCTGCAACCTGTCCATGTGTGAAAACTGCGCAACAAGCCCGCAGCAAGACGCCTAAACAGCTACCCTCTGGTCGCCTGCTACCCTTGCCTATTCCTACTGTTCCTTGGCAACACATTGCCATGGACTTCATCACGGATCTACCCTTGTCCGCTGGTTGTTCCATCATCTGGGTTGTCGTTGATCGCTTTTCCAAGATGGCTCACTTCATTCCGATGACCGGTCTTCCCTTGGCTCCAGAGCTTGCAGACGCCTTCATTCAACAAATCTTCCGGCTCCATGGCTTCCCGTCACACATAGTATCCGACAAAGGGACTCAGTTTACATCACAGTTCTGGAGAGCTCTATGTAAGATGCTTGGGGTGTCATTGGACTTTTCATCAGCCTACTACCCTCAATCAAATGGACAAGTCGAACGACTGAACCAGATCCTGACCTCGTTCCTTAGACACTTCATCAACGCCCATCATAGCGACTGGACCAACCTGCTTCCATGGACTGAATTTTCTTATAACCATCACATAAGTAAATCTTCCGCCAGTTCGCCGTTTCACATAGTAAATGGTCGACAACCTGTTCCTTTGCCGATACCTGCTACCTCTGGTGTTCCTGCAGTGGACGACTTTGGCAAGATCTGGAGTGACGTCAAGGATTCCCTGTCCCGTGCGGCAAGTCGAATGAAATGACATGCGGACAAGAAACTCCTCGATCCTCCTCAGTTTCGGCCTGGTGACATGGTGAGGCTTTCCTCGAAGTATGTCCAGTTGAAGATACCGTCCTATAAGTTGGAACCTTGATACATCAGCCCGTTCAAGATCATCAAGCAGCTCAATGAGGTTTCCTATAAGTTGCAATCCCGGCTACGCTTCGTATTCCTAACTCCTTTCACATCTCCCTGCTCAAGCCAGTGGTCCTCAGCTCCTTCTTCCCTGATTCTGGTATGTCTCCACCGCCTCAGGGTGCTGATGATGTCTTTGCGGTAAGAGAGATCTTGGCCATGAAGAAGGTGAGGGGTACGACTTTGTTTCTTGTGGACTGAAAGGGGTTTGGCCCTAAGGAACGCTCCTAGGAATCCCGGGAGAATATTGATGACCCTGTTTTCCTTTGCCAGTTCATGTCCCAGGGGCGGGGGCGTAGAGGAGGGGGGTACTGTCACGCTCCCGGTCCAACTGCGCCGCCCACCACTCGTTGCTCCAACCCCTGGGGTCCCCGCTCTCCTGCTACCCCATCCAGACCTTTTCTCAGTCGGTCCCGGCTCCGCGATGCTCACTCACTGCAGCCACCTGCGCTCCAGCATCCTGCCTCTCCTCTGACTTCCGGGTTGCGGTCCTCACACATGCACACTAGGGGGCGCGCGCGTGCACTCACCTAGACTTAAGGGGCCAGCATAGCTGGCCGTAATATATCACTAAGGAACCTTGAGTATTTAAGACTTCCTATTCCCCATGGCCAGTGCTTGTTCAACGCGTCCCTGTAGCTTGTCTCTTGTACTAGTTGTTCAGGTCCCTCTATGCCTGTGCTTGGTGTAACTCTGTCTCTGCTTGCAGATCCTGAGTACCGTTCTGAGCACACACACCAGCCTGATCCCAGTAACCTGCACCAGTCTTTGGTTCTGGACTTCAGCCTGCTCCCGTTAACCTGCACTAGCCTCCACCTCCGGACCTCAGCCTAATCCAGTTAAGCTGCACCAGTCTCCACTCCTGGATTTCAGCCTAATTCCTGTCACCCGCACCAGCCTTCAGTTCGGGACTTCTGCCTAATCCCTGTAACCTGCACCAGTCTCAGTTCTGGACTTCTGCCTGATCCCATTAACCTGTACCTTGTTCAGATCGGATCCTGCATCCAGTGACTCTTGCTGATCCCAGCTTCCGTGCATCTAGGCCCTTTGCGGTTACGCCCGACAGTCCCTGTATAGGGGTTCACTCGAGGCGGCGTCATCGCAGGGGAGTCCGATGCACGTTCCAGTGGGTCCACTCCCAGGACTATCCTTACAGCTACCTGTAACATGGAAGCCTCCTATATTTACACTAAAAGATGACGGCCTGAGTGGGCACTTGTGTTTTTTTGGGTTGCATTGAATGCTATTTGGTGGTGATTTGGGTACAGAACATTTTAGATCAGTTCACATTTATCCTGTGCTCTATGCTGAGCTTTTATATCGTGGTTTTGATCTACATCTCCAAAATACATGATTTAGGTGAAACCCCCAAAGTATCCATTCACTAATGAGGCAGCAGAGTTACGCCGGACTCAGTTTGGTCACTGTTCAGTGGTGTTCGTCTTTTCAAAGGTGAAAAAACTCTTGATGACCCCACTTTTATGCACGACTAAAAAGACCCGTAAAAAGATGAATATCACCGGACAGGAGTTCAAAGTGACTCCCTCTGCCTCATTACAGTGAATTTGCCATTGAGATTTTTTTCTGAATCACATTTTTTAGAGATCTACATGTAATTTCCTGTATAAGCACTCAGCATAGAGTGCACGATAGATATGAGTTGGGCCATACTGCGATCTTTGGGAGGCAGAATAAACAAATCAACACCAGGTGAAGAATTGGCTTTATTTTTTACACCGTTCACTGTGCGGTATAATTAATTAGGTGGCTTTATTCCTCGGATCAGTACAATTACAGTGGAATTTTGATGACTAATTGTTTTTATTTTTTTGCCAACAAAGTCATGTAAAGGGCTTATTTAAGATGGCGTTTTTATTGGTACCATTTTGAGCCACATAGAAAAATTATCGTTTTTTATTTCGCTTTTTGTGAGAGACAGAATCAAGAAGAAACAGCAATTTTGGAATTGTTTTTTTTACGCCGTTCCCCGTGTCGTAAAAGTGATAAGACTGCTTTATTCTTCGGGTCAGTACGTTTACTGTAATACCACATTTATATACTGTAGTTTTTTACACTATTTTTCACTATAAAAACTATTTCATAAGAAAAAAAACTTTTTTGCATTGCTGTATTATGAGATCTATAGCCTTTTTTATTTTTCCACTAACAGCTATATGGTAGCTTGTTTTCTTGCAGGACAAAATGAGATTTGCAGCAGGACCATTTTTGTTTATATATGACTTTTCGATCGAGTTTTATTCCTCTTTCTTTGTTAGCTGTTTAATGAAAAGACTTCGTTAATTTTTTTTTTAAAGTGTTCACTAAAGGGGTTAACTAGCATGACAATTTTATAGATCGGGTTGTTACGGATGCGGCGATACCACATATGTACTTTTTCTTTTTAAACAAAGTCTATATTAGAATTTTTTTTGTTCTTTTCTGATTTTTTTTTTTTACTTTTTTTTATAATTTTACTTTTTTCTTACTTTTTTACTTAGTTCCCATATGCGACCTTACTTTTCACAGTTTTCGCAGCTTAAAAAGGGAACCTGTCCCCAGTTTTGGGGCCTATAAGCTGCGGCCACCACCAGTGAGCTCTTATATACAGCATGTTAGAATGCTGTATATAAGAGCCCAGGCCGCTGTGTAGAACGTAAAAAACACTTTATAATACTCACCTAAAAGGTCGCTCCAGTGGACAACAGTCGGATGGGTGGCGCCATTCTCCGGGACCAGCGCCTCCTGTTTCAGCCATTTTGGCCTTCTTCTGAAGCCGGCGTGTGTGACGCGTCCTACGTCATACACACTTGCCGGCACTGAGGTCCTGCGCAGGTGCACTTTGATCTGCCCTGCTCAGGGCAGATCAAAGTATTGTAGTGCCCCAAAACTGGTGACAGGTTCCCTTTAAAAAAATGTAACCGTGGGCCGGAGATTTCTATAAATCCCATCCAGTTTGTAGTGACTGGAGTTTTTTATTCTTTTCATGAAATGAATGAAGCAAAGAGAAGATTTTAAAAGGTAAACAAAGAAAATCTTGTTTCCCCCCCCCCCTTCTCGGATGGATCGATTCCTTTCCATTCACAGGTAAAATGTGTATTCAGTGCAGAGATATTTTCAGATTACTAAGTCAGAAGATAACTCAGTAACGTCACTGCTCGTGAGAGATTCCGGGTCTCCTGCTGCCATGGGTGACCTGGCAAGAGCAGTGATGAGTAGTAACATTACTGAAGTCACCACTGCTTGTTACCATCGCAGAGCGCAGCCTTACTGGGAGTGACCTATGAAATGTCATTCTCAGAGGGAGCCTCCATAGGTTGTACTGCAGAATTGGTGGATGTCGACCGACCGCCATGTATTACAACAGAGTGGCACGGATTTTTTTTTTGTAATACATTGGTAAATAAGGGACAGTATCTTGTCTTCCTTTACCTCTTTTTATGTCTTTCAGATTGCCTTTTGTGGACTTTGTCAGATTTGGTAGACTACAGATCTGTCTTTTTTTAAATAAATTGGTGAACCAGAGCTAGAATCGGGGTGTTTTTTTCTTTGTAACTTATTGGGTTAGTAATGGGGGTGTCTGATAGATGCGTCTCCACTACTACCACCAGGGCTGGGTGCAAGCAGACACTACACAGCTGACATAAACCCCATAAACCATTACCAAAGCAGCAGGGCAATCGGGAAGAGCCGAGGTAAAGCACCAGAATTGGTGCATCTAAAGTGATGTGCTACTTCTGGGGTAACTGCGAGCTGGTATTTTTAGACTGGGAAAAGCCCAATGGTGGAGACACGGGAGTCAGTGGGTGCTCTTGGACCAGGGTTCATCCCAACTGAATGCCCGAACTCCTTACCCGTGGGCAGAACACTACTCAGACAACACAGGGTGCAGGAACCACAATAATTAAGACTTTATGGGATCCCCAACAGTCAAAGGTATATAACACAAAGGGCTTAGAATATTCGTGCCTTCGGAGCTTCCAGGGTCACATACCCCCTACCTTTAGCATCCCGCTTTTGGCAGGCACCCACCAAGAATAGGATAGTGACAAGCGTAGGAAGCTTCAAGAGCACAGCACGGTCCATAGGCAGGCAACCGAATCATCCCAACCTGGGTTTCTTCCAGCCGAATCCTAGAATCCTCGGCTGTACTCCTGCACAATATAATCCAGTTTCTGATCTCCTAACCAGCGCCGAAGTGCCTAGGCTGGGTTGAGGACTTGCAACCAGGACCAAAACCCCTAAGTTGAAGCCATGTAGCAAAAGAACTCCATGGTGACTCAAGCAGTCCCTTTTGATTTCTCCCGGGCACTGATTCCAGCGTATGGTGGTCTTACAGGATTGGTGTAATAAAACTGTGCTCTTATTGGGTGGCATATCTGCATATTTAATTCTCCTGTATTATTCTCCTCTGAGTGAGGCAGACAGAGAGGCTGAGGGAATTTACATTAACCTAGCAATACACATCCGGCCAATAGAAGCGGAGGGGCGGAGATGAGCAGGACGTAAACATCCCGCCCACCTCCTTCCTTCCGCATTGTCGGCAGGAGCCGCGGACGGAGGTAAGCTGTCATTCAATGTTCCCGGGGTGTCACACACTGCGATGTGTGCTGCCTTGGGAACATTGCACAACCTCACGTTCATTTTTTGAGGAATGAACGACGTGCATGCGATGAACGGATTTTCGTTCAATCGCAATTGCACGGAGGTTTTACACGCTACAATCATACTTACGATGCCGGATGTGCGTCACTTACGACGTGACCCCGCCGACACATCATAAGATTTATTGTAGCGTGTAAAGCGGGCTTTATTTTGGCTGGTTATCAAAAATAAGCGAGACCCCATGTTTTTTCATTTAAACATAAAAATCTGTCATAAAACCTCCATAAAGGTGCAATTTTTTTTATACGTAGGGGAGTTGGGCAATTATATATCTCTCTAGCATTCATTGGGGTGCAAAAACTGTAAAAAAAAATGCAAGTGAAAAATGCATGCAAAAACGCACCTATAACATGGCAAAACACATTTTTGCTACTGTGTTTTTCCTGCCAAGAGATACAGAAATGGTACAGACATTTCTGCAACGAAATACTCAATGTTTGCACATAAACTAATGTCACAGGGTCCTTCTCCCATATCATATAGTCAACAGAGCAAGAGATGGATGAAAAATCCAAAGAACATTTATTGCAAGCAAAATCAGTCGGTCCATAAAATAATCCACCATACAGAGGGTAAAATAGTCCAGTAAGCGAAAAATGTACAGGTCTCTCTGGGGAGCCTCAGCTTCTCCCACAGAGGATGAATCTTCCTGCTTCTCTCTTGAAATTCTCAGACAGACTGAATAATCTCCCAGGTAGGCAGAAAGTTTGGTAGATCCCAGGCTCCCCTCCCCCAGACTTAGGGACAAAAGCCCGGTGGGGGTGATTAACTTTTAAACAGGACAATGTACACAGAATGGACAGAGCACCACGCCTAAAATACTAACCTACACAAAATTATACACAACCCCCCATATTCCACCATCACATCTAATACTCTGGCAGGATTGTTCCCAGCAGCGACTTGGGAGTCAGAGATGCATCCAGGCGTCTTCCATGTTGATCTCATTCCATCTGAGCGCTGTTTCCATCCATTTCTGCAATTTTCCTGGCAGCCCAGCCCTTCTATTAGGGTCTTCCAGAGAAGTGCTCGAGTTTCCCCTTCACTTCCATTATACTCGTTACTCGAATCCCAGCCAACCGTCCGACCTGCTCGATCCAAGTTTGAGCAATCAAGCATTTTACTGCTCACTTGTAACTAATTATAAGAGCTGTATTGGATTATTTTCTTTATCGTACTGAATGCATATGACAATATAAAGATTCAGGGAATGAAGTAAGTAGATTCTCATTAGACTTTGACTACTTGAAACTACAAACAAGAAATCATTTGAGCAACAAACAATTTTTATCTGTAGTGAGAAGGCTGAACCTGATAATGCTCCTAATGTCACAATTACTGCACATAGATCATAATGCACCTAGTTGGCATCTGCGTAATCATTTTCCCCAGATAAATGTGTATTTCAGAGATCTGACTTGGAACAGAGGAGACTTAAACTAGAAGTGTTACAAAGGGCTCAGGATGATGCAGGACTGGTACTTCAAAATGTGTGGCTCTATTACCTTACAGCACCAAGTCAGCATTACAGATAGACTTGGAATGGCTGTTTTTCGTGACATCTCCCAATATCTCAGGTATACGGATTCATTAGCCACTTTGGTAAATGGCACATGTAATGAGGGAAGGTCCAGACCGCTGACTGGGGGGCTGATCCATAAATTGTGGTGTAAAATAAAGCAATCGGGGAGAGTTGAAGGAAAAGCTTTATATACATCTGTGTGGAGCAACTGGACCCCACCTGAATTATCACAACTACACGGATCTGAAATTTGGATTTCATCTAGACTTATGTGTACAGGGAATCCTCAATCCTAACAAAATGTTTATCTTTATTCAAAATATTAAAATAAGTTTTTTTATATCACACCCAGTGCCAGTGAACACGAAAGGGGACAGTATGAGGGAACTAAATATACGGGATCCCTATAGTGCCCTATGGGATCTTATTTCTGCCTCACAACGGAGGGTATGACACCGTAACTTTTTGGGCGCCCCCGTTCCGTATGTGTGTTTAGAGGATAGAATTTGCGCAAGCAGATCACAAGTGTGTGATCAAAATTCAATTACGTACAGAAATAATAATGCTCGCAGACCACAAACACACACAACACAAGGGAGAAATTACATGTTCCATCCCATTATTGCAGATAGCTGAAAATACATATTACATGATACATGGTATGTAACCTACATTAATATAATGGAAAAAAAATCATTAATATAATGGAAGAAAAGTCAATTCCATTAAATGATAAGCCTTGCCTATTTCTATGTGAATTTCAATGGCAATCATGAATCAATTCACCTATACAAAATTGAATTTGCAGGATTAAAACACAAACGAAAAATAAGAAAGCAACAAAAATACATTGCTTATTCCTATTAAAGAGGTTATTGCCTATTAGATGTATCATGGCAATCAATACAATATAAATCAGACCAAAAACGAGTAATGTAAAAGGGGTAAAATTACCCAGGGAAGAGGATAAAGTATGTTACTTCCCCTTTAGATGATTGCTCTGCCTCGCCTTGACGCGTTTCCCCTTCTCAAAGTTCTAAGGTTCATCAGGAGGCTGGGAAAATATTGCATTCTCTGGAGGAGAAATCCATGGCTGTGCATATTTTCCCAGTGGGCGTGCATATTTTCCCTGTGGGCGTGATAAACATGCTTTACCATGCCCAGCGTCATCTACGTCTCTATATAAAACGGTGCCCACCTCTCAGTATTGACCATGTCCGACGCCGGGTGTAGGCTCACTGCACATGATCAGATGTCACCACTCTTCCGTTTCAAACATGAAGCTGAGCTCATTTTGACATCAGTGATTGATGAATAACACTGAGAAACTTGTATGAGAGTTTCATCAGAGCTTCGGTCACTGTCAGATTTTACCTTGAGACTTTCATCGTTTTTTTCTCGTGTGAAAAAAAATTAACTGATGGAGGTTTTTCAAACTCCTAATAATATACGGTCTTTGATGGATGGCATACGAGTACTGTCCAATTTTTTCATGGACCCACAGACTTGTATTTGCGAATTTGATCTGAGACTTGACGCAAAATCGGACATTTCTTAGTAATTTTGTGTGAACCACTTGGTCCGTAAAAATACACGGACGTGTGAATAAAGCCTTAGACTAGAATAGGTGCGAGTTCTATACAAGAAAGACAGCGATACAACTTGTACAAGAAAAAACAGACATTTAAATAAAAGCAAAAAGTTGTAGACTATAAATTATTCATAAGGAATATATGACCCTCTTTTTCTCCATAAAGTCGGCATACTGTACATACAGAGGCCAAAGGCCCAAAGTGCTTAGAGGAACCTACTGATCTTATGCACATACTGTTGGATTAGAAAGGTTAATATTTTTTTGCACATAAATTGATAACTTTTACATGATTCAGAAAAACCCTCCTACATAACGTGATTAGCAAAGTCATTACTACAGGACTTTTTTGAGAAAGTGATTTACTCTACAAGAAACTTTGGAGCCAAAAGTGTGAGAATCTGGTCCCCGGGGTTCATTTTCTCCATTCTGTGTGTTCTCAAACATTATAAAATTAATTAGCACTCTGCAGAGCACATATTTCCACACAACACTGCTACATAGACCGTATATGCACACTCAGCGCTGCTACATAAGCACATTTACATACACATACAGCCCTGCTACATATATACATTTATATACACACACTGTATACACATTACCTCATTTTGCAGTTCCTTTAAAGGGAACCTGTCAGGTGCAATATGCATCCAGAACCACGGGCAGTTCTGTGTGCATATTAGTAATCCCTGCCTAACCATCCCTGTATACACTAGCATAAATAAATATAGGAGGAGAAAAGGAGACAAGGCAATAATTGTGTTTAGAAAATACATTTTATTGATTAAAAACACATAATAAGTAGATATCTCATCCTCCGCCAACAGCCGTGAACAGTGAGGTATGTGCGGCGTTGCTGCGTATTCATTAGCATGTTAGTACGCCAACAGGGGTGTGCTAGCATGCAATGTGGACTGACTAGGTAAGGGGAGAAACGCCCTTGGGACTAGTCCCCGCTCTCATTAGCATAAGATCTTTAAAAATACTTTTTCTAAAGATCTCTTTATCTATGCTTTTAGGTATAGAGACACTTAGGCAGGGATTACTAATATGCACCCAGAACTGCTCGTGGTTCTGGGTGCATATTGCACATCACAGGTTCCCTTTAAGATTATGTGATTGATCACATAACCTGAAAGACCCTGGAGCTTGTCTGGTTGAAGGTTCTTCAGCCAATCACTCAGGACGTGCAACCTCTGTGCAGGTCCTGGTAGCTTCCTCTCCTGCTCTGCGACAATCAAATAGATCAGTGTGGAGCAGGAGAGGGAGAAGTTCTTTCAGTGATCGGGAAGGACAGTGTATCACAGGAAGTTGCCTTCGGACTATAAGAGGCACTCGTGCCACAGCAAGATTTTTTTTGTTAAAGGGGCATCTTATACGGTAAAGGGGATTTGGGCTGGCTATGGAGGAGTGAAAACGTACTTCATTTCATCTCCCTAACCTGTCTCCAGACTTAGCTGATTACAACTCACTAGAGCCTCTCTCCCTCTGGACAATGAGTGGTAAGAGGAAGGGGAGAACAGCATGACATTCCACCTCAGACATCCCTACTGGCATCAGAAGTATACAGTGCTTCTTTACCGAGCTTTCAGTGGTTCCCATCACTCAGGAGAAAGAAAACATGATCGCCGGCTCTCTCAGATTTTTTTGTTTAAAATTGCTGGTTATAGTCCAAAAAATTCTAAAGTAATTTCCCTTTTTCATATCATTATACGACTGTCTATTATGTGATTTATGTACAATTTGTTAAAAAAATATATATTTTCTCCCCATGTGAGTTATTTTTGATCGTCCACAAAAATGATTTTCCAGTAATTCATTTTTCACATTCTTGGTATGAATATGACTTCTCCCCTGTGTGACTTTTCTGATGTGTAACAAGATTTGATTTATGGCTCAAACATTTTCCTTATTCTGAACATGAAAATGGCTTCTACCCTGCATGGGAATTTTGATGTTCAAGAAGATCATATTTTCGGTTAAAACATTTCCCGCATTTTGAACATGGAAAAGGCTTCACCCCCGTGTGGGAACTTTGATGTTTCAGAAGATCACAATTGCGATAAAAAGATTTCCCACATTCTAAACATGAATATGGCTTCTCCCCTGTGTGGGTTCTGTGGTGTGTAGCAAGATGAGACTTGTGGTTAAAATATTTCCCACATTCTGAACATGAAAAAGGTTTCTCCCCTGTATGAATTCTCTGATGTGCAATAACATGTGATTTTTGGTAAAAACATTTCCCACATTCTGAACATGAAAATGGCTTCTCCCCTGTGTGAATTCTCTGGTGAAGAACAAGATGTGATTTCTGGTAAAAATATTTACCACATTCTGAACATGAAAATGTTTTCTCCCCTGTGTGAAATCTCTGATGGATAAAAAGATTTGATTTCTGGTTAAAACATTTCCCACATTCTGAACATGAAAATGGCTTCTCCCCTGTGTGGGTTCTATGATGTATGATGAGATGTGTTTTGTCTGCAAAACATTTCCCACATTCTGAACATGAATGTGGCTTATCACCAGTATGAATTCTCTCATGCCTAACAAGAAATGATTTCTGCTTAAAATATTTCCCACACTTGTAACAAGAAAATCTCTGTAATGATTCAGAAGATAGGACCTGTTTCAAAGGATCAGATGATAAATCTTTGTTGTGAAGGGAAGATGGGATATCTGGAGTAATGGCAATCCATTCAATTGTATCCTGTGTGATATCAAGTTCATTTGATTTATAAATTGAAGGGGTCAGTTGTCCTTCTGATTTCCTGGTACCATCATCTGCTAAGAATAAAACCAGTTATTTTTGAATAAAATATCCTTGAAATTTATATTTTGAACATTGGTACCATAGAAATGGCAAGTTATGTAGCAAAATATAATTATTCTGTATGACAATTACAGTGCAGTCTAATAGAAGACCTCATAGCATGAACCATAGAGCGTGGTGTTTGTTCACTCTGCCTCCCAAATATTGGAATAAAAAGCTACCAAAAATATTGTGTATGCAAATTTGATGCCAATAAAAACTTCTACCCATCCTACAAAAAAAAACAAAAAGCCCCCACTCAGTTCCATCATCGGTCAGTAGAAAAACAGAGGGTTTTTACATTATTAGTGGCTCAAAGGCTCTTGAGAAGCAACATGGCTTCCATAAAGTTATGCAGCAAAATCAGCTTTCCCATAGTCAAATCTCCACCTCACTTCTGAGCCTTGCAGTGTGCCAAAACCACATTTGGCACCCATGTATTTGGCATTGCTGTTGGAGAACCCACTGAATTGGTGATTAGTGTGTCTCCTGGAGCACAAACTGGGCACTAGGTGTTGGGTAATAAAATGGAATTACAATTTTCACTCGCCACCATCCACTACGTGCTAATTCCTGGTATGTGCTTGAGGTGTCAAAATAGTCAGAACAACTATGAAGAGATTCACTGAGTATTATAATTTCCAAAATGGAGTAACTTTATGGGGCTTTCTACTGCTTGGATTTTCTGTAATTTAGTCACATTAGGTCTGCTACAAATGGTGTGTCACATCTCTGGGATGTGCTCCAGTGACGTCTGCTTCTGTTATAATGTACAGTATAATTTATTCTGCGTACGGTAATGATTACAAAAAAAAGACATCTGAATTAAAAGTTCTGGGCGGTGCAAATCCATCAGCAACCTATGTCATGACTAGGGTTTTGCATACAGCTGCACACTAAAATGCCAGGTAAATCTCAATAATCCGGGTACCTAACTAAAATTCCACTATCTAGGTTAAAAACATCAGTGTCTGGGCAGCTAGACTAAAAAAATCTAACTTGAAATGTCACTATTTGGACTAACGTCCATGTTTGGGCAGCTAGGACTCCTGGTATAAGGATCATGAACACAGCCTGGTTTATGGGGCGGAGTGCTAAGTCAGAAAGAGACTCACTACAAATATTTAAAAAAAACTGACCCGCACATCCTACAAGTGTGAATAGTCTTTTTTTAACCCATAAACAACCACAATATTGGTTGAAGACCAGTGACAAGGTCCAATATTTGAATAAATTTATTTATTAAGCAATATGTTCATAGAATTATAAATACAACAAGGTGTTTCAAAGAATAGAAGTATAATACTCAGGACTAATGGACACATGCACTATACACCAAAAATTACAAAGTCATAAAAAGAGATACAGTTGGCTATGTAGCAATGATTATTGAGATTTACCTTGCCGTTGGTTTACGGGCTTACATGCATTGGCCAATTCATAAACTAAAAATCTCATTTTTTCATATAGCAGTAATGCAGTACCAGAGTTCCCTTATACATTGATGGCATTTTAGTGTGCAGCTGTATGCATTTTGTATTTGCTATGTTTTCTCAGCTGGCACCTATTCACACTTGTAGGATGTGCGGGTCAGTTTTTTTGAAATATTTGTAGTGAGTCTCTTTCTGACTGAACACTCTGCCCTATAAACCGGGCTGTATTCATGATCCTTATACCAGGAGTCCTAGCTGCCCAAACATAGAGGTTAGTCCAAATAGTGACATTTCAAGTTAGATTTTTTAGTCTAGCTGCCCAGACATGGATGTTTTTAACCTAGACAGTGGAATTTTAGTTAGGTACCTGGATTATTGAGATTTACCTTGCCGTTGGTTTCCAGACTTACATGCATTGGCCAATTCATAAACTAAAAATCTCATTTTTTCATATAGCAGTAATGCAGTACCAGAGTTCCCTTATACATTGTTGGCATGTTAGTGTGCAGCTGTATGGATTTTGTATTTGCTATGTTTTTTTCAGCTGGCACCTATTCACACTTGTAGGATGTGCGGGTCAGTTTTTTTAAATATTTGTAATGAATAGGGTTTTGGACTTGAGTCTTTTGGCAATGGGAAGCCAGTGGAGGGAATAGCAGAGAGGAAAGGCCAGGGAATTGCGGGGGTACAGGGCTGGAGGTGAAAAGGTCATAGATATGTAGCTTGAAGCAGAGAGCCTTATCAAGGGTTACCTTGAGGCAGCAAGCTTGCGCGACTGGGCTGAGTGAGTAACCATTGACTTTGATGAATAAGTCTGTTGAGGTAGTTGAGTGACATGGGGGAAATATGATGAATTCTGTTGTGTCCATGTTAAATTTTAGAAATTGAGCAGAAAAAAATTAAGAAATAGCAGACAGATATTGGGGATTCTGGTTGGTAAGGAGGCGATATCAGGTGTGTCATCAGCTTAGAAATGATACTGAAAGCCATAGGACTCTATGAGCTTTCCCAGGCCAAATGTGTAGATGGAAAACCCTAGGGGTCCAAGAACTAAACCTTGAGGGACACCAACAGATATGGAGCGAGATGATGAGGTGGTGTGAGAGTGGAGAAGCTGAATGTCTGGTCTTTTAGGCATGAAGAGATCCAAGATGGGGCCAAGTCTGTGATATCAAGAGATAAGAGAATCTGTAATAGGACGGAATGGTCCACTGTGTCGAAGACAGAGGTCAGGTCCAGGAGGAAGAGCACAGAGTATTAGTGTTGTTTGGCTTTGGTAGATAGGTCATTGGTGACTTTAGTTAGAGCAGTTTCAGTTGAAAGATGTTTGGAAGCTAGATTGTAAACGGTCAAAGAGGGAGCAGGAAGAGAGGTGAGAGACCAGTTAAAGATTGATACAGTTAGGTCCAGAAATATTTGGACAGTGACACAAGTTTTGTTATTTTAGCTGTTTACAAAAACATGTTCAGAAATACAATTATATATATAATATGGGCTGAAAGTGCACACTCCCAGCTGCAATATGAGAGTTTTCACATCCAAATCGGAGAAAGGGTTTAGGAATCATAGCTCAGTAATGCATAGCCTCCTCTTTTTAAAGGGACCAAAAGTAATTGGACAAGGGACTCTAAGGGCTGCAATTAACTTTGAAGGTGTCTCCCTCGTTAACCTGTAATCAATGAAATAGTTAAAAGGTCTGGGGTTGATTACAGGTGTGTGGTTTTGCATTTGGAAGCTGTTGCTGTGACCAGACAACATGCAGTCTAAGGAACTCTCAATTGAGGTGAAGCAGAACATCCTGAGGCTGAAAAAAAAAGAAAAAAACAACAGTCGGGTACATTCTGAGAAAAAAGGAATTGACTGGTGAGCTTGGGAACTCAAAAAGGCCTGGGCGTCCACGGATGACAACAGTGGTGGATGATTGCCGCATACTTTCTTTGGTGAAGAAGAACCCGTTCACAACATCAACTAAAGTCCAGAACACTCTCAGTGAAGTAGGTGTATCTGTCTCTAGTCAACAGTAAAGAGAAGACTCCATGAAAGTAAATACAAAGGGTTCACATCTAGATGCAAACCATTCATCAATTCCAAAAATAGACAGGCCAGAGTTAAATTTGCTGAAAAACACCTCATGAAGCCAGCTCAGTTCTGGAAAAGTATTCTATGGACAGATGAGACAAAGATCAACCTGTAGCAGAATGATGGGAAGAAAAAAGTTTGGAGAAGAAAGGGAACGGCACATGATCCAAGGCACACCACATCCTCTGTAAAACATGGTGGAGGCAACGTGATGGCATGGGCATGCATGGCTTTCAATGGCACTGGGTCACTTGTGTTTATTGATGACATAACAGCAGACAAGAGTAGCCGGATGAATTCTGAAGTGTACCAGGATATACTTTCAGCCCAGATTCAGCCAAATGCTGCAAAGTTGATCGGACGGCGCTTCGTAGTACAGATGGACAATGACCCCAAGCATACAGCCAAAGCTACCCAGGAGTTCATGAGTGCAAAAAAGTGGAACATTCTGCAATGGCCAAGTCAATCACCAGATCTTAACCCAATTGAGCATGCATTTCACTTGCTCAAATCCAGACTTAAGACGGAAAGACCCACAAACAAGCAAGACCTGAAGGCTGCGGCTGTAAAGGCCTGGCAAAGCATTAAGAAGGAGGAAACCCAGCGTTTGGTGATGTCCATGGGTTCCAGACTTAAGGCAGTGATTGCCTCCAAAGGATTCGCAACAAAATATTGAAAATAAAAATATTTTTTTTGGGTTTGGTTTATTTGTCCAATTATTTTTGACCTCCTAAAATGTGGAGTGTTTGTAAAGAAATGTGTACAATTCCTACAATTTCTATCAGATATTTTTGTTCAAACCTTCAAATTAAACGTTACAATCTGCACTTGAATTCTGTTGTAGAGGTTTCATTTCAAATCCAATGTGGTGGCATGCAGAGCCCAACTCGCGAAAATTGTGTCACTGTCCAAATATTTCTAGACCTAACTGTATGCTGTTCCAGTAGTTTTGAGGCATGGGGGAGAAGTGATATGGGGCGAGAGATAGACCCCAAGGGTCAAGGAAAGGCTTTTTGAGGATGGGTAAGAACGCGGCATGCTTAAATTATGAGGGCAAGACATCAGTTGTTATTGATAAGTTGAAGAGATGGATTAGGGTTGGGATGAAGACTGCAGTGAGGTTGTGGGTGAGGATGATTGGAGTGGGTCAAATGCAAAGGTGATGAGATGTAATCTGGAGAATAGAGAGGAAATTTAATTTTCTGTAATGGCAGAGAAGCTGATTTTGGAGGAAAGATGCTGAGTGGTTATGAAGGGGGCTGTGTAGGCCAAATCTTTCTCTGATGTTGTCAGTCTTCTGCGTTAAGAATAAGAGCCTTCAGCTGAGATGAGAGGAGTGGGAGGAGATACTGGGGGGTGAAGGAGAGAATTAAAAAAAGTGTTGACTGTTTAGTGTTGTGAGACAGGGAGGATATGGGCCATAAGAAGTAGGTTTGTTTTGCAGCAGTGAGTGTGGACTTGAAAGTAGTGAGGGGATGTCTGTATGTGATGAAGTGCTTATTGGAATGTGATCTCTTCAATCTTTCAACAGCCCTGGGAGCCAGTCTTCATTCTTTAGTCAGGCTGGTATGCCAGGGTTGCCTGTTGATTGTACAAGCTTTGGTATGCCTGAGACAGTGGAAGCCAATCTGAGAGCTGCAGCAATTGTGTATATAAAGCGGGGTTAAAGGGTGAAGGGAAAGGCAGGTCCTGGGATCTGGAAAGCGGAGTAGATAGTGCCCAGTCTGTTCATGGTTGCCATTTCTGAGCTGCCAGGTGACCACAAACCCTACCTTTGTTACTTTGTGATTGTAAACTAGTTTATGATGGCAACATCTGGGTTCCAATAGCTAAATGGTGCTCCTTCCTTTCTGAGCTGTGCCATGTCTACAGACATTTTTGTACAACCAGATATTGGGTAAAGTCAGATTGAGGAGAAATTAGAAAATAATCTGTAAGTTCCATTTGTTTCCTGTTACCCTTTTTGAAAATGAAAAAACTGGAGTTAAATTAAATGTTTTTTTCTTTTTTGCATTCCAATTTGTATGAATTACTAAATGTGGTTTTTGATACTATGAAGAGTGCAATTTTCTACAATCTAGGCCTCTCAAGGTAATTTTAAAAGTGATTTGTTACCCAAAAAAAAGGTGTTGTATATTTAATGAAACATATAAACATGTTATTAAACTTGCAAACCATCTATCATTCAAAAAATAATAAAAGGATGTTGGAAAAATGTTGCTGACCTAAAGTAGGAATACAGTAAATGGTTTATTAACTACATTTTGTGGTTTCACTATGTTTTAAGAGTGTAAAACTTTAAAGTTTGAAAATTACAACCTAAAATTCCCAGAAATATAAAGTATATAGTGATGGGCGAGCATTAAAATGCTTGGGTGGTCGTTACTCATGCTGAGCAATTTTTAATGCTCAGATGCTCTTCTCGAGTTACAAGCATAATGAAAGTCAATGGGAACTCCAGCATTTTTCCGGCAGGTCCCGTGAAGTCTGATGAGGGCTTGGAAATCACTGAAATGGACGGAAACACCACTGAAATGGAATGGGAACAGCATGATGAAGATCTCTGGACACCAAGTCGCTGCTTAGAACAATGTTGTCAGAGTCTTACACCCCTTTAACGGACTGACAAGGTACAAAACTGATGATAAAACAGATTTTAATAGACAAAATGTTAGCAAACATTATTTCCTGTATAAAGACATGTGTCTAAGGTAAGTTTAACTACATAGACAAACTGCCTGCTCCACCCCTTTGGCTATAATAAACAGAAAGGTAATGTGTTGTGAGGTAGCGACTACCTATATTGTAAATGGCCACTATGTATTGTAGTGGAGGAGGTCCTCTGCAATATAAAACCTAAAATGTTAACTATGAAATTTGTAGTTTCACAAGTCTTTTAAATGTATTATGCGCCCCGGTGTAAGAATTCAGAATGCTGGGCGGCTCTGGCTATTCACATACCTCCACCAATGGGTGTGTCTGGTCGGATATGTAAGACTGTTTGGTTACATGGTCTCTGTGTGCTTGGAAGCAGTTTACTTCCTGGAGGCATCCTGTGATGAGTGCATGTGGGTTTACAGCGGACTGCAGACTTTCCTGAAGACACACTGGCTAAGAGGCTAGGATTGTATGGCGCATGTGGTCGCGCCGTGCTTAGGAAGCTGGAGTCCTTCTGAGGATCTGGACTGGCATGAGTCAGTGTCTGCAGCAAGTCACAGTTCTTGATAGGAAGACTGCCTCACTGGGTCACCAAAGTGACCGTTGGAACCTTGCTCAAGCTCCAGAAAGATAACATTACAAAAATAAAAAAAAGAGTGTTGTATACTGACCAAGGTCAGTTAGTGGATAGTGCTATACCTCCACTGGGATACTGCTGCGAGAGATTGAATGCGTAGCAGTGTGGGCATACCCGCAGATGAAACAGACTGAATGTCATATACGTTTCTGTAAAGCTGAAGTAAAGCTCATGTTTGTGTTACTTTGAAGCTGCGCGAAGGCCTTTGTTATGTTGTTGCAGTGCTGGTTTATGTGTGGGAATAAACCTATGGACTGTTTAAATAGAAAACCGTTCCTGTGTGCCTTAATCTAGCAGCCAAGCAGGTGTCACCCATTACATGCAGTGAGCGCGGTCTCACATATGGTGGAGAATGCGAGCAATGTCCAAAAGCCATGTGTCTGGATTACAGCAGCAGTTTGCTGTGGATCGGCGGGTCTATGATGTTCCGTGGGAGATGAGTAACAATGAATGGAATAACATGCCCGGACAAAATGACGGAGCTTTTGGGACTCCTGTAGCAACAGCAACAGCAGCAGCTAGTGATTGGTAGCCGGAGGGGCCCAGTGGACCAGTGGCAACACCTGCAAAAGCTGGTAGGGCATTTTGACAAGACACCAATGGACCAGGTCAGACAAGCCCTTGAAGAGCAGATCCAGGTTGCCCAGGGTTATAGCGAGATACTGTGTGAACTGGGGCATGTGAATTCTGTGGTCACAGAATGAATCCCAAAAAGGGGTGGTTGCCCAAAAGGGGGCAGAGTCCCAAAATGGGTAGTTGCACAAAAGGGGCGGAGTCCCAAGGGGGTTGCTAAAAGGGGAGGAGTCACAAAAAGGGGCAGTGGCCCAAAAGAGGTTGGTGGCCCCAAAAGGAGTGGTTACCAAAAATAGACGGAGCATCCCAAATCAAAAGGGGCAGCTGTTGTGACATTGGACTCTGGTGGGGACATATTCGGCAGGGAATGTCACGGTACAAGACATTCAGCAGACTGATGTCCCCAGATCTTGAAACAAATAGTCTGTGGCCAGGAACAATGAGGTTAACTCTTTGCATGTCCAGTCCGCAGTACAGACTACTTATCTGACGAGGTGTTGCGACCGTGTTTCATGTGGCTTGATGGAGAACGTGTAACGGGACTCATAGACCCAGGGAGTTTTCTGTCTTTTCTAAGGTCTAAACCTGATTTTTCTATGCTGCCTAAAAAGAAGACATACAGTAAGTATTCAGTGTGTGAGAGTACGTTATGGGATTTAGGATGGTCAGAGTCCACACTGACATGACCAAGGATGTTAAGTGTAAAAGTAGCAACAAATCCAGCTCATCATCTTTGCATCCATTCTCTGCTCAGAGCCTGTGTTCTGTGTTACTTGTAAGGTTGTTAAGTACCACAGTTTTCGTGTAGTCCCAAACTTGCGGTATCCTATTGTATTAGGCCAGAACTTAAAAGTATTGTGGGACTTTTGGTTAATGGGAAACGTGTCTGTTCACTTAGTTAAAAGTGGAAACAGCCTTGCGGAATACCATCCACAGCAGAAAGTTAATGGGGTCCTTCCTGGTATGATGGTATGTAATGAGGAGTTAATAACTCCTAAGGTTAATAGTCCTGAGATGTGGGTGATCAGAGAGTGTCAAGGGTTTATCCAACTTAGGGACCTGACGCCAGTGGAAGTGAACAACAGTATGCCTGGGACCGACACCAAGTTAGGTGGTCACTTATTGGTCCAAGAGATCAGGTGGAGTGACTGACTCCAGGTCTGACTGTGATTCTACTGGGGTAGAAAGGGAGTGCAGTAAGGAAGGGCCACACTTAATGGGAGAGGGCTCTTTCCTTTGCCAGAAACGCAAGGGTCGCAGAAAAGGAGAACAAGCTGCACCCTCAGCAAGTGTGAAGAAGATCGATGACCTTTCTGAGCATCTCATGTTACCAGTGACAACCACCGGCTTAGAGGCCGACAAAAATTTGCTGCAAGAGAAACTGACATTTTAACCATGGTTGTCCCCAAGATGAAATGAAAGAAAGAGATGGTATGGGTGTCCTCAACAATTGCTGAGCAAACAGTTGATGGTCTACTCAGAGGGTGTTGTAGGCGAAGATGTCCTTAAGAAGCTATAAGGGAAGAGTCCTGTGGAATGCTGCTGGAGCAAACATCCATAAAGCAGCAAAGATCAAAGAGAAAACTCAAGGTGATGCCGAAGGGCCCCAGGAAAGGGTTGATGGTGTCACTACTACAGAACCCCAAGTGGAGGCCGAATGTGGAGAAGTGGAAGAAGCCACTGAAAATGTGAGGACTGAACCACACAACTCATCAGAGGATGAAAGCTCAATTGGTCCTGAAGATGAAAGAGCCGCGATAACTGAAGGAACGAGCAGAGGCTGGTCAAGGCTTCCCCAGTGAAAATTTAAATTAAGAAGATAGAGATAGTCAAGGAGACAGTAAAAGAACATCTGAAGCACGAAAAGTCACTAAGACAAGCTGCTGAGAGCCAAACAGATGAGCTAGAAAAAGAAGTGTCCTGGCAGAGTACCAGTCAATGAATACGGCAGCCTTAGAGAAGATGGAGTGACAGGTGTCCATCCTGGCCAACCATCTTAAAGTGCATGAACATCTGAAAGAGCTGGCTCTGAGAGCTGAACAAAACAATCATTTGGTGAATACAGTAAAGAATGAGACTTCTCTTTTCACGTGCATAGTAAACGTACCCAAAGATTTAAGAGAAGCATATGCCAGTGAGTCAGTGCATGAACAATTTAATAAAGCTGTGGGAGCATGTAGGGTATACTTGTTCCTTGAGGCTCAACAGTTAGTTATACTGTCCACAACTGAAGTCACAGTGAAGCGGGTAGCTATCCTGAGTGACATGCATTTGATATGTGTTTGCATGAAGCGAATTATCCGGTTGATAAATGAAGAAGCTGCTAGATGACTGG
This sequence comes from Anomaloglossus baeobatrachus, assembly GCF_048569485.1. Lineage (NCBI taxonomy): Eukaryota > Metazoa > Chordata > Amphibia > Anura > Aromobatidae > Anomaloglossus > Anomaloglossus baeobatrachus. Next base: position 551,044,507 of record NC_134357.1, on the reverse strand, counting down.
AGCATACAAGAAAAGCTTAAAGTCTTCTGGAAGAAGATGTCGTCCAGGTGCCTAGTGCTCTGGTGAGGAAAGTCATTGGAAGAAATGGACGAATTACACGGAAATTGTGGATAAGTCCCGATTGGCAAGAGGAAGAATTCCTGGTAACAATAAGGGGTACTTTGCACACTACGACATCGCAGCTGCGATGTCGGTGCGGTCAAATCGAAAGTGACACACATCCGGCCTCGCTGTCGATATCGTAGTGTGTAAATCCTTTTTGATACGATTAACGACGCAAAAGCGTCGTAATCGTATCATCGGTGTAGTGTCCGACATTTTCATAATTTCGCTGGAGCGACGGTACGATGTTGTTCCTCGTTCCTGCGGCAGCACAAATCGCTGTGTGAGAAGCCGCAGGAGCGAGGAACATCAGCTTACCTGCGTCACCGCGGCTAACGCCGGCTATGCGGAAGGACGGAGGTGGGCGGGATGTTTACGTCCCGCTCATCTCCGCCCCTCCGCTTCTATTGGCCGGCTGCCGTGTGACGTCGCTGTGACGCCGCACGACCTGCCCCCTTAGGAAGGAGGCGGGTCGCCGGCCAGAGCGATGTCGCAGGGAAAGTAAGTCCATGTGAAGCTGGCGTAGCGATAATGTTCGCTACGGCAGCTATCACAAGATATCGCTGCTGCGACGGGGGCGGGGACTATGGAGAGTCGTAGAAATAAAGGGATTCTTTTTGAATACCGGTGTGACACACTTAAGAGAAGTGGAGCAGTTAAGACTTGAAAGACTGCGAATTGAGAGACAGCTTCACCGAAAGGTGTAAAAGATGTCGGCCAACTTCATACTGTAGTACAGGGAAAAGAAGGAGTTCTCCAATTAATGGAAAGGCAAAAGCAGACGTTAGAGCCGAAAGAAGAGAAAAACGGAGTGATGGGTCTCTAGTTAGAGAAGGCAATAGGAGAAAACGCCAACAGAGAAACAAATATGTCCTGAATGAAATGGGCACAAGGGATTTGGAGATAGTGAACCCTCTGTTAGATGGAGGTTGAGAGTCCCAGACAAGAATCCCTGTAGAGTCTATGACAGAGAGTCAGACAAGACCATAGTTACGGATGCAGCTGAATCATATTACCATAATGACTGCTGGGGGCAGGGAAGGTCTAATAAAGTGGTGTCTCTAATACATGAGGTGACGGAGTCTGATAGGTCATGGTTCACAAAAAGAATTTTGTGACAGTGACCAACTGTATGTCAGGTGCTGAAGCTCATCAGAGTTGTCAGAGAGGGCCCTCTTGTTTGGTAGGACAAGGTAACACTATGTTTTCAAGTGTTCAACCCTACATGTTTGAACAGAGTTGGGGATATGTGAAATAGCGACCACCTATTTTGTAAATGGCCACTATGTATCGCAGTGGAGGAGGTCCTCTGCACTATAAAACCTGAAATGTTTACTATGGGACTTGTAGCTCCACAAGTCTTGTTAAATGTATTATGGGTCAGGTAAACGAATTGTCAGAATGCTGGGTGGCTCTAACTATTCATATACCTCCACCCTTGGATGTGTCTGGTCTGATATATGAGTCTGTTTGTTTGGGCACATGGTCTCGGTGTGCTTGGAAGCAGTTTACTTCCTGGAGGCATCCTGTGAGAAGTCCATGTGGGTTTAGAGCTGACTGCAGACTTCCCTGAAGACACACTGGCTAGAAGGCCAGGATTGAATGGAGCCTGTGGTTGCTCTGTGCTTAGAATGCTGAAGGCCTTCTGAAGATCTGGACTGGAAGAAGTCTTATCTGCGCACACTGAGTATTTGGTGCAGAAATTTCTCCACCAAATCTGTATCTCTTGGCAGAAAAAAACAACCCCCACACACATTTTGCCTCGTTTTCTATGGATTCTGGGGTGGAAAAACACTGCAAAACAACCGTGTTTCCCTGAAGATTAGACCTAACCCAAAAATAAGGCCTAGCAGGAGTTTTCAGCAAGGCTTAAATACAAGACCTAATCTGAATATAAGGCCTAGTCAATCATGAAGTGTTCATGCACCTAAAAAAGTTAAAGAATATTGCAGGACACTTCATTCTAGAAAGCAGACCCCCTGATCGTACTCACCAGATGCCGATTGGGAGCAGCGGAACGCATGAAGGACCTGCGGCGGAACACACCCATACATATCAGATTACACATATACAATCAGACATCAGATTGCACATACACCACTCGCCACATCCAGTGATATTGATTGCTCCTGGCCAGCATACGGTAAGGACCTGGGACACTGTGCAGTGGAGCGCCAGGACCTGTAGATGGAACGCTTGAAGGACCCAGCAGTGGAATGCATCATAGAGACAAGACAGCAGAGAGTCCCCTGCTGGCCGGAAGCAAGCGACTATCATTGGATGTGGCGAGTGTGTGCACGTGCGATTGTGCCGGCGTCACACGGGACGATCTATCGTGCGATTGCACGAGCGATCGTACCCGCCCCCGTCGTTTGTGCGTCACAGGCAATTAGTTGCCCGTGGCGCACAAAGTCGTTAACTCCCTGTCACACGTACTTATCTCCCGGACGACGTCGCTGTGGGCGGCGAACATCCTCTTTCTGAAGGGGGAGGTTCGTTCGGTGTCACAGCGACGTCACACAGCGGCCGCCCAATAGAAGCGGAGGGGCGGAGATGAGCAGGACGTAAACATCCTGCCCACCTCCTTCCTTCCGCATTGCCGGCGGGGCGCAGGTAAGCTGTGTTAGTCGTTCCTGGGGTGTCACACGGAGCGATGTGTGCTGCCACGGGAACGATGAACAACCGGAGCACAGAAGGAGGACCAACACTTTGAAAATGAACGACGTGTCAACGAGCAACGATAAAGGTGAGTATTTTTGCTCGTTCAGTGTCGTTCGGAGGTGTCAAATGGTACGATATATCAAACGATGCCAGATGTGCGTCACTAACGACGTGACCCTGACGACATATCGCCCGATATATCATACCGTGTGACACCGGCATAACATTCGCAGGGAAAGTAGTCTGGAAATATGGCTGTTTATTGTTTTGGCTTGTGGGTGGCCTGAGGTAGAGACAGCTGGATGCTACACTGGGGCAAGGAAGTGAATGTGGTTTCTGATGGTGTTTGCGAATGTGCAAAGATGATATCAAGGTGGGAGGCATCCACACCTGCATTCTGGACAGGGGATTGACCAGCACGTAGCACAAGGGAAGAAGCAGTGCAGTCACACGAAGAGAATGACTCTGTACCCAGGCGTTCGACCCAACTAGTCGACCAAGAAACATAGCAATACAGCCATCAACAGAAGTACTCGGATCCCAGTTAAATCACTTAATTTCTGACTCAAAAACTGGGCAACAATATGCATTCACTAGACATATACAGTGGTGTGAAAACGTGTTTGACCCTTCCCGATTTCTAATTCCTTTGCATGTTTGCCACTCTAAGAATCACAGAATGGTAGAGTTGGAAGGGACCTCAAGGGTCATCAAGTCTAACCCCCTGCAAGTGCAGGTTTTCTTTAATCATCCCAGCTCTATGTTTATCCAGCGTCCACTTGAAGATTTCCATTGATGGAGAGCTCAATACCTCTCATGGTGAGTTGCAGTGCGTCGGCAAGTTGCAATTCAGTCAGTGAACTGAATTGATGACTTAAAGAGGAGTTTCAGCAGTGCCTGTTGCCACCTTACCGAGGTATGCTGCAGCGCTTCCAGCTTGCAACTGTTAGAACAACAATTTGATAATGGAGGATGAGGATGGGGTGCAGAAACTGGAGTGGAAGGTTGGGAAAACCCTGATGGAACTATGGCCCGAAATTCTAGGTGTTGATAGCTGTGTCGGCCGGGGCTCCAAATCGGTTTCTGCCTCCACGAGGTTCACTCAGTATGCTTTCAGGTAAATGTAGCATCCCTGGGCACAAGCACTTGTCCAAATGTCCATGATTAAGTGGACCTTGCCAGTAACTGTATTGGTGTGGGCATGGGTGATGATTTGGACAACGTGCTTGTGTAAGGTGGGATGGCCCACTTGGAGAAATAGTAAGGGATGGGGACCGATTACCAAAGGTTGTCTGCCATCATCATATTGCAGAAAGCCTCAGTTTCCACAAGCTTAAATAGCCACATTTCCAGTAAAAGCAGTCCAGAAATATGTCCATTTAAATGTTTGGACCTGTGAGTGAGTTGCAATCTAAGGTCTGTGTTAGAGACAGCGAGATACTTCACTGGCACAAGTAAGTGGACCTGCTTGCTGATGGTAATTGTGAATGTGCAAAGCCAGCTTCAAAGCAGGAGGCATGCATCCCTGAGTCCTGGACAGAGGATTGACCAGCATGTAGCACAGGGAAAGAGGCAGTGGGGGGGGGGTCACTCGCGGACAATGATTGTGGACCCAGGCGTTCAAGCCCACCTAGTCGGGTGTTTGGATGACGTGCCTGAGCATGCTGGTGGTGGTCAAGCTGGTAGTGATCTGGTTTCTACTGATCTTGGCATGGCAAGGGGTTGCAAATGACAGTTTTCATGTCTTCTACACCACCTGTAAAAAAAAAAAAAAAAGAAGTGTCATACTGGGAAACCCCTAACCCTTGGCCTTGGATCTTGCCCAGTGTGGGTGTTCCGGGGAACAGTTGTCCGCCTTCGTCCTCTAGCCCCCACTGCCTCTTGCTTCCTGTTTCGGTGCTGTGGATCTCTCCCCCAATGAGCTGCTGTCCTCACTCTGCATGCCACCTCGCCATGATGGGTCAGTTACTTCATCGTCCAGCATCTCGTCATCCACCTCTTGAGACAGTAATTGTTGTTTACCACCATTGTCTTCTTCTGTGGCTGCTCAAATATTTGGTCATCGCTGCACACCATCTACTCATCTGCCTCTTGAAACAAGCACGTTGAGAGGCCAGAAGAAGCCATAGATGGAAAAGTAAAGAGCTCCTTGGAGTGTCCAATTGTGGGGTCACTTGTCTCCTTGGACTTGCCATGGTGGGAGGAACGAGGACCAGGGTGAGGATTATGTGGTCCTGAGTGTTGACTAGTCAGACATGACAGTGTGGAAGACAGTGTGGTGCTGGTAAACAGACTGAAAGCAATAACTGCCATCCAACTCATAACCTGCTTGCACTGTTCTGGCATCAACAGTGGTGTCCCACACCCCCTGCATAGTGAGGCAGGAGGTAGGTCCAAATTATGAATGAGTTTGCTGTGCTTGCACAGCAGGACCAGTTTGCCCTTGGTCAAGGTCACGGCCTCTGCATGCACCACATCAACAAAACGCCAACTTCCATGTCCCTTACCGCAGGCCTTGCTCATTTTTAATTGTGTACACAGCTAAGGCTATGTGCGCACTAGAAAATGGATTTTTCTTCTGAAAAATCCGCACCCTATGGCAGAATACTGCACCTGTGATAAAAACCACGGTAATAACGCACCCGCGGTATTGCCGCGATTTTTGTGACATGCACATTTTCTCAAGAAATTTTCTCAAGAAATTCTGCAGAAAGTATGTTCTTGACAAAAAAACGCAGTGTGCGCACAGCTATTTTTTTTTCCCATAGGTTTTGCTGGGAAATGTCTGCAGAAAGGTTACAAACATTTCTCAAGAAATTTCTGCAGCAAAACCGCGGGTAAAAACGCAGTGTGCGCACAAGGCCTTATAGTGGTATTACTAATGATTACATTTATTTTTTTTAGCTATCAGCAGCACAGACTATAAGGCTAGAACCCTGTGCCTACAGGCCTCAAATACAATAACACTTCTCCAGAAATTCACCCTACACTAAATGCAGAATAAGAGCGATATGATTAGAGAATAGAATAGCTTTCAATTAGCCCTGAAAAGTACTGTCAAGTTAAAACACACTGTCCCTTGGGGCTTCTTCAGCATCAACCAAGAAGTAATCGCGGGGAGAGGAAGACGGGAGGAGGAGGTCGTCCCTCTACTAAGGACTGATGTTCGTCAAAACGGGGCTTGTATGCTTCCCACACTTGATACTGTACTTGAGTAGTATTGTCATTTGGGGGTTGGATACGGAGGGCTGATTGAGGGGCTAAGTTTAAAGTTAATGAAGTCATGGGAGAGGTTTAACGCTAGATATAATAACTGACGTGAGTCGAAACAGTTCCCTCTCTCTGCCGCTACAATGTTACCCTCCTGCCCCCGATTCTTGTAGTTACATGCTTTTACAGAATTCCTAGCATTTTCATATAGCACATGTATGGTTATGATTAACACCCCCCCATTTTTCATGTTTCCTTCCGCTTCCTCCTTCTTTGTCCCCTTTGGCCTTTTATCGCCTCTTTTCGGGTCCGTGCTCCTCTACATCTCTGTTCCCCATTTCTTCTTGCCCCCCGTGGCCCTCTGTCCCCCGCCCCCCCCTTTTTTTTCTCTCCTTCCCCCCCCTTTTTTCCTTTCCCTTTTTTTTTCTCTTCCTCTCTCTCCTCTCCCTCCCTTCCTTCCCCTGAGGGGGGTGGGGTTGGGAATTGCGGGGCGCGCATCTGAGCTGGGGTTTGTCTGTGGTTTGGGTTTTATAATGAGGCCTGGGGGGTGGGGGTGGGGGGCTTCCGTTTTGGAAAGCACACGCCTAGTTTGGGTTTACGCGTCGCGGATTGAGTGACGCTTGAAAGCAATACCCAGGAATTACCGCATTTGTTGGGCTTACAGTTTGTAATCTTTGTTTTCCCTTTCTTTTTCTCTATTTCACAGCCTAATCTTTTCTTGATTCTTGCTGCGTTTCTTGCTCCTTACTCTGGTCATCTCTCTTTCCCCTTCTTCACCCCTATCCTTAGGTGTGGGACCCTAGTGCTCGGCATGACGCAACTTAATTTTGGCTCCCTTAAATTGTAAAGGGTTGAATGTGCCGCAAAAGAGATTGCAAATATTTTATGCTATGCATAAACAGAGGACTCAGGTGTTATTACTTCAAGAGACCCATTTTAAAGCAGGCCAGGTCCCAGTTATTAGGGATAGATTTTACACAACATGGTTTCACAGCCCTAAGCCGACTGCTAAATCGGGGGGGGGGTGGGGGGGGGGATCTCCATTGCTCTCCATAAGTCATTGGTGTTCTCCGTGATCGACTCTTTGGTGGATTCTGAGGGTAGATTTATATTTCTGAAGCTCCAGATTGGTGTGGGTGTATATACCGTAGCTAACTGGTATTTACCCAACTCCAGACCCACTGTGGCATGCTCTTCCCTCCTGTCTCGGCTGGTGGAATTTGCAGAAGGGACTTTAATAGCTGGGGGGGGGGGGAAACTTTAATTTCACCTTTGAACCGGCAATTGATACCTCCTCGGGGCGGGGTTTTATTTCACAAAAAAGGATATTGGCACTAGGGAAAAAGTTGCAAGCATTACAATTGGTTGATATTTGGAGGGCACTGCATCCCACGGAGAGGGATTACTCTTATTTCTCCCCAATTCATTAATCTTACAGCCGTATAGACATGTTGTGGATTAGCCAACACGCCATGCCGTGGCATGCCCAGGCCTCCATAGGGTCTATATGTCTATCTGACCATGCACCGGTGTTCGTCCAACTCACTCCCCCAGACGGTTCGCAGCGACCATGGAGAAATGGAGCAAGCGACCATGGAGGCGGAGAAAGCCTTTGACTGGGTCAGCTGGAGTTTCATGTTGGCATCTTTGAGACAGGTGGGGATAGGTGACAGGTTCCTTAGAGGAGTGGCCTCCCTTTATAGTACACCGACTGCCAGAATAAAGGTAAATGGGTCTTTGTCCACGCCAATTAACATAAAAAAAATGGTACCAGAGAGGGTTGTCCCTTATCCCCCCTCCTATTTGTTCTCGTAATGGAGCATTTGGCTTTGGCCATTAGACAGAACCCAGGTATAAAAGGGATAGAGGTGGGAGAGCATCATTGGAAAGCGGCATTATATGCAGATGACCTCCTCCTATACATTACACAGCCTCACATATCCTTTCCCTTCTTGGTTAAGGAAATTAAGAAATTCGGACATATAAGCAACTTTAAAGTTAACTATAATAAATCAGAAGTCTTGAATTTCACTCTGCCTGGGAGGAAAGTAGATCATATTGCATCCAACTTTCATTTTAGATGGCAGACATCGGCCCTGACTTATCTGGGGGTGGCGGTGCCATGGGATAGTACCAAGATTTTTCACCTCAATTACCTCCCTTTGTTGGAATGCACTATAAGAGATCTTAAACAACTCGATAGACAGAAGCTGTCCTGGTTTGGACGTATTAATGTCATCAAGATGGATGTTCTCCCTCATTTTCTATATATCTTTCAAACAGCCCCTATAGCACTACCATCGTTTTTCTTTACCAGAATACAGTTAATTATTAACAAATTTGTGTGGGGAGGGAGGAGCTCTCGGGTGGGGAGGAGAGTGTTGAGTAGAGTTAAGGGAGAGGGGGGGGCAGGGTTGCCAGACTTTAAAAGGTACCAAAGGCGTCTCTTCTGCTGAGACTAAAGGATTGGCAATTTAATAGGAGCACTAAACAATGGGTGAGTCTGGAGCAGCTTTGCTCCGAAACACCACTGTGGTTCCTCCCATGGATCACACCATCACGGAGGAGACAGCTAGATGGGGAGGCGGAGTTTCTCAGGGCATCCCTGAGGGTCTGGGACGTTGAGTGCAGGCGGGGATCTCTCTCAAGGGGTCCTGGTCCACTCTCACTCCACTTCTCTAACCCAGAGTTCCCCCCATGGATGGGAGTTGAACGTTTCTTATGTTGGAGGAGGGGTGAGTACTCACGGATAGCCCAGACTTTGTACGGTTTGGAAGTACCCCCCTTTTCGGCCCATTTGCTCCCAGAGGGTCGGCATCCAACGGTTTGGCTGGAATACCTTCAACTTAGGTCCTTCTTGATGGTTGACAACAGACTTGGGCTTTTTGCGGCTCAGCCCACAAAATTTGAACAATTGTTTTTGCGGGAGGATTCTCCCGGGCATGTCTTGTCTCTGGTTTACTCCTTCCTGATTACAGAGGTGGACATGGGAGACCTTAAATATATCGAGAAGTGGAATAGAGATTTGGGGACTTCCATTCCTGAGGAGGACTGGAAAAAGTCCTTTATCCTCACTCATAAATTTTCCATCGCCTGTGCAGCACAGGAAAAAAATTATAAGATTCTGACCCGTTGGTACAGGTGCCCGGATACTCTACATGCAATATTTCCCGGGGTCTCAGATAGCTGCAGGAGGTGCGGACCGGGAAAGGGGACAATGCTGCATATCTGGTGGGACTGCCCATTGATACAACCTTTCTGGAAGTCCGTATTCAAAGCATACTCTGTGATTTGCGGAGAGCAGTTGGTGGGTTCCCCTCAGATGGCGCTGCTTTCAATTCTCCCGGGATCGCTTAAATCACAGAAAGCGGGCCTTCTGAGATACTGTCTTATGGCGGCACGCATGGTGATCCCGAGATACTGGAGATCGACTAGGGTGCCATCTGTGAGGGAGTGGTATGCGGAGATGGCTATTATCCACAAGATGGAGTCCCTAACGGCAGAAACCAATGACTCAGTGGATACATTTCTTAGGATCTGGACACCCTGGACCCTGGCTCTTGATTCCCTACCATTTCAGAACCTTATTGGGAACGCATGACGTGTGTGTTACGTTAGTCCAATGTAGCGGCCTGAATACTGGGGAAGTAACCTCTACCATGCCTTCCCTCCCTCTCCTTCTGTTGCTCTTCTCTCCCCCTTTTCCTTCTCTTCTTTTCCTTATCTTTTCCCCTTGCTACTTTCCTTTCTCTCTGGTTCTCGTTAAATCTTCAAATTTTTTCCTTTCTGTTTTTTGTTTTCGACAGTAGCCTCGTGTTGTTTGAGGTGTAGTTCTCCTTTGGAAGGAGATTGTCTGTATTATAAAAGATGGTTACATGTCATATGCGTGCCTTATAATAGTTAGTAAGAGAAGGGGTGTTAGTTAGGATGTGGCTTATACTCTTCTCTGTAAGTTGACATGAAGTAATCACGTATTTGAATCTTTTTTTTTTTTCTTCCTGTAAATTCTCTTGTTTACTTTAAGAAAGATTAAAATTCCCCTCATGCTTTAAACATGCCTCCATTACACCCATCCTCAAAAAGCCCTTCCTTGACCCATCCTTTGTGTCAAACTATCGCCCCATATCCCTTCTCCCCTATGCCTCAAAACTACTAGAACATCATGTCCATCTTGAATTGTCCTCATACCTCTCCTCCTGCTCCCTCTTTGACCGGCTACAATCTGGCTTCAGACCACATCACTCTACTGAAACTGCCCTAACCAAAGTCACCAATGATCTACTAACCGCCAAACCCAAGCGACACTACTCTATCCTCCTCCTCCTGGACCTGTCCTCTGCCTTCGACACAGTAGACCAGTGTTTCTCAACTCCAGTCCTCAAGACCCACCAACAGATCATGTTTTCAGGTTTTCCTCAATGTTAGACAGGGAATAATTCCATCACCTGTGCAACATTAAGGAAATCCTGAAAACCTGATTGAGGAAAACCTGAAAACATGATCTGCTGGTGGGTCTTGAGGACTGGAGTTGAGAAACACTGCAGTAGACCATTCTCTCTTACTACAGATTCTCTCATCTCTGGGCATTACAGACTTGGCCCTATCTTGGATATCCTCATACTTAACCGACCGAACTTTCAGCATCTCCCATTCTCACACAACTTCCTCATCTCGCCCCCTATCTGTCGGTGTCCCCCAAGGCTCAGTTCTTGGACCCCTGCTGTTCTCCAGCAACACCTTCGTCCTGGGACAGCTCATAGAGTCCCACGGCTTTCAGTATCATCTCTATGCCGATGACACACAGATCTACCTCTCTGGACCTGATATTACCTCTCTACTAACCAAAATTCCACAATGTCTGTCTGCTATTTCATCCTTCTTCTCTGCGCGATTCCTAAAGCTTAATATGGACAAAACAGAGTTTATGGTCTTTCCTCCTCCTCACTCATCTCCTCCAACAAGCCTTTCCAACAAACTTGATGGTTGCTCACTCTCCCCAGTCTCACAAGCTCCTTGCCTTGGAGTGACCCTCGACTCTGCTCTATCCTTCAAGCCTCACATCCAAGCCAACTTCACCTCATGCACACTACAACTCAAAAATATCTCCCGGATCCGTGCTTTCTTTAACCAAGAACGAGCAAAAACATTAGTGCATGCCCTCATCATCTCCTGCCTCGACTACTGCAACCTCCTGCTCTCTGGCCTCCCTTCCAACACTCTTGCACCCCTCCAATCTATCCTTAACTCTGCGGCCCGCTTAATCCACCTCTCCCCTCGCTATTCCCCAGCCTCGCCACTATGCCAATCCCTTCACTGGCTTCCCATTGCCCAATGACTCCAGTTCAAAACATTAACCATGACATACAAAGCCATGCACAACCTGTCTCCTCCTTACATCTGTGACCTAGTCTCAAGGTACCTACCTGCACGCAACCTCAGATCCTCACAAGATCTCCTTCTCTACTCCTCTCTTATCTCCTCCTCCCCCCAATCGCGTACAAGATTTCTTCGTGCCTCCCCCATACTCTGGAATGCTCTACCTCAGCATATCAGACTCTCCCCTACCGTGGAAAGCTTCAAGAGGAACCTCAAGACCCACCTCTTCCAACAAGCCTACAACCTACAATAGCCCTCAGTCCATTACACCACTGCGCAACCAGCTCGGTCCTCACCTATTGTACCATCACCCATTCCCTGTAGACTGTGAGCCCTCGCGGGCAGGGTCCTCTCTCCTCCTATACCAGTCTATTTTGTACTGTTAATGATTTTTGTACGTATACCCTCTTTCACTTGTAAAGCGCCATGGAATAAATGGCGCTATAATAATAAATAATAATAATAATAATAATTAAACATATATGTATAAATACATGTGTGGTCAATACAAAGGACTGACTTATTCCTTCCAAAGATAATGCTAAGGACCAGGGAGCACTCACAGCAAATGGAAGAAAGGCGATTCCGGCAGCTAACTAGGAAAGGGTTCTTTACAATTAGACTGTGGAATGCCCTACTGCAATAGGTAGTAATGGCAGATACTATAAAAGCTTTTTAAAAAGGGCTGGATGATTTGCTCAGTACACACAACATTGTGGTTATAAATGACATAATGACAAAATGTATAATTGGTGGAGAAAGGTTGAAGTAGATGCCTAGGTTTTTTCAACCTATATAACATCGTTTATCAGCAAGTTCATATTTTTCCAACAAAATTTACAAAATCATTTTTATTTTTTTTTTTAGAACCACATCACATTTGAAGTGACTTTCAGAGGCCTATATAAAACACAGAAAACACATCAAAGTGAAACCATTCTAAAATACTGCACCCCTAAAACTGCTTGAAACCACATTCAATAAGTAATTAACCCTTCAGGTGCTTCACAGAAACTAATGCAATGTGGAAGGAAAAAAAAAATTATATTTTACTTTCAGAAATCACAAAAATGATACTTCTGCCCCAAATAAATTTTTGCATTTTCACATGGATAGCAAGATAAATTGCATTATTTGCATTTGCAATGTGTTATGCAATTTCTCCCAAGAATATCAAAACCCCATTTGTGATGGAAACTTACTGTTTGGGTGCACGACAGGGATCGGAAGGGAAGGAGCACCATTTGACTATTTAAACAAAAGTCTTCTGGAATGGCTATCTGCCACCATGCCCTAGTAATGCGCAGTACATTTTATTGCCTGTACATTGTGCCCAGTTCATGCTTCTGGTGACACACACCCCTTACCTTAAGTGGGTTCTCCTCACTACAATAATGCCCAAACATGTGGACATTAACTGTTGTTTACGCACATTGTGGTGCTCGGAATGGAAGGGGCATTTAGATTTGGAAGCGCAGAGTTTGCTTAATTTTCTTTTTTTTTTTTCGGGGGGTGGGAGGATGGGAGCCCTAGCACTGTTCCAGAGACTTGGTGATACCAGTAGTCTGGAAAACCCCCATATTTCTTTAAGAGATGACAGACCTAAGTGGGGACTTTTGTGGGTTTAATAGAATGATATATGGTGAAAATCTGGGTACAGAACATTTTGGATCAGTTCACATTTATACTGTGCTCTATGTGGAGCACTTAGATTAAGGTTTCCATCTACATCATCGAATATGTGATTCAGATGAAACCCGCAACAGATCCAATCACTACAAAGAGGCATCAGAGTTACTCCGAACTCAGTTTAGCCTCTGTTCAGGGGTGTCCATCTTTTCAAAGATGCAAAAAACTGTTATTACTGCACTTTTGTTCATGTCTAAAAAGATAGACAAACCCAGACCACAGGCTAGATAGGAGTTCAAAGTCACTCCCTCATTACAGTGAATTTTCCATTGAGAATGTTGTCTGAATCATTTTTTTCAGGGTTTTACACGTAATCCCCGGTGTAAGAGCTCAACATAGAGCGCAGGAAAAACGTGAACAACGGCATACCAATTTTTATATACGTATGCCTTTTTGATCGCGTATTATTCCATTTGTTAGCAGCTGAATGACGAAAAGACCATTTTTGCTACTTTTTTCATTTATTTCTACAGTATTCACTGAAGGGACTAACTAGTGCTACAGTTTAATAGATCAAGTTGTTCCGAATGCGGCGATACCAAATGTGTGTACTTTTTTTTTAACATTATTTGTAGTAGTTATTGGTATTTTTTTTTTGCATTTTTTTTCTTATTTTTGTTCTTTATTTGGGGTTTTTTTTTGTTTTGTATATTTTTACAATTTAATTATTTTTTTTCCTTTACTTTCTTACTTAGTCCCAAATGGGACTTTAACTTTATTGTTCTAGTCGCTGATATAATATATTACAATGCCCCAGCATTGCAATACATTACATCTGTTTAGTGCTGAACTGACAGAACCCTCTGAGATCATGGTCCTGCTTCCCATAGCTGAGTGACCCGGAGGTCTTCATGACGACCTCAGGTCACCATGGCAACAATCGGGCCCTCGAGATGATGTTGCAGGGACACCGATAGATCGGGAGAGGAAGCGCACTCCCTCTCCCAGCCCCCGAAATGCTGTGATCAACCACAGTATTTAGAGAGTTAAACAGAAAGGGAAAGAGCGGGGATCGTCTCTTGCCTTGACAGCCAGGGCTTGTAAGTCATGATTGTGATATGGCCGAACTACACCACCGATGAAGCAGCCAGTCGGTGACTGAGAAGAATCTGTGACTTCTCTGCATTTAGTGGTCACTACTCACCTGGGCGGTTATCTGTAGGAATCTCCTCTTTACTCCGCTCATCGCCCCTCACATATGTCTCTGTAGTATTAATATGGGTCAGATCTTCCCCCTGAAACAAAATATTGTAAAAGTCACAGACAGATGGAGAAGTCACATCTACGATCAGCTCTAATCCTGCCATCTCCACCGCTCTCATTACACAAGTATAAAACATATAATACTGGAAGATAAAACAAGACTGAGCACAAGACCTTCACAGCCGTCTACACATCATAGGGAGATTTCATGGCACCTTCTCTCCATCTACCTGATGATCCTGAGGAACATTGGGATCTTCTTGTTTACAGTCCTGTGGGAGAAGAGGATGGGGACATCTCTCTGGTGTTGTCCTCTTACTTGATAGAACTGGAGGAGACACATACAGGGACTGAATTTATTCCTTACATACAGATAATTATAGGCCGTGTGTATTTAGTCCTGTCTATTACCTGGTGATGTGAGGGGCTGGGGAATCTCCATCATGACGTCCTTGTACAGATCTTTGTGTCCTTCTAAATATTCCCACTCCTCCATGGAGAAATAGACGGTGACGTCCTGACATCTTATAGGAATCTGACACATACAATGATAGTCATCCCCTGATCCCTTCATAATGTTACTGTATAATGTCCCAGCATTCCCAGCAGTGTCACCTCTCCAGTCAGCAGCTCAATCATCTTGTAGGTGAGTTCTAGGATCTTCTGGTCATTGATGTCATCATGTATTGAGGGGTGAGGTGGAGGCCCCGTGATTGGGCTCAGGGGTCTTCCCCATCCCTCAGACACAGGGTCCTGACAGCGCTCACTAGAGGTCTTCATCACTACTGTGTAATCCTGGTTATGGAGAGACACAGTAATAAATCTCACTCCAGACATTTCCAGAGTCCTCACCTCTCCAGTTCTGTCCATCTGTTATTCCCATAGATAAAACAGATGTAATGTGACATCATCAGAATCTCTCACCTGACCAGTAAGCCGGAAGAGGATCTCTAGGGTGAGGTGTAATATCCTCTCCGCCATCTTGTCCCTGTCCATATCCATCCTTCACGGGGCAATCAGGAGAATTCTCTTCTATACAAGATCTCTACTGAGAGGATCCGATATTGTAGAGACCTGAATGGGGAGAAGATGACGATGTAACATCATAAAGAATCCGGTGTAGCAATACAATTACTTGAGATAATAAGGGGAAACATATTAGGAGATAGAATAAATCATCTACACGTTCTTTCTTGTCTCTTGTGGACTGGAACATAAGTTATTGGTGACTAAGTCTTCTCCATCATCAATCACTGGCTATGTTGATCACTGCTTTGGCAACTAATTGGCTGCAGGAATTACAAGTTTCTTGGCACTGACTGGTAAATACAGAGACCGGCAGGGACCCAAGCAGCGGTCGCATACAGTTAGGTCCAGAAATATTTGGACAGTGACACAATTTTCGCGAGTTGGGCTCTGCATGCCACCACATTGGATTTGAAATGAAACCTCTACAACAGAATTCAAGTGCAGATTGTAATGTTTAATTTGAAGGTTTGAACAAAAATATCTGATAGAAATTGTAGGAATTGTACACATTTCTTTACAAACACTCCACATTTTAGGAGGTCAAAAGTAATTGGACAAATAAACCAAACCCAAACAAAATATTTTTATTTTCAATATTTTGTTGCGAATCCTTTGGAGGCAATCACTGCCTTAAGTCTGGAACCCATGGACATCACCAAACGCTGGGTTTCCTCCTTCTTAATGCTTTGCCTTTACAGCCGCAGCCTTCAGGTCTTGCTTGTTTGTGGGTCTTTCCGTCTTAAGTCTGGATTTGAGCAAGTGAAATGCATGCTCAATTGGGTTAAGATCTGGTGATTGACTTGGCCATTGCAGAATGTTCCACTTTTTTGCACTCATGAACTCCTGGGTAGCTTTGGCTGTATGCTTGGGGTCATTGTCCATCTGTACTATGAAGCGCCGTCCGATCAACTTTGCGGCATTTGGCTGAATCTGGGCTGAAAGTATATCCCGGTACACTTCAGAATTCATCTGGCTACTCTTGTCTGCTGTTATGTCATCAATAAACACAAGTGACCCAGTGCCATTGAAAGCCATGCATGCCCATGCCATCACGTTGCCTCCACCATGTTTTACAGAGGATGTGGTGTGCCTTGGATCATGTGCCATTCCCTTTCTTCTCCAAACTTTTTTCTTCCCATCATTCTGGTACAGGTTGATCTTTGTCTCATCTGTCCATAGAATACTTTTCCAGAACTGAGCTGGCTTCATGAGGTGTTTTTCAGCAAATTTAACTCTGGCCTGTCTATTTTTGGAATTGATGAATGGTTAGCATCTAGATGTGAACCCTTTGTATTTACTTTCATGGAGTCTTCTCTTTACTGTTGACTTAGAGACAGATACACCTACTTCACTGAGAGTGTTCTGGACTTCAGTTGATGTTGTGAACGGGTTCTTCTTCACCAAAGAAAGTATGCGGCGATCATCCACCACTGTTGTCATCCGAGGACGCCCAGGCCTTTTTGAGTTCCCAAGCTCACCAGTCAATTCCTTTTTTCTCAGAATGTACCCGACTGTTGATTTTGCTACTCCAAGCATGTCTGCTATCTCTCTGATGGATTTTTTCTTTTTTTTCAGCCTTAGGATGTTCTGCTTCACCTCAATTGAGAGTTCCTTAGACCGCATGTTGTCTGGTCACAGCAACAGCTTCCAAATGCAAAACCACACACCTGTAATCAACCCCAGACCTTTTAACTACTTCATTGATTACAGGTTAACGAGGGAGACGCCTTCAGAGTTAATTGCAGCCCTTAGAGTCCCTTGTCCAATTACTTTTGGTCCCTTGAAAAAGAGGAGGCTATGCATTACAGAGCTATGATTCCTAAACCCTTTCTCCGATTTGGATGTGAAAACTCTCATATTGCAGCTGGGAGTGTGCACTTTCAGCCCATATTATATATATATATATATATATATATATAAAATTGTATTTCTGAACATGTTTTTGTAAACAGCTAAAATAACAAAACTTGTGTCACTGTCCAAATATTTCTGGACCTAACTGTAGGATTAGGTGGAATCAAGAATGTGCTATTGTTTTTATTATTTTACAACATTCTGTTTTTTCTTTAGGTCTACTAATAAATCCTATATATTTAGGCCACACACACACAACAAGCAGTTTCCTCCTCTGAGTCAGCAGCTGAATACGTTTCTCATAGACTCATCTTCCATATCACTAATTCTCGTCTCATTTACCGACACTGGAATCGGCATAAGCAAAACTGCAGGAGAAATTCATTACACGTGAGAGGAGAAATAACCACTTCATGATGAGGACGACATCTTCATTTTCTACTATGGATCTATAAACATATTTGGCCGGAGTCTGTAACTGACTCCATCACCACCAGCCTCCTATATGAAGGTTTCCCTTCTTCCCCGGGCTTTAATACATAATCATAACAGACCTCGTGTCTAATTCACACACAGAAGTTTGATGCATTTATAAAACATTGTTTGTAAGAAAAACCACAGACAAGTTATTTGATGGTAAATTCTACTTGTACACAAATTTTTGGGGATATTAAGTTTTTTGCCATTTTCCTCTTAGGCGTCCCTATATTTCATAAAAAAAAAAACAAAACACTGAAAAAACAAATGAAAAAAAACAAACAAGTATTAAAATGTTGCAAAATAAAATTGGCACCAACAACACATGCAAAATACAATGCAAGAATTTAGAGACAGAGCGTGAGCATGCGAGGTGCGGCAGCAAAGAGCGGGATTGCAGATAAGTGCTGCATAGTTTAAACATAATCTCATAGTTTAACACAAGAACATAGTTTGAATTTATCCTTATACGTTTCCCATTGGGTTTTTTTTTCTTTGTTTTTCTACTTTACTGTTTATCCCCATTTAATAGGTGCTCCATGGACAATGCTACCAGGTGTGTATCTTGTCAGATGTATGCATGCCTTGAGCAGCCGATCGAGGGTGAATATGTCTGCATTCGATGCAAGCATGTTGCGTATTTTGAAGCCAAAGTAACTGATCTAAATAAGCAGCTTGCAACACTCAGGGGCATTGCAAACCTGGAGAGGAGTTTAGAGCTCACTGAGCTTTCTCTGGCTGGGGCCAGTGATATGGAGGAGGGTGGAGGTGGGGAAGATCAGGACCCAGAGGTAGATAGCTGGGTAACAGTTAGAAGAAGAGGTAGGGGGAAAAAAAGTGTCAGGGAGCCTAGCCCTGACTTGGCACAACCTAGTAAATACGCCTGTTTGGCTATTAGGAATGAAGGGCCAGGACTAGGGTCACTACAGCAGGATGTTGCTCCTAGCAACCAGGAAAACGACTGCTGTAGGAAGGAGGGAAATAGGAGTGAAGCAAAGCCCAGACAGATGTTGGTGGTAGGGGACTCTATAATTAGGCGGACAGACAGGGTCATCTGTCGCCGAGACTGCGAACGCCGAACAGTGTGTTATCTGCTGGGTGCTCGGGTTCGGCATACTGCGGATCGCATAGGACAGATTGCTGGGTGGGGCTGAGGAAAACCCAGCGGTCATGGTGCACATTGGTACTAATGACAAAGTTAGAGGCAGGTGGAAGGTCCTTAAAAATGATTACAAGGAACTAGGAGAGAAGCTGAAGTCCAGGACCTCCAAGGTGGTGTTTTCAGAAATACTACCGGTGCCACGAGCGTCACTAGAAAGACAGCGGGAGCTTAGGGAGATAAATACATGGCTTAGAAATTGGTGCAGGAAGGAAGGGTTCAGGTTCATGGAGAACTGGGACGACTTCTCAGTCGACTACAGGCTCTATGGTAGGGACGGGCTGCACCTCAATGGGGAGGGTGCAGCTGTGCTGGGGGAGAAAATGGTCAAACAGATGGAGGAACTTTTAAACTAGGATCTGGGGGGAGGGAGGGTAGTGGAGCAAATAAGGGGATAGATAGAGCAGATAGAGACAGTGAGATGGTAGGGGTCAATGAAGGATTACGGTGGGATGGGATATGCAAGGAACGTAGGGAGGCTAGGAGTAATATAGGTGTTAATAGTATTAAATGTCTACTGGCAAATGCAAGAAGTCTTGCAAACAAAATGAATGAATGAATTGGAGACTCTTATGTCAACCATGGATTATGATGTGGTGGGCATTACGGAAACCTGGCTGGATGAAAGCCATGACTGGGTGACAAACATACAGGGTTATAGTACATTTAGGAAGGACAGGAAAGATAAAAAAGGTGGTGGGGTGTGTATATTTATCAAATCTAACCTAAAACCTGTGTTGAATGATTACATTGGGGAGAACTGCACCAATGTAGGGTCAGTATGGGTAAATGTACATGGGGAGGGGAATAATGGAAAAATGCTAATTGGACTTTGCTATAAGCCTCCTAACATACCTAAACAAATAGAGGGTGAAATGCTGGAACAAATTGAAAAGGCAGCTAATAATAATAATAATCGGGTTCTTATTATGGGGGATTTCAACTATCCAGACATATAGTGGGACATAGAATCTTCTGGTTGTGCTAAAAGCTGTAAGTTCTTATCTACTATTCAAGACCATTTCCTCTCTCAGATGGTAGATGAACCGACCAGGGGAGATAATTTGCTAGATCTGGTCCTGTCAAATAGACTGGATACAATTTCAGATCTACAGATCCGGGAGCACTTGGGCACCAGCGATCATAATATGGTAAGCTTCAAAGTAATATTCAATAGGACATTTCAAAGGGGAAATGCTAAAACCTGGAATTTTAGGAAAGCTGATTTCAACAAATTAAGGGAAGAGCTTAACTGTGTAGATTAGCATAATGTCATGGTAACTGGGGATACCGAACATAAATGGGGTAAGTTTAAGGATATACTACTAGAGTCCTGTAAAAAACTTATACCCTCTGGTAATAAAATGTCCAGGAATAAAAAGAAACTACTTTGGATAAATAAGACAGTACAAAGTATAATAAAACAAAAACAAAGGGCGTTTAAAATCTTGAAGGCTGAGAATACAGAAATAGCATTGCAGGAGTATAAAGATATCAATAGGAAATGTAAAAAAGAAATCAAACAAGCAAAACTAGCTACTGAAACAAAAATCGCCAATGACATTAAAATAAATCCCTAAATCTTTTATAAATACATTAATGCCAAAAGGAAAACAAAAGGATAGTATCGGCCCCTTAAAATATAATAAGTTAGTTATAGAGGACAAACAAACGACTGAGATATTAAATAGGAATTTCTCATCTGTGTTCACCAAGGAGCAGACTGTTCCAGGGATCATTCAACAAGTGAAAAATCAAAGTTCACCACCCGATATAATTAATTTAACACAAGAAGAAGTACGCCTACGTCTGAGTAAATTAAACATTGACAAAACCCCAGGGCCAGATGGCATTCATCCACGAATATTGAGGGAATTGAGCTCCGTAATCGACAGACCGCTGTATCTCATCTTTTTAGACTCGCTTGTAAAATTGTTGGTGCCCCAGGATTGGAGAATTGCTGATGTGGTACTTATATTTAAGAAAGGTAAGAGGGTAGATCCAGGCAACTACCGTCCAGTAAACCTGACATCAGTGAATGCAAAGTTTTTGAGGGCATTTTAAGGGATGACATGCAAAAATATATTGCAGAAAATAATATAATAACTGACAAACAGCATGGATTCATGAAAGATAAGTCGTGTCTAACCAACCTGTTGGGGTTCTATGAGGGGGCAAGTGCAAACCTGGATATTGGTAATACCGCTGATGTGATTTATTTGGACTTTGCAAAGGCATTTGATACTATACCACATAATAGCCTAAGGCTATGTGCCCACGCTAGAATGTCCCTGCGGATTTTTTTGCCTGAAAATCCGCGACTTTCGCGGCAAATCCGCACCCGCGGATTTGCCGCGGATTTTGATGCAGATTTTTTTTTTTTTTTTTTTTTTCCCCATTCAAAGCCAAAAATCCGCACCAAATCTGCACCAAACAATTGACATGCTGCAGATTTTTCCGGATCAAAATCCGCGGCAAATCCGCAGCGGAAAAATCCGCAGCATGGGCACAGCATTTCCAAAATGCCATTGAAATGGCTTGGAAGTGCTGCTGCTGCAGATTTTCGGCAAATCCGCGGTAAATCCGCGGCAAAATCCGCGGTAAATCCTGTAGCGTGGGCACATAGCCTAAGGCTATGTGCCCACGCTAGAATGTCCCTGCGGATTTTTTTGCCTGAAAATCCGCGACTTTCGTGGCAAATCCGCACCCGCGGATTTGCCGCGGATTTGCCGCGGATTTAGATGCGGATTTTTTTTTTTTTTTTTCCCCATTCAAAGCCAAAAATCCGCACCAAATCTGCACCAAACAATTGACATGCTGCAGATTTTTCCGGATCAAAATCCGCGGCAAATCCGCCGCGGAAAAATCCGCAGCATGGGCACAGCATTTCCAAAATGCCATTGAAATGGCTTGGAAGTGCTGCTGCTGCAGATTTTCGGCAAATCCGCGGTAAATCCGCGGCAAAATCCGCGGTAAATCCGCGGTAAATCCTGTAGCGTGGGCACATAGCCTTATACTAAAGCTCCAGTAGCAAGGACTAGGGGACACAATATGCAACTGGGTAAGGAATTGGCTAAAAGATAGGAAACAAAGAGTAGTCATAAATGGTACAATCTCTAAATGGGCTATAGTCAGCAGTGGGGTGCCGCAGGGATCTGTGCTAGGACGGATTCTTTTTAATCTCTTTATTAATGACCTTGTGGATGGGATTGATAGTAAAGTGTCAGTCTTTGCTGATGACACCAAACGATGTAGGATATTACAAACTGACCTGGATAGTACAATATTACAAAAAGATCTGGATAAGATGTCAGAAAGGGCAGATACTTGGCAAATGAGATTAAATGTTGATAAATGTAAAGTAATGCACCTAGGACGGAGTAATCCTATAACTGTGTATACATTAAATGGAAGTAAACTTGGGACTACAGAACAGGAGAAGGACTTGGGTATTCTCATTACAAATAAGCTGAGCAGCAGCACTCAATGTCAAGCAGCAGCTGCTAAAGGAAACAAGATTTTAGGGTGTATAAAAAGAGAGATTAGATCCCGTGATCCCAACGTATTGTTACCCCTCTATAAATCACTTGTAAGGCCACATCTGGAATATGGTATCCAGTTTTGGGCTCCACATTTTTAAAAGGACATTCAGATGTTAGAGTCAGTTCAAAGGAGGGCAACTAGACTACTACAAGGAATGGAAGGCCTCACATATGATGACAGGTTGAAAAAGTTAAATATATTTAGCTTAGAAAAAAGATGTCTCAGAGGAGATGTCATTTATATGTATAAATACATGTGTGGTCAATATAAAGGACTGGCACATGACTTATTTCTTCCAAAGACAGTACTAAGGACCAGGGGGCATTCACTGCGAGTGGAAGAAAAGCGATTCCAACAGCTAAATAGGAAAGGGTTCTTTACAGTTAGAGCGGTCAGACTGTGGAATGCCCTATCACAAGAGGTAGTAATGGCAGATTCTATAACAGCTTTTAAAAAAGTGCTGGATGATTTCCTCAGTAAACAAAAAACATTGTTGGTTATAAATGACTTAGTGACCAAATGTAGAACTGGTGGAGGAAGGTTGAACTAGATGGACCTAGATTTTTTTTCAACCTAAGTAACTATGTGACTATGGTGCACCTTGCATGCCAAATGTTGAACATTTGTTTAAAAAAGAAAAAAAACAAGTTTTTTTTCCATCACAAAGTACAGGTTTATGACAGGAATATTACGGTTATTGCCACAATGCTAATCCTGCCGGATTAACTACTTGTCAAAACCAACCATAGCATCACTAACTTAAGACTATTGGATCAATGGGCATAGAGCAGACTTCTTACAACATGCAGCGCCGATTATATTGATCTTATTCTTCTGTTTTATTAGAGATTGCTTGCTGGTCAGTTTAAAGGCCACATCTCACTAAGCGACATCGCTAGCGACATCGCTGCTGAGTCACGGGTTTTGTGACGCAATAGCGATCTTGCTAGCGATGTCGCTGTGTGTGACATCCAGCAACGACCTGGCCTCTGCTGTGAGTCGCTGGTCGTTGCTGAATGTCCTGGACCATTTTTTGGTCGTTGCTCTATCACTGTGAAGCACACATCGCTGTGTTTGACAGCGAGAGAGCAACGATCTGAATGTGCAGGGAGCAGGCTTCTGCGGACGCTGGTAACCAAGCGACACATCGGGTAACCAAGCAAAGCAATTTGCTTGGTTACCCGATATTTACCTTTGTTACCAGCGTCCGCAGCTTCTAGAAGCTGGCTCCCTGCACACGTAGCCAAGGTGCACATCGGGTAACTATAAGCAAAGCGCTTTGCTTAGTAACCCGATGTGTACTAAAGGTTACCAAGAACAGCGTCGTTACACGGGTCGCTGGTGGCTGATCTCTGATCGTTGTGAAGATCTGCCTGATTGACAGCTCATCAGTGACCATGTAGCGACGCTCCAGCGATCCTTGACAGGTCACATCGCTGGTGGGATCGCTAGAGCGTCGCTAAGTGTGACGGTACCTTTAGGTACACAATTTGCAGGGGGAAGGGGTTGTAACAATGTGTTATCCTAGATGGCCTTCATGGACTCTAATGTAACCAGGTCTGCAGTAGGATTCATTGTCCAACCTCTGGTGGAGGGGTTGTGAGTCTTTTGTTCCTCTTTGCAGGAGGCTTCCCTAGTACACAATCCTACATCCAGGGTCGGAGATTTGGCTTCTGGAACCTTCATACTTTGCTATACATGTAGAAAATGTCTAAGGGGGTGCGTGTTTTTAATACTTTTGCCCATCTAGAGGGCTAATCAAGGGGGAGAGGAAAAACATAAGACTCAAATTTAGCCAGCGAGACAATTGATGCTGTGAAGTGGAGTGATGATCTGTTGCTGTGGCCAGGTCCTGTGTCCATGAATGGACTATAAAGATTGCAGCTGCATATACGTTCATGATATCCTTCATCTGAAGGAACATAAGGACTTTTGTTGCTGGTTGGAGCTGGATACACGTGCCACAGTTGTGATATCCATCATCTGAAGGCGCATGAGGACTGTTTTTGCTGGCTGGAGCTGGATACATGTCCTACGTTCATGAAATCCACTGTCTGTATTGGAGGAACTTAAGGACGATCGTTGTCGTCTGGAGCTGCATACACGGTACAGTCATGCTATCTCTGTAAGGCCGGGATCACACGGGGATTACTGCGATCCTCGCATGACACTCGGCTCACGCTGACAGCACAGCGGGAGCTGAGTATCATGCGAGTGTCACTGCGACTGAGGTCAGAGATTGCGATCGGACCACAGCTGCGGGGGGGCGGGCCGGCTCTGAGGAGGGGCGGGCCGGCTCTGAGGAGGGGCGGGCCGGCTCTGAGGAGGGGCGGGCCGGCTCTGAGGAGGGGCGGGCCGGCTCTGAGGAGGGGCGGGCCGGCTCTGAGGAGGGGCGGGCCGGCGCTGCAGAGGAGAGGGAGGGATTTATTTCCCTCCATTGTTGCCGGCTATTGCCATTCTCTCCATGCACTCGCAGTACACCGGTGTACTGCGAGTGCAGTGTGATTTTTCTCTTGCCCCATAGACTTGAATGGGTGCGAGAGAAACAAGGATCGCCTTTCACTTTGGGCATGCTGCGATTGTTTTCTCGGTCCGATTTGGGCTGAGAAAATAATCGCTCATGGGTGCTGGCACATGGACTAATATTAGTCCGAGTGGAATGCGATGTTTTATCGCATTCCACTCTCTCCGATTTTCATGCCGTGTGTCTTAGGCCTAAGGACGATTGTTGTCGGCTGGAGCCGCATATACGGTACAGTCCTGATATCTGTCATCTGGAGGAGCATCAGGACTGATGTATACAGCTCCAGCCAGTAACACCATACACATTGGTTTAAAGGGAACCTGTCATCAGAAATGTGGCTTTCAACCTAAATGTTTCCCCCTCTGCAGCTCCTGGGCTGCATTCTAGCAAGGTTTCTATACTTTTTGTGCCCCCTTTTAAACCAAAATAAATACTTTATAAAGTTGTACCTTTTGGTATGAAAATCTTGTAAATTCTCCATGGGGGCGGGCCGTCTGGTGTCCGTTACTGTCCCTTACGCCGTCCCCCCACTCTCCAAATCATCCCTCAGGACGCCGCCCACTGCGCCCGAGGTCCCGTGCATGCCAGGACACCTGGTGACGTGGTCGCAGGCACGAGAGTATGGGCGGCGCTGTGATTGCATCGCAAGTGCCCGCCCATACTCTCGTGGCCGCGCTCTCCCCTCTGTACGTCGTTCAGATCCTTTCCGCTTCTCCTGTGCTGTGCTGCTCCGCTCCTCCCATCTATTTCCTGCTGCAGGGTACGATGGGAAGGAGGTGACGTCTGGTCATTTCGCCGGCGCAGAACGCTGGAGGAAGAGGGGAAAGTGCGGTCACGAGGTTATGGGCGGCACTTGCTGATGACACTCACAGCACCGCCCATAACCTCGTGCCTGCGTAAAACGGCACCAGCGGTCACACGTGCACGCAGTGCACAGTCCCGCTATAGTGCCACAGCGCATGCGCGGGACCTCGGTCGCCCAGGGGCGGCGTCCTGAGGTTTGAAATTCAGCGTTCGGGGGCGGCGTAAATTGGCAGGAGGACAGTAACGGACACCAGGCAGCCCGCCCCCATGGATAATTTACGAAATTTACATACGAAAAAGGTACAACTTTATAAAGTGTTTATTTTGGTATAAAAGGGGCCAGAAAAACTAGAGGAACCTTGCTAGAATGCAGCCCAGGAGCTGCAGAAGGGGAAACTTTTAGGTTTATAGCTAAATTTCTGATGACAGGTTCCCTTTAAAGTCACATGAAACTGCTGATTTCTGGGTTAATTGGTTTACTATTTAACCCCTTCACGGCTGCGGGCAGTAAAGTTACGTCCTATTTTAACGTGACTTAACGGCCAGGTACGTAACTTTACTGCCTAAAGTTCATTTGATTGCCGTGGCCATAGCAACCGCTGTCAAATGATGTACCCTGCTGTTTCTTACTGCAGGAGACCTTCGCTTGACCCCAGGGGGGGTGGCATCGCCACCCCCCATCGACGATCGTTGTGATTGGCTGTTCAAATCTGAACTGCCAACCACATCGTTCGCACTGATTTCGGCTAAAACAATGCCTGAATCAGTGCGATACTGTGAGATCCTGCTAGGATGTGCTGCAGCAGCAGATCATAGCTGGAGCTCAAACATGGCGCCCCCCTGCCCCTGCAGCACGGATTGGAGCGATCGTGCTATGACGCGCAATCGCTCTAATCAGTGTGCAGCGGTGCGGTCTGATCTGGAGGTGGCCGCCCTCCCCTGGCTTGTGTTGGTCTGGGGAGCCTCCCCCTGCAGGTCTGCAGCGTGCACTGGCTGGTACTTGTAGTGCCACGCCAACGCGACTGCCGACGCCGCTCCTGCTCCAACTGTAAGTATTGCGCTCCCGCGATGTCCCCTGCGCGCTCCAGCGAGTTCCCCTGCTCATGCCCCACCCCCGCGATCTGCCCCCCCACACCACGATCTTCCCGTGATCTCTGTTTTGCTTCCTTGCAGCCGCTTCTCCGGTCTCCCCCCACCCTCTCCCCATCTGCTCTCACTCCAACGTCCTCCTACCTGTCTTCACCGGGTCATCCGAGGTCTTCACTGGCCAGGGCACATCTGCCTCCATCGCTAGATCCTTCCTGGGTCTTCTGATAAGCTGTCCAACCTCCTGCCTGCTGCTCCTGTAAAGCTGTCCATCTTGCTGCCTTCTGTTCCTCCTGCAGTTCCTCTGGTCAGTGATCCTCCTGCTATCCTCTGGGTAATGTGAGTATAACTTTTTTTTTCTGCATCCCCACTGTCCATTTTTACACCTCATCTGCCTGTGTGTCCTGCCGAGCGCTGATCAGGGATGCAGATAACGTATCTGCATAGGTGGTCAATTTGTGGCGTGACTTTTTTTTTCCGTATCCCCAACGCTTTCTGTATCTCATCCGACCGTGCGTCCTGCAACGGCCGATCAGTGCACCGCGTCTGTGCGTTTGAAAAGTCAAATGGCGTTCTCTTCCGAGCCCTGCCGTGCGCCCAAACAATTACTTTCCACCACATATGAGGTATCTGCGTACTCAGGAAAAATCGCACAATACATTTTATGGTGCATTTTTTCCTGATACTGTTGTAAAAAAAAAAAAAAAGCTACCTGGTTGATGCAAACATTTTGTGGTAAAAAAAAAAAAAATAAAAATGTTCACGGTTCAACGTTATCAACTTCTGTGGAGCCCATGGGGATACAAGGGGCTCACCAAACATCTAGATTAATTCCTTGAGGGGTCTAGTTCCAAAATGGGGTCATTTGTGGGGGAGCTCCACTGTTTAGGCACCATAGGGGGGTCTCCAAACGTGACATGGTGTTCGCGAATGATTCCAACCAATTTTGCTGTCAAATGGTGTTCCTTCTGTTCTGAGCCCCGCCATGCGCCCAAACAATTACTTTCCACCACATATGAGGCATCTCCGTACTCAGGAGAAATTGCACAATACTTTTTATGGTGCATTTTTTCCTGATACCCTTGTGAAAAAAAAGCAACCTGGTTCAAGTAACAGTTTTGTGGTAAAAAAAAAAAAGAAAAAAAAAAAGAATTGTATTCACGGCTCAACATTATCAACTTCTGTGGAGCACCTTGGGGCTCGCTAAACATCTAGATAAATTCCTTGAGGGGTCTAGTTTCCAAAATGGGGTCACTTGTGGGGGAGCTCCATTGTTTAGGCACTTCAGGGGGTCTCCAAATGCAACATTACGTCAGCTAATGATTCCAACCAATTTTGCTGCCAAATGGCGCTCCTTCTCTTCTGAGCCCCGCCATGCGCCCAAACAATTACTTTCCACCACATATGAGGTATTGTCGTACTCAGGAAAAAATGCACCATACAATTTATAGTGCAATTTTTCCTGATACCCTTGTGAAAAAAAGCTACCTAGTTGAAGCAACAGTTCTGTGGTAAAAAAAAAAAAAAAAATTCTTTTCACGGCTCAACGTTATAAACTTCTGAGAAGCCCCCAAGTGTTCAAAGTGCTCACCAAACATCTAGAAAAATGGTTTGAGGGCTCTAGTTTCCAAAATGGGGTCACTTGTGGGAGAGCTCCATTGTTTAGGCACCTTAGGGGGGTCTTCAAACCCGACATGGCGTCCGTTAATGAGTGCAGCTAATTTTGCACTCAAAAATTCAAATGGCCTTACCTTCCGAGCCCTGCCGTGTGCCCAAACAATTGATTTTTACCACGTATGGGGTATCAGCGTACTCAGGAGAAAATGAACAATAACTTGTATGGTGCACTTTCTCTTTTCTCCCTTGTGAAAATGAAAATGTTATGAAACGAAAAAAAAAATTTGTTTCGAAAATTGCGCTGATGTAAAGTAGACATGTGGGAAATTTTATTATTTAGTAACTATTTTGTGTGACAGATTTATAAGCATAAATTTTCAAAATTTTCCGAAATTTTCACAAATAAACGCAAAATATATCGGCCTAAATTTACCACTGACATGAAGTACAATATGTCACGAAAAAACAATCTGAGAATCGCCAGGATCCATTGAAGCGTTCCAGAGTTATAACCTGTCAAAGTAACACTGGTCAGAATTGCAAAAAATGGCCCGGTCATTAGGGTGTTTTAGCGGCCAGGAGTGAAGGGGTTAATGTATATGGGGCCTCCTGACAGATTATGTCAGAGGAGTGAAGAATTTCTGAAGCTGAATCGTTTGTGTCCCCTGGAGTTAATCCTCAGCTAGAGGAGTCTGACAACGACTCTCTCACACAGGCCACAGGTAATCTCGCCAAGCAAAACAGTTGTGTGTACAGGGGAGTCAGAAAAAAGAGACATCAGCTGAATGATTGTTTGCCCACAGTTATCTAATGTGTTTGGGGCCCTTTTTTTTTTTTTTATTAGGCCGGGGCCACACAGGATACTAGGGCGATCCTCGCATGACACTCGATCATGCGATTGGACCTCAGCTGGGGGGGCAGGGCCGGCACTGAGGAGGGGCGGGCCAGCACTGAGAAGGAGCGGGCCGGCACTGAGGAGGAGAGGGAGGGATTTATATCCCTCTCTCCTCCGTAGCTGCCTATTGACATTCTCGCACTGCACCGGTGTTCCGCAAGTGCAGTGCGATCTTTCTCTCGCCCCATACACTTGAATGGGTGCAAGAGAAAGAGTCTCGCATTACAGTCGCAGCATGCTGCGATTGTTTTCTCGGTCCGATTGGGGCTGAGAAAATAATCGCTCATGGGTGCTGGCACATAGGTTAATATTGGTCCGAGTGGAATGCGATGTTATATCGCATTTCACTCGGTCCAATTTTCATGCCGTGTGGCTTAGGCTTTACACTGATAGGGGATAATACACTGCACTAATGTAGTGCAGCGTGTGTCCCGAGCAATCTCAGGCTTGTACATTGTATTATCGCAGGAATTCGGATTATAGAAAAAGTCTAAAAAAGTTTTTAAGCGAAAAATAAAATCATAGTTTTAGCAAGAAAGAAAGCATTCTCTATTATTGATGAAAATAGAGAGAAGGCATTATTTCTTGGGTAAAATTGCTGTATGCGGCACCCAGGGCCAGGGTAAAGGTCAATGGTTTGCTATCGGAGGGGTTTTAACTGGTTAGGGGGACCAGGCAGGGATGCCCGTTATCTCCATTGCTATTTGCCATTGCTATCGAGCCACTGACTGCAGCCCTGAGAGAATCAGGAGGCGTGAAAGGGTATGTTCACACGCGGCATCTTTTTTTTTTTTACCACAAAACGCACCAAAAGCACACCGTGGCAAAAACCCATTCAAAATGCAATGTGTTTTTGACGCGTTTTTACCGCGTTTTGCCCAATGTGTTTTTAAAGTCAAATCTATTGACTGGAAGGCTCAAAAACGCAAAAAGAATTGACATGCTGTATCTTGGCTGCATCTTCAGAAACGCAGCCAAGATGCAGGCAACAAAAGAAGCCCAGTGTGGACAGCAAAATCGAAATCACAGACTTTGCTGGGAGAAGGAAATGCATGCATTTTCATGAATCTTTGGGACCTCAAAAACGCAGCAAAAGATCCCCTGTGTGAACTTAGCCAAAGGCTTTCTTCATGGTAATCTGGCAGAAAAGGTTGCACTCTACGCGGATGACATGCTCCTGTTCCTAAATGATTGGCCGAACTCCCTAAAAGAAGCTATATCCGTCATTGACCGCTTTAGCACATTGTCGGGTTTAAAGGGAACCTGTCACCAGAATTTTCACTATTAAACTAAAAGAATCCCCTTCTGCAGCTCATGGGCTGCATTCTTTAAAAGGTTCATCTTGCTACTAGCCCCACTTTCAGACCTTTGCTATGGTAATGAGGTTTGCTGGCCCCGTGGGCGGGCTGTATTTCGTCTGTTATCCCCCCTCCTGCCACTGTTCGCCGTCCCCCAGTGTTCATTTACATAGATGAGGCCGCCGTCCTCATGTTCCAAAGTGCTCCGGGAGTCTCGCGCATGCACCATGGCACTATCGCGGGACTGAGCACTGTTTTCAAAACGTGAGCGATGGTGATGTTATTACGCAGTGAAAGTGGTCACAAAGTACTCACTTATATGGAAAAACCCGAATCTCCCTGAGCTTGATAAATTACATGGGTTTGAGTTATGGCAGCGGAAGGGAATCAAAAAGGTGCAGCAACTGTTTGAGTTTTCGGGTTAAGAAGTTTGAGATGCTTAGGAGGGAATTTGATATACCAATTAACAGGTTTTTCCAATACCTCCAACTTCGGTATAGTTGTGGGGTGCACTCGGGGTCTATGAGTTTGTCACCGGTGGACCGGACGGCGCTATTGGATATTTCGGTGCTGGCTGGGGACACTAAAGGGGCAATCTCCTGCGGTCTTAGAGATAAATGGCAGAGTGACGTGAGGAATATCTCTGAGGAGGTATGGTAAGAGGTAGTGTAGAATATTCCGCTACTGTCCGTAAGTGAATCACAGAGACTGTCGCATTTGTTTTTAGTTGCATAGTTGTTCCTCTCACTGAGAACATTCAAAAATTGTTTAAAAGAACAGAGAGTCCTCAGTGGTTGATACCTTTTAATGGCTAACTGAAAAGATGGTAATAATTGCAAGCTTTCGAGACTACTCAGGTCTCTTCATCAGGCATGGTATAACACAAAATCTGAAGAGTCACGTATTTATACACAACAGGACTTAGAATAGTGCAGTAAAAAAAAAAAAAAAAAAAAAAGAACAAGTTATATGAATGAATATTATTCATATAACTTGTTCCTTTTTTTTTTTTTTTTTTTTTTTTTTTTACTGCACTATTCTAAGTCCTGTTGTGTATAAATACGTGACTCTTCAGATTTTGTGTTATACCATGCCTGATGAAGAGACCTGAGTAGTCTCGAAAGCTTGCAATTATTACCATCTTTTCAGTTAGCCATTAAAAGGTATCAACCACTGAGGACTCTCTGTTCTTTTAAACAATTTTTTTATCTCTACTGGCTAACACGGTACAAAGATATATTTTACTTGAGAACATTCAATAATTGTTTTTAGTACACAGGGTATATAGGACACCAGCATTTTTATTCAAAATAGGGACTAGGCCCGATTCATGCTGCTGGAAATGTGGAGTCACGGACGCTGATTTGATCCATCTTATGTGGAACTGTCCGAGCCTGGGAAGATACTGGACGGGTGTACTTGATCTTATTGACTCGGTGTATGATTTTCATACAGATCGCGGACCTCTGACATGTGTTCTTGGATACACTACGAAATTCCCTATTCAGGAGAGCCATAAGTTTGCTATTGCACGTATTTTATACCAAGCACGGAAGGTCATAGCACTGTATTGGAAAAATAGTAAGGCCCCAGATATCAAAGAGTTGATTGAGAAAAGAAATCATTCACTCAGACTTGAGAAATACGTCTACTAGAAGAGGAGGGCGTATAAGACATTTGCGGACCTATAAGTCTCACATGTACATTTGTGATTTATCTGACGAAGGAGATGTGATCTCTGAAACGCGTAATAAAATCACGTTTCACCATTACTGCTGACCATCTTCTTACGACAGCACAGGAGTCCACTTCTATTTGAATCTTTGATGCTAGCTACATATATGAATATAAATGTGCAGATAATTATATTGTATGCTGAGTCGAATAAAGAAAATTGTTTGGATGGGGAAGTGGGAGAGGGACTGGTTTGCGTACTTGCATGTATGCGTAGTTTTTCTTTCTTTGAACCAAAAATGTTTAATAAAAAATTATCTGATTTAAAAAGAAAATGAAGAGAAGGCATCTTCCATATATTTGAGGTAAATGAAAATCAGCAGCCATTATTTTATGAGGCAGAAAGAAGAGAGAACAAGGCCTCCATCATAGGCACAGAGATGGGGAGGCCTTTGTTCTCCATTGACACCTATCAATATATATCACCATGACAGCCGGGGCCGAACAATTGTATTCTAGAACAATGGCATTAAAATTATAAAGAAAAAACAAGATAAAATACAACTATACTGGCTAAAAAGATAAAAAGTTCTCCTGCAATAACGTCCCCAGAATGTCTCCATTAGGCCTCTGCCAGACTTACGTGACAAAACGTAACGTTTTTGTCACGTACGTGTTAAAGGGGTGGTTTGCTCCTCGTGTGCCGTTTTTGTGGCACGTACGTGTTCTCCGTGTGTTATTACGTATATCAGAACGGAAAACCCCGCCTTACCTGCTTCTTCCGGTGCTGAATGTCAGTGTCCGGCCCAGGCCACGCCCCGCTGACACTGCTTCCGGCTCCCAGTGAAGGAGATGCGTTGTTCAAAATCACTGGGGGATGGATGCAGGGGACAGCCGTGGCAGACACTGCAGGACTCGTGGAGGCGAGTGTGTATTTCCTCCACACTACATCCGTGTGGTACGGGTGCGGGCCGTGTCACACCCGTGCTGCCGGAGCAACACGGACATGTCAGCGTATAGAACTCACGTAGACACGCAAGTACGGAACAGACACACGTTCCCTTCGTGTCTCCTAACCATTGGGATTACCTAGGTCACCGTGTGTACGTGTCTCCGGTACGTGTAAAAATGGCAAACACGGACCGGAGGCACGGATGTGTGACGGAGGCCTT
Source organism: Anomaloglossus baeobatrachus (assembly GCF_048569485.1). Classification (NCBI taxonomy): domain Eukaryota; kingdom Metazoa; phylum Chordata; class Amphibia; order Anura; family Aromobatidae; genus Anomaloglossus; species Anomaloglossus baeobatrachus. The sequence goes on along the minus strand of NC_134357.1, from coordinate 551,011,134 downwards.
ACACTGTGCAGCTCAGACCACAGATAACAGCCCCTCATACATCTATAACCCCTGACGACTGGCTGGATCCACATTTCCATACTGGGGAAACTAATCCAGGTCGGTGCTGAGTCCTGGGGTCATCTGTATCTGCCGCAAAGATGGGGAGAAGGATTTATTTATTAGCCGGTGGATGGTACCCCAAATTGTATGTTATGGTATCATATGGAGGGGGGAAACTTGGAGTATCATTATGTGTGTGGGGGATGGCAGTACGGTGTGAATATTATACTATGTGCGGGTGATGGCGGTTCTGTGGGAACATTATACTGTGTGTGGGGGGATGGTGGTACTGTGGGAACATTATACAGTGTGTGGAGGGGATGGCGATACTGTGGGAACATTATACAGTGTGTGGAGGGGATGGCGATACTGTGGGAACATTATACCGTGTGTGGAGGGGATGGAAGTACTGTGGGAACATTATACCGTGTGTGGAGGGGATGGCAGTACTGTGGGAACATTATACTGTGTGGATGGGGATTGCGGTACTGTGGGAACATTATACTGTGTGGATGGGGATTGCGGTACTGTGGGAACATTATACTGTGTGGATGGGGATTGCGGTACTGTGGGAACATTATACTGTGTGGGGGGGATGGCGATACTGTGGGAACATTATACTATGTGTGGAGGGGATGGCGGTACTGTGGGAACATTATACTATGTGTGGAGGGGATGGCGGTACTGTGGGAACATTATACTGTGTGTGGAGGGGATGGCGGTACTGTGGGTACATTATACTGTGTGTGGGGAGGGATGGCGATACTGTGGGTACATTATACTGTGTGTGGGGAGGGATGGCGGTACTGTGGCAACATTACACTGTGTGTGGGGAGGGATGGCGGTACTGTGGCAACATTATACTGTGTGTGGGGAGGGATGGCGGTACTGTGGCAACATTATACTGTGTGTGGGGAGGGATGGCGATACTGTGGGTACATTATACTGTGTGTGGGGGGATGGCGGTACTGTGGCAACATAATACTGTGTGTGGGGGGGATGGCGATACTGTGGGTACATTATACTGTGTGTGGGGGGATGGCGGTACTGTGGGAACATTATACTGTGTGTGGAGCATCAAGCTTGAGGGAACCAAGAAAGGGGCGCCATACTATTTGTTTCCTGTCTTCTATAGGAATCTATAGAATCTATAAGAGAGAAGGAACAAAATCATCAGAATTCATAGAAATCAGCAAGAGAAAAAAACCAAGAACGTCCCAGAGCTGAAGGGGTGAATGCTGCCCAGGGTAGATGCTAGAATGTATGGGCTCCTTCCAGATATTACCTCTGTTCTGTCACATGATAGGGGCGTGTTCAGAATGCAACCCAATAATAAACATTATTCTTTTAAGTGCTTGTGGTCATAGAGTTCTTTATATTAGAAATAGAGGTCTGGGTGAAAAAGCTCCAGCCGGGGGAGGGGTGCGGGGGGGATTTACCCTCCTTGCATCATTATAGTGGATGGGAGGAAACATCACCATGTCCACCAGCCAAGCATATCACACCCACTAACCTGGAAGAAGTCCATAGATTCTAGGCTAAACCCTATGCCCAGTAATGGGGAATCTCCACATACCTCCTCCTGCAGAGCCGCACACTAGATGGTAGATGCTAGAGTGTACAGGCTCCTTCCCTGCATGACGTCACTACGGTCACGTGTTAGGGGCGTGGTCGGGGCGGGGTCTAATGTCACAATGCACGAGGAGACGCCACTTCCTCCTGCTTCTCGGCATGTGTGGACGCTGCTTCTGCTGCAGCCTCTCCCTCAAGACCCCGCGCTATGGATGACTCTTTCCTGCACAGAACAAGGTCAGTGTCTTCATAGTTACAAACGGGAGTTCTTTATTACTGTGTGTGGAAGCTTCATGCTGTGTGCCTGGTCTGGGTTTTTTTTTTGGGGCGCTCAATGCTGCTGTGGACCATCTGTGGTGGGGCCAGTGCTGCTGGGGTCGGTGGGGGGCTCTGTCCTCTGCTGGGGATGGTGGGGGTCCGGTGCCGGGGTCGGTGGGGGGCTCTGTCCTCTGCTGGGGATGGTGGGGGGCCGGGGTCGGTGGGGGGCTCTGTCCTCTGCTGGGGATGGTGGGGGGCCGGGGTCGGTGGGGGGCTCTGTCCTCTGCTGGGGATGGTGGGGGGCCGGGGTCGGTGGGGGGCTCTGTCCTCTGCTGGGGATGGTGGGGGGCCGGGGTCGGTGGGGGGGGCTCTGTCCTCTGCTGGGGATGGTGGGGGGTCGGTGGGGGGCTCTGTCCTCTGCTGGGGATGGAGGGGGGATGGTGGGGGGCTCTGTCCTCTGCTGGGGATGGTGGGGGGTCGGTGGGGGGCTCTGTCCTCTGCTGGGGATGGTGGGGGGGTCGGTGGGGGGCTCTGTCCTCTGCTGGGGATGGTGGGGGGTCGGTGGGGGGCTCTGTCCTCTGCTGGGATGGTGGGGGGTCGGTGGGGGGCTCTGTCCTCTGCTGGGGATGGTGGGGGGTCGGTGGGGGCTCTGTCCTCTGCTGGGGATGGTGGGGGGTCGGTGGGGGGCTCTGTCCTCTGCTGGGGATGGTGGGGGGTCGGTGGGGGGCTCTGTCCTCTGCTGGGGATGGTGGGGGGTCGGTGGGGGGCTCTGTCCTCTGCTGGGGATGGTGGGGGGTCGGTGGGGGGCTCTGTCCTCTGCTGGGGATGGTGGGGGGTCGGTGGGGGGCTCTGTCCTCTGCTGGGGATGGTGGGGGGTCGGTGGGGGGCTCTGTCCTCTGCTGGGGATGGTGGGGGGTCGGTGGGGGGCTCTGTCCTCTGCTGGGGATGGTGGGGGGTCGGTGGGGGGCTCTGTCCTCTGCTGGGGATGGTGGGGGGTCGGTGGGGGGCTCTGTCCTCTGCTGGGGATGGTGGGGGGGTCGGTGGGGGGGCTCTGTCCTCTGCTGGGGATGGTGGGGGGTCGGTGGGGGGCTCTGTCCTCTGCTGGGATGGTGGGGGGTCGGTGGGGGGCTCTGTCCTCTGCTGGGGATGGTGGGGGGTCGGTGGGGGGCTCTGTCCTCTGCTGGGGATGGTGGGGGGTCGGTGGGGGGCTCTGTCCTCTGCTGGGGATGGTGGGGGGTCGGTGGGGGGCTCTGTCCTCTGCTGGGGATGGTGGGGGGTCGGTGGGGGGGCTCTGTCCTCTGCTGGGGATGGTGGGGGGTCGGTGGGGGGCTCTGTCCTCTGCTGGGGATGGTGGGGGGTCGGTGGGGGGCTCTGTCCTCTGCTGGGGATGGTGGGGGGTCGGTGGGGGGCTCTGTCCTCTGCTGGGGATGGTGGGGGGTCGGTGGGGGGCTCTGTCCTCTGCTGGGGATGGTGGGGGGTCGGTGGGGGGCTCTGTCCTCTGCTGGGGATGGTGGGGGGTCGGTGGGGGGCTCTGTCCTCTGCTGGGGATGGTGGGGGGTCGGTGGGGGGCTCTGTCCTCTGCTGGGGATGGTGGGGGGTCGGTGGGGGCTCTGTCCTCTGCTGGGGATGGTGGGGGGTCGGTGGGGGGCTCTGTCCTCTGCTGGGGATGGTGGGGGGTCGGTGGGGGGCTCTGTCCTCTGCTGGGGATGGTGGGGGGTCGGTGGGGGGCTCTGTCCTCTGCTGGGGATGGTGGGGGGTCGGTGGGGGGCTCTGTCCTCTGCTGGGGATGGTGGGGGGTCGGTGGGGGGGGCTCTGTCCTCTGCTGGGGATGGTGGGGGGTCGTGGGGGGCTCTGTCCTCTGCTGGGGATGGTGGCTGTCCTCTGCTGGGGATGGTGGGGGGTCGGTGGGGGCTCTGTCCTCTGCTGGGGATGGTGGGGGGTCGGTGGGGGCTCTGTCCTCTGCTGGGGATGGTGGGGGGTCGGTGGGGGGCTCTGTCCTCTGCTGGGGATGGTGGGGGTCGGTGGGGGGCTCTGTCCTCTGCTGGGGATGGTGGGGGGTCGGTGGGGGGCTCTGTCCTCTGCTGGGGATGGTGGGGGGTCGGTGGGGGGCTCTGTCCTCTGCTGGGGATGGTGGGGGGTCGGTGGGGGGCTCTGTCCTCTGCTGGGGATGGTGGGGGTCGGTGGGGGGCTCTGTCCTCTGCTGGGGATGGTGGGGGGTCGGTGGGGGGCTCTGTCCTCTGCTGGGGATGGTGGGGGGTCGGTGGGGGGCTCTGTCCTCTGCTGGGGATGGTGGGGGGTCGGTGGGGGGCTCTGTCCTCTGCTGGGGATGGTGGGGGGTCGGTGGGGGCTCTGTCCTCTGCTGGGGATGGTGGGGGTCGGTGGGGGGCTCTGTCCTCTGCTGGGGATGGTGGGGGTCGGTGGGGGCTCTGTCCTCTGCTGGGGATGGTGGGGGGTCGGTGGGGGGCTCTGTCCTCTGCTGGGGATGGTGGGGGGTCGGTGGGGGGCTCTGTCCTCTGCTGGGGATGGTGGGGGGTCGGTGGGGGGCTCTGTCCTCTGCTGGGGATGGTGGGGGGTCGGTGGGGGGCTCTGTCCTCTGCTGGGGATGGTGGGGGTCGGTGGGGGGCTCTGTCCTCTGCTGGGGATGGTGGGGGGTCGGTGGGGGGCTCTGTCCTCTGCTGGGGATGGTGGGGGGTCGGTGGGGGGCTCTGTCCTCTGCTGGGGATGGTGGGGGGTCGGTGGGGGCTCTGTCCTCTGCTGGGGATGGTGGGGGGTCGGTGGGGGGCTCTGTCCTCTGCTGGGGATGGTGGGGGGTCGGTGGGGGGCTCTGTCCTCTGCTGGGATGGTGGGGGGTCGGTGGGGGGCTCTGTCCTCTGCTGGGATGGTGGGGGTCGGTGGGGGCTCTGTCCTCTGCTGGGATGGTGGGGGTCGGTGGGGGGCTCTGTCCTCTGCTGGGGATGGTGGGGGGTCGGTGGGGGGCTCTGTCCTCTGCTGGGGATGGTGGGGGTCGGTGGGGGGCTCTGTCCTCTGCTGGGATGGTGGGGGGTCGGTGGGGGGCTCTGTCCTCTGCTGGGGATGGTGGGGGGTCGGTGGGGGCTCTGTCCTCTGCTGGGATGGTGGGGGGTCGGTGGGGGCTCTGTCCTCTGCTGGGGATGGTGGGGGGTCGGTGGGGGCTCTGTCCTCTGCTGGGGATGGTGGGGGTCGGTGGGGGCTCTGTCCTCTGCTGGGGATGGTGGGGGGTCGGTGGGGGGCTCTGTCCTCTGCTGGGGATGGTGGGGGTCGGTGGGGGGCTCTGTCCTCTGCTGGGGATGGTGGGGGGTCGGTGGGGGCTCTGTCCTCTGCTGGGGATGGTGGGGGGTCGGTGGGGGGCTCTGTCCTCTGCTGGGGATGGTGGGGGGTCGGTGGGGGGCTCTGTCCTCTGCTGGGGATGGTGGGGGGTCGGTGGGGGGCTCTGTCCTCTGCTGGGGATGGTGGGGGGTCGGTGGGGGGCTCTGTCCTCTGCTGGGGATGGTGGGGGGTCGGTGGGGGGCTCTGTCCTCTGCTGGGGATGGTGGGGGTCGGTGGGGGGCTCTGTCCTCTGCTGGGGATGGTGGGGGGTCGGTGGGGGGCTCTGTCCTCTGCTGGGGATGGTGGGGGGTCGGTGGGGGGCTCTGTCCTCTGCTGGGGATGGTGGGGGGTCGGTGGGGGGCTCTGTCCTCTGCTGGGGATGGTGGGGGGTCGGTGGGGGGCTCTGTCCTCTGCTGGGGATGGTGGGGGGTCGGTGGGGGGCTCTGTCCTCTGCTGGGGATGGTGGGGGTCGGTGGGGGGCTCTGTCCTCTGCTGGGGATGGTGGGGGTCGGTGGGGGGCTCTGTCCTCTGCTGGGGATGGTGGGGGGTCGGTGGGGGGCTCTGTCCTCTGCTGGGGATGGTGGGGGGTCGGTGGGGGGCTCTGTCCTCTGCTGGGATGGTGGGGGGTCGGTGGGGGGCTCTGTCCTCTGCTGGGATGGTGGGGGGTCGGTGGGGGCTCTGTCCTCTGCTGGGATGGTGGGGGTCGGTGGGGCTCTGTCCTCTGCTGGGGATGGTGGGGGGTCGGTGGGGGGCTCTGTCCTCTGCTGGGGATGGTGGGGGGTCGGTGGGGGGCTCTGTCCTCTGCTGGGATGGTGGGGGTCGGTGGGGGGCTCTGTCCTCTGCTGGGGATGGTGGGGGGTCGGTGGGGGGCTCTGTCCTCTGCTGGGATGGTGGGGGGTCGGTGGGGGGCTCTGTCCTCTGCTGGGGATGGTGGGGGGTCGGTGGGGGGCTCTGTCCTCTGCTGGGGATGGTGGGGGGTCGGTGGGGGGCTCTGTCCTCTGCTGGGGATGGTGGGGGGTCGGTGGGGGGCTCTGTCCTCTGCTGGGGATGGTGGGGGGTCGGTGGGGGGCTCTGTCCTCTGCTGGGATGGTGGGGGTCGGGTGGGGGGCTCTGTCCTCTGCTGGGGATGGTGGGGGGTCGGTGGGGGGCTCTGTCCTCTGCTGGGGATGGTGGGGGTCGGTGGGGGGCTCTGTCCTCTGCTGGGATGGTGGGGGGTCGGTGGGGGCTCTGTCCTCTGCTGGGGTGGGGTCGGTGGGGGGCTCTGTCCTCTGCTGGGGATGGTGGGGGGTCGGTGGGGGGCTCTGTCCTCTGCTGGGGATGGTGGGGGGTCGGTGGGGGGCTCTGTCCTCTGCTGGGGATGGTGGGGGGTCGGTGGGGGGCTCTGTCCTCTGCTGGGGATGGTGGGGGTCGGTGGGGGGCTCTGTCCTCTGCTGGGGATGGTGGGGGTCGGTGGGGGCTCTGTCCTCTGCTGGGGATGGTGGGGGGTCGGTGGGGGGCTCTGTCCTCTGCTGGGGATGGTGGGGGGTCGGTGGGGGGCTCTGTCCTCTGCTGGGGATGGTGGGGGGTCGGTGGGGGGCTCTGTCCTCTGCTGGGGATGGTGGGGGTCGGTGGGGGCTCTGTCCTCTGCTGGGGATGGTGGGGGGTCGGTGGGGGGCTCTGTCCTCTGCTGGGGATGGTGGGGGTCGGTGGGGGGCTCTGTCCTCTGCTGGGGATGGTGGGGGGTCGGTGGGGGGCTCTGTCCTCTGCTGGGGATGGTGGGGGTCGGTGGGGGGCTCTGTCCTCTGCTGGGGATGGTGGGGGGTCGGTGGGGGCTCTGTCCTCTGCTGGGGATGGTGGGGGGTCGGTGGGGGGCTCTGTCCTCTGCTGGGGATGGTGGGGGGTCGGTGGGGGCTCTGTCCTCTGCTGGGGATGGTGGGGGGTCGGTGGGGGGCTCTGTCCTCTGCTGGGGATGGTGGGGGGTCGGTGGGGGCTCTGTCCTCTGCTGGGGATGGTGGGGGGTCGGTGGGGGGCTCTGTCCTCTGCTGGGGATGGTGGGGGGTCGGTGGGGGGCTCTGTCCTCTGCTGGGGATGGTGGGGGGTCGGTGGGGGGCTCTGTCCTCTGCTGGGGATGGTGGGGGGTCGGTGGGGGGCTCTGTCCTCTGCTGGGGATGGTGGGGGGTCGGTGGGGGGCTCTGTCCTCTGCTGGGGATGGTGGGGGGTCGGTGGGGGGCTCTGTCCTCTGCTGGGGATGGTGGGGGGTCGGTGGGGGGCTCTGTCCTCTGCTGGGGATGGTGGGGGGTCGGTGGGGGCTCTGTCTCTGCTGGGGATGGTGGGGGGTCGGTGGGGGGCTCTGTCCTCTGCTGGGGATGGTGGGGGTCGGTGGGGGGCTCTGTCCTCTGCTGGGGATGGTGGGGGGTCGGTGGGGGCTCTGTCCTCTGCTGGGATGGTGGGGGGTCGGTGGGGGGCTCTGTCCTCTGCTGGGATGGTGGGGGGTCGGTGGGGGCTCTGTCCTCTGCTGGGATGGTGGGGGGTCGGTGGGGGGCTCTGTCCTCTGCTGGGGATGGTGGGGGGTCGGTGGGGGCTCTGTCCTCTGCTGGGATGGTGGGGGTCGGTGGGGGGCTCTGTCCTCTGCTGGGGATGGTGGGGGGTCGGTGGGGGGCTCTGTCCTCTGCTGGGGATGGTGGGGGGTCGGTGGGGGGCTCTGTCCTCTGCTGGGGATGGTGGGGGGTCGGTGGGGGGCTCTGTCCTCTGCTGGGGATGGTGGGGGGTCGGTGGGGGCTCTGTCCTCTGCTGGGGATGGTGGGGGGTCGGTGGGGGCTCTGTCCTCTGCTGGGATGGTGGGGGGTCGGTGGGGGGCTCTGTCCTCTGCTGGGGATGGTGGGGGGTCGGTGGGGGCTCTGTCCTCTGCTGGGGATGGTGGGGGGTCGGTGGGGGGCTCTGTCCTCTGCTGGGATGGTGGGGGGTCGGTGGGGGCTCTGTCCTCTGCTGGGGATGGTGGGGGGTCGGTGGGGGGCTCTGTCCTCTGCTGGGGATGGTGGGGGGTCGGTGGGGGGCTCTGTCCTCTGCTGGGGATGGTGGGGGGTCGGTGGGGGCTCTGTCCTCTGCTGGGGATGGTGGGGGGTCGGTGGGGGCTCTGTCCTCTGCTGGGATGGTGGGGGGTCGGTGGGGGGCTCTGTCCTCTGCTGGGGATGGTGGGGGTCGGTGGGGGGCTCTGTCCTCTGCTGGGGATGGTGGGGGGTCGGTGGGGGCTCTGTCCTCTGCTGGGGATGGTGGGGGGTCGGTGGGGGGCTCTGTCCTCTGCTGGGGATGGTGGGGGGTCGGTGGGGGCTCTGTCCTCTGCTGGGGATGGTGGGGGTCGGTGGGGGGCTCTGTCCTCTGCTGGGGATGGTGGGGGGTCGGTGGGGGGCTCTGTCCTCTGCTGGGGATGGTGGGGGGTCGGTGGGGGCTCTGTCCTCTGCTGGGGATGGTGGGGGGTCGGTGGGGGGCTCTGTCCTCTGCTGGGGATGGTGGGGGGTCGGTGGGGGGCTCTGTCCTCTGCTGGGGATGGTGGGGGGTCGGTGGGGGGCTCTGTCCTCTGCTGGGGATGGTGGGGGGTCGGTGGGGGCTCTGTCCTCTGCTGGGATGGTGGGGGGTCGGTGGGGGGCTCTGTCCTCTGCTGGGGATGGTGGGGGGTCGGTGGGGGGCTCTGTCCTCTGCTGGGGATGGTGGGGGGTCGGTGGGGGGCTCTGTCCTCTGCTGGGGATGGTGGGGGGTCGGTGGGGGCTCTGTCCTCTGCTGGGGATGGTGGGGGGTCGGTGGGGGGCTCTGTCCTCTGCTGGGGATGGTGGGGGGTCGGTGGGGGGCTCTGTCCTCTGCTGGGGATGGTGGGGGGTCGGTGGGGGGCTCTGTCCTCTGCTGGGGATGGTGGGGGTCGGTGGGGGCTCTGTCCTCTGCTGGGGATGGTGGGGGTCGGTGGGGGGCTCTGTCCTCTGCTGGGGATGGTGGGGGGTCGGTGGGGGGCTCTGTCCTCTGCTGGGGATGGTGGGGGGTCGGTGGGGGGCTCTGTCCTCTGCTGGGGATGGTGGGGGGTCGGTGGGGGCTCTGTCCTCTGCTGGGGATGGTGGGGGGTCGGTGGGGGGCTCTGTCCTCTGCTGGGGATGGTGGGGGGTCGGTGGGGGCTCTGTCCTCTGCTGGGATGGTGGGGGGTCGGTGGGGGCTCTGTCCTCTGCTGGGGATGGTGGGGGGTCGGTGGGGGCTCTGTCCTCTGCTGGGGATGGTGGGGGGTCGGTGGGGGGCTCTGTCCTCTGCTGGGATGGTGGGGGTCGGTGGGGGGCTCTGTCCTCTGCTGGGGATGGTGGGGGGTCGGTGGGGGGCTCTGTCCTCTGCTGGGGATGGTGGGGGGTCGGTGGGGGGCTCTGTCCTCTGCTGGGGATGGTGGGGGGTCGGTGGGGGGCTCTGTCCTCTGCTGGGGATGGTGGGGGGTCGGTGGGGGCTCTGTCCTCTGCTGGGGATGGTGGGGGTCGGTGGGGGCTCTGTCCTCTGCTGGGGATGGTGGGGGGTCGGTGGGGGGCTCTGTCCTCTGCTGGGGATGGTGGGGGGTCGGTGGGGGCTCTGTCCTCTGCTGGGGATGGTGGGGGTCGGTGGGGGCTCTGTCCTCTGCTGGGGATGGTGGGGGGTCGGTGGGGGGCTCTGTCCTCTGCTGGGGATGGTGGGGGGTCGGGTGGGGGGGCTCTGTCCTCTGCTGGGGATGGTGGGGGGTCGGTGGGGGGCTCTGTCCTCTGCTGGGGATGGTGGGGGGTCGGTGGGGGCTCTGTCCTCTGCTGGGGATGGTGGGGGGTCGGTGGGGGCTCTGTCCTCTGCTGGGGATGGTGGGGGGTCGGTGGGGGGCTCTGTCCTCTGCTGGGGATGGTGGGGGTCGGTGGGGGCTCTGTCCTCTGCTGGGGATGGTGGGGGGTCGGTGGGGGGCTCTGTCCTCTGCTGGGATGGTGGGGGGTCGGTGGGGGCTCTGTCCTCTGCTGGGATGGTGGGGGGTCGGTGGGGGGCTCTGTCCTCTGCTGGGGATGGTGGGGGGGTCGGTGGGGGGCTCTGTCCTCTGCTGGGGATGGTGGGGGTCGGTGGGGGCTCTGTCCTCTGCTGGGGATGGTGGGGGGTCGGTGGGGGGCTCTGTCCTCTGCTGGGGATGGTGGGGGGTCGGTGGGGGGCTCTGTCCTCTGCTGGGGATGGTGGGGGGGTCGGTGGGGGGCTCTGTCCTCTGCTGGGGATGGTGGGGGGTCGGTGGGGGGCTCTGTCCGGGGGTCGGTGGGGGGCTCTGTCCTCTGCTGGGGATGGTGGGGGGTCGGTGGGGGGCTCTGTCCTCTGCTGGGATGGTGGGGGGTCGGTGGGGGGCTCTGTCCTCTGCTGGGGATGGTGGGGGGTCGGTGGGGGGCTCTGTCCTCTGCTGGGGATGGTGGGGGGTCGGTGGGGGGCTCTGTCCTCTGCTGGGGATGGTGGGGGGTCGGTGGGGGGCTCTGTCCTCTGCTGGGGATGGTGGGGGGTCGGTGGGGGGCTCTGTCCTCTGCTGGGGATGGTGGGGGGTCGGTGGGGGGCTCTGTCCTCTGCTGGGGATGGTGGGGGGTCGGTGGGGGGCTCTGTCCTCTGCTGGGGATGGTGGGGGGTCGGTGGGGGGCTCTGTCCTCTGCTGGGGATGGTGGGGGGTCGGTGGGGGGCTCTGTCCTCTGCTGGGGATGGTGGGGGGTCGGTGGGGGGCTCTGTCCTCTGCTGGGGATGGTGGGGGGTCGGTGGGGGGCTCTGTCCTCTGCTGGGGATGGTGGGGGGTCGGTGGGGGGCTCTGTCCTCTGCTGGGGATGGTGGGGGGTCGGTGGGGGGCTCTGTCCTCTGCTGGGGATGGTGGGGGGTCGGTGGGGGGCTCTGTCCTCTGCTGGGGATGGTGGGGGGTCGGTGGGGGGCTCTGTCCTCTGCTGGGGATGGTGGGGGGGTCGGTGGGGGGCTCTGTCCTCTGCTGGGGATGGTGGGGGGTCGGTGGGGGGCTCTGTCCTCTGCTGGGGATGGTGGGGGGTCGGTGGGGGGCTCTGTCCTCTGCTGGGGATGGTGGGGGGTCGGTGGGGGGCTCTGTCCTCTGCTGGGGATGGTGGGGGGTCGGTGGGGGGCTCTGTCCTCTGCTGGGGATGGTGGGGGGTCGGTGGGGGGCTCTGTCCTCTGCTGGGGATGGTGGGGGGGTCGGTGGGGGGCTCTGTCCTCTGCTGGGGATGGTGGGGGGTCGGTGGGGGGCTCTGTCCTCTGCTGGGGATGGTGGGGGGTCGGTGGGGGGCTCTGTCCTCTGCTGGGGATGGTGGGGGGTCGGTGGGGGGCTCTGTCCTCTGCTGGGGATGGTGGGGGGTCGGTGGGGGGCTCTGTCCTCTGCTGGGGATGGTGGGGGGTCGGTGGGGGGCTCTGTCCTCTGCTGGGGATGGTGGGGGGTCGGTGGGGGGCTCTGTCCTCTGCTGGGGATGGTGGGGGGTCGGTGGGGGGCTCTGTCCTCTGCTGGGGATGGTGGGGGGTCGGTGGGGGGCTCTGTCCTCTGCTGGGGATGGTGGGGGGTCGGTGGGGGGCTCTGTCCTCTGCTGGGGATGGTGGGGGGTCGGTGGGGGGCTCTGTCCTCTGCTGGGGATGGTGGGGGGTCGGTGGGGGGCTCTGTCCTCTGCTGGGGATGGTGGGGGGTCGGTGGGGGGCTCTGTCCTCTGCTGGGGATGGTGGGGGGTCGGTGGGGGGCTCTGTCCTCTGCTGGGGATGGTGGGGGGTCGGTGGGGGGCTCTGTCCTCTGCTGGGGATGGTGGGGGGTCGGTGGGGGGCTCTGTCCTCTGCTGGGGATGGTGGGGGGGTCGGTGGGGGGCTCTGTCCTCTGCTGGGGATGGTGGGGGGTCGGTGGGGGGCTCTGTCCTCTGCTGGGGATGGTGGGGGGTCGGTGGGGGGCTCTGTCCTCTGCTGGGGATGGTGGGGGGTCGGTGGGGGGCTCTGTCCTCTGCTGGGGATGGTGGGGGGTCGGTGGGGGGCTCTGTCCTCTGCTGGGGATGGTGGGGGGTCGGTGGGGGGCTCTGTCCTCTGCTGGGGATGGTGGGGGGTCGGTGGGGGGCTCTGTCCTCTGCTGGGGATGGTGGGGGGGTCGGTGGGGGGCTCTGTCCTCTGCTGGGGATGGTGGGGGGTCGGTGGGGGGCTCTGTCCTCTGCTGGGGATGGTGGGGGGTCGGTGGGGGGCTCTGTCCTCTGCTGGGGATGGTGGGGGGGTCGGTGGGGGGCTCTGTCCTCTGCTGGGGATGGTGGGGGGTCGGTGGGGGGCTCTGTCCTCTGCTGGGGATGGTGGGGGGGTCGGTGGGGGGGCTCTGTCCTCTGCTGGGGATGGTGGGGGGGTCGGTGGGGGGCTCTGTCCTCTGCTGGGGATGGTGGGGGGGTCGGTGGGGGGCTCTGTCCTCTGCTGGGGATGGTGGGGGGTCGGTGGGGGGCTCTGTCCTCTGCTGGGGATGGTGGGGGGGTCGGTGGGGGGCTCTGTCCTCTGCTGGGGATGGTGGGGGGGTCGGTGGGGGGCTCTGTCCTCTGCTGGGGATGGTGGGGGGGTCGGTGGGGGGCTCTGTCCTCTGCTGGGGATGGTGGGGGGGGTCGGTGGGGGGCTCTGTCCTCTGCTGGGGATGGTGGGGGGGTCGGTGGGGGGCTCTGTCCTCTGCTGGGGATGGTGGGGGGGTCGGTGGGGGGCTCTGTCCTCTGCTGGGGATGGTGGGGGGGTCGGTGGGGGGGCTCTGTCCTCTGCTGGGGATGGTGGGGGGGTCGGTGGGGGGCTCTGTCCTCTGCTGGGGATGGTGGGGGGGGTCGGTGGGGGGCTCTGTCCTCTGCTGGGGATGGTGGGGGGGGTCGGTGGGGGGCTCTGTCCTCTGCTGGGGATGGTGGGGGGGGTCGGTGGGGGGCTCTGTCCTCTGCTGGGGATGGTGGGGGGGGTCGGTGGGGGGCTCTGTCCTCTGCTGGGGATGGTGGGGGGGTCGGTGGGGGGCTCTGTCCTCTGCTGGGGATGGTGGGGGGGGTCGGTGGGGGGCTCTGTCCTCTGCTGGGGATGGTGGGGGGGGTCGGTGGGGGGCTCTGTCCTCTGCTGGGGATGGTGGGGGGGTCGGTGGGGGGCTCTGTCCTCTGCTGGGGATGGTGGGGGGGGTCGGTGGGGGGCTCTGTCCTCTGCTGGGGATGGTGGGGGTGGGGGGCTCTGTCCTCTGCTGGGGATGGTGGGGGCGGTGGGGCTCTGTCCTCTGCTGGGGATGGTGGGGGGGTCGGTGGGGGGCTCTGTCCTCTGCTGGGGATGGTGGGGGGGTCGGTGGGGGGCTCTGTCCTCTGCTGGGGATGGTGGGGGGGGTCGGTGGGGGGCTCTGTCCTCTGCTGGGGATGGTGGGGGGGTCGGGGGGGCTCTGTCCTCTGCTGGGGATGGTGGGGGGGGGGCTCTGTCCTCTGCTGGGGATGGTGGGGGGTCGGTGGGGGGCTCTGTCCTCTGCTGGGGATGGTGGGGGGGTCGGTGGGGGGCTCTGTCCTCTGCTGGGGATGGTGGGGGGTCGGTGGGGGCTCTGTCCTCTGCTGGGGATGTGGGGGTCGGTGGGGGGCTCTGTCCTCTGCTGGGGATGGTGGGGGGGTCGGTGGGGGGCTCTGTCCTCTGCTGGGGATGGTGGGGGGGGTCGGTGGGGGGCTCTGTCCTCTGCTGGGGATGGTGGGGGGTCGGTGGGGGCTCTGTCCTCTGCTGGGGATGGTGGGGGGGTCGGTGGGGGGCTCTGTCCTCTGCTGGGGATGGTGGGGGGGTCGGTGGGGGGCTCTGTCCTCTGCTGGGGATGGTGGGGGTCGGTGGGGGCTCTGTCCTCTGCTGGGGATGGTGGGGGCGGGGGGCTCTGTCCTCTGCTGGGGGCCGGTGGGGGGGCTCTGTCCTCTGCTGGGGCTGGTGGGGGGGGGGCTCTGTCCTCTGCTGGGGCCTGGTGGGGGGGCTCTGTCCTCTGCTGGGCGTGGGGGGCTCTGTCCTCTGCTGGGGATGGTGGGGGCGGTGGGGGCTCTGTCCTCTGCTGGGGATGGTGG